>NC_086097.1:129071620-130271620 GCF_963921235.1 Mobula hypostoma
ATTATCTCATCAGCAACCTATTTCAGGACTCTGGGATGTAGTTCATCTGGTCCAGGAGACTTATCCACCTTAAGATTTTTCAGTTTACCTAGCACTTTTTCCTTTGTACTAGCAATGGCACTCACTCCTGCTGCCTGACACTCATGGACCTCTGGCATACAGCTAGTGTCTTCCACAGTAAAGACATAAACAAAGTACTTAGAAAGTTCATTTGCCATTTTGTTGTCACCTGTTACTATCTCACCAGCATCATTTTCTAGTGGTCCAATATCATCTCTCACCTCCCTTTTATTCTTTGTATAACTGAAAAATCTTTTAGTATCTTGCTTTATATTATCAGCCAGTTTGCCTTCATATTTCATCTTTTCCCTTCTTGTAGCTTTTTTAGTTGCCTTTTGTTAGATTTTAAAAGCTTCCCAATCATCCAACTTCCTACTCAATTTTGCTACCTTATATGCCCTTTCCTTGGCTTTTATCTGGTCCTTAACTTCACTTATCAGCCACGGTTACTTAAGCCTGCCAGTTGAGAACTACTTCTTCTGTGGGACATATCTATACTGCGCCTTGTGAACTATTCCCAGAAACTTTAGCCACCTTTGTTCTGCCATCAGCCCCGCCAGTATCCCCCTCCAGTCCACCTGGGCAAGCTCCTCTCTCTTGCCTTTGTAATCCCCTTTATTCCATTGCGATGTTGACACATTTGACTTGTGCTTCTCCCTCCCAAATTGCAGTATGAATTCAATCATATGATCACTGCCTCCTACGGGTTCCTTTATGTTAAGCTCCCTAATAAGATCTGGGTTATGACACAATATCCAATGTAAGGCAGACTCTCTCTGAGCAGGCTCAAGCACATGCTGCTCTTCATAAGCAGCACCTTCAGTCCTGCATTCTTCGCCCTTATGAATTTTGCCTCTGTGGTACAACTTAACTATTTGCTCCATCTGCAGGTGTACCCAATCATTGGCTTGTCCTTCCTTACATTCATATTACATATGACCTCATCTACTGGTAAACCCGCTGGCTCATCCTCAGCTCTATCATACTGGTTCCCATCCCCCTGCCATATTAGTTTAATCCACTTCAAGGCCTTCTGAAAGTCCAAAGATACAACATCCATTCCATCCCCTTTGTCTATCCTACTTGTAATCTCCTCAAAGAATTCCAACAGGTTCATCAGGCAGGATTTTCCCTTAAGGAAACCATGCTAACTTTGTCCTATCTTGTCCTGTGTCACCAAGTATTCCATAACCTCACCCTTAATATCTTCACAACCACTGAGGTAGGGCTAACTGGTCTATAATTTCCTTCCTGCTGCCTTCCTCTTTTCTTAAAAGGACTGGACTAAAAATACGGGGGCTCTGTACAAGAAGGTACAGAGCTGACTGAACTTCCTGAGGAGGCCTCCGCTCATTCAACGTCTGCAGTACCATGCTGCAGATGTCCTACAACTCAGTGGTGGCCAACATTCTATTCTATGCTGTAGCCTGTGCTGGGACAGCAGGATGAAAGCAGCTGATGCCAAGAATATCGCTAAGTCTGTCAGGAAGGCTGGTTTTGGTCTGGGGGTGGAAATGGATTCCCTGGTGGTCGTGTCTGAGAGGAGGATGCTGCAGAAGCTATGGAGCATTACACAATCCCTCTCACCATGACGTACTGGACAAACAGAGGAGCACCACTGAATGCCACAAGGGATCACTTCTCCTTGTGGCTATAAGACTCTACAACTCCCCATCCTTAAGTATATAAGTACTGTATATGGTTACATTGCATATCTGTATCTTGCACTATTACTTTCTAATGCACATTCTGCATTCTTTTTCATATCTCAATGCTTACATTCTGTATTTTAAAATATGTACTTCTGACTGAGCAACTCTGCAACAATAATTTTCTTCAGGATAAATAAAGTTTTATCTTAATCTTAATCTAAAAGAGTGGAGTGATATTTGCAATTTTCCAGTCCACTGGCACCATGCCAGAGTCCAATGATTTTTGAAAGATCATTACTAATGCCTCCAAAATCTCTACCATTAACTCTTTCAGAACCCTAGGGTGCAGTTCTTCTGGTCCAAGTGACTTATGTCTTCCAGCTTTTAGAGTACCTTTGTCCTGGTAATAGCTCACTTCTCTTCCCTCACACCTTTCAACATCTGGCACACTGCTGGTGTCTTCCACAGTGAAGTCCAATGCGTAATACTCATTTAGTTCATCTGCCATCTCCTTGTCGCCCGTTATTATTTCTCCTGCCTCATTTTTAGTGGTCCTATATCCACTCTCATGTCCCTTTTATTTTTTACATACTTGAAAAAGCTATTATTATCTATTTTGATATTGTTTACTAACTTGCTTTCATATTTCATATTTCATGCTTTCATATTTCATATTTTTTTAGTTGTTCTCTGTAGGTTTTCAAAAGCTTCCCAATCCTCTATCTTCCTGCTAATTTCTGCTTTGTTGTATGCCCTCTCTTTTGCTTTTACGTTAGTTTTGAATTTTCTTGTCAGCGAAGGTTGTACTATTTGGCCATTTGAGCATTTCTTTGTTTTTTGGAATACATCTATCCTCCACTTTCTTATTTTTCACGCCATTGCTGCTCTGCTGTCATCCCTGCCAACATCTCCTTCCAATTTCACCTTGGCCAACTCCCCTCTCCTACCACTGTATTTCCCTTACCTTCTCCCTATCAAATTTCAAATTGAACTCAAATCATATTGTAATAACTGTCTCCTAGGGGTTATTTTAGACAATAGACAATAGACAATAGGTGCGGGAGTAGGTCATTCAGCCCTTCAAGTCAGCACCGCCATTCACTGTGATCATGGCTGATCATCCATAATCAGTGCCCCGTTCCTGCCTTCTCCCCATATCCCTTCACTCCACTATCTTTAAGAGCTCTATCTAACTCTTTCTTGAAAGCATCCAGAGAATAGGCCTCCACTGCCTTCTGAGGCAGAGCATTCCACAGATCCACAACTCTCTGGGTGAAAAAGTTTTTCCTCAGCTCCGTTCTATATGGTCTACTCCTTATTCTCAAATTGTGGCCTCTGGTTCTGGACTCCCCCAACATCGGGAACATGTTTCCTGCCTCTAGCGTGTCCAATCCCTTAATAATCTTATATGTTTCCATCAGATCCCCTCTCATCCTTCTAAATTCCAGTGTATACAACCCCAGTCACCCCAATCTTTCAACATATGACAGTCCCGCCATCCTGGGAATTAACCTCATGAACCTACACTGCACTCCCTCAATAGCTAGAATGTCCTTCCTCAAATTTGGAGACCAAAACTGTACACAATATTCCAGGTGAGGTCTCACCAGGGCTCTGTACAACTGCAGAAGGACCTCTTTGCTCCTATACTCAATTCCCCTTGTTATGAAGGCCAGCATGACATTAGCTTTCTTCACAGCCTGCTGTACCTACATGATTACTTTCAGCATGACATTAGCTTTCTTCACAGCCTGCTGTACCTACATGATTACTTTCAGTGACTGATGAACAAGGACACCTAGATCTCGTTGTACTTCCCCTTTTCCTAACTTGACATCATTCAGATAGTAATCTGCCTTCCTGTTCTTGCCACCAAAGTGGATAACCTCACATTTATCCACATTAAACTGCATCTGCCATGCATCTGCCCACTCACCCAACCTGTCCAAGTCACCCTGCATTCTCATAACATCCTCCTCACATTACACACTGCCACCCAGCTTTGTGTCATCTGCAAATTTGTTAATGTTACTTTTAATTCCTTCATCTAAATCATTAATATATATTGTAAATAGCTGCAGTCCCAGCACCTAGCGGTACCCCACTAGTCACTGCCTGCCATTCTGAAAAGGACCCGTTAATCCCTACTCTTTGTTTCCTGTCTGCCAACCAATTTTCTATCCATGTCAGTACCCTAACCGCAATACCATGTGCTCCAATTTTGCCCACTAATCTCCTATGTGGGACTTTATCAAAGGCTTTCTGAAAGTCCAGGTGCATTACATCCACTGGCTCTCCCTTGTCCATTTTCATAGTTACATCCTCAAAAAATTCCAGAAGATTAGTAAAGCATGATTTCCCTTTCGTAAATCCATACTGACTCGGACCGATCCTGTTACTGCTGGCCAAATGTGCCACTATTTCATCCTTTATAATTGACTTCAGCATCTTCCCCACCACTGACGTCAGGCTAACTGGTCTATAATTCCCTGTTTTCTCTCTCCCTCCTTTCTTAAAAAGTGGGATAACATTAGCTACCCTCCAATCCACAGGAACTGATCCTGAATCTATAGAACATTGGAAAATGATTACCAATGCATCCACGATTTCTAGAGCCACCTCCTTAAGTACCCTGGGATGCAGACCATCAGGCATTATTATTATTATTATTAATGTACAAGGGTGTACGCTCCACTCCATTTCCAAAAATCAATGACCAGCTCTTTTGTTTTGCTGACATTGAGGGAGAATTTGTTTTCTTGACACCATGCCACAAAAGATAAATTTAGCTTTATTTGTCATACGTACATCAAAACATGCAGTGAAATGCGTCGTTTTGCGTCAACAACCAACACAGTCTGAGGATATGCAGGAAGCAGCCCACATGTGTTGCCATGTCTCTGGCACCAACACAGTATGCCCACAATTTACTAACCATAACCCACATGCCTTTGGAATGTGGGAGGAAACTGATCGTATTTTGTGACTGCATGGCTACGTACAACTTCAATGCCGTATTTACATTAGTTGATGACACCACTATTGTCTTGCCGAATCAAGAGTGGTGACAGATCGGCATATAGGAGGGAGATTGAAAGTCTAGTTGAGTGGTGCCTCAGCAACCTCTTACTCAACGTTAACAAGACCAAAGAGCTGATTAGTGACTACGGACAGAAAAATCTGGTGGTCCATGAGCCAGTCCTCACTGGATTGGAGGTGAAGAGGATCAGTAACCTTAAATTCTTTGATGTTATCATATCAGTGGATCTGTCCCAGGACCTGCATGTAGGTGGCATCACAAAGCCACGATAGCACCTCTACTTTCTTTCAAGTTGGCGTACATTCGGCATGACATCTAAAACTTTGACAAACTTCTGTAGATGCACAGCAGAGAGTACCCTGACTGGTTCCACCATGGCCCTAAAATGGAAAAGCTTACAGCCAGTCCATCATGGGCAAAGCCCTCGCCACCACCGAGCACACTGAGGAGTGCGGCAACAAAAAGCGCAGCATCTACCATCAAGGATGCCCCAACGTATAGGCCATACGCTCTTCTTCTTGCTGCCATCAGGAAGGAGGTACAGCAGCCTTAGGGTCCTGCACCACCAGGTTCAGGAACAGTTATTAACCTTCAACCATCAGACTCCTGAACCAGCATGGATAACTTCCCTCACCTCAACTCTGAACCGATTCCACTATCTATGGACTAACTTTCAAGGACTCTACACTCAAGTTCTCAGTACTCTTTATTTATTTATTCATTTGCCCATATTGTCTTCTTTTGGTTGATTGTAAGTCTTTGCATGTAATTTTTCAGTGACACTTTGTTCTGCCTTGAATGCCTACAAGAAAATGAATCACAAGGTAGTATATGGTGACATATATGTACTTTGGTAATAAATTTACTTTGAACTTTGTACTTTGACTACCCAGAGGAAACCAATGTGGTTACACAGAGAATGTACAAGTCCTTATAGACAACAGTGGGAATTAAACCCTGATCTTCCTATTGCTGACGCTGTAGAGCATTATGCTAGCCATTACTGTACAGTACACTAGGCTCTCTATCTCACTCCTGGACTCCATCTCATTGCTGTCTGAGATCTGGCCTACTATGGTGGTGTCAGCACAACCTTAATGCTTTCTATTGCTGGCCAAAATGATGGAAGTGCAACTTAATGTGCATGGACTGCCCTCTCAGAAAAGATATGAGATCTGTGTCCACTTTTTGCCATGTGGTCCCTCTGTATTAATTCACAGAGCCAACCATTATCAGGATAAAACCTACACACTTGCTTTTAGCATGTACACTTCATCACCGATAAACAGAGGGTAATACGTTATGTTAATTTGATTTCTTATTATTAAAATCTTTAATCTTACCAGCATATAAAGTTGATAGATTACATTTTTGCTTCAATGTTAATTATCTAGCCAGGGCTAACTTATACGTCCCTTGTGTAAGACTCGCGTATTAAATGTATTTGTATTGATTTGGGAGAGTGTCACTTGCATTTTTTATATGATAATCATCACAGTTGTGGATCTCGATGGCAAAATGGATCAGACTACAGTTCTTTCACCCTAGGACTTAGGTTTCCATTTGCTTCAACCTGATGGATTTAAAGAGCTAAAGTTAAACAAATTAAATTCAGAATCAATACCAGTACAGTACGTATCATCAGAGGGCAGGTCAAGTTTACAGCAAGATAGTGCTTGAGATGGACAAAGGGACGTGGAATGAGAATAATTTACACACCAGTACAACTCATGCAACTGGCAGTACTTTGCTAAGAACTCAGCATTATGGCTTTTGAATTAAATGGGAAACATTTTGGTAATGATCCATACACATAAGATACTGGAACAATTCAGAAAATCAGGTAGCATCTACTGAGGAGAATAAACAGTTAACGGTTCAGGCTGAGACCCTTGATTCTAGTTACAGGCTCACATACTGTCACACTTATCTCCCCATCACTCCTGCCCAACTGGTCCCTCTATTCCCACTATCCACCCTTACGCTCCCACTGTCACTTCCTCCACTACCCAGTCACTCTCTTCTCCATCACTTCCTCCACCCCTACTCACTCCCTTCACACCCACTGTCATGCTCTCCACGTCCATTGTCACCCCTCCCATCTCACTGTTGCTCCCTCCCATCTCACTCACCCTTCAACCCCAGTTACTCCTTCACCCCTCACTGTCACTGTCACTCTCTCCACTCCCACTGTCACTCAATCCACATCCACTGTCACTCCCTCCCATCTCACTGCCATTCCCTTCACCCCCACTGTCACTCCCTCCACCCTTATTGTTAATCCCTCCATTCCTACTGTCACTCCCAGCCTCACTGTTATTCCTCCCCATTCCCACTTTCTGTATCAATTGATTTCCAATCTGTTAACCACAGGAAGAAGGCATCTCTACACTCCTCCAGTAAAGTCCTTCCAGGTTCTACTCATTCTTGCCTTTTGCTTCTCTAAATTTGTGCAAATGATCATGAGTCCTCTGGTGGCATTCAACATTAGCACCATTCTAACAAGACTCGCTCACCCCTACCAAAGTTTTTCCTGAGGTGACCTTGCAACCTGAACCACGTCACGCTTATGGCAGCAAATGCTCACACCAACACCCTTGTGTGCCCAGGTTCTTGCAGTGCCCCTCCACCCTGTCACCCACACGCACAGAGTCAGAGGAAAGTCACACTGAGAAAAAGAGTGAAACTTAAACTGGTTAAAAAGAGAACAAAGTTGGTTGGCTTTTAGAGGATTGTCAGGTGTCAGGGAGGAAGAGATCTATAATTTTGGGCAAATCTGTTTTTTAATGCAGAACTCACTGGGGTGTGGTACCAGAACAGATGGAATTAGAAAGGTAGTTGAGAAAGAATAATTTACTGGGCAACTTGGATGGAGCTGGGGGCGGGGGGGCGGGGTGCTGATGGAATTCTAAGAGAAGACATTAAACTCAATGAGATGACTGTCCACTTTCTGTGACTTAAAAATCCATCCAATAATTCTGTGACAACAGGAGGTTCCACAGTGGATCGAAGACATAAAAGAATGCAGATGCAGGAATCTGGAGCAACAAACAATCTGCTGTTGGAACACAGCAAGCCAAGCAGCATCTATGGGGGAAGGGAACTGTCGACATTTTGGATCAGGATCTCGACGATTTCGTTCCTACTACAGATGCTGTTCAACCAACTGAATTCCTCCAGCAGACTGTCTGTTGTTTTGAACCTGGGCTCGATCAGTTCTTCCTCCCTGGTTCAACTCTGACCACAATTCTTCTTGGAATGTCACAAAATTCCTCGAAGAGTACTGCAGGGATGCCACAAGTGCTGCATGTCCTCATTTCCACTTTCCCAGCAAACTAGATGGCAAGGAAACACACTCCCTTAACTTTATCTTACTGTTAACTTTTATTATATAACCACAGCTTCAGTAGGAACTAAATGTACAGAGCACCACATTACTTGGCAATCAAAGTAAAATGTTAGAAAACCCTTTAAGGAATAGCCAAGGTGTTAATGGTGACTGAAGCTCATTAGTTGCTAGATTTGCAAAGGTGACAGTGTTGTGGTTTCACTGTACTAAAGCTTGGTAACAAACACAATTACCATTTTCACACCTCTGTACCTGAAAATAGAGGTTGCAGAGCCAGTGATCTATATCTGACGACATAAGATCCTCGATTTTTCTGAATTCATCTATTCTGAGATCCTGGCAGCCTCTTAAAAGGGGACATTTATATTTTCCTTCCAGAATCTCCAACTTGCCGTTACAGATGGGAAATGCACCCCATGCCACTGCCCGGTCAACGCTGCTACTAATTCCATGCAGTAGGAAGAGATCGAAGATGAAGGTCATTCCTGGTTTGGTATTGTTCACAGAGGGTAACACCTAGTGGGAGAGATAAATATTATATCTTTTAGATTCAAGTTTACATTAAACTTCTTTCTGACATACTCTAAATGGGCTGAATGGACTCCTTCCATGCTGTATTCTTCTCTATTCTAAAGAAGTGTACACAGCACTTCAAAGTAGAGCTTGCCTCACTGGGACTAGTTAATTAAAACCATGCAGTGAGGTGAGAGACATTTTTCTGCTACTCCATATCATAAAAGTGCATACAAAGAATACACGGTGAACAGAAACAGCCTTCTCCTTGCCCCAGTGTTACAACTAATGCTGAGTGAGTCAGACATGATAATAAAATTCCATTATCGTATTGTTCAGAAATCCCAAAGCCTCAGAATCTGGTTCAGCAAACTCTATTTCCAATGTTCCTGTTCGAAGTTTCCAGGGTCCTATTTCCTATGTTCGCTTTAAACACTCCAGGGCCCCTTTTCCTGCAATTCCATTAAACTCATTTGGGCCCCATTTTCCGCATTAAGTTTAAACTTTCTAAAGTCCATTTCCCACACTCCCTTTAAACACGTCTAGATCCAATTTCCTCCACTCTCTTTAAAGTCACCAGGACTCTATTTCCTGTGCTCCCATTTCCAGCATACCCTTTAACCCCTCCTGGGCACCATTTCCTGTTCTCCCTCTAAAGCAGGGGTCCCCAATCTTTCTGTATGCCCTGGGCCCCTACCAAGGGGTCCGTGGATCCTAGGTGGGCAACCCCTGCTCTAAACTCTCTGGGGCCCCATTTCCTCTCACTCTCTCTTAGTTCACCAGTGCTCCCTTTCCAGTGCTCTCTTTAAACCTATCAGGTTTATTGAAAAATGTATTGTGCTAATGCGTAATTCTCAAAACAAAATGAGAAAAGTGTGTTGGGCATTAATGGGAATAAGATCAAACAGTGGAGAAAATCTAGCATTCCACTAGCATTCCAAACCCACTGGTTTAACAATGTCTTATTTCTAATTTTCCCATTTTTCTATGCTCAAACTCCAACTTCTTAGAAAAGGGATTCTCTCATTTCCTGTTCCATTTTGTCTTTTCTCTCCCAAGCTTTAAAAACACTTCTTTTGCTGTCAAGATTATAGATACTGTTGACATCAACTTCTAGATCAGCTCATATACAAAGAAGGTAATTACACCTCATTAAATTCCCCAAAAACTTATTCACCCAAGCGAAATGGAGAGTGAATATTAAGTTAAGTCCGAGCAGCTGCTCACAAGATTATTGATTGGAAATCTGATATTCTGATGTTATCACAACTCAGAGAAGACCTGAAAAGAGTACTTTAATGAAGACAATTGAAATAAAATGATTATTTTCACTGAATATTTATAGCATATTCTTTAATAATCTATTGGAATCAAGATGACAAGCATTATGTAATAGGTCAAATATTGTACCCCCGTGGTCAACTGTTTCATTAGCATCAAGGCTTTTGCTCTTATTAATCTTGGTTCAACACTCAAGAAATAAACAAGTAATATTCAAAGCAAACATGTACCAGGCATCCACCTCTCATCCCCTGACATTCAATGGAATTACCACCACTGAGTCCCCAAACTATCCTGATTCTGGGAATTAAAGGTTTAACGTATGAACACTCTGGGTCTGTACTCACTGGGGTTTAGGAGAATGAGGGGGGATCTCATCGAAACCTATCGAATATTGAAAGGCCTCAATAGAGTGGAGTGGATGTTTCTAACAGTGGGGGAGTATAAGAATAGAGGGAGGTCCCTTTAAGTGCAGAGATGAGGTGGAATTTCCTTATCAGGTGGCGAATCTGTGGAATTCTTTGCCACAGACTACTGTGGAGGTTAACGAATATAAAAATTCGTTATATTTAAAGTGGAGGTTGATAGATTATTGATTAGTAAGGGCATCAAAGGTTACGGGGAGAAGGCAGGAGAATGGGTATTAGAGGAGTAATAAATCAGCCATGATGAAATGGCGGAGCAGGCTCAACGAGCCAAATGGCATAAATTCTGTTCCTATATTTTGTGGTCTTTTGGTCTTTTCCCGTAGGTTACCATCGATCAGGAATAGAACTATGGTAGTCAGATGCATAACGTGGCTATGAGACCAAGAATCCTATGGCTTTCACACCAGTCTCTACACCCAATAGTCCCCCTCCCTTCCAATTCCCCATCAGGTTCCATAAATAAAAGAAACTCTAGTCAGAATCCGGCAGGGATAGGAAGGAGGTCTTCCAGATGGGAAGGTCTCTCACTAAACTGGAGAAGAGGGCCCTCGTCCTCATGAATGGAGACACCCACTGAGAGACCGAGTTCCTCAGCACTTTTCCATGAAGTAAACTTCAGTAGTTTTGCAGCATCATCTGATCAATTTGGGAGATCTGCGAACATTACAGGTGAGTTTGGGAGCTATTTTAAATAGCCTCCACAAAAAAACAAAATCAAGTCATTTTAACTTCCCTAATATTGATTGGCATCACCTTAGTGCAAGGGGTTTGGATGGGGTAGAGTTTGTTAGGTGTGTTCATGAAGGTTTCTTTACACAATATGTAGATAAGCCAACTAGAGGAGAGGCTGTACTTGATCTGGTATTGGGAAATGAACCTGGTCAGGTGTCAGATGTCTCCATGGGAGAGCAATTTGGAGATAGTGACCATCATTCTACTGTATCTCCTTCACCATAGCACTGGAGAGGGAGAGGAGCAGACAATTTGGGAAAACATTTAATTGGGGTAGGGGGCAACATGATGCTATTAGACAGGAACTTGGGAGCATAAATTGGGAGCATATGTTGTCAGGGAAATGCACGGCAGAACTGTGGCAAATGTTCAGGGAACATTTGTATGGGGTTCTACATAGATATGTTCCATTGAGGCAGGGAAAGGACGGTAGGGTTAAAGAACCATTGTGTACAAAGTATATAGAAAATATAGTTAAGAAGAAAAGCTTATGAAAGGTTCAAGAAACTGGGTATTGTTAGAGCTCTAGAAAGTTACAAGGTTGCTAGGAAGGAGCTTAAGAATGGAATTAGGGGAGCCAGAAGAGGCCATGAGAAAACCTTGGTGAGCAGGATTAAGGAAAACCCAAGGCATTCTACAAGTATGTGAAGAGCAAGAGGATGAGCCATGTGAGAATAGGACCAATCAGAAGCAATACTAGAAACGTGTGCATGGAGTTGGAGGAGGTAGCAGAGATACTTAAATGAATACTTTGCTTCAGTATTCACCAGGGAAAAAGACCTTGGCAATTGTGGTGATGACTTTCAGCAGACCGAAACACTTGAGCATATAGACATTAAGAAAAAGGATGTGCTGGAGCTTTTGAAAAGCATTAAGTTAGATAAGTCACCAGGACCAGATGAGACATACCCCAGACTACTGTGGGAAGCGAGGGAGGAGATTGCTGAGCCTCTTGCGATGATCTTTATCATCAATAGGGATGGGAGAAGTACCGGAGGATTGGAGGGTTGCAAATGTTGATCCCTTGTTCAAGAAAGGGAGTAGAGATAGAGACCAGTGAGTCTGACTTCAGTACTGGGCAAATTGTTGGAGAAGATCCTGAGAGGCAGAATTTATGAGCATTTGGAGAGACATAATCTGATTAGGGATAGTCAGCATGGCTTTGTCAAGGGCATGTAGTGCCTTACGAGCCTGATTGAAATCTTTGAGGAGGTAACAAAACACATTGATGAAGGTAGAGCAGTAGATGTAGTGTATATGGATTTCAGTAAAGCATTTGATGAGGTTCCCCATGTAAGGCTCCTTCAGAAAGTAAGGAGGCATGGGATCCAAAGAGGCCTTGCTTTGTGGATTCAGGCTAGGCTTGCCTGCGGAAGGCAAAGAGTGATTGTATTCTGCATGGAGGTTAGTGACCAGTGGTGTTCCGTAGGGATCTGTTCTGGGACTCCTCCTCTTTGTGATTTTTATAAATGACCTGGATGAAGAAGTAGAAGGGTAGGTTAGTAAGTTTGCTGATGACACAAAGGTTGAGGGTGCTGTGGACAGTCTGGAGGGTTATCAGAGGTTATAGCGGAGCGTCGATAGGATGCAGAACTGGGCTGAGAAGTGGCTGCTGGACTTCAACCCAGATAAGTGTGAAGTGGTTCATCTCAGTAGGTCAAATTTGAAGACAGAATATAATATTAATGGCAAGACTCTTGTCAGCGTGGAGGATCTGAGAGATCTTAGGGTCCATGTCTATAGGACACTCAAAGCTGCTATGCAGGTTGACAGTGTTGTTAAGAAGGTGTATGGTGTGTTGGCATTCATCAGCCGTGGGACTGAGTTCAAGAGCTGTGAGGTAATGTTACAGCTATATAAGACCTTGGTCAGACCCCACTCTGGTCACCTCACTACAGGAAGGATGTGGATACTATAGAGAGAGTGCAGAGGAGATTTACAAGGACGCTGCCTGGATTGGAGGGCGTGCCTTATAAGAATAGGCTGAATAAACTTGGCCTTTTCTCCTTGGAGCAACAGAGGGTGTACAAGATGATGAGGGGCATTGATCGTGTGGATAGCCAGAGACTTTTTACCAGAGCTGAAATGGCTAACACGAAGGGGCATAGTTTTAAGGTGCTTGGAAATAGGTACCGAGAGGATGTCAGGGGTAAGTTTTTCCACACAGAGAGTGGTGGGTGCGTGGAATGCACTGCCAGCAGAGGTGGTGGAAGGTGATACAACAGGTTCTTTTAGGAGCCTCTTCGATAGGTACATGGAACTTAGAAAAATAGAGGGCTATGCAGCAGGGAAATTCTAGGCAGTTTCTAGAGTAGTTACATGGTTGGCACAACATTGTGGACCAAAGGGCCTGTAATGTGCTGTAGATTTCTATGTTCTATGTATGTTATTTGTTCTTTTATGACTGCTGTTTTGTGGGGCTTGAAGCCCCAGCTTAAACTCGGACGGCTTCAAATTTCTTCTTTTGAACAAAGTCAAAGTCCAAATTGAGCTGCTTTTCACTAGTGTATACAAGCATGGACAAGACACACACACAACCACACTAAGACACTGAATGCACATAGACCGATAGATTCGGATACACACACACAGTGAAAGGCACACTGCCATACATAAGAATTGGCAGACATGCATGTAAACACAGATATAGAACACATAAACACCGCTCACTGCTCTCCATAAATGATGTCACGAGATGTGCGTCTGATGCAATGAAAATGTCAGATAAGCTGGCATGGATCTTGATGGAATTGGCCCTTACGCTTTTGCTAATGGCGTAATATTTCACCTGGAAGTGATCAGCAATGAGGTATACTTCAGGCTAGATCAATTTTAGATCATGTTGCTTTGAAGAAACAAGCAGTATGCAATACACTTTCTGGGCTGTAGTGTGTTGCGGTGCCTGTTAATAGAGATGGTGGTTATACTATTATAATCACTGATCTACTGAAACAAATTCGGAACTCACTGCAGCCATTGCAAAACCTAAGTACACCTAATTAAAAGCTAATAATTATGTTAATAACTGTGAAGCTACTGGATTGTTACATCCGCTTCACAACCGTAATTTAGTAAAGAGAAACAACAATCTTCATCTGGAGACACGGGAGACTGCATAGCTAAAATCTAGAACAAGAAATAAACTACTGGAGGAACTCAGCAAGTCAAGCGGCATCTGTGGAGGGAAACTCACCGTAAACTTTTCAAATTGAGACCTTTCATCTGGATTCAAGGTTCAAAATAAATTTTATTATCAAAGTACCTATAGTATATGTCACTATATACAACCCTGAGATTCATCTTCTTATGGGCATACTCAGTAAATCTACAGAATAGTAACCATACCAGAATCAATGAAAGTTCAGCCAGAGCACAGAAGACTACAAACTATGCAAATATAAATAAATAACAATAAATAATGAGAACATGAGATAATGAGATAAAGAGTCCTTAAAGTGAGATTATTGATTGTAGGAACATTTTAATGATGGAGCAAGTGAAGTTGAGTGTAGTTATCCTCTTTTATTGAAGAGCCTGATAGTTGAGGGGTTTTAACTGTTCTTGAACCTGGTGGTGCAAGTTCTAAGGCTCTTATACCTTCCACCTGATGGCAGCAATGAGAAGATATTAGATTAGATTAGATTATGAGGACACGCAGTCCTCTTTTATTGTCATTTAGTAATGCATGCATTCAGAAATGATACAGTATTCCTCCGGTGTGATATCACAGAAACACAGGACAGACCAAGACTGAAAAACTGACAAAAACCACATAATCATAACATATAGTTACAACAGTGCAAGCAATACCGTAACTTGATGAAGAACAGGCCATGAGCACGGTAAAAAAGTTCAAAGTCTCTCGAAAGTCCCACATCTCACGCAGACGGGAGAAGGAAGAAAACTCTCCATGCCATACCCGACCACAGTCCGACTCTGAGTTGTCCGAAAACTTCAAGCTCCGACCAGCCCTCCGACACCAAGCACCGAGCACCATCTCTGCCGAGCGCTTCGACCCCAGCCCCAGCTGCCAGAGCATGACTTGGTCGGAGGATGTCTGATCATGGATGCTGTTTTCCATCGACACAGTTTCATATAGATGTGCTCAATGGTGGGGAGGGATTTACCCCAATGGACTGGGCCGAATCCACTACTTTCAGCAGGATTTTCCTTTCAAAGACATCAGTGTTTCCTTACCAGGCTGTGATGCGGCCAGACAATACACTCTCCACTACTCATCTACAGAAATTTGTTTAAGTTTTAGATGTCATGCCAAATCTCTGCAAACTCCTGAGGAAGTAGAGGCAATTGCAGTTGCGTGCTGGGTCCAGATCAGGTCCTTTGAAATAGTAATACCCAGGAATTTAAAGTTGCTAACCCTCTCCACCTCTGATCCTCTGATGAGGGCAGGTTTCCTTCTCCTTAGTCTTACGGACATTGAGTGAGAGGTTGTTGTTATGACAGCACTCAACCCCATATGTTGATTCATCACCACCTATGATTCTGCCCATGACAGTGGTGTCATCTGCAAATTTGAATAAGGCATTGGAGCTATGCTTAGCCACACAGTCATATGTGTAAAGAGAGTAGAACAGGGGGCTAAGCACACAGCCCTGTGGTGCACTTGTGCTAGAGGAGATTGTGGAAGAGGTGTAATTGCCAATCAAAATTGACTAGGGTCTACAAGTGAGGAAATCCAGGATCCAATTGCACAAGGAGGTACTGAGTCCAAAATCTTGGAGCAGATGATGGTATTGGATGCTGAGCTGTAGTCGATAAAGAGCATCCTGATGAATGTGTGTTCAGATGTTCCAGGATTGATTGAAGAGCCAATAAACGATAACGGCAGTTGGCAAATTGGTGCGGATCCAAGTCGCCTCTCTCAGGCAGCAGCTGATATGTTTCATCACCAACTTCTCAAACACTTCATCTCTGTGCATGTAAATGCAACTGGGTGATAGTCACTGAGGCAAGGTCACGACTATGTAGTGTGATTTACAGCATTAGCTTCCTCCATTGACCTCTTTCCTTAAATCACACCAGTAGTATTCACTGAAAAAATGGAGGGACAACCACCTCCAAGTCCTCGTACATATTATTGGTTAACAGGATACAGAGATATAAACAAGATACTGGAGAAACTCAGCTATCAGGCAGCTTCTGTAAAGGGAAACAGGCAATCAACATTTCTAGTCAAGACCACTCATCTGGGTTTAAAAAGTAGAGGGGAAATAACTAGTATAAAGAGGTGAGGAGAAAGACGTGGCCTGCCCTGTGTGTGATCCTAGACCCCAGCAATGTGGCTTAGTCTCAAATGTCCTCTGAATTGGAAGCCATCCAATTTGAAGACAATAGGAGGAGCAGTAAAGAATGCCATTGACATAATCGTGGAATGAATCAAATTTTGTGTGAGAGTTGTACTTCCAGTGGAGCTTAAGAGGAACCTGGAATAGGGATGAAGGAGAAAGAAATAGACGGATGTGCTCATGTCATGGGTTGTAATAACTAGAGTGAGCAAGACCTTATGTGAATCATTACCATCAGTACTCACTGGGAAAGCTGGTCAATGTTATTTTTAAAATCACACTGTGTAATGTCTAAGTTTGTATATTACAATGTTCAATTGTTTAATTTAAGCTTGTTAGTTTATACCACACTTTAGAATCACAAATAGATACCAATGCAATCTAAAAAAATTCCACTCTCATTCTAATTTATTTCATATATAAATCTGGAATCCGGACAAATGCAGAGGATTAGATTGTATTTAGATACTTCACGTGATTCACCCTAGGGGGTCCACCATGATTTAAACAGCAACTTTTCAAACTTGACATTTAATCCTTGTCTATAAATCACTCAAGACCTATTATTCATTATTATAAGGGCACGGTATTTTTTATTATGAATAAAATGAAATACAAATGCAGTGAAATATGTAATGTCATTTCTGCAGATTTCTTAACACTACCTCACAAGTTTTCCCAATCACACACAGCACAAAAGTACCATAGACAAGAATGTAATTATTGGATCAAAGAATACATAAGACAGTTTTGCTTATAAATGGGTATTTTAGGAAAAGGGAATGTATTAGTAAAATAATGCTTTTTATATTTGAATTATAATTCAGCAGTTGCTTGATGCCTGTAGACAATGATGGAGGCATGCTGTTCAGTTTCTTGTCTGTATTTGTTATGTCAATGCATTTTAACTGAATGAACTTTTGGAAAAAACTATAGCATCAGAGCCTGATTAATGTTCCGATAAGTCCATAAGATATAGGAGCTGAATTAGGCCATTCAGCCCATCAAGTCAGCTCCACCATTCAAACATGGCTGATGTTTTTATTCAATCTCTTGTCTTTTGCTCATCTCTCTTAACCTCCTTACAGTCAAAAAATTATCAATCTCTGCCTTGATTACACCCAATGGCTTGCTCTTCACATCCCTCTGTGGTTGAAGAAATTCCTCCATGTCTCAGTTCTATTTATTCTGAGGCTGTGCCCTCAGATCCGAGATTCTCCTATTAATGGAAATACCAATTTTTTTCCAGGCCTTTCAGTATTTGGAAGGTTTCAATGTGCCTCCCCTCATCCTTCTGAAGTTCACCGAGTAATAGCTACAAACCATCAGATGCTCCTCATGCGTTAAGCCTTTCATTCCTAGGGTCATTCTAGTAAACCTCCAAATCCTCTCCAGGACCAGCACATCTTTTCTTATGGGACAGATAACTGCTCATAGTTTCTTTTGGAATTAAGATAAGGAATGCCCTGTGCATTCTGTAAATCCTGTGGTTACAAGAGGAGGTCAGAGGCAGGGTGTCCTCTGGCGTGTGATTCACTTTTTGACACAGCAAAGGCTTCCCACCATTTACAAGGTCCGCGTAAGTCATAAGTGTGGCAGAATGCTCTGCATTTGTTTGAAAGACAGTAGTTCCATCAATACTCAAGAAGCTGGGTATTATGCAGCACAAGGCACCCTTAGATACTTACATGGATTTTGTGTGTTGACTCATCTACCCATTGTTAATGTTTTGATTCACATAAGCCCCTGACCACTCTGGTTATTCAATCATTCCCTTCCACATGAGTGCACTCCAGCCACAATATGTACCACGTACAAAATGCTGATTTGGAAATATATTGCTGTCTCTTTATGATTGTTGGCATAAATCCTGCTACTTCTCCCCAACAGTACTATGTGCACATCTTCACCAGAGAACTGCAGCAATTCAAGGAGATAGTCACCACCACCTTCTCGAGATCATCTATGCATGGCTAACAAAAGTTTATCTTGTCAGTGATGCACCTATCCTGAAATATATCACAGCAAGATTGGAGGCCCATTCCTAGTTCTCCTTGGTGCTGAGTTGCCTTTTGAATCGCTGCAATACTTGTGGTGATGATGCTCTTTCATTCTGCTAGATAGCAAACTTCAGCATTCTGACCTGGCTGTGATGAAGAAAAGACATGGTACATCCAAGTCACAGTGACATTTAAGGAGCACTACCACGCTCCCAGGGGAGAGCTAATGGTATCATTTAGGGCAAGGGCAGGTCAATGGAAGAGATATTACACAGCCAATCAACACTTCATTACAGTCTACACGAAGGGTCTCAACTCAAAACATCAATTTTCTGTTTCCCTCCTCAGATGTAGTCTGATTTGACAAGCTTGTCAGAGCTGTTGGGGAGGGTTTAATCTAACTTGGCAGGGGGAATGGGTACTCCAATGATAAGGCTGAGGATGGGGCAGTTGGTACACAAGTAGATACAGTGTGCAGTGAGACTGTGAGGAAGGACAGGCAAATGATAAGGAAAAATTGCAGTCAGTGGGATGAGTTGAAGTGTAACATGGGGGTAAAATCGAAAAGGGTGGTGAACACAGGACTCAAGGTGTCTTTTCAGCACAATTAGAGATTGGCAGGTACGACATTGTGGGCATCACTGAGCACTAGCTGAAAGAAGATCATTATCGGGAGCTTAACATGTAATAATGCACCTTGTATCGAAAGGACAGGCAGGTAGGCAGAGGGGTGAGTTGACACTGTTGGTAAAAGAGAAATCACATCCTTAGAAAGAGGTGAAAAAGGATCAGATAATCTAGAATCCTTTTAGGTAGAATTAAGAAATTGCAAGGATAAAAAATTGTAAGGGTTAAGAAACTGATGGGCGTTGAATACAGGCCTCGTAACAATAGCCAGGATGTGAGATACAAACAGAATGGGAGATAGAAAAGGGATGTAAAAATGGCAATGTTACGATATTCATGGGGGATTTCAATAGGCAGTTAAATTGGGAAAATTAGGTTGGTGCTAGATCACAAGAGCAGGAATTTGTAGAATGCCTATGAGATGGCTTTTTAGAGCAGCTGGTGGTTGAGCCCAGTAGGGGATCAGCTATTCTGGATTGGGCGTTGTGTAATGAACCAAGTTTGATTAGGGAGCTTAAGGTAAGGGAACTCTTAGGTAGCAGTGATCATAATAATGATAGAATTCACCACACAACTTGAGAGGGAGAAGATAAAGTCAGATATATCAGTATTATAGTGGCATAAAGGGAATTACAGAGGCATGAGAGAAGAGCTGGCCAAAGTTGATTGAAAGCGGACACTAGCAGGGATAACGGCAGAACAACAATGGCTGGAGTTTCTGGGGCCAATTTGGAATGTGCGGGATAGAAATATCCCAAAGATGAATAAGTATTCTAAAGGGGGGAGGGGGGAGGGGGGATGAGGCAACCGTGGCCGACAGCAGAAGTCAAACACAGTGTAAAAACAAAGGAGAGAGCATACAATACAGCAACAATTTGTGGGAAGTTAGAGGATTGGGAAGCTTTTAAAGACCAACAGAAGGCATCTAAAAAAGCCATAAAGAGAGAAAAGATCAAATACGTGGGCAAGCTAGCTGATAATGTAAAAGTATTATTTAAATATAGTATTATTTAAAGATACCAAAATATTTTTTTAAATATAAGAAGAGTAAAAGAAAGTTGAGAGTGGATATCAGACCACTGGAAAATGACACTGGAGAGGTAGCAATGGGGGATAAAGAAATGGCAAAGGAACTCAATAAATATTTTGCACCAATCTTCACTAATGGAAGTCACTAGCAGTATACCAGAAACTTGAGCGTATCAGGTGACAGAAGTGATTACTAGGGAGAAGGTGCTTGGGAAGATGAAAGGTCTGAAGGTAGATGAATCACCTGGACTAGATGGACTACACCCTGGAGTTCTGAAAGAGGTAGATGAAGAGACTGTGGACGCATTAGTAATGATCCTTCAAGAATTACTAGGTTCTGGAATGGTTCCAGAGGACTGGAAATTTGCAAATTTGTCACTCCATTTTTAAGAAGACTGGGGGGAGGCAGAAGAAAAAAAATTATAATCTAAACCTGACATCAGTGGTTGGGAAGATGTTGGAGTTCATTACTAACCATGAGGTTAGGGGTGCTTGGATGCACATGATAAAATAGGCCAAAGTCAGCATGCTTTCCTTAAGGGGAAATCTTGCTTGAGAACTTGGTTGTAATTCTTTGAGGAAATTACAGCCAAGATGGACAATGGAGAGTCAGTGCATGTTGTTGAGTTGTATTTTCACAATGCCTTTGACAAGGTGCGACATATGAGGCTGCTTAACAAGGTAAAAGCTCATAGCATTACAGGAAAGACACTAGCATGGATAGACGATCAGCCAACTGGCAGGAGGCGAAGAGTGGGAATAAATGGAGCCTTTTCTGATTGGCTGAGAGTGACTAGTAGTGTTCCACATAGGTCTGTGCTGGGACCACTTCTTTTCACATTATATGTGAATGATTTGGAGGACAAAATTGAAGACTTTGTGGCTAAGTTTGCAGATGATACAAAGATAGGTAGTGTTGAGGAAGCAGAGAGTCTGCAACAAGATTTAGCCAGAGTGGGAGAATGGGCAAAGAAGTGGCAAATGGAATGTAGTGTAGGGAAGTGTATGATCATGCACTTCGGTAGAAAGATTAAAGACGTGTACTTATTTTCTTTGCTTTCTAGCTGTCTGTAAGGAGAGGAATCTCAAGGTTGTATAAAGTATACATACTTTGATAATAAATGTACTTTGAACTTTGAGTGGATGAAGGGAGGATGCTTCCTGCAGTGGGTGACTCCGGGACCAGAGAGCACAGCCTTAGGCTAGAGGGATATCCATTTATAACAGAGATGAGGAGGAATTTCTTCAGCCAGAGGGTAGTGAATCTGTTGAATTCTTTGCCAAAGGTGGCTGTGTAGGCCAAGTATCAAGGTATACTTAAAACAGAGGTTGATAGATTCTTGATTAGTCAGGGCATCAAAGGTTAAAGAGAGAAGGTAGGAGAAGGCAGTTAAGAGGGATAATAAATTAGCCATGATGGAATGGTGCAGCAGACTCAATGGGCAAAATGGCCTAATTCTGCTCCAATGTTTTATAGTCTTGTGATCAATTAAGTTTCTGCAGCATCGTTTGTTGTTCTGTATTTTCAATATACTGCTTTCAATGCATGTCTATATGAGTCAGGAAATCTACTTTATTGGATTTACGTCAAGATATTGACAGGAATCAACCCTGATGTGTCTAAGAGCTAACAAAGTTACAAAGTTATGTGAAGTCAAGTTATGACAGTGGCTCAATACGTTGCAGTAGATGTCCTTACTTAAACATGTTTGGACACATTTAGGTTTCAAAAACATGTTGCCTGGCAAGTTTTCTTTTGCGTGAGTAAGCTGATAATGACGCAATCTGATTCCTTGCTGAAGCCTGATAATAGGATTAAGAAATAGATGGAGGATCAAGAGAGTGAATTAGAATCAATGAATTCAGTGTCAAGAGAGATGGAGAGAGAAATAAAGGGAGGGGAGAAAAAGATTAGTGTCATGGAGTTATCGGGTCATATAAAAAGGAAACAGGCTCTTAGCTCAACAGCTCCATGCAGATTAAGATGTCCATTTGCCCAAGAATGGTCCTTATCCCACTAAGCATTTCCTATCCATGTACTACCTATGTCTGAGAGTCTTTTAACTATTTTCGGGGTACTTCCCTCAACCACTTCCTTTGCTAACTCATTCTATATATCAATCAATCTGTGGGTAAAGAAGTTGCCCCCCAGGTTCGTATTAAATCTCTCCCCTTTCATCTTAAATCTATGCCCTCTGATTATGTGAACCCCTGCAGAGTAAGATCTAGAGTTAACTCAGGCTCAAAATGAACAAGACGACACAAACAAAATCCAAAAAACAAGATCACAAACAGTAGAACTAGAAATGGAACTCCTACAATTAAGCACTGACTGCTTGGCATGAGGCCTTTAAGTAAAGGCATCCCATGAAGGAATGTGGCAGGCAATATTTGGCAGTCTGAGTCTTAAAGGGACAGAGGCAGCTAACCACACTCCAGGGAACTAGTGTGTCGAAATTTGGATGCCTGCCACTGTTCAGTCGGGACCATGACAACTTAATTCTCCAACCCTAGAAAAAAGAATCTGCACATTGATCATATCTATGTCCCTCTACAAGATCACCTCTCACTACGTTGCAGTCCAATGAATAACAAGAATAAATAGAAATAGAAATAGAGAAAGGATAGAGAAGATTGTTTCCAATTTCTGTTTTGACATTTTAAAAATCTCTCCAAAACCAATTTACAGTTTTGTGGAATGAAACAGAACACTTTATCAATGTAAACATGAGAAATTCCGCAGACGCTGGAAATCCAAAGCAACACACACAAAATGCTAGAGGAACTTAGGAGTTCCAGCGACATCTATGGAAATGAATAAGCAGTTGGTGTTTCAGGCTGAGACCCTTCTTTGGGATGGGAAAGGAAGAGGAAGATGACAGAATAAAAAGGTGGTGGGAAGGGAAGGAGGATGCTGAGAAGGTGATAGGTGAAGCCAGGTAGGTAGGAAAGGTAAAGTGCTAGAGAGGAGGGAATCAGATAAGGGAGTGGACCATAGGATAAATGGCAGGAAAACACAGCCCAGCAGGAGGTGATAGGCGGGTGAGAAGAGGTAAGAGGCCAAAATGGGGAATAGAAGAAGAGGGGAGGGGGAGAGAGAATACATTTTTTAACCAGAAGGAGAAATCGATATTCATGCCATCAGGTTGGAGACTACCCAGACAGAATATAAGGTATTGCTCCTCCACCCTGCGCATGGCCTCATCGTCACACAATAGGAGGCCACGGACAAACATATTAGAACAGGAATGGAAACTTGAATTAAAATGTTTGGCCACCGGGAAGTTCCGCTTTTGACAGATGGAGTGGAGGTGCTTGACGAAGCAGTCCCCAATTTACAAAGGTTCTCATCAACGTTGAGGAGCCTGCATCAAGAGCACCAAACATAATAGATGGCCAGCAGATTTGCAGGTGAAGTGTTGCCTCAACTGGAAGGAATACTTGGGGCACTGAATGGAGGTGAGGGAGGAGGTGATGGGCAGGTGTGGCACTTTGGCATGCATGCAGGGATAAGTAGCAGGAGGGAGGTTAGTGGGGAAGAACGAATGGACAAGGGAATCACAGAGGAGTAATCCTCGCAGAAAACAGAGTGAGGTTAGGAGGAAAAGATCTATTTAGTAGTAGGATTCTTTTCGAGATGGTGCAAGTTGTGGAGGAAGATGTCTTGAATGCAAAGGATCATGGAGTGGTATACATATTCAGGTGCCTTGCCATTCAACGTGGGCGATCATGTCTCTCCATCCATCACGGTCCCTGACCCTCCGAATTGTAGTTGTTGCCTCCTCTGTTTCTAACCATGATGTTATTCTATCTGTCATTTTCATTCTCTGTCTGCCTCTGTTTCTTTTCCCTACCAGCTTTCCAGTTGTAACTAAGTGTTCTAATGTCTCTCTTCGCATGATGTATCCAAAGAATTTTGATTGCTGTTTTCGTTCTCTGTAGAACTTCTTCATTGGTTATCCTGTCCGTATATGATATGCATAGCATTCTTCTGAGGAACCACATCTCTGCTGCGTTGATTCTGTTTCCATTGCATTTGTGATGGTTCATGACTCGCAGCCATACATCAATATAGGAAGAATATAGCAGCTGAGAGTTCTAAGGCGGATGTCAATTGCTATTTTCTTGTTCGTTAGGAAGTTTCTCATTCCTGTAAATGCTGTTCTTGCCTTTGCTATTCTTGCTTTTATGTCTGTTTCGCATTTGCTATCAGATATTACCCATGATCCAAGGTACCTGAAGTTGTGAACTTGTTTCAGAATTTCATTTCCCAATATGATCCTACCGTTTGGGATATCAGGTTTCTGTGATACTACCATTACTTCAGTTTTCTCTTTGTTTAAGTTTAGGCCAAGTCTTTCGCTCTCTGTGTTATGGTAGATACTAGTTTCTGTAAATGTACTGGGGTGGTAGGTAAGGACAAAAGGAACTCTATCCCTATTAAGGTGTCAGGAAGATAGGATGAGCATGGATGTCTGGGAAATGGAGGTGATGCAGGTGAAGGCAGCATCAATGGTGGAGGAAGGGAAACCCCATTCTTTGAAAGAAGACATCTCTGACGTCCCGGAAAGGAAAGACGCACCCTGGGAGAAAATGCAGCAGAGACGAAGGTATTGAGAAAGGGGAACAGCATTTTTACAGGAGACAGGGTGGGAAGAGGTATAATCAAGATAATCCTGGGAATTGGTAGGTTCATAAAAGATATCGGTTGACAATTTGTCTCCAGAGATGGAGACAGAGAGACCGAGAAAGCAAAGGGAGGTGTCAGAAATGAACTAAGTGAATTTAAGGGCAGGGTGTAAGAAGGAGGCAAAGTTGATGAAATTGGTGAGTTCAGAATGGATGCATGAAGCAGCACCAATGCAGTTGTCACTGTAGCAGAGGAAGAGTTGGGGAGCATTACTGGGAAAGGCTTGGAACATGGACTGTTATATGTAGCTAACGAAAAGGCAGGCAGAGCTGGGGTCCATGCAGGTGCCCATGTTTACTCCTATAAGTCTGGAGAAAGTGGGAGGATCCGAAGGAAAAATTATTGAGGCTAAGGACCAGTTCTGAAAGATGGAGGAGGGTGATGGTGGAGAGGAAGTGAGTGGTTCTTTTATTGAGAAAGAAGCGGACGGCTTTAACGCCTTCTTGATGGGGGATAGAAGTGTATAGGGACTGTACATCGATGATGAAAATGAGCCAGTCAGGATCAGGAATTGAAAGTTAGTGAGGAGATCGAGAGCATGAAAAGTATCATGGATGTAGGTGGGAAGGTACTGAACCGGGCGGGGGGGGGGGGGGAATGGAATGGAATCGAGGTATGAGGACACATGTTCAGTAAGCCAGGAACAGGCAAAGACAATAGGCCTACCCGGAGAGTCAGGTTTGTGGATCTTGGGTAGGAGGTCGAAGCGAGCAGTGCAGGGTAAGGGTACTATGAGTTTGGTGGCGGTGGGTGGGAGTTCTACAGAGTTGTTGAGGTCAGTGGTAGTGTCAGAGGCGTTTTCTGATGGTCTGGAGTGGGGTCCTCTTCAAGGGGTCGGTATGAGGATGTGTCGGAGAGTTGCTGCAACGTAGAGTTCAGTCTGCCACACGACAACAGCACCCACTTTATCTTCGGGTTTCATGGTAAGGCTGCGATTGGTGTGGCGAGAGAGGAGGGCAGTGCATTCAGAGGGGGTAACGTCCAAGGAGGAGAGGGAAGTGCTGAAATCAAGCCGGTTGATGACTCGTCAGCAATTCACGATGATAAGATCCAGAGCGGGGTGTCCAACAAGAGGAGGAGGGTTGGAGATGGGAGCAGGAGTCATCAGACCGGGGTGTGGAATTCTTGCCAAAGAAGTGGGCTTGGAGAAGGACGTGACAGGAGAGCTCGGTGTCACGGCAGGCATGGAGCTTGCTGAAGGGGGACAAAGGCAAGACCTTTGCTGAGGACAGAACGTCCCAGCTCAGAAGGGGGTAGTGCAGAGGGAATGGTGAAGACACGACAAGGATTAGAGCTGGGATCAGTAGGAGGAAGAGAGTTGGTGGTGCCAAAGGGGAAAGGAGTAGGAGGTGGGGTGGGAGGAAGATGTTGGCTCCAAAAACCCAAGAAGTGATGGTGGAGCCTGAGAGACCTGGGGTTGGAGAGTGGTGATGGGAGATGGAGAACCCAGGGGCCTAGCGGCAGCGAAAAAACTCTCAGCCTGGACATGCTGATGGCTGAGGTCCAGGCTGGAGCCAGAGCAAAAGGCCATGTAATTTGCTCTGAAGGTGTCCAGAGTATTAGGAACTTTTATTGACACTCTGGGTAAGAGAAGGTTATTAGCGAATATTACAGTGTGTAAAAGGTATGTATGCTGGCACATTGTTCCAGACACAGATATTTTTCAGTGAATTTGAGACCACGATGAGTCTCACAGCATGAATTCTGACCACCACTCTGCAGCACAGCAAGGACATTAACAACCCCCAATCACTTGTTTGAAAACAACCGCTTAATTTCAATCTATTTATTAGTCTGTTGCATAACCAAACCCAGGGAAGGTATTTACTAACAGCTTATTACATATTCACTCAGAGAATATCACTCCAGAATATCCTATTGCACTATGCAAATCAGATTAGAAGGATGTTAGTTATGCAGGTAACATCCAAATTCTTGCTTTGTTTAATGTGAATATCAAATAAATTTACTATGTAATTTTCCATTTCCCTTCACTGAACAGTAGTTTAACCAAATACTGCAAAGGGAAGTAATCTTTACAGTTAATACCATGTTTTTTTTTAAACATACATATTATTCAGGGGATGAGGGCTTCTCAGGGTGAGTCACATTTAATTGCCCAGCCCTCAATGCCTTTCAGAAGGTTGTTGTGAGCTGCCTTCTTGAACGATTGTGGTCCTTGAGTGGTGGTATACCCAAAATGCAGTTAAAGGAGGAATTCCAGGAGTTTGATGCTGTGACAGTGAAAGAATGGCAATCTATTTCCAAGTCAGGATTGTGTGTGCCTTGGAGAGCAACTTCCAGGTAATGGCGTTCTCATATTTTTGTTGCCTTTATCCTTCTAGCTGATAGAGGTTGTGGGATTGAAAGGTGTTGCCTTGGTGGTATACTGCACGGCATCCAATAAATGGTGCAAACTGCTGCTATTGTACTTCGGTGGAGTGAGTGGATGATTGTGAAGACATGCCTATATGCAACAATATTTCAGCACAATGAAAGAGAAGAAATCCAATTCTGCAAGCACACAAGACATAGGAGCAGAATTAGACAATTCAGCTCATCAAGTCTGCTCCACCATTTCACCATGACTGATCCATTTCCCTTCAACCCATTCTCCAGCCTTCTTCCTGTAATCTTTGATGCCCTGACTTATCAGAAATCTATCAACCTCCACTTTAAATACACTCAATGACTTGGCCTCCACAGTCACCTGTGGCAGCGAATTCCACAGATTCACCACCCTATGGCTAAAGAAATACTTTCTCACTTTCGTTCAAAATGGGTGTCCCTATATTCTGAAGTGGTGCCCTCTGGTCCGAGGCTCCCCCATGATAGGAAACATCCTCTCCACATCCACTCTAACTAGGCCTTTCAACATTCGATAGGTTTCAATGAGATCTCCTTCATCCTTCTAAATTCCAGCGAGCATAAGCCCAGAGCCAGCAAACACTCCCCATATAATAAGTCTTTCATTCCAGGAATCATTCTCATCAGCTTCCTTTGAACGCTGTCCAATGTCAGCACATCCTTTCTTTGATATGGGGCCCAAAGCTGCTCACAATATTCCAAGTGCAGTCTGAGCAATGCCTTATAAAGCCTCAGCATTACATTCTTGCTCTTATATTCTAGTCCTCTTGAAATGAATACGAACATTGCATTTGCCTTCCTCACCACTGACTAAACCTGCAAGCTAACTTTTAGGGAATCCTGCACAAGCACCCCCACGTCACTTTGCACCTCAATTCTTTGTATTTCTCTCCAGTTTAAAAAAAAATCAACCCTTTCATTTCTTCTGCCAAAGCGCATGACCATACATTTCCCCACACTGTATTCCATCTGCCACTTCTTTGCCCCTTCTCCTAATCTGTTCAAGTCCTCCTGCAGCCTTACTGCTTCCTCAAAACTACCTGCCTCTCCACCTATCTTCGTAGCATTGACAAACTTGACCACAAATCTGTCAATTGTTATCTCAGTCACTGATATACAACATAAAAAGAAATAGTCCCAACACCAACCCCTGCAGAACACCACTAGTCACCAGCAGCCAATCAGCTTCCTTTATTCCAACTCTTTGCCTGCTGCCAAATAGCCAAGGCACTATCCACCTTACTATCTTTTCTGTAATACTATCGGCTCTTATTTTGTTAAGCAGCCTCATGTACAGCCGTTGTCATAGGCCTTCTGAAAATTCAAGTGCACAACATCCACTGATTCACCATTGTCTATCCCACTTGTTACTTCGTCAAAGAATTCCAACATATTTGTTCGGCAAGATTTTCCTTTTAAGGAATCCATACTGACTTTTGCCTATTTTACCATGTGCCTCTAAGTACCCTGAAATCTCATCCTTAACAATCGATTCCAACATCTTCCCAACCACTGAGGTAAGGCTAACTGGTCTATAATTTTCTTTCTTCTGCCTCCCTGCCTTCTTAAAGAGTACATTGACATTTGCAATTTTCCAGTCCTCCAGAGCCACGCCAGAATCTAGTGATTCTTTAAAGAGCATTACTAATGGCTCCATAATTTCTTCAGCTACTTCATTCAGAACCCTGGGGTGAAATCCATCTGGACCATGTGTCTTATCTACCTTCAGACCTTTGAACTTTCCAAGCACCTTCTTCCTAATAATAGCAACTGCACTCACTTCTGCCCCCAACACTCACGAACTTCCCGCATACTGCTAGTGTAGTCCACAGTGAAGACAGATGCAAAATACTTATTAAGTTCCTCTGTCATTTCTTTATTCCCCATTACTACCTCTACAGTCATTTTACGGCGGTCTGACATCCACTCTCGCCTCTTTTTACTATTTATATTTGTAAAAACTTTTGGTATCCTCTTTGATATTATTGGCTAGCTTACATTCAATTTCATCTTTCCCTCATTTTGGCTTTTTTAGTTGCCTTCTGTTTGTTTTTATAAGTTTCCCAACCCTCTAACTTCCTACTCATTTCTGCCCTATTATACGTCCTCAGTTTTGCTTTTATGTTGGCTTTGACTTCCCTTGTCATCCTCCTTTTAGAAGACTTCTTCATCTTTGGAATGTGTATACCGTATCCTGCACGTTCTGAATTATCCCCAGAAACTCCAGCTATTGTTGTTCTGCTGTCAACCCTGCTAGTGTCTCCTTCCAATCAAATTTCTCCACTGTAATACTGATATATTGGACTTTAGCTTCTCTCTCCCAATTTGCAAGTGAAATCTCTCATATTATAATCATGGCCTCCTAAGGTTTCTTTTACCTTAGTTTCCCTAATCAAATGCAAATTCAGCTATCCTTCCTGGGGTTGTGTTCTCATGTTCATTTTGGATTGTTACTCAGCATTATTTCTGGAGTATGAACAGCAGTAATAAAGATCCTTTGCGAGGATCATCCTCAGGCATGAAGCTCAGAACATTTATAGACAAAGTAAGCCTTTACGACAAGTTTATAACAAAATGTGAAGTATTGCAGTACTGCTTTACAGAAAAATATAGAAGACATTGCAGGCAAGGTGTTTTGCCACATGAAAACACACTGGAATTGAAAATTACCCTCTTTTGTAGAGATTTTCAGGGTAATAAAACTAAAACCATAAACTTACCATATCCCATCCACCTCTGACCACCCACAGCAATTATATTGATGCCTGGCCCAACCAGACCATTAGTATCATGAGTCCCAGCCCATTCTGGCTTTACAATACAATACAAAACATGCACCTAACCTGCAAACTCCTGGCTAAAGACATGTTTTACTGCTACGCTGTTAGATATTTTATGTTAGCAGTTTTTCTGCAAACGTATTGTGTTGATAGTCAAGCTTCATAGACGAGTGCTTTGGCTTTGGCATAGATAAGGAACTTCTTGCTTAGCTTAGGAATGTTGTGTCAGCCAATTGGGTTTGTTTTGTTAATGTTTTATAACACTCTGTTCAGTGGATGCCATGGAACATTTGAGTGAGCTGGGTGGGATCAGATTTCTGAGGGACTGTGTTCTGGGTTTGTATCTTTTGTTGGGAGGTGTTGGAAGAGAAGTGGGTGCAGAGAAGAGCACAAGGGAAGACGCTTGAAAAACCCTGCGCAAAGGGGAGAACCTATTGCAAGAAGTGCTTTGAACAGCCAAACAATTCCAAGGAGGAAGTGCCAATAATTCTGAGTTAGCCAGTTTGTTCATAACGTTCTTCAAGGGAAGTTTGAACTGCGGTGGGTGACGTAGGTCCAGCACCGTGAGTAAAGCGATATACTCGACTACTTCAGAAATTAGCTCCAACGTTTCTGTGCACATTTAGAGTGGTTTAACGGTAATGGGCCCTTTTTCTTTTCCTTTTCTATTAACCACTTGTTAAAGTTGAAAGAGGAAGAGGAAGATGAGGATGAGGATGAGGATGAGGACCTTAACTCCAAGTGGAGTCATCGGGACACCGTCATGATGGCATTTTTTTTTTTAGCAGGCTTTCTTATTTTTATGAAGGCTGAGTTGCTCACTCGACGCTCAACCCAGCACGGATGGAAAGCGTGCAAGGGAGCCGGCTGGATTCCAACTCCGGAGCCTTCGCTCTGAAGTCCGGCGCTGATGCTGGCACATACCTGTAATACACTTCTACTTTTATTTTATGCCAGTGTATGATCTGTTACTTCCTGCTGAAGGACAACTTTGCATGGGGCAGTATTCACTTATCAGAACATTCCAACTTTACTGTTTGGTTGAACTCAAATCATACCAACCCTAGACCTGTGTTGCTTACAGAAGGTGGCTTTCTCACTGGTACCCATGCAATACTGAGTCATGTGCCTGTTAGCCAGAGTTAGCGAGAGACTAGTTTTATTACAGGCCACGGTGAGAAGGTTACACTCCTACACAATTGGTTTGGACATGTAAATACAATATTTATTTTTTGAGTCGTGCATTTTCTTCCAAAGTCACAACAAGCTGGCCCAACCCTTACTAGGGAGCCTATCGTTAAGTTTGTAGATAATATAAATTGTGTGCTAGTATGGATTGTAAGGAAAACCCAGCGAGGTCTCAGAAAGATATTGGCAAGCTACAGTAAATGAGATGAAATATATAGTGAAACGTTGGAAGTTATCAACATTGGTAGAAAAAAATAGAAAGGCAAAGCTATTTTTTTAAGTAAGAGATTGGAGGTTGATACTCAGGATGACCTGAATGTCCTTGTCCACAAACCACTGACAATTCTGCTGCAGCAAGCCATCAGAAAGGCAAGAAGTATGTTGGCCTTCACTGCAAGATGATTTGAGTAAAAGGCTACAAACGTATTATCACAATGATAAGGAGTTATGATGACAGCACACCATGTTGTGTGTTTTCTCAAAGGAAGATGATCACTGTGATGGATATTAGATCGATTATTTGGATGGTGGGTTGTTCAACAATGAGAATATAAAATAAAGCAGACATTTATTCTCTTAAGTTTAGAAGAAAGGATGAATTGGCTTGTTATTTTTACATGTACCAAGGTACAGTGAGAAACTTTGATCTGCATAACATCCATGAGAACATTTCATCACATCAGTGCATTGACAAAACATGGAGTGCTGCCACAAGAAAGCAGAATCCATCCTCAAGAGACCACCATCACTCAGGCAATGCCCTCTTCCCACTACTACCATCAAACAAGAGGTACAGAAGCCCTAGGGTCCCACACCACCAGGTACAGATACAGTTACAACCATCAGGCTCCTGAACCAACAGGGACAACTTCAATCCCTCTGATCTGAACCTACATACTCGCTTTTGGGGACGTTTACAGTTCATGCTCTCTGTATTATTTTCTTATTTGTCTTCTTTTTAAGATATGTTGTTTGTCAATCTTTGTCTGAGTATGTACAGCTTTTTTGTAAAACTGAGTTTATTTTTCTTGCAAATACCTACAAGAAATTGAACCTTGATGTATACTAACATATAGTGTACGTACTTTGATAATAAATTTACTTTGAACTTTGAACTTTGAAATGGGTCGCCGTCTAAAATTCAGGGTGGAGATACAGAAGAAATTACATCATCCAGAGCTTAGTGAACCTTTGGACATCTGTCACTGTGTGTGGTTAAGACAGATTTTTGAAAATAAGGAATTAGTGTAGGACATGGAACTGAGGAAAAAGATCCACCATGAGCTCATCAAAATGCAGAAAAGCACGAAGAGTTCAATGGCCTCCTCTTACTTCAGTTCCTGATGTTTTAAAAAAATAAATGGCCTAAAATAGCTCCATTACTTTAGTTCTCAACTACCTTGAAAGGCACTTTTTCAATCTTATTACTTTAAAATTTGGGTTTAAGTTAACGGTATAAGAAAGACAACAAGCGCACATGGAAAATCACTGGTATGCACCTTGCTGTGCATCGTCTTCTTTCAACAAGCATTGCTGCACTGCGAAAAAGTAACAAAAACAAAAGAGAGGGAATATAATTATCACAGAGTTTGATAGTCAAGGGCTTGTACCCACTGGAGTTTAGAAGAATGATAGAGGATCTCATAGAAACTTATTGAAAGGTCTAGATAGAGTGGATGTGGAGGGGATGTTTCCTACAGTGGAGATGTCTACGACCAGAGGGCACAGACTTAGAATAGAGGCACGTCTATTTAGAACAGAGATGAGGAGGAATTTCTTTAGCCAGAGAGTGGTGAATCTGTGGAATTCAATTCCACAGATGGCTGTGGAGCCAAGTCATTGGGGATATTTAAAGTGAAGATTGATACGTTCTTCATCAGTCAGGGCATCAAACGCTATTGTGAGAAGGCAGAAGAATGGGGCTGAGAGGAATAATAAGCCATGATGGAATGACGGAGCAGAATCAATGGGCTGAATGACTTCCATGTCTTATGATCTTATGTAATGCCAAACAAGGAAATGATTTGAAAGTTAAAAAAATCTGCTTTCTCACACAACTGCAGAGGCAAAATTAACAACTCCAGGACTTCCCACAGTAACAAATACCTATCTTAAGTACATCCCATACATATAAAAGAGCATTTGAGAGACCAGTGGAATGGATTTACGAGCAGATAGGAGGCTGTCGGCATCACCTCGCATGTACAAACTTTACTTTTGGCCCCACTGGCGGGTTATGCACAGTTCACAAGAACAGAACCCTGCCGTGATCTGGGAGGACCTGCACCAATAGGGCAATAAACTAAATTCAAGAAACAAAAAAAACTATAATTTGAAATTATTGTTCATTGAGAGACCGGATGCTGGAACTGCTTTAAGTCATTTGTTTTAAAAAGCGAATTATTATGTTTATTCTGTTCTCTGACAAACAGCAGAAATTCATTAAAGCTGGATTATCAACCTGACAGGAAAATCATTTAATCTGACAAATTTCAAATATAGTTTCGAGACTGAATTAATTAAATGTTCCATGTTTGATTGCATTAGTAGTATGACTCCAGAGCTTGTTTTCAGGATGTGGTTAAAACAATTAAGATGCCTGTGTTTAATTAAAATCCAACCGAATTATTTCAGTATGCACAGTGGGTCCTTATCAGAAACTTAAGAAAACATATGTGATGGTTAGCATGGAAGCAATGGATTCATCCTCTGGAGTAGCCAGTAAAATCTCATAATATCATGTGGTTCAACCTACATTGCTGTGGTTTATCCAGGTGGGACCCTTTCCCCTCACCTGGCTGAACAGTTCATACAAGCTCATCGCCTGAGAATGTGTCTGTCTTGTCTAAATTCGATAAAACTGAGAAAATCATTCAGCCCATCACGTCTGTGTTGGATAAACATTAGAATTTCCAATCAATCTCCCACCACTCTATAAACTCGTCATTTTTCAGAAACTTGTAATTAAATTTGCTTCTGGTACACTGTCCAAAATCCATTACAGATCATATAATCTTTTATTTTCCTCACCAATTCTTTAATAGTGCAGCATAGGAACAGGTGCTTCTCCCTATGGTGTCTGTGCCAAGCATGATACCAAATTAAAGTAGTCCCTTCTGTCCACACGATTCATATCCCTCTGTCCCTGCATATCCATGTGCCTATCTTAAAATTATTTGAACACCACTACCACATACAATGCCCTTAATCTATGTTTTTGATTTACCAAATCTTTCGCCAGTAGAACTAGTTTTTCCCCAAGCCTTTTGATTTTGAACATAACTGCTACTCCTGCAATTCATCATTGGGCTAAAAGTAGCTATTTCTGGCATTTCTAGTCCTTCCAAATAACTGAAATCTCTTATTCATTGGTCCCAACTCTGAAAAACTGTTTTACACTCTTCATGCCAAGAGAGAAAATAGAATGAGATACCATGAATTGAGGAACTGTTCTTGCTGTAAGTTTTGCCATTTATGTGAAGGTTGAGCAAAACGTCCTCAGGTTTGAAGTTTTGTCCTGAGTTGCACGGACTAAATATTCAATTTGTGCGGACTCCTCCTTAAATTTGCAAGTCTGCAAGGCTGGAGTTTGGAAGTGTAACAGCATGTGAACATGGTAATGCAGGCCATGCTTAACCCTTGAGGTCATCAATTCTATATATCTCTGAAACAAAGGATTCTATGTGTTGTTAACAACTTCATCAACACCTATAACCTTATTGATGGTGAAATTATGTCCTCAAACTCATTCTCTGAATCCATCATTTCACCGTCAAAAACTTTGCTGCAATTTCTCACCTGAAGCACGTTCTATGGTTGACATGTTTCCCCTTCCGCTTATGCACTCTCAGAGAAATGAGAATGACAAGCTTCCACTCTGATTCTAAGGTGGTTTTGGCTAATGTTGGAACTGTAGGCACTTACACAGATGGGAAGGGGCTTGCTGAGGGGGTGAATTGTGGGTAGTTTTGGAATGGTCCATCCCTTGCATCTATCACACTCGTGATGCATGCACTCAAGATCCTCAAAACCATCCCAGATGCTCCTGCTCCTCTGAGAGATCATGGGCCTGAGGCTTTATATGATTCTCTTGGACATTACTTTATTTAGAGAAAGAGATACTGCACGGTAACAGGCCCTTCTGGGCCAAGGCGCCTGCGCTGCCCAATTGCACTCAAGTGACCAAGTAACTTACTAAACCACACATCTGTGGAATGTGGGAAGAAACTGGAGCATCAGAAAGCTAAAGGGAGAGCGCACAGACTCCTGCAGCCAGTGGCAGAAATTGAACCCCGGTTGCTGGCACTGTGAAGTGTTCTGCTAACTGCTATGTTATAGTACGCACCCCACCCCTCCATGCACACACACACACACACACACACACAAAATTAAATTTCCTTCTGTTACTCAATCAGGAATTCCATTATAGATCATATAATCTTTTTTTTTAAATCACCTTTCCAATGCGAGCTATGGATCAAGCACAAGCAGATGAGACTAGTTCACTGAGCAACATCGCCAGCAGGCAAAAGTTGGGCCAACAGGAATGTATAACTTAGTGACTCTATCTGGCTGTGCTGGGAAGAGCACAGAGAGAGAGTGAGTCATCAGGATTGAAGGACTTCAGATATGGAGGATACTGGATAGGTTGGCCTTGTTTTTCCCAGTGTGATGGAGGCTGTCGAGTGACGTGATAAGTTTATGAGTGGCATCTGTAGGGTAGATTGTCAAGAGCCTTTTTCCAGTGGTAGGTGCACCAAAAACAGGAGGGCATGGATTTAAGGTGAGAGGACAGAGTTTCAGAAGGGATTTGAAGGCAAAGTTTTTTTTTACAGTGAGACTGGTTGATACCTGAAACTCATGCCAGGAGAGCAGGTAGGATAAGATACAATCATTATATTTAAGAAATATTTACACGAGCACTTGAATAGGCGAGGCATAGAAAGATAGAAATCTAAGTGAATGCTGATTTCAGGAACTTACTCATTTTTCCTTATTTCTTATATAGTTCCTGGAACAAAAGGACATAACATAACCTATAATATAATCTCCCATACCTCGTCTCTAATATTTTGAGGTATCCTCAGCCCCTGTCTCCCCGAAAAACTGGAACTCTTTCTGAGTACCATGAGCCTTGGATCTTAAAATTCTGGATACCCAACAAGTCAGAAAATACCAGGGGTGAAACGTTAATAAATCAGTGTTCTTGATAATACAATTTGACATAGTACCTCTTCTCACAGAATATTGACTTACCGTGAGCAGTGCCATAAGATATTTGTAATTATACAAAATCATGTAGTTTTCATAAGAATATTTAAATGTGCTCTGAAATATTTATGTCAGAATGACATTTCTTTCTGCCCTTTGGGATACTTAAATGCTTCTTTCATTTTTGGTTTGTCTCTGGGTTATTTGCCACTTCCACTACCTGCTTTTTGATAGATTTTTGTCTTTTCTGATGGATTGATTAAATTTGCATGCAAAGTCTTTTTCTTCTTCACTGTGCACGTCTCCCTCCCCTTAGTTCTGAAAACTCAACCTACAGCTGTTCATTCTGCAGAATCAGGGTTATCCAAGCCTCAACGGCTGAGCGGCAACATACAGGCAGTGCATGTGTTTGCCTGAGCTTGGAGGCATATCTCTAAGATGGTGCCGACACTTTAATTGAAACATAGGAGAATAGCTACTTTCCACAACCTTTGCGTTCTTGAGCCGACCTGCAGAACCTTAACCCTGACCTCAGCAATGGAAGATTACACCATCATGGCCTTGTCTCCAGTTGTTCTTTGATTTTTATGCTCGGTCTTGCTTTTACGCAATCTACTTCCTCTCCGCCTTCGCCAATTTGTCTCATATATAATCTATATTCTGCATGCTGTCTGAACCCACATGCTTGTGGTGCTACTGCAAACAAGCCTTTCACCTGCACCTCAGTGCCTGTGCACATGACAATGAACTGCACTTAACTTGCCTTGACATATCCCGTAATCCTGAAGTTACACCTACATACAGGCATGTCAGTAATTACGTAGGAACTGCTTTCAGACATGCTGGTTGAAGGGTAAATGTTGGTGGATATTAGATGCTGCCTTTCCTTTCACTGATGTAATAAATGTAATCTTTTTACAGGAAGTCCACAGAACCTGAACAGACAGGGCCTCAATTTAATGCAATAACGTAAAGGGGGCACCTCTGGAAAGGGAGCACTCTCTCAGCAATGCATTGCAGTGTCAATTTACATCTTATGCTTGGATTGCTGAAGTAGGCCTTGAACTCACAATATTCTGATTCATTATAGGACTGCTGCCCAATTAAACAAATTTGGCATACAAAAAGTGAATGGCTAAAGGCATAGAAACAAAAATATTCCAGCGTCAAAAAAATTCTCTGGCACATTTATCATTTTTCACATCCCTTTCAAGACATTTCAAAGGACTTCATGGGTTCAAAGCAGTGTAAGATTATGAGGGGATTCACACTTACTACTCAAGTTGGAGAATCAAGAACTAGAAGGCACAAGTTTAAGGGGAGGGAGCAGAGATTTAATAGGAATGTAAATGGCAAACATTTCACCCGAAGGATGGTCAGTATATGGAACGAGCTGCCAAAGAAAGCGGTTGAAGCAGGTACATTAACAACTTTTAAAAGATACATGGATAAGAAAGGTTTAGAGGGATATGGATTCAATATTAGCAAATGGGACTACCTTAAATGGGATTAAAATGGGAACTCTTGGTCGGTATATACCAGTGAGGCAGAATCGTCTGTTTTTGTACTGTATGACTCTATAATCTCTATATAGCCAATGAAGCCTTGTCATCAGTGTGATAGCATAGGAAACACCAGAGTAAATGCCCATGAACTGCAATCAACAATGGCTAAATAACCTGCTTTAGTGATGTTAAATGAGGGTGGAGATACACCTCAACCAAAGGAGGTGTAAGGCGTCCCTTCCCTCTGCTAGCCTGCAGGTCACCCTTGACAAGATGTAACGCCTGCTTAGCTCCCCCACCTCCAATCAGGGTGACTTAAAGCAATGGGCGCAGGTGGTGCAAGGTTGAATGAGCAGCTGGTGCATAGCACAAGTCCTGATTATGCGACCACAGACGTCAGGTGGCAGTCAGTCTCTGAAGAGTATTGATAATGTTGAGGGTCAGCTACTTTGTGAAGATACTGCTCAGAAGAATGTAGTAGCAAACCACTTCTGTAGATAAAGTTGCCAACAGCAATCATGATCATGAGACCATGATTGCCCACGTCATGCCACACAGCACATAATGGTAATGAATAAGGTCTGACTATCGGCCAGGATAACGGGGCAAAAACTGGACCAAAAGCCTGCGGGCACTTGAAATAACACAGCCATTCAACAACCATGGTGAAAGTGGATCTGCTCTTCCAGTCAATAACTTTTCATCAAAAATGACCTTTCCTCACCATTCTAGTGAGGGTTCACTGATGTGAAGCTAGAAAAGGGGTTCCCAACCTGGGATCCATAGACCCCTTGCTTAATGGTATTGGTCCATGGCATAAAAGAGGTTTGGAATCCCTGAACCAGAGGAAAGAGCTTTAAGATAGGATGGGAAACTGTAATGGTGATTTATGGGGCAGTGGTAGGTAGCAGGGGAAGTGGTAGAAACAGATGCAATAGCAATGTTTAAGAGGCGTTTAGACAGACACATGAACAGGCAAGAGACTGAGGGATATAGACCACATGCATGCAGATACACAGTTTAAGTCGGCATGATGGTCATCATAGACATCGTGAGCAGAAGTGCCTGTTCCTCTGTTAGACACATCAAGTGCTGGTTCCGACTAAAACTCGGCAGATCAGGCAGCATCTACGGAGAGGATAAAGAGTCAACATTTTGGGCCGAGACCCTTCATCAGGACTGGAAAGGAAGGGAGAAGAAGCCCATGCTGTACTGCTAAATGTTTTATGTTCCATATACTTCTCTCCCTATAAATTCTGTCTGACCTATTCAGTGATTCCAGCATTTTAAGATTTTGTTTCATATTGGTCTGGTATTTTCCTGCTTCCAATTAATGTCATTTACATACCCATTTCTCTATTGATTTCTATTCGGGAAATACATATCCTTCATTACTATGGTGCCATGGAATCTTTTGCCTTCAGTGTCTCCTCAAAAAGATGGGGCCTTTGACAGTGTTGCACTCTCTCGATTCAACACTGAAGTGGCAATGTACAATAACAGGAAAAGCAAAAGAGAGAAAGCAGAAAGAAATAATTCAAAAAATAACTATAAAAAAAAACAAAGTTGCAGCAACTATTGAATTGCTCCTTCCAAGGGTGGGCAGAGGTACAATGGGCTGAATGGCTTTTGTTTTCATTATTGTATAATTTTGTGAAATAATGTATTAAATGTGACAAACCAGAGAGAACGTGTTCTCTGACTAACATTGTACAATATCGTGGTGGTATTATAAAAATGTAATTGGATATTCCTCACTCAAGCTCAAACGGATAAAATAATAATCTGTAATGCATATAAAGTTAATTCAAAATACACAATTGCATAAAATTTAGAATCAGCACTTAAAATTCAACATTCTTGGCGAAGCTAAACTGATTTCAGAATAATTTACTCAGCAGAATCCCATGCATGGTTTATATGGTTTTACAGAAAGTTTCCAGCAATTTTTTTTCTTGAAATACTGATCTGTTATTTCCCTACTTCCAAATAATGTCATTTGTACACTCATCTGATTATAGATTTTCCATATTGATCTATCTTTGTCAAAGCTGCCCAAAAGCTCCAGGTTTTCAACCAGTGGGATTTTACCAGCAGAAGTATATTGGTGGGTTATAATTTTATGATTCTTAAGTCATCATTCCTGGGATTAATCTAGTCACCTAATACTGCACCCATTCTATCGCATGTATAACCACCTTTAAGTGAGAGGATCAAATACCTCAGACTGCAGAACATGGAGCAAGACAAAAATAAACAGTCATCGAGTCATTCAGCGTGGAAAGAGGCCCTTTGGCTCAAATGGTTCATGTCAGCCAAGATACCATTCTAAGCTAGTCCCATTTGCCAACATCAAAAGTTCAAAGTTCAAAACAAATTTGGTATTAAAGTACATATGTATCACCATATACAACCCTGAGATTCATTTTCTTGTGGACATGCATAGTAAATCCAAGAAACACATTAGAACCAATGAAAGATGGCACCCAATAGGACAGACAAACAACCAATGTGCAAAAGACAACAAACTGTGCAAATACAAAAGAAAAGAAAATAATAAATAAATAAATAAATAAATAAATAAATAAATAAATAAGCAATAAATATAGAGAGCATGAGATGAAGAGTCATTTAAAGTGATTCCATAGGTTGTGGAACTGTAATGGGGTGGGTGAAATTATCCCCTCTGGTTCCAAAGCCTGATGATTGTGCATAATAACTGTCTCTGAATCTGCTGGTGTTGGTCCTGAGGCTCCTGTACCTCCTTCTAGATGGCAGCATCAAAAACAGAGCATAGCCTGGATGGTGGAGGTCCTTGATGATGGATGCCACTTTCCTGTGACGGTGCTCCATGTAGATGTGCTCAGTGTTGGGGAGGGTTTTACCCATGATAGTCTGGGATATGTCCACTACTTTTTCCAAACAAGAGATAATGCGCAGATGCTGGAAATCCAAGTAACACACACAAAATGCTGGAGAAACTCAAGAGGCCAGGCAGCATCTATGGAAAAAAGCACGGTCGACATTTCAGGCCAAGACCCTTCAGCAGGACTGGAGAAAATAAACTAAGGAGTAGATTTAAAAGGTGAGGGGAGGGGAGAGTGAAACACAAGGTGGTAAGTGAAACTGAATGGGGCCCTCCCCTCCACTTTCTGCTTTCCACAGGGAGAGCTCCCTATATAACTCTGATACGTGTCCACAGTTTCGTTTTACTAGGAGTCCACAGTTTCGTTTCTGTGAGCGTTACCTTATGACCTATACAGACGGTATAAAAAAAATGTGGCCATAGTGCTGAGAAGGAGTCGAAGGAAAGAGAGAGAGAGTGAAGTCTGAAGACTGAGATATCCGGGAACAGCTCACGATCGAGAAGGGTAAAGTCTAATGGTATCCATACCCAAAGGATTGGGTTAATCAGCAGCACACCCTGCATTCTGGAGACGTGTCTGTCCTTCGTATGAATCATGGGTGTGGATTTCATGAGTCACTTTGTTCGGGGTACTGGGTGTGACATTGTTTCAGTACCTCTGCACTAGGTAATTTTGAAGTCAGAGTTAGATTCAGGACTTGTTAAAATAGGCCTACGACCCAGTTTACCGATGGAAGGTGTTTCTTTGTTGTTAGGGAACGACCTTGCAGGTGGTAAAGTGTAGCTGACAACTAAGCCAATCAATAATGATTCAAAGATAGACCCTATCATTTATCCCTCTTGTGCAGTAACCCAAGCTAGGACCAAGAAACTTGCCAATGCAGATGGTCCTGTGCAGCATGATTCCGCTACTCATGATAGCCCAAATAGGGAATCAGGTTTTGATGACTTGTCAGGGACTTTTCTGCCAGGATCCAGGTATTAAATCTGATAATAAAGATCTATCTCTATCTAGGAAGGAGTTTAGATAAGAACAGAGCAGAGACCCTGAGATTGAAGCTTTAAGAGAAAAAGCTCTCTCAGGTGAGGATACTGATAAAGTGCCAGTAGGGTATTATTTCAAAGATGGAGTTTTAATGAGGAAGTGGAGTCCGCTTGATGTTCCTGCAAGTGAGCAATGGGCAATTGTTCACCAGGTTGTAGTTCCTAAAGCCTATAGGAATGAGATTTTAACTTTGGCCCATAGTAAACCCTTGGGTGGCCATCTAGGTGTGAATAAAACTGTGAACAAAGTTTTTAAACAATTCTTCTGGTCTAGTTTGAGGAAAGATATTGCAACATTTTGCAGGACTTGTCACACTTGTAAGGTTGTGGGTAAACCTAATCTGGTCACCCCAGTGGCCCCACTGCAGCCTATTCCTCCATTTGGTAAACACTTTTCTAAAGTTATTGTGGATTGTGTTGGCCCATTGCCAAAGACTAAAGCTGGTCGTCAGTATTTGCTAACTATCTTGTGTACAGCATCTAGATTTCTAGAAGCAATACCTCTCAGAAATATAAAAGCCAAAACTGTATCGAAGGCTCTCGTAAAGTTTTTATTACTTTATTTGATTTGCCTAAAGAAATTCAGTCTGATCAAGGGAGTAATTTTATGTCAGGATTATTCCAGCAGGTAGCTTACAAGCTGGGAGCCAAACAGATTACGTTGTCTGTGTATCATCCAAAATCCCAAGGGGCCTTAGAGAGATTCTATTCTACCCTCAAAACCATGGTTAGGACATTCTGTATTGAAAACGAGAAGGATTGGATGAGGGAGTTCATTTGCTTCAATTTGCGGCAATGAAGTCAGTACAAGAGTCCCTAGGCTTTAGTCCCTTTGAACTTGTGTTTGGTCACCAGGTCAGAGGATCTTTGGCATTGTTAAAGGAACAGTGGGTTAATAATGACCTGCATGTTAAATTGCTAGATAATGTTTTGAAGTTCAAGGACAAATTGCAAAGGGCTTGCAACCTAGCAAAGAAAATTTAAAATCAGCCCAAGAAAGAATGAAAAGTTGGTATGATAAACAAGCCAGAATGAGGTCATTCAAGCCAGCAGATAAAGTGCTTGTTTGTTTCCTGTACAAACAAACCCTCTACAAGCTAAGTTTCTTACAAAGATTGATCTGTTAAAAGGATATTGGTGTGTTCCATTAACAGATAGAGGTAGAGGAATTTCTGCCTTTGTGATGCCTTCTGGGTTGTATGAGTACAATGTCCTGCCATTTGGAATGAAAAATGCTCCGGGAACATTCCAAAGAATGATTAATTCTGTAATTCAAGGGTTAAAACAAACAGATGCCTATATTGATGATTTAGTCACGGGGAATAACACCTGGGAAGCCCATATCTCTTCAGTGGAAAAGCTGTTTGAAAGGCTCTCAAAAGCCAACCTTACAATTAACCTAGCTAGGAGTGAATTTGGCCATGCCACTGTGACCTATCTTGGTTATGCTGTAGGTCAAGGCAGGTTGGCTCCTGTTCAGGCAAAAGTTCAGGCTATTTCCAAGATTCACATTCCAGCCGGGAAAATGGCTCTTAAAAGATTTCCAGGAATGATCGGATATTATTGCAAGTTCTATAAGAACTTAGCTGATATTGTTCTCTCATTGACTAACCTCCTGAAGAAGGGTGAAAAGTTTGTTTAGACAGAACCTTGTCAGGAGGCATTTGATAAATTGAAAGCTATCTTATGTCACCAACCTGTGCTCAGGTCACCTGATTTTGCCAAACCGTAGCTGTGGATGCTGGTGATAAAGCTGCAGGAGCAGTGTTACTACAAAGGGATGATTATGATGATGTTGACCATCCTGTGGCTTACTTTTCAAAGAAATTCAATGAGCATCAAAGAAATTATTCCACCATAGAGAAGAAATTATTTTCATTTATTCTAACTTTGTTGCATTTTGATGTGTATGTTTGCACAGCTCAGAAACCACTTGTGGTTTATACAGGTCATAATCCACTGGTGTTCTTGAGTAAGCTGAAAAACAAAAATAGAAGGTTGCTGAATTGGAGTTTGATTTTGCAAGAATATGATCTCATGATAACTCACATTAAAGGCAAAGATAATGTAATTGCCGATTATCTTTCCAGATGTTAAACTTGCAATGTAATTTTAATAATGGAGTGAAATTTAATATTTGTATATGCTCCTGAAATATGTTGTATTAGTTTGTAGTGTGCTGTATGATAACCGTATATGTATTGTCCACATATTGTAGATTGTATTTAAAATTTTGCTCTTACGTGTCCGTAGTTTCGTTTTACTGGGAGTCCACAGTTTCATTTCTGTGAGCGTTAGCTTATGACATATGCAGACAGTATAAAAGAAACGTGGGCATAGTGCTGAGAAGGAGTCGAAAGAAAGAAAGAGAGAGAGTGAAGATTGTAGACTTAGAGCTATCTGGGAGCAGCTCACGATCGAGAAGGGTAAAGTTTAAAGCTTACCCAGACCCAAAGGATTGGGTTAATCAGTGGCACACTGTGCATTCTGGAGACGTGTCTGTCTTTCATATGATCCATGGGTGTGGATTTCATGACAGTCACTTTGTGAAATCGCTCTTCGTAGACTTCTGAACAGTATTCCTCAGCTGGGATCTTCGGCAACTGTTTCTTCGTTCACTAGCCAAGGAATCTTTGGAATTCGTCATGATTGCCTCGTCGCTGCACTGTGAATCCACAAGTCTCTCCTCTCACCCATTTCGTGAATTACTGAGACTCTCTGAACTGCCACTTTAAGACTGTGCTTGAGTAAGATTTGTTAAGAACGGGTTCTACGTTTGACTGTAAGGGAGCTGTAGACTCATAACACTGTTAACTGTTTAAGAAAGTAGTTTATTTAGTTTTCTATATTTTTGAGTAGATGTAAATAAATACAGTGGTTTGAATATTAAAACCCAACTCAATTTTTCACCTCTTGCTGCTGGTACCTTACAAAATCGTAACAACTTCCTTGTCCATTCGACCCTCCCCACTGACCTCTCTTCTGGCACATCCTTGCAAGTGGAACAAGTGCTACACCTGCCCCTACACCTCCTCCCTCACTACCATTCAGGGCCTCAAACAGTCCTTCCAGGTGAGGCAACACTTCACCTGTGAGTCTGTTGCGGTCATATACTGTGTCTGGTGTTCCCCCTGTGGCCTCATGTGTATCGGTGAGACCTGATGTAGATTGGGAGACCATTTTGCAAGCACCTATGCTCCAACCACCAGAAAAAAGCAGGATCTCTCAGTGGCCAGCCATTTTAATTCCACTCCTCATTCCCATTCCTCTATCTCTATCCATGGCCTCCTCCACTGCTGTGATGAGGCCACACTTAGAATGGAGGAATAATACCTAGGTAGCCTCCAACCTGATGGCATGGAACATCAATTTCCTGAACTTCCTGTAATGCCCCCCTCCTTCACCATTTCCCATCCCCTTTTCCGTCTCTCATCTTACATCCTTGCTTATTTATTGCCTCCTTCTGGTGCTCCTCCCCCCTTTTCTTTCTTCCATGGTCTTCTGTCCTCTTCTATTTCCTGTCCTATTTTCTATGTTTCTATGTTTCGATGTTTCTATGTTTCTATCAGACTCCCCCTTCTCCAGGCCTGTATCTCTTTCACCAATCAACTATCCAGCTCTTTACTTCATCCCTCCCCCTTCAGGTTTCATCTATCATCTTGTGTTTCTCTCCCCCCTCTTCCCACCTTTTAAATCTACTTCTCAGCTTTTTCTCCCCCAGTCCTGCTGAAGGATCTCGGTCTGATATGTTGACTGTACTTTTTTCCATAGAAGCTGCCTGGTCTGCTGAGTTCCTCCAGCAGTTTGTATGTGTTGCTCCACTACTTTTTGTTAGCTTTTCTAGGGCATTGATGTTTCTATACCAGTCTGTGATGCAACCAGTCAATATTCCCTCCACCACACATCTACGGTATTGCCTATCCAAATTAACTGCTGTCTGCAAGTGAGAAAATCGAGGATCCAATTGCTCAAAGGTGTATTGAGGCCAAGATCTTGAAGCTTATTGATTAGTCTTGAGCAGATGATAGTCTTGACTGCCGAGAGCACCTTGATGTATACACCATTGCTGTCAAGATTACCATGGCATAGACCAGAAGACCATAACATAAGATATAGGAGGAGAATTAGGCCACTGGCCCATTGAGTCTGTTCTGCTATTTCATTATGGCTGATCTATTTGTCCTGTCAGCTCCAAACTCCTGCCTTCTCCCCATATCCCTTCATGCCCTGACCAATCTCAAGAATCTATCAACCTCTGCCTTAAATATACAAACGTTTGTACATAAAGACTTGGCCTCCACAGCAGCCGGTGGCAAAGAATTCCACAGATTCATCACACTCTGGCTAAAGAAATTCCTCCTCATCACCATTCTAAAAGGACACCCCTCTACTCTGAGGCTGTGACCTCTGGTTTTAGACAACCCCACCATAGGAAACATCCTCTCCACAACCACTCAATCAAGGCCTTTCACCATTTGATACATTTCAATTAGATCACCCCTCATTCTTCTGAATTCCAAGTGAATACGGGCAAAGAGCCATCAAGTGCTCTTCATATGTCAAGCCATTCAATCTGGAATCATTTTCATGAACTTCCTTTTAACCTTCTCCAGTTTCAGCATATTCATTCCAAGATAAGAGGCCAAAATCTGAACACAATAATCCAAGTGAGGCCTCACCAGTAAAGTTACAACATTACATCCTAGCTTATATATTCTAGTTTTTTGAAATGATTGCTAACATTGCATTTGCCTTCCTCACCACAGCCTCAACCTGCGAATTAACCCTAAAGGAATCCTGAACAAGGACCGTAAATCCCTTTGCACCTCATATTGTCGTATTTTCTCTCCATTTATAAAATAGTCAACCCTTTTATTTCTTCTAACAAAGTGCATGAGCATACACTACCCTACATTATATCCATCTACTACTCCTTTACCCATTCTCCTAATCTGCCTAAGTCCTTCTATAGCCTCTCTACTTCCTTAAAACTAAATGCCCCTCTAGCTATCCTCATATTGTGGGCAAACTTTGCAACAAAGCCATCAATTCCATCTTCCAAATCATTGACATGTAACACAAGAATCAATCCCAACACAGACTACTGTGGAACACCACTAGTCACCAGCAGCGAGTCATAAAAGGCTCCTTTTATTCCCACTCTTTGCCTCCTTCCAATCAGCCACTGCTTTATCCATGCTAGAATCTTTGCTGTAATACCATGGGCCCATAGCTTGTTTATCAGCTCTATGTATGGCACCTTGTCAAAGGCCTTCTGAAAATCCAACCACACAACATCAATTGATTCTCTTTTCCCTATCCTGCTTGTTTTTCCTTCAAAGCCTTCCAACAGATTTGTCAGGCAAGATTTTCTCTTGAGGAAACCATGCTGACTACAGTCTATTTTATCATGTGCCTCCAAGTACTCTGAGACCTCATCGTTAACAACCAACTCCAACATCTTCCCAACCACTGAGGTCAGACTAACTGGCCTATAATTTCCTTTCTTCTGCCTCTCTCCATTTTTGTAGATTGGAGTGGTATTTGCAATTTTCCAGTCCTACGGAACCATTCCAGAATCTAGAGATTCTTGTTAGATCTAATGCCTCCAAAATCTCTTAAGACACCTCTTTCAGAACCCTGGGGTGCATCCCATCTGATCCTAATGACTTATCTACCTTCAGGCCTTTCAGTTTCCCAAGAACCTTCTCCCTAATAATAGTAACTTCACACAGTTCATGATACCCGCCACCTGGAACTTTCACCATACTACTAGTGTCTTTCACTGAAGACTGATGAAAGATACTTATTCAGTTCATCCACCATTTCCTTGTCCTCCCTTGCTACCTCACCAGCATTGTTTTCCAGTGGTCTGATATCTACTCTTGCATCTCTTTTACACTCAGTATCTGAAGAAACTTTTGGTATCCTCTTTAATATTATTGCCTAGCTTACTTTTGTATTCAATCTTTACCTTCTTAATGACTATTTTCTCTGTTGGTTTTTAAAAGCTTCCCAACCCCCTGACTTCCTTCTAATTTTTGCTCTATTATATCCCCTCTTTTTGGCTTTTTATATTGGCTTTGACTTCTCTTGTTAACCATGATAGCCTTTAGAATCCTTCTTCCTCTTTGGGATGTACATATCCTGTGCCTTCCAAATTGCTTCCAGAAATTCCAGCCACTACTGCTCTGTCGTCATCCCTGCCAGTCTTCTTTACTGAAGAATTCTGGCCAACACCTCTGTCATGCCTCTGTAATTCCTTTTACTCCACTGTAATATGATACATCTGACTTTAACTTCTCCTTCTCAAATTGCAAGGTGAATTTGATCGTATCATGATCACTTTACCTAAGGATTTTTTTACCTTAGGCTCTCTAATCAATTCCAGTTCATTGCACATCACCCAATCCAGAACAGCTGATCCTCTAGTGAGCTCAACCACGAGCTACTCTTAAAAAAAAATCTCATAGCCATTCTAGAGACTTCCCCTCCTGGAATCCAACATCAACCTGATTTTCCTAATCTACCTGCAGGAGAAATTTTTTTTAGAAGATCCTGTATCTTATAGTTTTTTAATGTTTTTTTAAAAATTATCATCAATTTGGACACACTCTCATAAAGGTTTGCCACCCCACTATAACACCCTCAAGTCACAGCAATATCTTTGTAAATCTTTTCTGCACTCTTTCCAGTTTAATAGCATCTTGCTTATAAATTTATTTATTTTCCACTGAAGAAACATTAGCTATCCTTGGCATGGTACTATCTGATGGTCCTGTTCTAATATCACGAATATTCCAATCAAAGAGTTAAAAGCATGATTCTGTTTCTCTCCACAGGTCCTGCCTGTGGAGACATCTAGCATCCTCCAGATTTGTTATGGTTTTACAGCTGTTGCCTCATATAATCTTCCATTTACAATCAAACTCGAATGATGTGAAGATCTCAATGGTTCAGCACCTGACTCACCAGGGATGTATTTGCTGAACTGCTGTCCATTCACAAAGACCCCAGTTCATGCACTGTTTCCCCACTCACTGGCACCCTAGATTCCACACACAATTTCCACCCAACAAAGCCCTGGTTCTTGAGTTCCCTTTAAACTCAACTGGTTCAGCAGAAAACTTATTATACTATGTAACACCCAATAAAAGTCAATTGGTTAATTAAGCTCATTAAGGTGTTGTAGTTTTGATGTACATAAGTATATTGGGAAGAATGGGGAATTAATTAAATCAATTATGCTGGGGTATTAAGAGAAATAACATTCAATATTCTTGAAAACCTGCTAGTCTGGCACAATCAATGTCCCAAATATTCCAGATAATTGGAATTTGACTGGTGTACAGACCCACTGACATGGCAATATCTTCAAATTCATCCACCTTCTTCATGACAATATGACTGGCCAAGTCCTCTCCAATGGTGATACTTCAGAAAAATTCAGTATTTCAAACGGAGTGAATCAAGGGTGTGTGCTGTTCAACCTGTTCTTCACATATGTGCTGAACCATGCAATCGAAGACCTCGAACGTGGTGTCTACCTGGAGTACAGACTTAATGGATCACGCTTCAATCTGCGTTATCTGAGCGACGGAACGAAGATCGTCAAGAAACTCATCCTCTATGCCGACAACTGTGCTCTGATGGCTCATGCTGAGTCCGACCTTCAGCTAATTGTCAACAAATCTGCCAGAGCCTCGTGTCTCTTTGGTCTAACCATCAGCCTAAACAAGACAGAAGTCCTATTTCAACCTGGTCCTGGATCAGCTGCTACCATCCCCTCTATCACTATCAAGGAACAAGACTGAGAACAGTGGAAGAATTCAAGTACCTCGGCAGTGCTATTTGTAGTGATGGCTCGCTAGACAGAGAAGTCAGCGCCAGGATTTGCAAGGCCATCTAGAGCCTTGGTCAACTGTGATCACATGTTTTGAACCAGCACAACATCCGTCTGTCCACAAAACTAAAGGTGTACGAAGCTGTTATCCTCAGCTGTCTCCTGTATGGATGTGAAACCTAGACGCATACAGAAGACAGCTCAAAATGTTAGAGGGATTCCATATGCGTCGTCCGAGGTCAATCCTTGTTATCCGTTGGCAGGACTGAGTCACAAACCTAGAGGTCCTCAACAGCGCGAGGACCACGAGTGTTGAGGGTATGATTGTAAAAGCACAGCTTCGGTGGACGGGGCATGTCACATACGTGCAGGAATCCTGAATCCCCAAGCAGCTACCATTTGGTGAGCTTTTGCTGGGCTAGAGGTATCAAGGCAGGCCTTGTAAGTGTTCAAGGACTGCGTGAATGCTAACACTGCAAATGCCTGTACCGAAATGGCTGGCACAGAGTGCGCAAGACTGGAGTGGCTGGCGAGCCTTGGTTAGAACCACTCACAACAAACTGGAGGAGAGACGCTGAGCAGTACTAATTGCTGCTTGACAAAGGAGGAAGGCAATAGCAGTGCCTCTACTTCCAGATCCAGCAGAGTTCTCATGTCCTCATTGTGGACATCTATGTCGCTCACAACTTGGTCTAAGCAGCCATCTACGGACACCCAACAGAACTGCACAAATCTAACTATCATCATTGGATACGACTGACAACCAGCCAATCAATCAACCACCTTCAAATTTACAGAGCCGAGATGGTAATTAGAGAATGTAACTGAAAATCTGGTCAAAGAGTAGAGGTTCAAGGTGCATCTTAAATGAGAAGAGAGGAGTTAAGTGTGGGGAGGGTAGTCCAGAGTTTAAGGTCTTGCCAGCCGAAGGTGCTGCTGTAGGGTAACGTAATTGGGAGAAATGGACATAATTCACAACTACCGACACTGAGTTGGATTTTCGTTTTAATAGGCTGGTCTGACGTGATAATGTTATTACGTAAAATGTTTTTAGCGCGCTTTTGTTGTATAGGTTTTGGAGTTCAATAAAATGTTTTATGGATTTTGTTACCCCTAAAACACCTCACTTCGTTTTATTTGCGGAAACCTACACCGCCAAGTACAGAGCACTTGAATTCCAGGATGGCCAAGAAGCTGGAATTAGTGGAGCACAGAAGTCATGGAGATAGCAAGGATAAGAACAAAATCATGGAGTGACAGCGCTTTCCTGAAAGTACAATTATTGTGCAAGTAAGTTTATTTGGATGCTGTCAATTGTTGCAATTGAAACAATCCAAATCAAATAATCCAGAGATGGATGTTTAAATCTCCCCAACAAATCTATGCTACTTAACAAAGTTAAACTAAAGTTAGCATTAGTAATGACAATCATGATTCAATGAATTGCTCTTAAAACCCATCTGGTTAACTACTGTCTATGCATAGAAGAAGGAAACTGACCTTCATCTACACAATTCCAGACCACAACAATGTGGCGGCTTTTTCAGTGCTCATTGAAATGACCTGGCCAGTCACTCAGTTCACGAGCAATCAAGGATGAGCAATAAATGCTGGCCTTCTCAGTTATGTTGACACTCCAGAAATAAAAAGACAGCCACTCTGTTTCAAATCACCTGCAGTTCACAAGCATCACCAATATAGGAGCTCAGCACTTATCAATGCAGTTGGAAGCTGCCATTCCTCGGTAACTTGTAGAGAAAACGAATAAAATTACGTTTGTTCATTTTATCAGACCCAGGAATACCATCACACTCAGATGTCGAAGGATCCTTCATTGCTGTTTGCGTAACAAGTTTTGTTTTACCAGTCAGTGTTGTTTAGCCCTGAGATGAACCCCCAACCCTGGAAGACCAGTGGACCACTCTTAGTACAGCCTCTACACTCTGACCTGTTTGGCACAGGTGACCCTACCAAGAGCCAAAGCATAAAGTCCTCAAAGCACAGAAGCCTCCAAATTCTGTGACAGCATTTTGGTCCTCTTAGAGGCATTCACAAGTAGACAGTGAGAAGGTCAAGAGCAGGCACTTAGAAACTCATCCCCTGCTACACAAGCATGTCAGGGTATTACCTGCTGACTCAAAAACCATTCCCCTGAACTGGATTTCTGAGGCAGATTTTGAAATGGTGTTATAAAAACAGAGTGCATTTAATGTTACTGACTGGGGTTCAATTTATTCCCCTGTAACTCCATAAAAACAATGTGATTTTACAGAGCTTTATTGGTCTAGTCAAATCTTCTTCAGCTGTGTTCACCTCACTGCACTGGGCTGCTCTACCCATCAGTCTGACGGGACTCAGGCAGGCTCATACACTGAGGTTAAGGAGTGTGCAGTTCCAACTGCTCAACTGCCAAAATAATCAATCCAAGTTGAGTGCTAATAGAAACATGAGCAGGTACAACTCCATGGGAGGCCAGGCAGACTGAATTCCTTCAAACAAACAACTCATCTTACTTAGCGGAACATAATTACAAAACAGAGCCCAAATTTCCTATTCTACTAATCAATGAGAGCATGTACTTTCATGATTCATTATGAAGGAAGCCACTTGACCCTTCATGTCCATGCCAGTTCTCAGAATATCTGCATCAGTCAGATCCCCCTGCTTAGTTCCCAATAACATTCTTTCAGCTACCCTAATTCTCCTGAAACCTACCTATTCTACATGTAAAATGCAGCAGCTACTTATCCTCCCAACATGTCCTCTGGATGTGAAAGGAAATCAAAGCACACGGATAAAACACAGTCACGGGGAAAACTTGAAAACTCTACACAAAAAGTACCTGAGGTCAGGGTCAAACCCAGGTTGCAGGAGACTTGCAGAAGCAGCTACCTCAAACACCTTTTCTCACTAACACATACCTTCTGATCCCCTTAAATGTCCAAAAACCTATGAATCTCTGTCTTGAACGTGCAAGATACCATTAACAAAGGACACGTTTCCACCAAAGTAAACACTTTAACATTGCTTACCATGGTAATGCTTTGGTTGAAACTTAGTTCAACGTCGTAGAAGTTGCCGTCATGGTGGACAGGTAGGGTTGCCTGTGCCCAGTGCCGATCCTTCGAATTAGACCAATGCAGAGGAGAGCCTCCGAGCCGGCTGTGCAGGCAAACTCTGAGGATGTACCGTCCTTTAGGCAGCTTGTCCTTCACACCTCGTAGGCATTTCAGATGGATCTGTGCTGGCTGAGGAGTCCCAGACCACTCAACCTAAATACAACACTTTGCATAAGTACACTAACACAGAACAGTATTCAGAAATCCAAACACTTTCATCTGAAATCCTTCTCCCTATCATTCTCAGAGGATTGGGGGATTTTAGATATGAGGAAGGTTTCGATAGGCTGGTAGATAAATGGGAAACAGAATTAGTACAGTTACATACAATGATTGGCTCAGACATTGTGGCTCTACTTCTGTACTGTACAACTCAGTGCTTCAGGGTTAATTTCTCAAGCTTTGACACATAAAGTTGTGATTGGCCTCAAGTGGAAGAATCCATTTCTCTTGGAGTTAAGGTAGACAACCAGAAGGTACAATGTTGTGGAAAGGGAAGAGTTGGAAAATCTTTTTACCCAGAATGCACCTCCCCATTCTGGGGCCATGAAGGAAGAAAGATATAAATAATTAGATATAAGTAGCTTCAAATGTTTGGGTCCGAATTCCAGCTCTGGGGAAGACTTTCAGCTGATAACCGAAACCAAAGGGCTTGCTTTGATGCTGCGAGATTCGATGATGTAAGCAAAAAAAAACTGATTTTGGTTTTACCATTACTTTTTTCAAGACAATATCCTTATGCCAAGATGGCAGAATCCAGATACTGATCTCGAGTCCTGCCTGCATGGTGTTTGCATGTTTTCCCTGTGGCTGCATGAATTGGTTATTGCTAATTGATTTATTATTGTCACATTTACCACGACACACTTTGTTCTGCATGCCATCTATCCACAAAATAATTACATTGAGGTAGTACGAAGGAAAAGCAACAACAGATGCAGAATATAGTTATAAGGGAAGTGCAGTGCAAATACACCAATAAGGAGTAAGGGCCATGGTGAGTCAGATTGCGAGGTCGCAAGGTCAAGAGGTCAAAATATCACTCCATTCTTTAAAAGGGGAGGGAGGCAGAGGACAGCAAATTGTAGGCCAGTTAGCCTGTTTTCAGTGGTTGGGAAAATGTTGGAGTCCATTATTAAGGATGAGGTTTCAGGGTGCTTGGAAACACATGATAAAATAGGTCAAAGTCAGCATGGTTTCCTTAAGGGGATATCTTGCCAGACAAATCTGTTGGAATTCTTTGAGGAACTATCAGGCAGAATAAACAAAGGAGGGTCAGTGAATGTTGTTCACTTGGATTTTCAGAAGGGCTTTAACAAGGTACTGCACATGAGGCTGCTGAACAAAATTAGAGCACATGGCATTACAGGAGAGATACCAGCATGGATAGAAGACTGGCTGAATGGCAGGACCCAAAGAGTGGGAACAATGGCCTTTTCTGCTTGGCTGTCAGTGACTAATGGTGTTCTGCAGGGGGCGATGTAGGAACCACTTCTTTTCCCGCTACATGTCAATAATTTGGATGACGTAACTTGTGGCATTGTGGCCACACTTGTGGATGAGACAAAGATACGTAAGTGGAGGAGCCAGTAGAGTACAGAAGCAGGGAGTCCATAGAAGGACTTAGAATGGGCAAAGAAGTGACAGATGCGATATAGTGGAGGGAAGTATTGTATACGGTGGTGCACTTTGGTAGAAGGAATAAAAGAGTAGCCAATTTTCTAAGCAGGGAGAAAATTCAGAAATCAGAGGTGTAAAGGGACTTGGGAGTCCTCGTGCAGGATTCCCTTGAGGTTAACTTGCAGGTTGAATTGGTGGTAAGAAAGGGAGATACAACGTTGGCTTTCATTTCAAGGACTAGAATATAAAATTATTTAGGTGGGAGGAGAAGAGAAGCAGCGTGCCGCGCGTGCGCAGCCCTCCGATGAAAAATTATATCATATCTGTTAAATAGGGGCCGTGGACAATTCTGATGACGTGAAAGCACAGAGGAACATCCGGAAAAATTTCTGAAACACTCGTTCGCTGCTGCCGTTACTGTGTGAGCAGGAATCTTTCGGAGAGTAGGCCTCAAAATCCCCGGCTTTGCTTGCTGTTGGCGACCAAGAAGGAGGTCGAATCATTCGGATAGTGATGGCGCTCAGTATTCGGTGTCAGAGAGCTGATCAGAGCTTGAAGTTTTCGGATGACTCAGAGTCGAACCGTGGTCGGGTATGGCAGGGAGAGTTTTCTTCCTTCTCTCCGTCTGCGTGAGATGTGGGACATTTGAGTGACTTTGAACTTTTACTGCGCTCATGGACTTCTTCATCAAGTTATGGTATTGTTGCACTGTTGTAACTGTATGTTATAATTATGTGGTTTTGTTAGTTTTTTTCAGTCTTGGTCTGTCTTGTGTTTTGTGATATCACACGGGAAGAAATATTGTATCATTTCTTAATGCATGCATTACTAAATGAGAACAAAAGAGGACTGTGTGTCCTCATAATCTAAAAAAAATCAACAATGTAATGCTGAGGCCTTGTAAGGCACTAGTCAGACCGCACTTGGAGTATTGTGAGCAGTTTTGAGCTCATGAGCTCCTGATCTGAGAAAGGATATGCTAGCACTGGAGTGGGTCCAGAAGAGGTTCATGAGAGTAATCCCAGGGATGAAAGGGTTAACATATCAGGGCACTGATGGTTCTGAAGTTTAGAAGAATGGTGGGGTGGGGGGGGGAATCTCATTGAAAACTATCAAACATTGAAAGGGCTAAACAGAGTGGACATGCCAAGGAAGTTTTTTGTTGTGCGGTAGTCTAGAACCAGAGGACAATACAGGGACACCCTTTTAGAACAGAGATGAGGAGGAATTTCTTTAGCCAGAGGATGGCGAATCTGTGGAAATCATTGCCACAGACTGCTGTCATTGGGTATATTTAAAGCAAGGTTGATAGGTTCTTGGATAGTAAAGGTATCAAAGGTTACAGGGAATAGGCAAAAAAATGGGGTTGAGAAGGGTAATAAATTAGCCATGGTGGAATGGCAGAGCAGACCCAATGGGCTGAATGGTCTAACTTTGCTGCTATGTCTTACGGTCTCATGATCTGTTCAACAGTCTTTTAACATTGAGATAGAAACGGTCCTTAAGCTTGATGTGCTTTCAAGATTGTGTATCTTCTGCCCCGTAGGTAGAGGGAGAAGAGAGAATGCACAGAGTGGGAGAGCTCTTTAGTTAGGTCAGCCGCTTTTCCAAGGCAATGGGAAGTGCATATAGAATCCATGGAGGGGATACTGGTTTTCGTGACAGACTGACTTATGTTCATAGCTCTCTGTAATTTCTCGCTGTCTTGGAAAAATTGTGATGCATCTGGATAAAGATGTTTTCCAAGGTGCGTCCATAAAGATTGATGAGGGTCAATAGACAAAGTACAGGCACTGGGGTGCTTTCTTGGCCATAGCGTTTCTTTGTGGTTTGTACTTGGCCAAGCTACATCTAGGAACATGAAGTGGTGAACTCACTGGTGATATCTGGTGATTTGAAGTTCCTTACCCAGAATATATACTGCACTCTTTCTATTGTCATTATGCTGGATGTTCAGTGTTGATTCTTCAGCTAGAGAGTGTGGTCATTCTTATCTACAGAACCTAGTTCTGATAGCAAGGGGAATACTGTTGTTATATCCACATGTAATAACGTCACAAAGCTAACATAAAGGTAAACTTCACAACAACTTCAAAGGCTCACTTTTTCTGTATCAGGACTGGTCAGTTCTCCTGTTGACCATCCAACAGTATTCTCTGCTACCTGGGCATTTCTTAAAACCCTGTACTCCACAGGTTTCTCCATATTCTTTCTAGCTTCTCTCATTAACCATCCATTCGATGGGTTCATCAACATCTTATCACCAAGGCAACCTTGGCCTCAGCCAATCCCAGTTATTCCTTTTGTTCCATCCATGTCTTTCCCATCTAACGGGTTCTCTCTTCTTTCCCAGTTCTGTTCAAGAGTTCCCCAGCCTGACCCATGAACTCTGCTTCTCTCATTAACAGATTGCTGCCTAATCTGCTGAACATTTCTACCACTTTCTAGGATTTATCTTTGCAAACTTCAAACTGTAATAAGTCAGCATGCAAGGGCAGCAATTAAAACATAAGAAAAAAGGAACAAAAATATGTCACTCAATCCCTCAAGCCTGCCTTACAATCATGGCTGATCTGCCTTAGGCCTTGTCTCCTCTCCTCTGCCAGTTCCCCATGGTACTCAATTCCCTGATCTTTTGAAAATACGTTTATTTTCTCTTTAAATATCCCCAGTGATCTCTTCTCCATAACCCTCTAGGGTAGAGAACCAGTGTAGCCAAGAGACTATCAAAATCAAATCCTAAATATGTTACAAGCACTTGCTCTCCTTTGGAAAAAAAAACAGCCTTTACGACATGTCTTTGTAAATCCAGTCCAGAATTCCACCCTCAAACATTTTACTACGTCATCATTCCCTTACAGGATTTCATGGGCAAATCATGGGAAGTGTGTCTCCAAAAGCTGGTTTGGATTTTATGCAGCATTACTTCACACCTTTAAAGGTTACAAATTGTAAATTTCAGCAAGAAATTGTCTGCAGTTCCCAGATCCTTTTGTACACTTAAATCTCATTTTTAAAGCACTAAGCAACATGTCAATTACCTTCATTCTAATTGCAAAATTTTAATTAATGAAGAAAAAAAATCTAAATTTTATATTTTGCTTGCTGAAACCCAAAATTAACATTATATGAAAAATGGAGGTAATCTTTCTTTAAAACCTCTAGGCAGGATTACTGGTGCAGGCAGTCTAAAGATATTAAACACATTCTAAATTAAACACCCCCAACAAATTTTGTGCAGAAATATATTTGGATAATTTTGCATGCCAAACATGACATTTTATATTATTTCTTCCCCCCCCCACCACCCTCCCGACTCCCAGCAACTTCCCATCACCCACCCTTGTCCTAAGTTCAGAATTATATAAATGAAGATCTTGTCTTTCACCAATGGAATTGCTATGCATGGCAAGATTGCCATTGCTTCTCTGACTATACTGTATGTTTCAAGACGGAAAGCCATAAAAAAATCTTTATCTCTCTGAAACACAGCAATTTGGAAGATTATCGAATGCTGACTGGGGGGCAGAAATGCCAGTCTGAGGAATTATACCACAATCTCTCTTGCATTTACAACCTTTTTCAAAGCAAGCTGTCACCCTGGTAGGAAAGGTTGATGGAGGATTCATTACATCTCCAGGCGTGTCTCATTTGCAAGGCGACAGATATGCTCCTCATTTGCTGAAAGGTTTCACTCAAACCAGCTCTAGTGCTGCACTGAGGGAAGGGGGTGTCATAAAGCTAGAGATGAGCCTTGATGTAGTCCCCTTACCTTCCAGCGACAGCCCTGCACACCATTGTATTGCTTTTTGACTTCAGTCAGGTCACCGTACAGAGTCACCACTTCACCCCTGCGGCTTTCAAGGGCTTTTAGTAACTGGCTTTCTGCTCTGCGATGCACAACGACAATCATTTCACATTGAATCTGTAACTTCTAGAAACTGATTTTATGCTGTTAAGTAATTATTTTTAGTCCTATAATTATATAAATGCATTAATGTACTTCAGCCTTTCTAAATTCAGCATATTATGACATATTTATTTAGTAACTTACTTAGAGATATAGCACAGAACAGGCCCTTCCAGCCCAAAGAGCCGCACCACCCAACAACCTATTTAACTCAAGCCGAATCACGGGGCAATTGGCAATGACCAATTAACCTACTAACCAGTATGTCCTTGGACTGTGGGAGGAAAGCGAAGCACCCGGAGGAAACACGGAGAGAACACACAGGCGGCGCCAAAATTGAGCTCTGTACTCCAGAACACCTCGAGCTGGATTAGCACCGCACTAACCGCTATGCTACCGTGGTGCTGTCAACTTTAACTCAAAGCATTGGCAAATGTATAATCTGCACACAAGAGAATCCCAGTGAAATCCCTCAGAGAAGTCACTCATTGAGCACCTTTGCTTCGGCTGGGATCTCCTGATGCCCAGGTATTTCATTTCCCCTTTCCATTCCCACACTCTCAAGTCTGTCCATGGTCTCCTCCACTGGCAGGTCAAATCCAAGTGAAAACTAGAAGAACAACACTTATGTTCTGCTTGAAGAGTCTTTAACCGGGCAGAATGAATACATAGAAGATAGAACAGTACAGCTTAGGAACAGGCCCTTCGGCCAACAATGTCATGTCGAAACAATAGCTAACTAAACTAATCCCTTCTGCCTACCCAATGTCCATATCCTGCTATTTTCCTCACCTTCATGTGTCCATCTAAAGTCTCTAATATTTCTGCCTCTACCACCACCCCAAGCAGCATATTCCAGGCGCCCTTCCCTCTCTGTGTAAAAAATTTGCGCTTCATATCTCCTTTGAAATTACCTCTCTCACCTTCGATGTATGCCCTCTGGTATTAGACATTTCAACCCTTAGAAAAAATATTGTCTGTTTACTCTGTCCATGCCCCTCATAATCTTACAAACCTCTATCTGATATCCCCTCAGTAGCCACCACTCCAGAGAAAATTATCCTGGTAAACCTCTTCTGCACCCTCTCCAAAGCCTCAACATCCTTCCTATAATGGGGCGACCAGAACTGTATCCAATACTCCAGATGTGGCCTAACATGAGTTCTATAAAGCTGCAACTTAAGTTCCTGACTTTTGAACTAAGTGTCTTACTAATAAAGACAAGCAATGTCATTTGCCTTCTCAGCCATTCTATCAGCCTATATAGCCACTTTTAGGGATCTATGAACTTGGGCCCCAAGATCCTTCTGCTCAACAACACTGTTATTGAATTCTCAAACTTATAGTAACTGCTGTTTTTTTTCTTTTATTTTCATTTCTTCTTCCTCCTCCTGTTCTAACTGGGCCACACCTCTCCATGCCTTTCCCTTCCCCCAGCCTCTTCCTCTTCCCTACCTACCTTCTCTCTCTCTCTCCATTTCCCATCTGCTCTTCAACCACACACTCCTCCCCACCTCCCTGCCTTTAGTCCACCCCCACATTCTCTCCTATCAGATTCCATCAATCTCAGCTTTGTCATTTCTACCTATCTCCTCCAATCTTCTGACATCTTTTTCCCTTCATATACCTATCCCCCCTCATTTGCCTCTCCAACCCTCCACCTATATTTGTACATGAGCATTATAATTCCTTCAAATTAATATTTAAAAATAATAGGGATCTTAAAAAATCTAACAGTTCGACTTTACCATAATCCAACCTGGATATTATAATCATAAACATTGGAACACTCTAATTATTGCTAAAGACAATTCAATAAAAGCATTGTGTTGTTTCCTGATTTGCTGAAGTCTGCGCTATTTACTTACTGTACTGTTAGCTTGATGATAATGGCTGTGTCTCACCGATCTGAGGCTTGACAGCAGCATCCAAAACCAGTAACAAGGAATCCCTTGTGAGAGAGATCACTAGCTTGCTGAGCGCAGTTTTCTTCAAGCTTACGCATATGCCACAAAATGGAAGCTCAGGGACTACTTGTTCACGTACTCAAAGGAAAGTGATCCCAAGGTGGCATGACTAAGATGCAAGAAACTGCAGATGCTGGAACCTGAAGCAATAAACAACCCAATGGAAGCAGCATCCATAATGGGAAAGGAATTTTCGACAACTCAGGTTGAAGCTCTGTATCGGGACTGGGACATGTTGGCAAGTGGAACCACCTAACAATTACTAAAAAAAAAAGAAAATTGTAATGCACAATCCCAAAGTTCTCTGACCATGCAAATTTTACGTCCCTGTTCAGAAAGTGAGTTCACAGCCAGAAGCTAGTCATCACTGCAGCCGGTCCAGGAGCCTGTTAGTTGCAGGTCACAGCCTCAGTTCAGTACAGAGACGAGTAAACCTCATTGAGCAGTGAGCTGAGCACTGGCCTGTCCCTCACCCACGGCTCCAACAGCCTCGCCTTTTCAATCAGACCCAGCACTTAAATGACCTGGTCCCTGACGCCTCAGTGCGCTCTCGGGCTCAGACCCCACCACACTGATTTGGCCAACCTTTCCAATCTGACTGGGTGCTTAAATCAGTCAGACATCGGCTCCTTCCTCAATTCTGGGCCTGGGCCCCACTGCCTCGACTTGCCCCGGATCTGCTGCTTCAAATCAGCTTCACATCTGCTCCAGCAATGGCCAAACGTTATCTAGTTCTTTGCTCTTGGACTGGGGCCCTGCCACCTCGATTCGGCCCATATACGTCATGCCGCAGTCGTCCTGAATCTTCAAGATTTCATTTCACACTGCAAAAATGCCAGGTTGTACGACCAGTTCAGAAGCTCATCTCCGAAAAGGAAATTACAGGCGATTGATTGCAGTGATCGTTGTCCAGAAAAAGTGGGATTAATAGAGTAGTTAGATTTGTTTGATGCCAGTGAGGCGTCACTGTGTTTCACTAGCCCATCTTAAACTGGAAGATTTAATTGTTAATTACACAGTATTTTATTAAAAGGAAAACTTTGACACAGTACAGGAAAAGAACGGAAAATGCAGAACTTCATAGGTTGACTCTAACGACGGGCCAAATTTCCACCTTCTGCACTGCGCCTATCCACAATTCTTTTCTGATCACTAGAATGACAGATCCATTAAGAAGTTAATTTGGGAGAAAATGCCTTTCAGTGTGATTGACACATTGCCAGAAGTAGCCTTCAACCACAACTGTTGAATAAAAATTGTGTGGATTGTACACTAGAGAGAGCAGGACATCCAAAGATGCTTCACAGAAACAATTCACAAACAAAAATGTATGTCAAACTACATTACTGCTCAAGGAAGTGTAATGAGAGCCTTAAAGGTGTGCATGAGATTAGAGGTGGTTGCAAACTCTAGATTCTAGGTCTACAGCTACCAAAGACAGAAAGATTAATTTCAGTGACAATGAAGAGCCCTGAAGTGGAGAAGCACTGATAAATCTGAGAGTTGCAGAAGACTGAGAAAGGGAGGGTTGAGATGTGGAAACTAGGCTGAACAAACTCAACAATTAGCAATACTGGTGAGCGCCATCAAGCTATGGGTTGATGGGCAAATAGCTCGATAGAGTTTGGTTCCTTAAGATTGTTATAACTGGGGGTGGTAATGGTGTCAAGCTCTCACTACCTATTAAATGCTCCCAGAGGTTTGCACTTCAAATAGCCTCTGACAACCAAGTCCAGCTCCTGGCCTTCACAAGTGGTTTAGCCACTAAGCCGATGGAACCATTTCTACTGACAGGAGAAGGGGCAAAGGCTGGTTACTGGTGCCTTCGAACCAGTCGCGTCGGGCAGATGGGGCTCATCAGCTGTGGTTGACAGCTCATCTAGGAGAAGGAAAACTCTGATCTCAAACCTCCGCCGCCTTCCGGCAATACCCACTCATGGGGAAGGCTTCGGGAGTAACCCCTGAGGGAAAAATCCAGAGATGGAGTGCCTAAGGCAATCTTACATTGAGTTCAACGCTGACTGGCAACTCCTGCAATGCTGCTGGTACCAAACTGTACAGGTCTGTGCTGTTCCTTTGGGTTCGTCAGTTGTATGGAGAAGGGGAGCTTGCTACATGGGCAACAGCTTGCTCTCCATGTCATACTGCCCAGGCTTAAGTATCTACACAGCGAGGATGCGATAACCACAGTCAACTCTGACTGACGAAGGCCTCAAAGTTTGAGATGGATATACCTTCAGACACAAAAGTGAAGTGCTCTGAGATGTATTTAGCACATCACTCCCTTCTTGTATTACTGCAATATAATAACAAATGAATCTCAGGGTTGTAGGTAGTGACATATATGTATGTTGATAATAAATTTACTTTCAACTTTGCACTATGCAGTCCATGTAGTAATAGGCCTCCCAGGATGCTATTAATTGGAGTTCCACCACTTTTAATCTCTAAATTCTGAGGGAATGATGCATCAAAACATAGAACAAACCCCGCAAATGATGGTGTTCATATTAGCTTGTTGCCCCATAACCAATAGGTTTTGGAGGTGCTGAAAAAGACTCGGGCCACATTTTGTGGGTGGTACTACCATTGTATGTGTCCGAACTAGACAGCTGCTTCTCTCATACAATTGCTTCATAGAAATTTTTAGAAATCAATGTGATCAGGAAGGGTTCTATTTCCAAAATGTATGTGTAATTAACACCGGGCGCACACAATTTACCTGAATACTGCAGGAGATTATTATTTCAATTGTCTTTATTAAATTATCCAAGCAATAAGGCAGAGAGTGGAACAGATACAATCTTCAGTAGTACTTTGGCTGCAAAGTATTTTCCACTTACTAATGAAAATAATTTCTTTTTAGCGTTCATTGTTTCAATAAGTTTTAGCAATAAAATTCTGTGCAACAGCAAAGAGGTGATTGTAACTTCTGCAATCTTTATATATATAAGGTGGGAAGTCACGTATATGTGTGGAACGCACTACCAGGGGTGGTGGAAAGGCAGATACAGTATATTACAGACATTTATGAATCTCTTAGGTAGGCACATGGATGAAAGAAATATGGTGTAGGGTGGGGGGGCTTTGTGGGAAGGAAGTTAGAGTAGGTTAGGTTGGCACAACATTGTGGGTTGTAGGGTCTATACTGTGCTGTACGGTTCTATATTCTATGCTCAACACACGCAGATATGCACAACACATATATGCAAAGACAATTATATGGACACAGGCAGAGATGTTCATACAAATCCAAATGCGTGTAACATAGGATACACACAATCACAGAGCAACATGCACACATGCACATATGTACCCAGAGCCGATGCCTCACAATGATGGAACTTACTTCTGGAAGGCAGAACGAAGACTTGCCTGGAGAAACTCTAACTGCTCAGAGTTGATCTCCTGCGGCTTCACGCCCTGAATAAAATAGAAACCAGTATAGAGTGAGGCGCCACTGGAACATTAGACAAACAGCTGCCCGAAGTGCCGCCAGGTAGAAAACTCACACAACTGAGGAATGGTGGCATCCCGCCACAGCAAAATGTGTGAACTATGCATAGGTAGGACGGAGACAGGGAATGGTTGCTATCACTCGCAGGTGAAGTCAGGTCGACCAGTTTTTTCTCTATTGCTAGTTTACCGATTGCTGAGCTCTGGGGTTACGTGCTTGTCATATCCACCCAAAACTCTTATCTCCACTGCTGGGTAGTAATCAATTCTAATGGACCCATTGAGACTTCTTTCTGTTGGCTCTTCCCATTCCAGGCCTTGCATGTGGTTTTACAATATGAAGAAGGGGGATAAATTTATGTTTTAGTTTTATGACTTTTCTCACAATGCAAGTTCCCTCCTCAGTGCTCAGAATTGCATTGTTTCAGGAAAGCTAGTAGTATTGTCGAGGATGCTTGCAACTCTGGCTGTTACCTTTCCTCTCTCCTACTTTCTGGGAGAAGATACAGGAGCTTGAAAGCTCAAGTGAACCACTGGAGCTGTGAGTTAGCTCAACTAGCTGTGTCTTTGATCCAGGACTGTACCAGATGGAGTGAGGACAATAATTCCAAGATCAATGTGGAATCTCAAAGCTGGGATTCCCCTTACATCATTGACAAGAAAACAAAGTACTAAACTCTATGATGCATAAATGAAGATATATGTAGACAGGTAATGTGCCTGAGATTTGTTACTGTATTAGTACTGGGTTGTAAAGTTGAAGAAACATGACATATCCTGAAATTAGTTCAATTTTCAACCGAGTTTCCTTAACACAAATTTATCAAAAGGATAAAGCACAACGACAAAATGGGTGCATGATACATTGCAATTCTTAAAAATGGAAACATATGCACATACTTAATAAATGCTTTAAAAAGCAAAATCAAAACCACCCACATGCAGTAGAGTGCAACTGAAATGTAATGTGTATATCAGTAAATACACTTTATCCTGACATTTTAATTTAACTACAAATCTGTACAGTACAAGGAAATGCTTAATATTTAAGCTGCTTTCAGCAAATAAAACACATCATTAAACCAGAGTTTAATAAACTTGGTGTAATACTGATAATTTAACATAATTTGTATGACTGTTTTTATTGTGTTAAACAGTTTCTATGCACATGTTGACACACAATGAATTCTTAACCTATTTTCTCTTCTTTAATGAAGGCTGCAGTAAATATTAAAACATAGAACAGTACGGCACAGGAAAAGGCCCTTCAGCCCACAATACCTGTGCTAAACATAATGCCAAATTATACTAAATCTCAGTTGCACGCACATGATCAATATCACTCCATTCCCTGCATATTCATCTGTTTAATCACCTCTTAAATGCACGATTTTATCGCCTTCCATCACTCACCCTGGTAGCTCATTCCAGGTACCCTCCACTTTCTGAGTAAAGGTTGTGCCCCTCACATCTCCTGTAAACTTTCCCCTACTCATCTTTAAAGCACGTCCTCTAGTACCTGAACATCTACCCAGGGGAAAAAAATCTTGACTGCCTTAACATATTTACCCAAAATTTCTATCCACAAATATTTTAAATTCATTCACCTTTTAGTCTAATGTAGGCAGATGGATGGAGCTATGTTACAGTTCAGTGGCGACTGGGTGAATGAATGCCTTGACAGGTGGAAGAAGGCTAGTAGCAAAGTTCACACAGGGAATGGCTACAATCTCAGGCACGCTGTCTGAGGAAGTGATAGAAACAGGTACTCGCGCAGTATCTATGAAGAATCTAAACAAGCACTTGAAACTTGAACAAGCACTTTTATACAGTAAATGGCAGGACCTTAAAGGTTATGTATACAGATGAATGTTGGGGTGCAAGTTCACAGCTCACTGACTGTGGCAACACAGGTGAGAAGGTGGTAAAGAAAGCACACAAAGTATTTGCCTTCATCGGCCAGGCTGTTGAGGATAAAAGTTGAAAAGTCATATTGCAGTTGTAACCAACTTTGATTAGGTTACATTTGGAATACTGTGTGCAGTTGTGTTTCCCACATTACTAGAAGAATGTGGAGGCTTTGGAGAGGATATAGAAGAGTGTACCTGGAGAGATAGTATTAAGTGTTAGAAGAAGCTGGACAAACTTGAATTGTTCTCGCTGAAGCATCGGAGGCTTGAGCAACCTGACAGAAGTAGATAAAATATGTGAGTAAAATGTAGAAAATACAGGAGTTCAGCAAGTCAGGCAGCACCTATGAAAAGGAATGTACAGTCGACATTGACAATCCCAACAGACTCGTACGTGAAGTTTTGCCCTCTGCTTACCTTTACGTTGCCTATGTGGAACAGTCTATGTTCCAAGCCTTCACTAGTAATGTTTCCGAACTCTTTCCGTGATACATTGACTGCATTGGTGCTGCTAAATGCACACATGCTGAGCTCCTCAATTTCATCAACTTTGCCTCTGAATTCTACCCTCCCATTCGATTCACTTTGTCCATTTCTGTTACCTCTCACCTCTCAACCCCTTTGTCTCCATCTCTGCATACTGTCTACTGGAATATTTTATAAACCTACTGGCTCTCACAGCTACCTTGACTATACTTATTCCCATCCTGTCACTTTTAAAAGTTCTATTTGCTTTTCTCGGTTCCTCACTCTCTGCTGCATCTGTTCCCAGAACGAGGCCTGTCCTTTCCAGAACATCAGAAATGTCCTCCTTCTTTAAACAGCAGTGTTTCTCTTCCTCCACCTTTGATGCTGCCCTCACCCACATCTCCTCTACTGCTCAAACATCTGTCCTCACCTTAACAGGGATAGAGTTCCTCTTGCCCTTACCGAGCACTCCATGATCCTCCACATCTAGTTCAAGTCGTCAAGTCACTTTTTATTGTCATTTCGACCATAACTGCTGGTACAGTACACAGTAAAAACAAGACAACGTTTTTCAGGACCATGGTGCTACATGAACAATACAACAACTACACTGAACTGCATAAAAAAAACACAAAACTACACTAGACTACAGACCTACCCAGGACTGCATAAAGTGCACAAAACAGTGCTGGCATTACAATAAGTAATAAACAAGACAACAGGCACAGTAGAGGGCAGTAGGTTGGTGTCAGTCCAGGCTCTGGGTATTGAGGAGTCTGACGGCTTGGGGGAAGAAACTGTTACATAGTCTGGTTGTGAGGGCCTGAATACTTCGGTGCCTTTTGCCAGATGGCAGGAGGGAGAAAAGTTTGTATGAGGGGTGCGTGGGGTCCTTCATAATGCTGTTTGTATTACGGATGCAGCGTGTGGTGTAAATGTCTGTAATGGCGGGAAGAAAGACCCCGATGCTCCTCTCAGCTGACCTCACTATCTGCTGAAGGGTCTTGCGATCCAAGATGGTGCAATTTCCGAACCAGGCAGAGAGGCAGCTGCTCAGGATGCTCTCAATACAACCTCTGTAGAATGTGGTGAGGATGGGGGGTGGAAGATGGACTTTCCTCAGCCTTCGCAGAAAGTAGAGATGCAGCTGGGCCTTCTTTGCTATGGATCTTGTGTTGAGGGACCAGGTGAGATTCTCCGCCAGGTGAACATCAAGAAATTTGGTGCTCTTAACCATCTCTACGGAGGAGTCGTTGGTGTTCAGCAGAGAGTGGTCGTTCCGTGTCCTCCTGAAGTCCATCATTCTCCGCAGCTTTTGCCATCTTCACTGGGAACCTACCACTAAGCACATTTTTACCTCCCCCTTCCACTCCTTGCTTTCTGCAGGGATCACTCACTCCATAATTTCCTTGTCCATTTGTCTCCCTCCTGGCACTTATCCCTGCAAGTGGAAGAAGTGCTACACCTGCCTATTAACCTTCACTCAGGGCCCCTAACTGGTGAGGCAACACTACAACTGTGAGTCTGTCGGGGTCAACTACTGTATCCAGTGCTCCCAGTATGGCCTCCTCTACATTGGTGAGACCCAACATACAGTAGACTGTGGGGGGGGGGGGGTCACTTCCTCAAGCAACTTCACTCCATCTGCAACAAGCCGGATTTCCCATTATAATTCCAATCTCTATTCCCATTCCGACATGTCAGTCCATGGCCTCCTCCCTGCCACAATGAGGCCATTCTCAGCTTAAAGGAACAACACCTTATATTCTGTCTGGGTAGTCTCCAATCTGATGGCATAAGTACCTATTTCTCTAACCTCCAGTAATTTTTCTCCCTCCTCTTTCTCTCTTCTTCCACTCCACACTCTGGCTCCTCTCTTACCTCTTCTCTTACCTCTTCTCTTCTCCTCACCTGCCTATCGACTCCCCCTGGTGCCCCCCTCCTCCATTTCTCCCACGGTCCAGTCACCTCTCCTTTCAGATTCCTTCCTCTTCAGTCCTTTAATTTTTCCAACTATTAACTCCCAGCCTCTCAGTTCATCCCCGCTCCCCCACTCACCTACCTTCTGCCTCACCTGGCTTCACCTATCACCTTCTAGCTTATACTGTTTCCTGTTTTCCTTCTTCCTTCCCCCACCCTGCCTAGCTTTGGCTTCTTCTCCCACCCCTTTTCAGTACTGAACTGGAGGGGATAACTTCACTTGCCCCATCACTGAACTGTCCCCACAACATATGAACTCACTTTCACAGACTCTTCATCTCATCCTCTCAATATTTATTGCTTATTTACATGTTTTTATTACCATTATTTCTTTTTTCTTACCTTTCGTACTTGCACAGTTAGTTGTCTTTTACACGCTAGTTGTTTGCCCTTTTGGGTGCTGCCTTCCAATATGATTCTTGGATTTACCGAGTATTTTCGCAAGAAAATGAATCTCGAGGTTTTATATGGTGACATACATGTACTTGATAATAAATTTATTTTAAACTTTAAAATTAAGGTTCTCAGCCCAAAATATCGACTGTTTATTCCTTTTCATAGATGCTGCCTGACCGACTGAGTTCCTCCAGCATTTTGTATGTGTTACTCTGATTTTCAGCATCTGCAGAAATTCTCATGTTTAAAACTATGTGAGACATAGTCAAGGTAGATAGTCAGAGCCGTTTTCCCAGAATGGAAAAGTCAAATACAAGTTTAATAGAGACTAATGAAGGAAGTTTTCTTTCACACAGAGTGGTAGGTGTCTGGAAGGTGGTAGAAAATGATAAAATGGCGAAGTTAAAGAGGCATGAACAGGTAGGGAATGGTGAGATATAGATCACATGCAGGCAGATGGGATAAATCAGGATCTTCATCATAGTTGGCAAAAGCACTGTTGGCTGAAGGACAGCTCTCCACACCTCTCTCTAACAGAACAACCACAATCAGTCTGCACTGGGCAGCATCATCTCTAGTTCCAGCACGCTGAGCCCCAGCACCTCCCAGGACAGTGTGCTGAGCCCACTGGTGTTCATTCACTCTGCTGATGCATGACTGCACTGCTAGATCCACCTCAAAGCGAATCACCATGTTCGCTGATGAGACAACAGTGGTTGGTCTCATCAACAACAACAAGAAGATTGTGTACAGAGAGGTGGTAATGTGGCTGGTAGAATGGTATGAGCTCAACAACTTGAGATTCAACATGGACAAGACTAAAGAGATGATTGTGGACTTTAGGAAGGTGCAGGTTGACCTCACCTCACTGCATATAAATAGCTTCTTCATTAGACAGTTAAGAGCACCAAATTACTGAAAGTGCACATAACAGATAATCTCACCTGGTCCCTCACACCACCTCCATAGTAAAGAAAACATCATAGCGTCTCCACTTCCTGTGAACATCGAAACAAGCTTGGTTCCCCCTTCCTGCCATTCTAACCCGTTTTTACAGGAGCACCACTCAGAGTGTACAGAAATCGTAATGTATGTGACCGCAAGATCCTATACTGCCAAACAAAGGATTGCAAGGATTGCTGAGAGGATCTGCAGGGTCTCTCGTCCACCCAACCAAAATATTTATCAGGAGTACTGCGTCCACAGTGTCAGGCCTGCACAAGCAAGCTCCTCCCAGCCTCCATGAGTTTCCTGCCACCCATTTCCACCTCATTACCTGCAGCCTATTTAAACCCAGCTCTCATCCACAATCCTCGTTCACTCATACAAACCAGCCAGCCTCAAACATTTGCTCCTAGCCTTCAATTATCTTGTTGCATTAAGTATCATTTCCTTTTGTTTTGTGGCCCTTTGTGACCTGTTATTTTGCAGTTTATTATTTTAAAGTGATTGCTCACTGCTAAATCATCTCAACTGATCTCCATTTGGATCATGCCTCTTCTATATTTCCTGACACACAAGGCCCTTAGCATTGACAAGGATCTCTCCCATCTGTCCTACAATCTCATTGACCCCTACCATCAGGCAGCGGGTACCATAGCATACCATAGCATACCACAGCATACCACAGAATACCATAGACAAGCCCTGTTAGGATGGGAAACAGAGTCTTCCCCCAGGCCGTGAGATGAATGAACTCCCTGCCATCGCCCAGATCTTGTCTCATAGGAAGCACCAGGAGTGTTACATTGTTTACTTTTAAACTTGTATTATAAAGGCACCTTATGCTAAATGTCAATCTTCTAGAATATATTTTACGCAAACAACAACAACACAAACAAATATTTAACTATTTGTTAGTTTAATTATGGTAATAATACTTGTGTTGTGTGTGAATTTTATGTACTGTGTTGTGCACCTTGTATCACTTGCCCGTATATGTTGTTCTACGTTCTTTGGACAAACAATGCAGGGAAGGCTATGGGGCTAATACGTTACATGGGATTACTACAGACTCATGCAACAACTAGTATTGACCTATTTCTATGCTGTGCGACTCCAGAGACACCTCTGCAACATAAGATCAGACGGCCATGTACCAGGTCCATTGTCTAAACCCGTGTCCATGGCTCCTGTTCCCACCGTGTACACAGCCTGAAACATTGACTGTTTACTCTCTTCCACTGATGTTGCCTGGCCTGCAGAGTTCCTCCAGCCATTTGTGTGTGATTCTTGGATTTCCAGCATCCACAGGTTTCTCCATTTGTGACAAGGAGACAAGAGTCAGATTTACATTTCTACTGCATCTTTCCTGACTTCAGCACCCAAACTGCTTTACAAGTAATGACATATAGTCACTAATATAATGTTAGAAATGTGATACAGCAAGCTCCCACCGACAGTACTGTGTTGTCTTCTCGTGTTAGGGAATATCAACCCAAAACCAGGGATAACGCTCCTACTCTTCATTGAAATAGCATCACGAGATCTTTAGCATCTACTTGAGAGAGCAGGTAGGGGCTTTGTGTAACACTCTAGTTAGCAGGTATCACATCTGATACCTAGCTTTGAACTAAAAAGCAAGAACGTGACACAGAAACGTACATTGAACTGCCTTACAAAGTTCAGGGTAATACTGAAAATACTCAGCAGGTCAAGCAACATCTGTGGAGATAACAGCAGGCTTCCAGTTAACAAACTTTCATCAGAACTGGAAGAAGTTGGAGATGAACAGATTGTAAAATGATGGTGAGACAAGGAGCTAATATAGGAGATGGTTTGTGCTCATAAGGAGGGCAGAGAAAGGATGGTGAAAGAGGATGAAATTGAGATATGATAGATCAACAGGAGGTGCCACTGACAACTCAACAATGAATGGAAGCATTACAAAGAATGAACCGGCTCATCTCGTGGGCACCTGAGATTCTTTCAATGACAAATTCAGCAGCTCATGAAACCCTTTCCTCCACTAGACTGTAAGGTGTTTAAGCTAATGCATTTGTTTGCTTCTCAATTATTGGAAATCTAAAATCTGCTGACACCACAAATCTAAAGAAAGGAAATGCTGGAAACACCCATCAGGTCAAAGAGCATCTGAGGAGAGAGAAACGGAGAACATATCAGATCAAAGACAACGGCAATACTGGGAAGTGAAAAGCAATTTCATTTTCGGTTGCAGAGGCGGAGGAACAGGGATAGATAGGACCAAAGTAGGACCTGTGTTATAAGGAAAGGTTGAATAGGTTAGGATTTTATCGCTTGGAATGTAAAATATTGAGAAGAGATTTGATAGAGGCATGCAAAATTTGAGGGGTATAGATAGGATGAATGCAAGTAAGCTTTTTCCATTGAGTTTGGGTGGGACTACAACCAGAGGTCATAGGTTAAGGATGAAAGGTGAAAAGTTTAAGGGGAACATGAGGAGAAACAACTTCACTCAGAGGGCTGTGGGAGTGTGTAGTGAGCTGCCAGCACAAGTGGTGTATGTGAGCTTGATTTCAACATTTAAGGGAAGTTTGGATAGGTACATGGATGGTAGAGATATAGAGGGCTATAATCCTGGTGCAGGTCGATGGGGGTAGGCAGTTTAAATGGTTTGGCATGAACTAAATAGGCCGAAGGACTGTTTCTGTGCTGTATTTTTCAATGTCTCTATGATTCTAAGTAATATCTGTGTTAGTGTGAGGTAAGTGTTATCCCAATGATAAGCTGGTTGATAGATTAATGAAGCAGGCAGAGGGAGGGAGATGAAGAGAGAGGGGGAAGAGGGAGGGGGAGAAGGGGAGAGGGAGATTGGACAAACAAAGGAATATAAGAAAAATGTGGAAAAGCATGGTGTGGGAAATAACTGACGCATCAATATCAGGGTGGTGGGGGGTGGTGGGGGGTGTTGGGGAGAGAAAAAGTAGAGTCAAAATCTGACTTTATCACTTGCTGATGGAAAGAGCTTGAACATAAAACATATGGTTTGTGATTGAGTGGAGGCATAGAAAGTAGTGCATGGTGAATGAGGGTGTTATGGGAGCTAAGTAATTGAAATAAGGTAAAATTTATTTTAACTATTTAACTGCTTTAAAGAGTTCTGAATGTTATGACCTCACACACTACAGCGAGTTACTGGTTCCCCACCTATCAGATGATGTAAAAAGGTAGGATTTAAAGGGGGGACTCGATTGAGGAAAGAGATGCAGAGAGACAAAAATGTTTCAGTACAAATTCTACAACTTGGGGCCCAGGGAGGTAAGGACATGGCAGCCAGTGTTGGAAAGATGAGAACTGAGCATGGTAAGAACGAAGGTGTACCAAGATATAAGGCTGGATGAGAACAGGAGACACCGCATTGCATAGAGGGAGACAGAGTTTAAAAGAACTGAGCAAGGGCTGTGAGTGACTTTTGCATAGCACAGTTCCTGAGCAGACATAGGATTACACATAATTAGGCACTTTGCAAGGACCAATAAAAAGAAGTTAGGTTTAGACGGAGCAGCCATTGTGGGAGCAGACATTGTGTGAGTGGGGAATAAAGGCTTTGGCTCATCGAGGATTCGGCTACGAGAGGCACAGGCTGTAGGTAGATTTATTTTTCCTTATTTATTCATTATTTCTATCTTTTTGCACATTTAGAACCATGGGGATACCAGACAGGATAATGGAATGCTCCTCTTGCAGGATGTGGGAAGGGTGGGAGACCTCCAGTGTCCCTAGTGACTACACCTGCAATGTGCATCCAGCTGAAGCTTCTAACAGGCCTGTTAAGGAGTTGGAGCTGACATTGGATGAACTCTGGATAATTTAGGAGGCTGGAAGGTTACTAGATAGGACAATACAGGGAGGGAGCTACACCCAAGGTGAATGACACAGAATAACTGGATGACCATCAGGAGGGGGAAAGGAGATAGGCAGCCAGTGCAGAGCCTTGAGGCCATCCCCCTCAAAAGCAAGTACACTGATTTGGATACTGTTGGGGGGATGACTTGGCAGAGGACAGCCAAAGCATTCAGGTATCTGGCACTGAGTCTGGCTCTGTGGCTCAGAAGGGAAGGGGGGAAACGAGGTGAGCTGTTGTGAAAGAGGGTTTGCTGTTCAGGGGAAACAGAAAGGAGGCTCTGTAGACAAGAATGAGACTCCTGGATAGTATCATGCCTCCTATATACTAGGGTCAGCAACATCTCGACTTGCTTGAAGCTTGTAACCTCCAAAGCTGTCAGAGGTCTCTTGGTGGCCTCCTTCACTAGTCCCCTTCTTGCACAGTTACTCAGTTTTTGAGGGTGGCCTGCTCTAGGCTGATTTACAGTTGTGCCATATTCTTTCATTTCTTGATGATTGACTTAACTGTATTCTAAGGGATATTCACTGACTTGGAAATTTTCTTGTATCCATCTCCAGAATTTTGCTTTTAATAACCTTTTTGTGGAGTTGCTTGGAGTGTTCTTTTGTCTTCATGGTGTAGTTTTTGCCAGGACAGTGACTCACCAGCAGCTGGACCTTCCAGATACAGGTATATTTTTACTACAGTCAATTGATACATCTCCACTCCACACAGTGTCCAAAACCAGATCTCCATTTAACTAATTATGTGACTTCTAAAACCAATTGGCTGCAGCAGTGATGATTTGGTGTGTCATATCCAAAGGGCGGGGGGGGGGTGAATACTTATGCAATCAATTATTTCGTGTTTTATATATGTAATTATTTTCGATCACTTTGCAGAGATCTGTTTTCACTTTGACACAAAAAACATCCTTTTCTGTTGATCAGTGTCAAAACAGCTAAATTTAATCCACTGTGATTCAATGTTGTCAAACAATAAGCGTGAAAACTTCCAAGGGTGGAATACATCTTACAGGCACTGTAGATTTTCCATGTTTGGGAGATCAAGAACAGGATGCATAGGTTTAAGGTGAGGTGGAATACATTTAATACAAACCTGAGGATAAACTTTTGTCACCCATAGGATGATCAGTCCATGAAACTTCCAAGGGGGTGAACACTTTTTATAGGCATTGTATAGAAGTATTTGGATAGGTAAGGCATAATTAGGAATCATCAGCATGGCTTTGTGCATGTTAAGTCATGTCTAACCGATCTTACAGTGTTTTTCGAGGAACCTATCAGGAAAGCCGATGAAGACAAGGCACTGAATGTTGTCTACATGGATTTTAGCAAGAGCTTTGACTACAAGGTAGAGTTCATTGGATCATGGACCATTCAGAAATCTAATGTGGAGGTGAAGAATCTGTCTCTGAGTCAGTGACTGTGGGCCTTGAGACTCCTGTACTTCCGCCCAGACAGGATGCCCTGGATGGTGAAGGTTCTTAGTGATGGATGCACTTGAGGTATTGCCTCTTGAAGATGTCCTCAATGGTGGGGAGTGCTGTGCCGACAACTTTCTGCGACGCCTTGCGATCTTGTGCATTGGAGCCGACACACCAGGCTATGATGCAGCCAATCAGAATGCTCTCCACAGTCTTTGGTGACCCTTACAAATTTCCTCAATATTCTAACAAAGTAGATCCACCTGTCGTGCCTTCTTTGTGATTGCATCAATGTGCTGGGTGCAGGATAGATCCTCCAAGATGTAGAATGGAGCAAGCTGAAGGAAGATCTAAATGAGCTGCATACAATTTGTGAATGAACCAGATAGAACGGGAAGGCGTGACCCGTTTTACTTAACAGAGAAGATGGTGATTGGGGGAAGGATTGGGTGGGACTTGAGAGTGCAAAGCTCACTGCCTCAAATGATAATTAAGGAAAATATCTGCATCTCATTTTTTAAAAAAGCTTAAGTGTTGTAACCTGCAGGGAGCTAAGATCTGGTTAAGTGGAATTAAGCTGGATAACTCTTTCTCATCCAGGATCAACACAGTGCTCCACATGATCTCCATCTGTGCTGTAAATTTCTGTTTCCATGATAAGCTCTTTTTGCAACCACCACCAAAGGCGGTCTGGTCTGTCTTCATACTGTGCAGGAAGTCTCTTTGAAATTCTCTACTTTTTACAGGCTGCGTACAAGGAGGGTCGGAGGAAACATGTCAGACGGGTATATTGGCACCTTCTTTGCACCTGCTTCATCCGTCATTATGTCGTTACAGGGTCAGACATTCCTGGTTGCACATGCAGGAAATCACCTTCACGGAGGAGAGTGCACTTTGCAAACAGGCAGCCACATAAATCTGTACGCTGCTGAAGCCACATCTGGAGTATACTTCTATCACAGGCTGTCAAGCTTACTGCTTCTGTGACCTTTCAAACTGCCATGTCCCCTGCAAAGAGCAGAAGAACTACAGTTGTATCCTGAAGGTCACGGAAGCCTTGTCAGGAACTCTGAGGCTTTCCATGCAGACATGTGGTCACTCAACAGCAAAGAGGCCCAGACATCAACCAGACGCCAACACCATGACCCAAGCCTCACTGAAAAGCTGCTTCTGCACTTGTCAACTCTGAACATCAGTATGCAAGATCTGGAGTGTATTGTAGAAAGCCCCCTGTCTCCACCAATCACACTTCATGTCACTTGTGCCACAGAATGCATCACACTAATGAAAGAATCCTGCAAGAGAACCACAATCTTGTCATGGTTTGGGGGCTTGTGTGCCTCAATGACTCAGAGAGCTATGCTGGCTGGAGTCAGGGCCTTATGCTTTGGCTCTTGGTAGGGTCACCCATGCCAGAGAGGTCAAAGGGTACAGGCAGACTAAGAGTGGTCCACCAGTCCTCCGGATTTGGGGGTGCAGCTCAGGGCTAACCTTGACTGATCAAGCAAAACTGTTATGGAAAAAGCAATGAAGTATTCTTCTACTTCTGTGTATGACAGTATTCCTGCGTCTCCACCCGGGACTTGCATGGCTGACAGTAGTGAAAGCCTCTGACTCCACAAAGGCAGCACTGAACACTGCCACCAAGGACAGACAGAGATGGAGGATCTTCATTGCTGGACAAAACTCCAGTGGTGTAACAGGCAGTAGGTAAGTAAGTACAGAAAGAATCTTTCGAAGGCCCCTTTTTAAAGATTCATTCACTGAAGCACTGTGCAATGAGATCTCAGTATTTGTAGGGTCAATTTCAAGAGAGAAAAGTGTTTTTTTGTTATTGCTGACTGAGCAGACTTTAATCATGCTCCTGGAACTTAGCATCATCAAAAAAGCACAGCAAAGAACCGATGGAGACAGAAGAGACTCCAGATGCTGGAATCTGGAGCAACACACAACTTGCTGAAAGATCTCAGCAGGTCAAGCAGCATCGATGGGAGCAAAGAAACTGTCAACATTTTATTGAGTAATAGAGTCATAGAACATTACAGCACAGAAACAGGTACTTTGGCTTATCTAGTCTATGCTGAACCATTTAAACTGCCTAATTCCATCGAATTACACTGAGACCATAGCCCTCCATACCCCTACCAACCATGCACATATCTAAACCTCTCTTAAGTGTTGAAATTAAGCTCGAATGCGCCACTTGTGCAGGCAGCTCATTCCACACACTCACAGCCCTCTGACTGAAGAAATTTTCCCTCATGTTCCCCTTAAACTTTTCATCTTTCACCCTTCGCCCATGATATCTGATTGTAGTCCCACCCAACTTCAATGGAAAAAGCCTGCTTGCCTTTACCATACATACATACGCACACACACACACACACACACACACACACACACACATACATATATATGTATATCCCTCATAATTTTGTATACCTCTATCACATCTCTTCTCAATCTTCTATGTTCCAAGCAATAAATTCCTATCCTATTCAATCTTTTCTTATAACTCAGGTCCTCCAGACCCAGCCACATCCTTGAAAATTTTCTCTGTACTCTTTGAACATTATTTCCATCTTTGCTATAGGTAGGTGACCAAAACTGCACGTAATACTCTAAATTAGGCCTCACCAATGTCCTGTACAACTTCAACATAACATTTTGGGTGGAAACCCTGCCTCTTGACTGGAACTCCTGATGCTGTTGAATCCAATGAGATCTGGTGTCAGCACAGAAAGAGGTCCAATCCATCCATGCCACAGTGATGTTCATCTGCACTAATCCCATTTGCCTCTACTGCTCCATGCAATGGCCACCATTTCTGTACCTGTCCAAAAGATACTTAAATACCATAATTGCACCTGCCCTATCACCACTGCTGGTAGTTTGTTCCAGATAACCACTGTGTAGAAAACCACATCCTTCAGATCTCCTTTAAACGTCTCCACTCTCACTCTAAACCTGTCCCTCTAGTACAGCCCTCTATTCCAGACACCATCCAGGTGAATTTCTTCTGAACTCTTTCTATTACTACCACATCCTTCCTGCAGGGTTTCAACCAGAATTATATACAATACTCCAAATGTTTTGTATCTCTGCAACATGACATTCCAATTCTTACGCTCAATGCATCAGCCTCTGGGGGCAAAGATACCAGATTTCTTGTTCACTGTTCTCTCCACCTGCATCACCACTTTCAGTGAGCTAGAGACTTACATTCCAAGATCCCTCTGTACATCCAAAATTCCCAGAGACAAAAATCTGAAAGTGCAGTCAATTCATCATTACTACAGTCAAGCACTACATATTGAGTGAGTTGGAACACTCAAAGGTTCAAAGGTCCAATTTTATGTCAGAGAAATGTACACAATATACATTCTGAAATGTTTTTTCTTCACAAACATCTACGAAAACAGAGAAGTGCCCCAAAGAATGAACAACAGTTAAACGTGAGAACCCCAAAGTCTCCAACTCCCCCCTCCCACGCGTAAGCGGCAGTGAGCAACAACCCCCTCCCCCCCCACCAGCAAATAAAAAGCAAGCATCGGGACCGCCAACAAGCACTCCAGCGTGAGCAAGGCAATAGCAAAGACACAGTCTTGAAGTTACCACAAAAACTTCGCGTTTCATCCGGCATTTGACATACCACAGGTTCTCTCTCTCCTTGATAAGGGAGAGGAAGGTTTCTCCATTTTCCCAGCGAGCGGGGAGACATAACAACAACTCGCTGGTTTACAATGTTAAAAGTCCATTACATTGCTTTTTTCGAGCTCTGTGCCTGAAGATCGCAAAGATCTCGGGTCTTTGGGCCCACAGCAGTAGATTTTCCGACTCCCCCAATGACACACGGGTCTCCTGCCGTGACACCGACCCTCAATCCACCCATCTCTAAAGCCCCGAGATCTTAGACTTCCAAACCCGAGCCGGACTCACAGGCCGAACACTTGGCGTGCCAAACAACGGCCAATCCTGAAACCCCGAGAACGGGTCCCATTCCCGCAAAGAACTGAAGTCTGCATGTAACTGCAGGTCAGGGTCTTCAAAAGAACCCTGAAAGGGAAAAATAAAGATATTAAAGATGGAAATAGAGCTGTTTTGGAAGATGCAAGCAAAGGAGTCGCCATTTACTATTTATTACAATTTATTATTTATGGTGCAACTGTAACGAAAACCAATTTCCCCCGGGATCAACACAGTATGACTATGACTATGACTAGTGCCATCTTAACTCCACCTCCGCCTCTGTGTTAAGAAAGTTGTGTAGGGCGGTTGATGGGGCTTCACTGCAATGGTGAGGGGTGACAGCTACGCATTTACATTAGCACAGGCTCAAATAAGGGCAGCAGCAGCGGCACCCTCCAACACAGCCACTAGCAGGAAAATGCCAGCACTTCAGCCTTACAAACTTCCATTAGCACACTGCTCAGGTTCCACCTGCAAGATACACAGGAAGAGGCAACAACTGGATACCCATAAGACCATAAGACAAAGGAGCAGAAGTCGGCCATTCAGCCCAGAGTCTGCTCCGCCATTTTATCATGAGCTGATCCATTCGCCCATTTAGTCCCACTCCCCCGCCTTCTCACCATAACCTTTGATGCCCTAGCTACTCAGATACCTATCAATCTCTGCCTTAAATACACCCAATGACTTGGCCTCCACTGCCGCCCGTGGCAACAAATTCCATAGATTTACCACCCTCTGGCTAAAAAAATTTCTTCGTATCTCTGTTCTGAATGGGCGCCCTTCAATCCTTAAGTCATGCCCTCTTGCACTAGACTCCCCCATCATGGGAATCAACTTTGCCACATCCACTCTGTCCATGCCTTTCAACATTCGAAATGTTTCTATGAGGTTCCCCCTCATTCTTCTAAACTCCAAGGAATACAGTCCAAGAGCGGACAAACGTTCCTCATATGTTAACCCTCCCATTCCCGGAATCATTCTAGTGAATCTTCTCTGAACCCTCTCCAACATCAGCACACCCTTTCTTAAATAAGAAGACCAAAACTGCCCACAGTACTCCAAGTGAGGTCTCACCAGCACCTTATAGAGGATCAACATCACATCCCTGCTCCTATACTCTATTTCTCTAGAAATGAATGCCAACATTGCATTCGCCTTCTTCACTACCGACTCAACCTGGAGGTTAACCTTAAGGGTATCCTGCACGAGGACTCCCAAGTCCCATTGCATCTCAGAACTTTGAATTCTCTCCCCGTTTAAATAATAGTCTGCCCGTTTATTCCTTCTGCCAAAGTGCACAACCATACACTTTCCAACATTGTATTTCATTTGCCACTTCTCTGCCCATTCTTCCAATTTATCCAAGTCTCTCTGCAGACTCTCTGTTTCCTTAGCACTACCGGCCCCTCCACCTATCTTCGTATCATCAGCAAACCTAGCCACAAAGCCATCTATTCCATAATCTAAATCGTTGATGTACAACGTAAAAAGAAGCTGCCCCAACACGGACCCCTGTGGAACACCACTGGTAACCGGCAGCCAACCAGAATAGGATCCCTTTATTCCCAATCTCTGTTTCCTGCCAATCAGCCAACTGTCTATGCACGTAACTTTCCCGTAATTCCATGGGCTCTTATCTTGTTAAGTAGCCTCATGTGTGGCACCTTGTCAAAGGTCTTCTGAAAATCCAAATATACAACATCCACTGCATCTCCCTTGTCTAGCCTAATTGTAATTTCCTCAAAAAATTGTAATAGGTTTGTCAGGCAGGATTTTCCTTCAAGGAAACTATGCTGAGTTCTGCCTATCTTGTCATATGCCTTCAGGTACTCCGTACCTCATCCTTGACAATCGACTCCAACAACTTCCGATGTGAAGCTAACAGGTCTATAATTTCCTTTTTGCTTCCTTTTTGCTTCCTTGCCCCCTTCTTAAATAGCGAAGTGACATTTGCAATCTTCCAGTCCTCCGGCAACATGCCAGAATCTATCGACTTTTGAAAGATAATCGCTAATGCCTCCGCAATCTCCACAGGGGAGTTCATAGTACATTAAACAGGGAGCTGGGTCACGGTTACTTTGGAGGTCACCATATTAAAGGATGTGCCCCGTGACCTTACTGCACAGACCAATCTGTCATTTTGTCTGATGAGTCTGCCAGTCAGTTGGCAATCATAAAGCAGCTGGCACCCTGGCTCTTATAAGACCATAATAATAGAGTCCTGTGATTGCTTGAAATAGCCAGGCACTGCAAACGTTGGGTAAACAGCCAATTGTAATCCAAGTCCTTAACCCTACTCTGCACATGTATAAGCTCATCCTCTGATCTTCAGGCATAGACCCATAGTTCAGCACCTTCATTTATCACACCACTCCTCACCTAGATTAGCATGGCCTGTAAATTATTGGGAACACCTCATCTTGCTCATTCTCTGCCTCTGATCCCTAGTTCATTCTCACCTCTTCCTCCTTTTAAAGCTGGGCGAATTTCCACAGAGAATTCCATACCCAGTGCCGTAAATATTACCTTGCCAAAGGAAAGGAGGAGGCAAATATCCCTACAGCTATTATCCTTGAGATGTCAAACTTGGCTTTCCAAATCTCATTCACCCATGGGCCAAATGTACCCTGACCCACATTGTTTCCCAGTTAGGTAATGTCTCAATTTCAAAATTCTCATCGAAGTTTTCAAATTCGTCCATGGTCTCTCCCCCCCCCCCCCCCCCGCTTCACCTATCATTTCTGGAATTTTATTAACCTCCCCCACTTTCTCTAATTTTGGCTACTTGTTATTGCTAAGTTTAATCACCATCAGTGACAGTCCTTTCAACTGTTTAAGCATTAAACTCCCTCTAAGCCTCTCCGTTTTGATACGTTGTCCTTCTCTTGAAAATGTTTCGCATCACCAGGATCAAGGTCATCTGCCCTGATATTTCCTTATGTGGTCTTGTTCAATAGTGCTTATATGAATTAGCAGTCCTTTGGATCTCATACAATCATTAAGCAATACAACATGGAGAGAGGCCCTGTGGCCCACTATATCCATGGCAACAATCAAACACCCATTTTTACACTAATCCTACTCTCACTTTATTTATTCTTCCCACATTCATGTCAACGCCTACTCACAATTCTACCACTCAACCACTTTAGGGACAAATTACAGTAATCAATCTGCAATTTGCATATTTTTGGGGCATGGAAGGAATCTGGAGCACCTGAAGGAAATCCATGCAGTCACATGAAGAACATACAAACCAAACATAAACAGAACCACTGCATGACTAAGGCTCAATCCTATTAATGCTCAGAGTCTGTCGTGGACAGAGACATTGCCTCAGAATGATCCTGCACCGTCTGTTAAGCAAGGAGAAGACAACCCAAATACTCAATTGAAGTTAAGAAAATTCAGAATCACCTTTACTTTATACTTTATTGTCGCCAAACAATTGATACTAGAGCGTACAATCATCACAGCGATATTTGATTCTGCGCTTCCTGCTCCCTGGAGTACAAATCGATAGTAAATATTAAAAATTTAAATTATAAATCATAAATAGAAAATAGAAAAGGGAGAGTAAGGTAGTGCAAAAAAACTGAGAGGCAGGTCCGGGTACGGCCTAGACCCAGGTCAGGATCCGTTCAGCAGTCTTATCACAGTTGGAAAGAAGCTGTTCCCAAGTCTGGCCGTACGAGTCTTCGAGCTCCTGAGCCTTCTCCTGGAGGGAAGAGGGACGAAAAGTGTGTTGCTTGGGTGGGTCATGTCCTTGATTATCCTGGCAGCACGGCTCCGACAGCGTGAAGTGTGAGTCCAAGGATGGAAGATTAGTTTGTGTGGTGTGCTGGGCTGTGTTCACAATCTTCTGCAGCGATCACCTGCATATTTTGTGAAATTGGTTGCTTTTGCAGCAGCAGTACAATGCAATAAATAATAATAGAAAAAATAAATTACTCTGTATATATAATATATAAAATTTTAATTTTAATTTATATTATATATTATAATGTAAAATTTTAACTTTTACCATTTATTATAAGTAGTGCAAAAATAGAAATAAAAAGTATAAGGTAGTGTTCATGGTGGGTTCAATGTCCGTTCAGAAATCAGATTGCAGAGGAGAAGATACTGTCCCTGAATTATTGAGTGTGAGTGTGTGCCTGCAGGCTTCTGTACCTCCTTCCTGATGGTTGCAATGAGTACAAGGTATAACCTGGGTGATGGGGGTCCTTAAAGATGGACGCCGCCTTTCTGAGGCATCACTCCTTGAAGATGACCTGGATACTATGGAGTCTAGTGCCCGTGATGGAGCTTACTTGGATGCTGTGCAGTAGCCCCTCCACGGTGGAAAATAGGTGGAATTTAAAAAAGTTGCAGTACTTTCCTTTATATAAGAATGTAAACATTGCCGGGCAGCATGGTAGTGTACTGTTTAGTGTAACGATTTACAGTACCGGTGATCAGGGTACAATCCCCACCACTGTCCGTGAAGAGCTTGTTCGTTTCTCCTCATGACCACTCGGGTTTCCTCCGGGTGCTCTAGTTTCCTCCCCCATTCCAAAGGTATACAGATTAGAGTAATCGGTTTTGGGCACGCTATGATGGTGCCAGAAGCATGGTCACACTTGCATATCCTTGGACTGTGTTGGTCGTTGACACAACAACGCATGTCATTGTATGATTCAATGTTTCAATGTACACGTGACAAATAATGCTAATCTTTAAATCCTTAAAAAAACAAACAACTGTCAAATGAAGTCATGTAACACAATTGCTAAATCCAATCAGACATAAGATCTACTTGTATTGCATTTAAGCTTTGTGTTCTAATAAAATATCTCTAAATGTTTTGAATCCATTTGATGAAAAATGCCTTTGAAGTAAAGACTATGAGTGAGTTAAACTTGTAACTTATAGAAAACAAACAATAGCATCATGAAATAATCACTGGAAACACACACAACTCAAAAACTCCCTATTTCTGGGCCTACATTGGTTGTTTAACACATTCATAATTCCAAATTCAGGGTTTTACATTTTCAGTGGAATTGCTCTCAAATACAATACTGTCAATAAAGTCACTATAAATTGATTCTACAGTGGTTTTACAAGAGAAATAGTGCTGAGAGCAGGTAAGAGAAAACTTGCTAAAAGAAACCCTTAATTCTGGCTGAAATACTTAATTCTGGCTGTATTGTGCTCCAGTAATCACCAAGTTGCTGAGAAATTAATCGTAAACCTTAGTAAAATATTCGGATACAGACTACAACAATCTACAATTGAAACATGCACAGCAAGGGATCTAGATACCTTTGTTTTTTCCCTTGAAAATGCCATTACTCGTTGCTTGGTGTCTTCCTCCTGTGTTTTGACAGACAGCTTTTGTTGTTGAACCAGATGCTCCTCTTGCGACCAGCAATCCATGTGCGTTTCACGAAATCTCTGTCGTTGATCTTGGGCCTACTCAGGCATGACAGATTATAGATTGCAGTGGAAGGGTAATTATTATATTACTCAATGTTTTTAATACCTTTAGCCATAATTATTCCTTTGTTTAAATAGGGGAAGCTGCCTCTATACAAAAATATACTTGTTAATCTGCACCATTAATCAAAAAGGTACTTCTTGCTATTTAGCAGTACAATATTACAAATTAATCGTTGTACTTTTTAAGGAAACAAAGAAATTATTTTTGAATCTACCTGTTAGCATTCTCTCAATTTGGTTTCAATTAATACATCCTTAATTTATAACTGTAAATGACCTTCATTAGTAACTTGTGATTAAAAATAGCAATTACAACATTAAAATTCTGGTTACTACATATTAAGTACATTCTTCTACATTATTTTTAATGGATTATTATAACAACGCAGAGCTTTTGACAAAGAAAGAATGGTTTTGTTAGGCTGTTCGTTGACATTACAATAACAGAAAGGAGTAAGATTGCATTGTTTAGTTTTGAAGTCTGACCTGTTCAAGTGAAAGGCTGCCAACCAGAATCATGTCATCTTGCACACTCGTCTCGAACTGTTCGACATAAGGAGGGATCATCTCTCTCTCCACCTCTTGCCGCAGGCCCCGTATATTATTGCATACTCCAGCGCTTTTGCACCTCATGCAAGCTCCAGTGGTTTCTGTCGTCAGATATATAGAAAACTGCTGAGCCTGGTTCACTACAGGTGCCTTATGGCTGACCTTTATAGTTAAAGTGGTAGCCTCAAGAACTCTAACTATCTAAAGCAGCCATTTATGCTACCCTCGTGATAATTCTGAATCCATCACACAGTATGCTCTATATAGTTCCAAAATCAGACAGATCTGGGCTATCAGAAAATTTTTTTAAAAACTTAATGACTGGACAGTGGAACCAACAGCAATTAAAAGGCATTACTATTACTTCAATGTCACAAATTAAATCCCTTCCTCTGTTTTCACAATTAAAACAAAGTTGACATCAGCGACAGTGGGGTGACCACAATAATAAAGGTCGGCATTTATCAGGGGCATCTCACATCTCTCTCAGAGCTCCATGAAGTACTTTATAGCCATGGAAATATGTTTTGAACTGTGGTCACCGCTATAATGTAGGAAACATAGCCACAGAAAGCAATATGATAGCAAACAGATAATCTACTGAAGCAATATTGAGGGATAAATAGTGGCCAGGACACCAGAAATGACTCTTCAGTTTCTTGAAATAGTGCCATGGGATCTTTTACCGAGCAGGCAGGTCCTCAGTTTAACACCATTACTGCGTCGGAGTGTCAGCCGGGATTTCTTTGTGTGAGTCTTGAGCCCATCATCCACTAAGTGAAAGGGAAGTGTGTTACTCACGCAGCCACAGCAGCAGAGGCCTACACGTGTCTGAAACATGGGCACAATTGCCACTAATGTTCACCAAAGGGATCAGCGGTAATCTATGAACCGGGCTGCAAGCTAGGAGGATGTATAGCAGGGGGGCCCTGCCAGAAGTATTTATTAAATTATTTATTCAATGTCAAGGCAAGATTCCAATTAGTGTTTGCAGTTATTGGTTATTGAGCAGTTATAAGGTTTACATTAAATGAAACCCAATCAAAGACGAAGTGAAACTCAGGATTACCAAAGTATATTTCAATTAAATTCCATACATGTAATGGAGAGAGTACTAACACATCCACACCTTTCTCTCAACCACAAAATTAAACAACCTTGTCATGATTTTTCCTATGCACATGAGACAGGTGTTATTCAGACTGACAGCATTTCCACTTGAGTCAACACTGGGGAAGAAAGCAACCACTGCTCCCACGACATATATCTACGGGAAGAGCATTGATGTGGAATTTCAACCTGAAAGGATAACTCTCTTCCTCTCTCCATAGTCTGACGCACTATCTCCGTCATTTCCTGCTTTTATTTCACAAAAATATTCTGATGTGCTGATATTACCCTCAGAATATTCCTCATCTTCACCTTCCTCGTCTTAATTTGGATGAGGAAGGTGAAGCTGTAATTTATGGGTTTTTTTACCCTCTCCCAAATAGAAACAGTTTGCCTTTAATAGATCACGTTTTACATCTGAACTGGAGAATAGCCCTTTGATGGCGACTGGAATCCTCATTTCCAGTTTTTTTCTTGTTAATGCAGGGAAATGAGTTTATTAAATCCTAAACTTGTGTACTCTCTATTTCTAAAGCATACTGTTAACAGCAGTATAATGTTCTGTATTCTGTATTCATGATCTTTAAACTGCTTACTAATAAAATATCCAGTGACACCTCTCAAGCAAAACCAGCCAAATGTATTCATACATTTGATTCACATGGACTTCTATGGACCGTGTCTCCACAATCTGAGGTTCAATCATGTGGTGAGATGTCAAACACAAACTGTTATTTCTGTTGCATTATTTGCTCTTGTCCAAACAATGGATTCCAGAGAAAATAATAGTCTGATAGTCCTTAAAGTGAGTTCAGCACTGCATCCGGCATAATATCAAAACATAATTTTCTTTTCAGATTACAGGATTACGACCCTTCTACCCTCCCCCACATGTCCCACCTCTCCCCAACCTTCATCAAAAAAAAATGATGGATGATTTGTCAGCCACAATATTGCAAATCCTCACACCAATTACACAAGAATTTACACTGTGTGTGTGATGGAATGTGGTTTTACCACCAACCTATGTACACTTAAACAGAATTACTTGGGCTGGGGTTTCTTTATTTTTAACTAGCTGAAATATTTCCCATACAAACACTGGACTTTTTTTTTAAAGGAGTACTGCACGATAAGGTCTGCCTCATCCTTCCTAAAGTATTGTGGGAAAAATATCTCCCACACTGATATCTATGTTTCTGGGATACTATTAATTATTGTCTCTAACCTACAATAGAACAGCATTGGGTGCTGCAAGTTATTGCAAAGGGAAGAAAAGTGTGCATAATAATAGTGTCCTCCAAAATAATAAAAACATAGCGAGCCCCAATTGGACACCTGACCAGTAAGATGACAGACTTTCTTCATTAAACTTCCTTCTGTTTATTTCCTGGTTAGTTTTTTTTTCTAATTTTCCGCATTTGTTTGCCCTTTCATCTACCTGGGGCATACAGCTGAGACAGTAAGGCTCAAAATCTATTCCCAGTCACTTCTTTGATAAATACACCCATTTCCTCACTCCCACTTCCTCAGCCATCTCCAAAAGGTGTTCCCAGTCTCAGCACTTCCCATTCTTTCGGAGTCATGGCTTGGTGGACCAATCTCGAAACACAAGGGAAAAGTATCTCCACACTCAGCACGATGATCCAGTCTCAGAACATAAGGGTACAGAGGGTAACATAAATATGTTAATACCATCAGGAGCTACCCACTGAACTCCTACCTGCATCCCTGTCATCCATGGTTTCCACCTCTTCTGTAAATTTCAGAAGCTTTCGATAGAAGTTCATATCATCACTGGTGTCAGGTTCTGAGGAACAAAAACACATATGCAAAATAACTCCTCTTATATGTCCCCTTTCCTCATGCAGGCGTTACCCTCACCCACATTAAACATGGGTCTGATTTTACATCATTTATGAGTGTTGTCAGAATTTCAATGACAATTTTTGCCCTTGGCATCAAAATTGTTATGACACACCTATGCAGTTCAGTGCTGCAGGACTTTAATAATTAATTTAGCATAGACAGTTCCTTAATTCTCATGGACATAGTGGGCTGAAGGGTCTGCTTCTATGCTGTGTGACTTCACAACATTATATTTTCCTAAAGTATATGGCTCTGCCAGCTGTATTCTCAAAGGAGAGAGATGAGCAGAGATCAGTCACGGGCTGTTCCCTCAGATGCAAATGTTCAAAAGGGGACAATAATTTAAAACACAAAGGTGATATCAAAGTATGATTATGTAAATAAAGGTAGTGGGGAAAGAATTCTCTTATGCTAAACACGCAGTGTAAATGTTGGCAGTAGTAATTCATTGAGAAAGAATTGCTTTTTGCAATTATGTAACTTGTTGGAGTACTTTGAAGAGGGGTTGCAGTCATTAAGCATATTACAAAGGTTAAATACTGCAGATATTGGAAATCTGAAGTAAAAAGGGAAATTGCTAAAAATGCTCAGTATCTCAGGAAGCACTAACAGTGAATAGTTCCAAGCTAGAACCATTTCTCATGTCATACGTGATCTCTGCATTTTAAGCTTTTATACTGTACCTGTCAGGTTAGTGTGAGTGCAGAGTCACATGATAGCTCTGAGTCAAATGACAGCCCACAGTCAAAAGTAGGTCCTGTCACATGAGGACCCAAAGTCATGGTTATCCCAGTCAAAACCAGATGGGTAGATTTCCTTGTTAAAGGGCATCAGTGAGCCACTTGAACTTTTTATTATAAACCATGGCTTCATGATCAATATTGGCACTATTTTCTTACTGCAGATGCACTGAGTTAACTTAAACAAACCCCTCTCAATTGTCACTGTGGCAAATGAATGCACATCTCCCATTCATTACGCTGAATCTCTGCCTGGCCCATGAATTAAGTCAAACATCACACTACCATTGATGAAATTCTGCTCCAAAGAAACTGAATTTAAGAAACAAGTGTATAACAGACTCTGACATATCCATATTTAGCACACTGATAGAGAACCGGTTCCCAGATCACAAATGTGAGTAAAACTTTGGCAGACCTCTGATCTGCAACGGCAATGGCAGCTTGTCTTAAATTTAAGTGGGATTATTTTAATTTTCCACTCTCAGCTCCATGCTTCACAGTCCAAATTGTGAAAGGCTGCTGAGGAATTCACCCCTTAAAGGTTAAATTAATTTGTTTCACACCTTATTTGCTGAACTAAATTCATGATTCAAGTACATTGTTTAACATTAATTGCGAAAAAATATATAGAATCAAGTCTCATATAATTAGACTGTCATTACTCGTAAGTTGGATTTTGAGCTCCGTAATTAAAATGAGAGAATACCATGTATCATCATATTCAAAACAGGATGATGTAATTATACACTTGTATTTCAAACCTGTTGTTTGCTCAAGTAATGCACAACCATTTTTACTTGTGGGTGCACAATATTTAATAGACATGACAGGCTGGGAAAGAACCCTCAAGGCATTTTTGTACTTAATAATGGACAGAGGAAATATACTAATGAAATCTAATACCTCTGGAAAATGTGCAATAAATTATGCTATCGCAAAAGAGGTGGAATAATGAAAGACATGTCCTTTTTGCAGAACCCATTGGCAGCAGAGTACAGTAACAGTGAAACAGACTATGATTATTGCAAGAGTAATCCCAGGAACACACTGCACTCTGCATTACCGAAGTACAATATGACTGACATGTTGTTAAGAAAAAGCCGGGGTGAATAAACAACCTTCGTTGATGCTTTTGAAGTACTTTACACAGAAAACAAGAAGGCAGCAGCTTGACATTGCAGCGCATATAATTATTACAATTATTTATTGGTAATTATTCAAATGTGCTGCATGATGAAATAGTCTCAGTAATTGGGTTCTACTGTTGTTCTAACACCCTGTCCACAGGAATAAAAGAAGTAGAAGCGGGGCTTGGCTAGTCTACCCTTTGAACCCACTCCGCCATTAAATAAAGATAATGGAAAAATTATTACAGACACTACCCATCCAGCAAACTGCCTTTTCCCAAAGCTCCCTGTGGAAAGTGCTATTAAGACAAAAACTTCACGCCATCTTAAAAGTTTCTTCCCCAGGGCAGATAATCAGATCAACTATTCCAGTTATCCCACTACTCCCCACCCCCATCCCCCGCTATCTATTACTTCGGTCACAGCACTGCACATAAACACTTTGAAACACTTTTTCATAATGCTGTTTATGTTATAAATACAAGCTGGTATTTATGCACATTTTATTCAATATCCATACTTTTGATTTTATTTTTATATAATTCTTTATACTTCATAATTGTTAAATGTTATCTTTTAGTTGCATGAAGCACCACCACTCCATAGCAAATCCCTAATACATATTAATGTATAGGGTGAGTAAAGTTGATGCTTGATCTGAACGTGCTCTCAGATGCCCTTTCTGGGCATCACAGGCAAGGCCAGCATGTAGTGCCTATCCCTAATTGTCCTTGAGAAAGTAGAAGAGAAGGTGCTCCCTCCGTGCTGTTGGAAGCCATAATGTAGACCCAGCAACAATAACGAACAGGGATATTTCCAAGTCAGACTGTGGCTTGCAGATGATGGGGTTTTCCCATGAGCCTGCTGCCCTTGTCCTTGGGTCCTGGGGCTGGGAGGTGCTGTTAAAGTAGTCTAAGTTGACAGTTCACAATCAAGCCACAGTGTACCAGCTGAGGAGAGAAAGAAGTGGGCGAGAAGGTGGAGTATGGGGTTACAGTCATGTGGGCAACTTTGTTCTGGGTGGTATCAAGGCTCTTTAGTCATTGGTACTGTACTTCAACAGGAAATGAAACATATTCCACTAAACTCCTGACTTGTGCCAGGTAGATGGTTGAAGGGCTTTGGGAAACCAGTATACGAGTTCATGCAGCAACCCGCTAAAAACATCTTGGCAGGGTGGGGGGAGGGTGTCACCATGAAAAGAGAAAATTAGCTTCCTCCCAAGTTCCAAAATCTGCCTAACATGAATCTATACAAATGGCTCCACCTCTCCAATGTCTAGCTACCCCATGAGGGTACGTAGAGATATGGGGAGGTTAAGTCATTGTATAAATCCTCACATCCCACCTATAACAGCACAACCAGAATTGAGTGCAAGAGCAGGATATTACAGGAATCAAGAGATATGAGGTTAATATGGAAAGCGGAGCCGAGGTAACAGGCCAATCGGTAGAGCAGCTGCCAAGGGCTCAATAATCCATTCCTGCTTCTACTTCTTAAGTTCTTTTATTATACTCTTACAGTTCTTAAGATTTACACATCACCCAAGACAATGAAAACTACAACAGAAAAATGTTAATCCTTCCTCCTCAGCCCATTCCAATATTCTTAATCTAAAATGCTTAAGTCATGGGTTGGGCAATTGAAATGGACTTGAGTATCTGTAGTCCCTGCCTTCACCCGCTATGTCCCAAAATGCTCTCCAACTAACGAGAGTTAGGCCATTGGACCATAAGACATAGAAGCAGAATTAGACCATTTGGCCCATCAAGCCTGCTCCATCATTCTATCATGATTGATTTATTTTCCCTCTCAATCCCTGCCTTCTCCCCCTGTAACCTTTGACGCCTTTATGAATCAAGAGCCTACTAACCTCCACTTTAAATATACCCAACGACTTGACCTCCATAGCCATCTGTGGCATTGAATTCCAGAGATTCACCACCCTCTTGCTAAAGAAATTCCTCCTCATCTCTGTTCTAAAAAGATGTCCTTGTATTCTGAGGCTGTGCCCTTTAGTTCGAGACTCTCTCACAATTGGAAACATCCTCTCCAAGTCCACTTTATCTAGGCCTTTCAATATTCAGTGCGTTTCAATAAGATTCCACCGTCATTCTTCTAAACTTGAATGAGTACAGGCCCATCAATTGCCCCTCGCATGTTACCCCTCTCACTTCCATAATCATTCTCGTAAAACTCCTCCGGACCCTCTCTAACACCAACACATCCTTTCTTAGATATGGGGCCCAAAACTGCTCACAATAGTCTTTTAAAGACTTGGCATAACATCCTCCCTTTTGTATTCTAGTCCTCTCAAAATGAATGCAATCAACTCTGGCCAGCTCCACTCTCAAGCTTTGTAGTTTCCTTTCACTCCACTATAATATTATATTATGTTAATATATATTATTTTATGTTATATTATGATCACTGACTTCCAAATGTTCCTTTACTTTAAACTCTCTAATTAAATCTAGTTCATGACACAACACATCCTCTCCAAGTCCACTCTATCTAGATCTTTCAATATTAAATATGCTTCAATGAGATTCAACCCCCCCCCCCACCTCATTTGTCTAAACTCCAGGGAGTACAGGCTCAGAGCCATCAAATGCTCCTCACATTTTCATTTTCATGATCATTCTCATTCTCATAAAGCTCCTCTGGACTCGTTGTAATACCAACACATCCTTAGATATGGAGTCCAAAACTACTCACAAATCTGCAAATGTGGTCTGACCGATGTACATTAAAGCCTTGGCATTACATCCTCACTTTTATATTCTAGTCCTCTCAAAACGAATACAATCAACTCTGGCCAGCTCCGCTCTCATGCCTCTGTAGTTCCCTTTCACGCCACTGTAATATTGATATATCCAATTTTAGCTTCTCCCTCTCAAACTGCAGGGTGAAATTATGATCACTGACTCCTAAGTGTTCCTTTGCCTTAAGCTCTGTAATCAAATCTAGTTCATTGCACAACACCCAATCCAGAATTGCCTTTTCCCTAGCTGACTCGACTCACGCTGCTCTTGGTGTAGGTATTGTATAAATCCCTTCTCTTTGGATCCAGCACCAATCTGATTTTTCCAATCTACCTGCATATTGAAATTTCTCATGACCATTATAACATGGCTCTTTATACATGCCTTTTCTTTTTTTTTCTTTTTTTTTCTTTTATTTTTTTATTTGGATAAGGAGTTCACAATTATCATGTACTTTTTTCACACATATAACCTTTTCCATTTTTTTATATGTATAAAACTACAATTATTTATACATTCTTAAGTACACATTGAGATGATATAAAAGCAAAATAAACATTTAAATAGATAATTATGTACTGTGGTAAATCTCTCCTGATGTAATTGGTACCCACATCCTGGCTACTGCTCAGACAAGTACACATCTAACTTCCATCAGGGTCCAGTTTCTATCCACAAGGATTATATACTTCTGATCCTATGTCAATCCTTTCTAAGAATCTGACTTCAATTTTACTAACAGAACTACGCCACCCACTTGTCCTTTCAATACTATGTGTATCCTTGAATATAAAGCTCCCACCTACTATATGATCTTCTTTCAGCCTCAACTCAGTGATGCTCACAATGATATACCTGCCTAGTTCTATCTGCACTAGAAGATCATTTACTTTGTTACGTACATTGCACGCATTCAAACATAACACTTTCAATCCTGCATTCATCACCCTTTCCAATTTTGTCTCATTGTCAACTGAAATTAAATTCTTATCCCTTTCTAATTTGTTTTTGACTTATTCTTTATTCTACAGACTTTGTAACCTCTCCTGTACTCTCCGTCTCATTTACTTTATCCACACTTTTCCAAGCAGATCCTACCCCAACACCCTAATATGTAGTTCAAAGTCTTATCCCCAGTTTGTGATTTGCCAGAACCTTCATCCCAGCATTGTTCAGATGTAGCTCGTCCCATTGGAACAGCTCCCTCCTTCCCCAATACTTGTCCCATGAATTCAAGCTCATTTCTCCTACCCCAAAATTTCAGGTCACACATTTAGCTCTGATCTTATTAACCCTGTACCAACTTGTATATGGTTCAGGTAACAATCCAGAGATTACCTTATTTGTTCTGCATTTTAATTTAGTCCCTTTGCTGCTCAAAATCCTTCAGCACAAACTCTTTTCTTGTTCTTCCTACATGGTTGGCAACAACATAGACTACAGTAATTGGATCTTTCCCTTCCCACTCCAAATTTCTCTGCAGGTCAGATGAGCTGTCCCAAACCCAGGCATCAGGCAGACCATACAGCTTTCTGGACTCTTGATCACTGTGACAGAAATTTGTCTATATCTCAAACTATATAATTGCTAATTACATTTCTCTTCTGTACCCCCTCTTGAACGGTTCTTTGAACCACAATGCCATAGCTCAGTTGTCCTTCCTTCTACAGCTCCCACAAATATCCTCAGAGGCAGCAACAATCTCAGACCTGTTGGTCAAGCTCGAGGTCTGAGACCCCTCCAGCACTACTTCTGAGTTTCCCCCTACCTGCGAGTCTCACCACCTTGCCCCGAGCGACAGACCAAATCTGATGGTTGTGACTGCCTCCTGAAACACTGTGTCCTGGTAGCAGATCTCCTCCCTGCTGCATCACAGTGTTTGAAGCTCAGATGACAGGTCATCAACTTTGAGCCTGAGTTTCTCGTGCAACCATCACTTGGCGTCGATGTGGCCACAAGCAACCACAATAGGGTCTACCAGCTGCCACATCGTACAGCTACAACACATCACCTGATCCTGCACCCCTACTTAATTTTCTGTTGTAATGTTGTACTTTTAACTAACTGCTATATAAAAAAACAACTACCTGTTCTCACCTGCTACTCACCTGTACCTCCTTGCTGAAGCCTTTTGAGACAAAGCTTCAGATCTTGAACTCCTCCACTAGCCTACTCATGCAATGGCCGAACCAAAATGATCTCTGGGACCTTGGCCTCCACCTCTTCTCACCAAAGCCTCTTAAGCCAAAGCCTCAGCTCCCTATACTAACTCTGTCCAACTTCAAAAATGGCCTTCTCCCACAGAATGGTCGCCCCATTTAAACCTCACGTCTTTTTATTGGCCAAATTAAAACACAGAAGCAACGAGACTTGCTCTTTTCGAAGGTTCCTGCCCTCACACACATCACACTCTCGCTGTTCACACACAACAAGAGTTGTTCTTTTCATTGGCTCTCACTCTTGTGTTTTTTTACATATACAGTTGTGGTAGGAGAAACGCAGCAGGTAATGTGGGCACAGCAAGCCAAGTGGACGACCATTTTAATGAAGCTGATACTGGAGTTAGTTTATTACTGTCATGTGTACCAAGATGCAGTGGAAACTGTTTTGAAAGATCATATCAATATATAAGTACATCTACGTAGTACAAGGGAAAAGCAGTAACAGAATGCAGAATATACTGTCACAAAGAAAGTGCAAAGTAGGTAGACAATAAGGTACAAAGGAAAATGATGAAACAGACTGTGAGTTCATCACTGATGTAGAAGAGGTCCATTCGAGAGTCTGATAAGAGTGGGATACAAGCTTCAGCCTGATGGAACGGGGTGAAAGGGGTGGAAGGGATCTGTAATTATGCAGGCTCCTTTCCTGAGGCAGTGCAGAGTGTAGACAGTGAACGGAGAGGAAGCTGCTTCGTATGATGGAGCAAGCTGCGTCCACAACTCTGTAACTTATTGTAGTCACGGGCAGAACAGCTGCCATACCTGGGCAGAGCTGTGATGCATGTGGACAGGATGCTGTCAAAGGCATATATGTAAAAATTGATAAAGCGTCACTAGCGGCATTATGGATTTCCTTAACTTTCTGAGGAAGTAAGTTTGCTTTGCTTTCTTGACAAACTGACCCAGATTACCTCCTGTTATTGTGTTGATTGGAGGATCGATATGGACCAATACATCAGAGATCATTAAAAGTAGGTCCGTGAAGTCTGTTATTTTCATCTGAGAAGCTTCAACTTAAAACCTCACCCCAAATGGCAGCACCTCCAACAATGCAATTCAGAACTGCACCATAACGTGAGTTGCACTGTAGCGCATGCTATGTGCTTCAAACCCAATGTACTTTTTATCAGGAATCAACACTTCAAAATTACAGCTGCATCAGAAAGGCCATGACAGTATACTAAGGGTTAAATGGATGATTACTTTGTTTAGCATAATTTTAGAATTAATTCTTTTTTTACATACTGGGACTTGCATGATTGTGTGCATAAGTTCTGCGCTTGCCTCAAACATATTTGGTCCTTTGTTGTCGACTCATCCAAGTATATGGTAGTAAGTATATTCAGTGACCAATCCTCTTACGTGCCCCTAGCTGCTGTGAGGAGGGGCATTTCTCTCATAAGAACTAAAGTTGTCAAAAAACAGAGCAGAAGTAAGCCAATCTTCTCCTCGTGCCTGTTCTGCAATTCAGTGAGATTACAGCTGAGCTTTTACCTCAGCATAGCTTTCCTGCACTAACTTCATATCCCTGGCACCCTGAAAATCTGAAAAGCTGTCAATCCCTGTATAGAATATTCATTTGCTGAGCTTCTTCTGTTCCCTTATGGACAACCATCTGGATGAAGACATTTATTCTCAACTCTGTCCCAAGCCGCTGAGTCCTTACTTTAAAATTATGAAGAAAGGACCCTGACCCAAATGGTTAACTAGCTTCTCTTTCCACAGATGTAGCTTGACTGGCTGAGTTCTTCCAGCATTTTTGTTTTTGTGTGAAGTTTTGGTTTAAGATGCCCCAGCCAGGGCAAACATTATTCGTAACTCTTCCCCTATCAAACTTCTTTTCAGTGAACCACATATATTGTCCCATTAAACAGCATATCTTTTTTGTTTGGCTTAAAGAAATCATCCTATTACATCCTATAAATTAGTCAAAATCTACTTAATGCTCATAAATTTTTCCAACAATTTACTGGCTTTTCAGTGAACTGGAGAAATGAAATGGTATGTTATGATAATTGATACAAGAATTAAAATGTGGGCCAATTTAATTCATTTTTAATACCACGGTTTGCTGCAATGTTTCATAAGCTTCAAGAAAATGGGCAGTGAAGACATCGCTCTAATTTAAAATGAGAATTGGAACTAACACTAAGTTTGATCTAACATATTAATGTCAGGTTATGAACAATCACAGATGTCTCACATATCCAAAGTAACATTTTGAAAATGCACTTTTGGTATTAACAGTATTTATTCCCGCTTTTAGTAAGAAAACAAATTATAGTACTAAACCGTAAAAGTAGGCTAGACTAAAAAACGGTCATTCCCACCTCATTAAAGCGATTTGAAGAGAATATAATGACAAGAAATTACATACTTAATTCACACTCATCTTCTGTGCCGACCTCTATCCCATACTGCCTTGGGTCTATTCCCTCATACATCTGTAGGTCAAAGTAATTTCTGCAGTATTCATTTCCTGTGGAAAGCACACGAAGGAGGGGTCACTGATTATTAGAAGCACATGAACCAAAATGTTAATTCTAAAGCTGATACCAGTACAGCATGTCAGCTCCGCTCCCTTGTAAGTTTTAGATTCTGTACTTAATGATTTTCACACATTCACTGCCCCACTTATCAAAAATGGAAAGGTCGGAGAAGACAATCTTTGAAACCATATCATAACTTGAAGTTCGAGAAAAAGCCTTTAAATGAAGGAGGTTCAAAGGTTGAGTATATTTCTGCAGATTTTTAACATTTATCTAGCATCAATGACTGAAGCTCCATCCATATATCAAATATATCCTTAAAGTGAATCATAACTACTCTAGACTTGAATTACAATCATTCAATCCTGACACTTCCTTTCATAAACAATTCTTTCTTTTGATTCTTAGACCCATTTAACAGTTTATCCTCTTGGCTGGCTACTGCACTTCAATGCTGTACATGATGAAGGAAATTTATTCCTTCATTAACTTTATAACTACCATCAGTCCTTAGACTGTGAGCCCAAACCCCTCATCATAGCACGTGTGCAATCGTAAAAAAAACCAGGGACCAAGATGATGTGATTAACTATTCTATATTTTTACGTAATTTTGTGAAGCAAAGGGTTTTCTTGTTTTATATTTATAATGACAAGAGAGGAGGCCATTCAGTCCACTGGGTCCATACGTGCTCCTTGACTGAGCAATCCTATCCATCCCATTCCTTTTTTTCCTGTTTCTCTGTCCGCCTGCAACTTGTCCCCTTTCACGCATGCCCATTCAGTCTCGTTTGACTTTTTTTGCCGTTCATCTACACTGAGAAGTAACTTACAGTTGGCAAAATTTGCACCTTTGGGAAACAGCGATAACGTGTAAACTCCACATAGGCAGCAGACAAGGTCAAGTTCGAGCCTGGGTGGCTGAGCCTGTGAGGCTGCAGTACCAATTGCTACTTGAAAGCTCTTTAAAACTGCAGAAAGCTGCTTCATATCTGCACACATCCATTATTTTTGAAACTAACTGTATCTTGACCTTTATGACTAAACAAGAATTCTATGCTACTGCAGATTATATAATGAAAGCAATATAATTGAAATCAAACACCCTGAAACACAACTGATCAGAATTACTCATACACTATAAATGCCTGTCTTGTATATAAATATAACTCCCAAGTTAAGATTTACAGTCGCATCCGATGAGAACAGCTCTGATATTTGACAGCTTGCTGTGGAGATCAGAACACGGTACTGTTCACCAAACTGCATACTACGAAACATCAAGCCATCATGCTGATGTCCCCTTGTTGCCTGGAGACGTGAAGGGGCAGAGCAAAGACAAATTTGGATGTCAAACTAGATACCAATTGCCCTGAAATGGGCTAATGATAAGAGTGGAGCCGCAGAGAGAAAGGGCACAGGCTCTAAAATAAAGTCGCCATTTCCTCAGAGGGATCTTTCGGCAGAAAAGCAGCTGGGGTCAAGCAGGCTTTGTAGGCATAATTTCCAAAGTCCTGACCTCCGAATATTGTACAAAAGCAGGCAGATGTAAACAACCACCACTTTCCACAGCTCAATAGTAGATTTGAAGGCAAATTGCACCAACTCTGTTATCGGGCACAGCTGAATTCCGGACATCAGTCATAAAATACATAACAGCAGTAAATAAGGGTTGTAAAAGTCACTTCGCTATCAGGGCTCAATAAAGAAAAACAGAGTGAAAATCCAAATGTTTTTAAACTTCATTTCTATATCTGTCAGCGAGTAACAAGTGCCACTGTGAGGCCAGGCAGCTTGATCCAGCTGGGAACTCCTTCAGATTGTGTTCTAATCAAAGGCTTATGTACTGTAATAACACCACTAAGCTATTACATCTAGCACTGCTGTTCCTCCCTGTAGGAAATAGCCCTTGCTGTCTGTGCTGCAAAACAAAACAGTCTGCCCTTCCTCTGTCTGTCCTCTCTGCTTGCATTCAATTAAAAGCGATCTTATGTCCGCATCATTAGGTGTGTTACTGAGTTAATGCAGGAGTGGGTTTCCCCACATGAATACTTCATATTTTTTAAGTATCGCTGTGAACCTTGAGTCAAAATAAATGAGAATTAAAAGAAGTGTCAACTTCTTCACAATAAATAATTCGTATTTCTTGCCAATAGTTCTGAAATAGCATTGGGAGCTTGCTTGAAGATCAAAACTGCTGCAGATGGCAGGCAACATCCAAGGTAAAATAAACAATTAACATGTCAGATCTGAGACTCTTTATCATGACAATGAAAGAAGGAAAACAACAGCAGACACAGGAGGAAAAGGATGAGTAAAGCAAAGGTGACATCTCTGATCGAGCAAAACCAAATGTGTCAATAGTCAGTTACACAATTCTAGGTGTAATGTATTAACGAGGCTGAGGAACATGCCCTGCAGGTCAGCTGAACTGGTATCAAAACAAAATCAGCACCAAAATAATGACATACAGAGATGGCTAGTGCCAATAAAAATACAAAGAGCAACTTACCTAAAATTGGCGAACTTGAAGTCAAAAGTCAAAGTCAAAGACAAAGACAAGGTCATAGTTACATGCACACGTGTAATGAAAAACTTATTTCAGCATCACGGGCACATAGCACCAAATATACATCATTCATAATAGAACCACAAATTATGCAAGAAAGAACACAATTAGAACAAAAACAAAATCCATTGTCGAGCAATGTGTTCAAAGTGGTCATAGTGTAGCTATACCAAGGTAACAACCAGGGCTGTGCAGTCCAGTTCAAGAACCAAATAGCTGAAGGGAGCAACTGTTCTTGAATCTGCTGGTGTGGGACTTCAGGCTTCCGAACCTTCTGCCTGATGGTAGCTATGAGATGGAACGTAGAATTGTAATGAGGTGTTGACTTCTTGAAGCAGCACCTCCTGTAGGTATTACTGAATGTGGGGAGAGATGTGCACACGACGTACTCTAGAGTCCATTACTCTCTGCAGCTTGCATTCCTGCGAATGCAAAGTGCCATATCAGACCATGATGCAAACCTGTCAGGATTCTTTTAATAGTATGCAGTAGAAGTTTATTGGAGCTTGATATTGAATGCAAAAGGCTGTATTGTGCCCAGATAGATGTTCTTCATCATTATAGCAATGAAAGGGAGTTATGGTATTTGAACACTCTGCATGTAGTTATTGTATGTAGAACAAACACAGGAGCGTACCACCACACAAGCTTCCTCCCATGTAGTCATTTGAAATTCCTCTTGTGATCATTTCTGTAATGCTGTTTAACATAGAGAGCTAAAATTACCTGTTAAAGCCATGGAGAGAGTCCAGCTTACCCTGATAAGTAATTTCCTACAATTATCCTGTAACAGGTTTCAAATCTAAACAGCACAGGCCATCCTCACTGTCTAGCAAGGGAATAAAACCTAACCCAGGCTGAAGGAGGGCATGATCGAAATACAGGTCCACTCCAGGTTACAAAAGGCTGACGTATGTACAGCCCCACCTACGAGTGAGCGTTCTGGAGCAGGATGGATTTGCCAGCTTTATTGGGGCTCTAGGCATCTTCTGCTTGTCTCTGCCTTTCCAATTTGTATACTGGTCATACCCCTGCTATTACCTGAGCAGGACCTGTACAGCAAATTATAAGGGGCACAGATGGTCTTTAGTGAGAAACTTTTCCCGGTAAAGGAGGCCAAAGTGTGCGCATTTAAAGTGAGAAATTAGAGGGTTAGAGAGGATCTGAGGAAACTAATTTTCACCCAGAGATGACTGCAGTCTGGGACACACTGCCTAAGCATGTGGTGGAGCTCGGAGGGCATTAAGTGGAGGTGGAACTTGAATGTTCTATGTTCTAAATACTCAGCAGGTCAGGCAGCATCTGTGGGATGAGAAACAGAGTTCAAATTTCAGGTTGAAGACTCTTCATCTGATTCTTTATTAATTTTGTTTCTCTTCCCTCAGATGCTGTTTGACCTGTTGAGTATTTTTAGCGTTTTCTGCTTTTGTCTTACATTTCCAGCAGTTGTATTTTTTGATCTTGTAGCATCCTGAAACAAAAGCATCTGGCTCAGCACAACTGACATTTATTCTCAGGATTGAGTTTTAACAGAGACAAAAACAACATGACATCCTCAAGCAAGCCTTTGGAGTTTCCCTGTCAGTTAAAATTGAAAACTTTTAAGACTTATATGTCAACCAAATGTATCATTCAATGCTCATGAGACACTTCCTTTTCCTTCTACTGAAAGTGACAACAGAGTGTGGTTCTCAGCAATTCAAACCACCTTTTCTAACTTCCCCAAGATTATCCAAAAAAACGAGCTAAGAACCACCACACATCAAGTGTGCTGACAAGCTCCACAAATACACAGCAAAGATAGAATACTGCAGATGGTGCAAACATGAAATAAAGCACTGGCAACACTCAGTGAGTTGGGCAGTAGCCCTGGGGAGAGAAAAAGCGTTAACATTTCTACGAATATCGAGTTTTGAGCTAGTGCGCAGGAAGGAGTAGAAATGGGAATGAAAAGGCGAAGAGAAATTAAATGTCATAACAAGAACTTGTCTTCATTCACCATCAAACCCGCAGATAAGGGGGATGCGGTAGTAGTCTGGCGCACTGACCATTACTTTGCTGAGGCCAGGCGACAACTCTCAGATACTTCCTCTTACCTGCCCCTTGAACAGGACCCCATTAAGGAGCACCAGGCCAGTATCACCCGCACCATCACTGATCTTATTAACTCTGGGGACTTCCATCCACCACCACCAAATTCATAGTTCCCTTACCCTGTACCTCCCACCCAAGATCCATAAACCTACCTGTCCAGGTAGACCCATTGTTTCCACTTGTTCCTGCCCCACTGAACTTATATCTGCATAGCCTGACCCTGCTTTATCGCCGCTAATTCAGTCCCTTCCTCCCTACATCTGTGACACTTCATACACCCTTGATCTTTTCGATGACTTCAAATTCCCTGGCTCTGGTCATCTCATTTTCACTATGGATGTCCGGTCTCTGCCAGCGCGCACAGCCTCTCTGGTGAAGTGATATCATATTTATTAAATAAGGTACTGTTCACAATTCTGATTTGATGGAGACAGCCGTGAGAAGCATGGAGGAACATCTGGAGAAACTTCTGAAATGCCCGGTTCGCTGCTGCTGCCACTGTGCGATTGAGAATCTCCGGAGGGAAGGCCCCAAATCCTCGGTTTTGCCTGCTGCTGGCGGCCAGGGCTAGGGTCGAAGCGCTCGGCAGAGATGGTGCTTGGTGTCGGAGGCTCAAAGCTTTCGGATGACTCAGAGTCGGACTGTGGTCGGGCATGGCAGGGAGAGTTTTTTTCCTTCTCCTGTCTGCGTGAGATGTGGGACTTTCGAGAGACTTTGACCTTTTTTTACCGTGCCCATTGCCTGTTCTTCATCAAGATATGGTATTGTTGCACTGTTGTAACTATATGTTATAATTATGTGGTTTTTGTCAGTTTTTCCGTCTTGGTCTGTCCTGTGTTTCTGTGATATCACACCAGAGGAATATTGTATCATTTCTTAATACATGCACTACTAAATGACAATAAAAGAGGACTGCATGTCCTCATAATCTAATCTATACATCTCCATCCCCCATCAGGAGGGCCTCAAAGCTCTCTGCTTCTTTCTGGACACCAGACCCAATCTATTCCCCTCCACCACCACTTAGCTCCGTCTGTCGGAACTGGTCATCACTCTCAATAATTTCTCTTTTGGCTCCTCCCATTTCTGTCAAACAAAAGGTGTAGCCATGGGAACTCCCATGGGTCTCGGCTATGCCCGCCTTTTGTCGGCTACATGGAACATTCAAGTCTACACTCCCCAACTTTTCCTATGCTACATCGACGACTGCATTGGTACTGCTTCTTGCACCCATGCCAAGCTTATCGACTTCATCCACTTTGCCTCCAACTTCCACCCTGTTCTGAAATTTAGCTGGTCCATTTCCGAATCCTCCTTCCCCTTTCTCAATCTCTCTGACTCTATTTCTGGAGACAGTTTATCTACTGATGTCTAGTACAATTCTCACAGCTACCTGGACTATACCTCTTCCCACCCTGTCTCTTGTAAAACTGCCATCTCCTCCCCTCAGTTTCTCCATCTCCGCCACATCTGCTCTCAGGATGAAGCTTTTCATTCCAAAACTGAGATGTCCTCCTTTTTCAAAGAAAGGGGCTTTCCTTCCTCCATCATCAACATTGCTCTCACCCGCATCTCTTTCATTTCACGCACATCTGCCCTCACCCCGTCCATCAGCCACCCCACCACGGATGGGGCTCCTCCTTCTCACCTACCACCCCACCAGCCTCCGGGTCCTGCACATAATTCTCCATAACTTCCACCATCTTCAACGGGATCCCACCACCAAGCACATCTTTCCTTCCCCCCCGCCCACCAACTTTCTGCTTTCCGCAAGGATCGCTCCCTACGCGACTCCCTAGTCCATTCATCCCTTTCCACTGATCTCCCTCTTGGCACTTATCCTTGTAAGCGGAACAAGAGCTACACCTGTCCCGACACCTCCTCCCTCACTACAATTCAGAGCCCCAGACAGTCCTTCCACGTGAGACAAAACTTCACCTGTGAGTCTGCTGGGGTCATCCACTGTATTCGATGCTCCCGGTGTGACCTCCTGTATATCAGTGAGACCCGACGTAGATTGGTAGACCACTTTGCAAGCACCTATGCTCCATCTGCCAGAGAAAGCCGGATCACCCAGTGGCCAGCCATTTCAATTCTACATCCCATTCCAACATGCCAGTCCATTGCCTCCTCTACTGCCGCGATGAGACTACACTCAGGTTGGAGGAGCAACACCATATATTCCATCTGGATAGCCTACAACTTGATGGTATGAACATTTGTTTCTCGAACTTCTGGTGGTTGCCCACCCCACTTCAACATTCCCATTCCCCTCTCCCACCTAATCTCCTTACATCCCATCACCTCCCTCTTGCGTTCCTTCCCCTTCCCTTTCTTTCATAGTCTTCTGTCCTCTCCTATCAGATTCCCCCTTCTCCAGCCCTTTATCTCTTTCACCAGTCGACTTCCCAGCTCTTTACTTCACCCCTCCCCCTTTCCCGGTTTTATCTATCACCTACCACTTCTCCCACCGCCCCCAACCCGCACCTTCTTACTCTTCTTCTCATAGCTTTTCTCTCCAGTGCTGACGAAGGGTCTTGGCCTGAAACGTGAACTGTTTACTCTTCCCCACGGATACTGCATGGCCTGCTGCATTCCCCCAGCATTTTGTGCATATTACTCTGATTCCAGCATCTGCAGATCTTCTCTTGTTTGTAATTCCTCTTCCTTTTCTCTTTCAGAATGGCCCAAAACCATTTAGACACAATTACACTTTCATTTTAGCCTCTCAAAGTCCAACCTTAACTTCCCCGTCGTGAGAAGTGGAAATGGGTAAAGCCAGCCAACAGGACTCTGGTGAAGTTGTATAGTACAGTGGAAGCAATGGATTGCAGAAGCATTAATGAACTCCAAACCTACCATCGACCTCAGAGGATAATGGAACCCGGTGGTCATCGATGGTCCATACTCCACTGGGAGCTCAGGACCCAAGTAAGTAATACTTTCCTTACACAGAGAAGGTTGTACAGCCATTACACAGAGGAAGTTGTACAGTCATTACACAGAAGAGGTTGTACAGCCATCACACAGAGGAGGTTGTACAGCCATTACACAGAGGAGGTTGTACAGCCATTACACAGGGGAGGTTGTACAGCCATTACACAGGGGAGGTTTTACAGCCATTACACAGAGGAGGTTGTACAGTCATTACACAGAGGAGGTTGTACAGCAATTACACAGAGGAGGTTGTACAGTCATTACACAGAGGAGGTTTACAGCCATTACACAGAGGAGGTTGTACAGTCATTACACAGAGGAGGTTTACAGCCATTACACAGAGGAGGTTGTACAGTCATTACACAGGGGAGGTTTTACAGCCATTACACAGAGGAGGTTTACAGCCATTACACAGAGGAGGTTGTACAACAATTACACAGAGGAGGTTGTACAGTCATTACACAGAGGAGGTTTACAGCCATTACACAGAGGAAGTTGTACAGCTATTACACAGAGGAGGTTGCAAGGGGACATCATTGAGGTATATCAGAATCAGAATCAGGAGTAATATCACCAGCATGTCATGATATTTGTTGTTTTTGCAGCAGCAGTACACTGCAATACAGAATAATAAAAATGGTGAATTACAGTAAGTATATATATTTTAAGTAGTTATATTAAATAAGTAGTGCAAAAAGAGTAAAGGTGTTTTCATGGGTTTAATGTCCATTCAGAAATCAGATGGCAGGGGGAAAGAAGCTATTCCTGAATTGTTGAGTGTGTGCCTTCAGTCTCCTATACCTCCTTCCTGATGGTAGCAGTGAGAACAAGGCATGTCCTGGGTCGTGGCAGTTTTTAATGATGGCTGCTACCTTTCTGAGGCATTGATCCTTGAAGATGCCCTGGATGCTATGGAGGCTAGTGCCCATGATAGAGATGACAGGGTTCACAACTTTCTGCAGCCTCTTTTGATCCTGGGCAGTAGCAAACCCCCACCCACCCACCCACCCATAGCAGAAGGTGATGCAGCCAGATAGAATGGTCTCCATGGCACATCTGCAAAAATTTGTGAGTGTCTCTGGTGACAAACCAAACCAAATCTCCTCAAACTCCTAATGATACATAGCTGCTGTCATTCCTTCTCCGTAACTGCATCGATATGTTCCTATCAATAAAATCATAAGAGGTTATAGATAGCGTAGGCTGCAGCACACTGTTATCCAGATCAGAGGCGGATAAAACTGGAGAACACAGATTTTGGGTGAGGGCTGAAAGAAGTAACAGGAGTTTGAGAGTGACCTTTTTCACTAACAGTGATGAGTACTGGGGACACACAGCCTGAGGGAGAGGTGAAAAAAGGGCTACTGACAGCATTTAAGAAGAGTCCAGATGAGCACTGAAATCCCTTGGCATAGAAGGCAATGAGCCAAGTACTGGACAGTGAAATGAAACAGTCATTTATTCATTCATTCATTTATTCATCACGAGCTGATTTACGATGATCAATTAACCCACTAACCAGGATATCTTTGGACTGTGGAAGGAAACCAAAGCATCCGAGGAAAAAAACACACACACACACACACACACACACACTGGAAGAAACGTACAAACTTGTTTACAGAGGATGCTGGAATGGAATGACAAACTCCGACACCCCAAGCTGTAATAGTGTTGCACTAACCGCGACGTGACCGTGGTGTCCAAGGTGCTGAATGTGGGCCAAATGGCCTGTTTTGTGCTATATGACTCCGTGAGTCATACAGTATATTTAAAGCACAAAACCCATTCATCGTTTGTGGGCAAGGAACTCCACAATAACAGCGTTGTGATAAAGATCACAGGGAGAGAGAGTAGTGAAGAAGGCGTTTAGCAGTTGGTTTTCATGAGTCAGGGGACTGAGTATAGAGGTTAAGATGGTCTTATGTAGTTGTACGTGACTTTAGTGAGGCCACACTTGGAATATTACACCCAGTTTTCTCACCATTAGATTGGCAAAAGTGTGGCCAAGATTTAGGAGGATGTTGTCAGGATTCAAGGGAAAGGTTGGGCAGGCTACAACTTTATTCCTTGGGGTGTAAGAGACTAAAAGGTGACCTTACAGAGGTGCATAAATTCATAACGGGCATTGATTTTCAGGGTTGGGGTATCAAGAACCAGAGGAAATATGTTAAAGGTCAAAGAGAAAAGATTTAATAGGAAACTAAATGAAACGTGCCACTAAAACTAATGGCCCTAACATTTAAGAGAAGTTTGGATAGGTACGTGGATGATACAAGTATGGAGGGCCATGGTCCCAGTGCAGGTCCATGGGAGTAGGCAGTTTAAATGGTTTGGCACAGACTAAATGGGCGAAAGGGCCTGTTTCTGTGCTGTACTTTTCTATGACTCTAGGAATCTGAGGGTCAACTTTTACATGCAGAGGGTGGTACATTATTGGAACAGGTTAGTAGAGGAAGCAGTTAAGGCAGGTACAATAGCAACAATTAAAAGACACTCAGATAGGAAAGGTCTAGAGAGATATGAGAACAATGCAGGCATAAGGGGGCTGGTTAAATGGGCATCCTTGGTGACCTGTATGAGTGGGGCTGAAGGGCCTGTTTCCATGTTTTATGACTAAATAATTGGCTTCAGTAATGATGCATCGGAGATAAATGCTGGTTCCAAGAGTGTTCTTCAAAATGGAGTTTCTTAACCTCACTTGGGAGGACATCCTTAACCTCAATTCAGTATCTCACCCAAAATGTCTCCAGTTCTATCAGCGCAGCACTCCAGACCGCACTGTAACCTCAACACAGATTTCTCCACCCCAGAGGCTGGACAGGACTTAAAAGAAAAGTTTCCTGCCTCAGATTTGCTACCACCAGAGCCTAATTAGACCAGCAATCTTCAGTTCCAATGACACTTGTATGAGAGCTCATGCCAGTATCAAATACACACTTAGTGATGGCACTGCCTATTTCCATCCACTTTGACATAACCTCCAACCTAAATAGTCTCTCAAACTTTGCATCAACTATTTTCCAGTCGAAGGAGGCAGGTGTTCCTCAATCTGCCACAGAACATTGTGTCTTCCTTGTGCAGGGGCCAGGGCACCCTCACTCATATTCCAACTTTAGCATACGCGTTGCTTACTCATTATCTCTGCTGACATCAGGAAACTTCACTCACAGCTTCAGAAATGCCACAGGCTTCCAAAGTACACAGAGTTTGGTGAAACCAAAGCTGATGTTTTCTCCAGCATTTAATTGCCAAGGTACTGTACTCATTCAGTGGGAGGCTCAGTGGTGACACCAGTGGTGGCTCTCAGTTATTGCAGGCACTGTCAGGGTCAAGGCTGGGCAATCAGGGTCAGCCAGGAACAATTTGTGTAGCATTCTCTCCCAATCTGCAGAGACACCACAGCTTACCAAGAACTCTCTGATGATCAACAAGTACACAGGCTCTGATTTTCCAGGGCTGGCTAAACCAAGATCCTGCTGTGGGAAGACACACGGCCATATAGACTGCTCTCTCAGTGATGTTCAAGTCCATACTGACTCTCAACATTCTCACCACATGATCTTTCCAAGCAACCCCAGCAAATCCCCACCACATCGTTTAACTTGCTGCATCAGAAACACAATGGAGGCCACACACGTAAAGAGATTGTTTCATCTTCTTTGATCTCAGTAAGGAGGAAGTGACTTCACAGGTGGATCGACATTGCTGGTTATCCAGCAAGGCAACAACCCATTTACCACACCTCAGTAATCTGAATCACTCCCTGAATGGAGACACCAGACTGGAACCCAAAGCAATACATACAACGCTGCAGATCAAGCAGATTAGTGGAGGGAGACGGACAACTGATATTTTCGGTGAGACCCTTCATCTAGACTGAAGGATAGAGGAGACAAGGAAAGCATAAAGGGGTTGTGGGAATGGGTGGAGCAACAGCTGGCAGATACAGTGGGGTTATAGGAAAATAGGGGTAGGAAGAGTGCAAGTTGTGCCAGAAACTGGAAACTGATTGGTGGAAGTAACAAAGAGCTGAAGGTGCTGGAATTTGACAGGAGAGGAAGGTGGGTTATGGCATAAAGGGAGAGAGGTCAAAAACGCAGAATGGCAACAGTAGGTCAGAGGAACGTGTCGGTGATGGGAAGATGGCGAAGGCGGAGGTGTGGTGAGAGATAGGGCGACGGGGCCAGTAGGAAAGAGAAAAGGAACAAAGGGGGAATAGTTACCAGAAGTTGGAGAATTTCATGTTACAGACTACCTATACAAAATATAAGGTGTTGTTCCTCAAGTTTGAATTTAGCCTCAACTTGGCAATAGAGGAGGCCGAGAACAGATACGTCAGCATGAGCACGAGGAAGAGGATTAAAATGGCTGGCAGCCAGGAGATCCAAACGGGCATGGCAGACAGCAAAGATGCTTAGGGAAGCAGTTGCCCAGTTTGCATCTGACACCACCGACCGTAGAAGAAGCTACAATGGGAGCACAGTATGCAATCAGTAACACTGGAGGAAGTGCATATGAAGGTCTGGAAGGGCCATTTAGGGCCCTGGATCATGGTTAGGAAGAAGGTACAGAGGTAGGTGTTACACCTCTTGCGGTTACATGAACGAGTGCTGTTCCGGCTTTTATTTTGAAATATAGCCATGCCGACTTTAATTCCAATACTGCTGCCGCCTTTAAATTTGAAATTCAGTTGGACCATGTGAGGATAGCAGCCATTTTGCTTTGGTGGCATTTTTCAGTCAGAATGAAACACATTTACACAATCCTGTTTTGTCTTTCCTTTGTTGATGCCATCATAAGTCATCATCTGCAAGTATTGACTTAGTTCATAATGGAAAATGGTTTCTGAGCAATATTTTGTGTTAATATTACATAAAGTTTATTCCCGATTATTGGTATAGTGTTTGATCAGCCTTGGTAATTTAATGAATGTTTACATTATATTAATCTTGTCACATACTTTAAAACTTTGTTTACTCATGGTGTGTATAATTTTGGATATTTTATATATAATTCTAGCTTCATATATTCCAATGGAAATGAATAAGCATACAACATTTTGGGCAAAGACCCTTCTTGCGTCCTGAAGAAGAGTCTCGGCCAGAAACATCAACTGTTTACTCTTTTCCAGAGATGCTGCCTGGCCTGTTGAGATCCTCAGAATATTGTGTGTTTTGCTTTGGATTTCCAGCAGCTGCAGACTTTCTCATGTTCATATATTCCTAATTTCTTATGAATATTTGATTTAATTGTCATAAGTTTGCTGCATTAAGTACTTACAGTATTTTTTTAGTTCCTTCTCGGTTTTATTCTTACTCAATTGTATATGCATGCCGCCCAGAGTTGTATGCTACATCCTGACCCTTGTGTTCAGTTGAGTGAAGCAGTTTAATCACGTACAAGTGTTTTTATACTGGCTATCTCCTTTTAGTCCAGATGAAAGGTCTCAACTCAAATGACTGACTATCCACTCCCTTACTGTGTGTGTCACCATGGATATTAGATGCCTGTTTAGCAGTTCCAATCCACAATAGCACAATAGAGAGTGATCTACAGAGAGTCATGGAAACAGCTTGGTCTATGATAGGCACAGCCTCCTCGCCACTAACTGCTGTAGATAGCAGGCACAGCCTCAAGACGGCGGCATCAGTCTTCAAAGAGCCCCATCCTCTGGGCCCTGCCCTCCTCTTGTACCTTTCTATAACCATCAGGTTCCTGAAGCAACCTGCACAACCTTAAATCTAACCACCCACCGTCCGTCCCCCACCCCCCTTCAGCAATGGAACACCACAGTCCACCTCGTGCACTATCCTGGCCTTGTCTCTTTTTCTGCAACAATGTCTTGTTTTGGACCATGTCCTTCCTCTCTCCTCACTGTCTTGTATAATTTATGCATAAACTGTTTTGTGTGTTGTACCTTTGTGAGTTGATGCTGCTGCAGTAAATCCTTCACTGTATCTGCACATCACCATACTCGTGTATGATTTGCCTCTAGTTTGGTCAGAGACATGTCTATATTTTGTTGTGGTGCCAGACTGACAGTTACAAAGAATAGTGTGCAGCTTCTATGGAGATGAATTCCCATTTTTCCAAGAGTTCAGCACATTTACATGTGTAGGGGTTCTATCAAATCTCAGATGTCTTCGGAGCTAGATTAGTTTCATTGCTTTGTCGGAATGGTTTCAAAGTAGGACGTAAGTTCCCATATTGTCTAGGAAAACCAATGAACTGCCTAAGCATTACATAACCTCAACGTGACATAGTATATGAGTCGAGCACCACAAAGTGTCAAGCCCAAGGGGTCTTACATAGTACCATTCTGAAATCATATCAAAGCTGCCTCTGCACTGGCACTGTCACTTTTCACAAGCCCAGAACGCTAAATGTAAAAACACATTCTGGGACTGCCAAGGAATGATGTGGCACGTAATCAATGCACCTTTCCTGTGGCAATATTTAACATGGCACACTGCTAACTCTGACATACCTGCTACTAATCCCTCAGAAATGCATTTCTGCTGCTGAGAATCAGGTTTACAACAAAAAAGTATTTACTATAAAGAGGAAATAACAATAACAGCAAAGACCCTGACAGTAACAAACAATCTGCTGAAGGAATTCAGCAGATCGAGCAGCATCTGTGCTGGGGGAAGGAAATGCTGCATCAGGACTGGAAGATTCCTTTCTGCCCAACAAATTCAGCTTGACCCACTGAATTCCACCAGCAGATTATTTTTCTGCTTCGAATTCCAGCAACAGCAGTCTCCCGTGTCTCCAAAGGCCCCGGCAGATTAGCGTAAATGTGTGAAATCGTCGACAGCCTCGGGTCAATGGAAACAAAGGTGTAGAGAGAAGTAAAACTGGCAGGTGTTACTTTTGCACGTGTTTTGCACCAGCTTTGTGAGGACACCATCTTCCAGCATTGCTGTGCAGTGTAGAAGCTTTTATTTTTACCCCCAAAAAACTATATTCATAATAAAAATATTTACAAGAATAAACCATGTAATGCCTTTTTATTCTTACATTTGTAGACAATCTGTTTAGTGTTAAATTACATTGCTTGCAACCAATAAGACTGTTGCCACTCATGTGGCCCCCTGAGGTGGAACACTATTACAATAATTGACTGGCTTCCTCACCCAGTCTGTCCTCCACCTGTCAAGCAGCGGAAGAACACTGTGCAATAGTCTGCATCAAACCAGTGTGTCCCTCAGCATGTACTCCTGCATCCTAGAATGTGCCAATCAGTAGCATTTCTCTACGGACATCTCAATGTGCTGGCAGACCAACAAGTTTCGGAGAGAGCAAAGGGCATCTTTCACTGAGTTGATGATCTTCTAGCAGCACTTGATGTCCATGTCCAGGGACAACACGTAGTCCTCTGTCATGCATTTGCTTGGGACAAACCATGACATAGGTCCATGCATCTTTCTCCATACGCTCTTCGCAAACCCACAGCCAACAAAGGGGTGCACAACCATCATGACACCACGAGTTATCTTGGAGGTAGCGCGTGGTGGGAGTGATGTTCAGGGCATGCAGGAAGGATGTGACTACCAACCAAACAAGATTTTGGTGCCTATTGCTGACATCTGGTGTTGAAGCATTCTACCAAATGATCTGGACAGTCTGCTCAAAGAACACCCCACGGTATACATCAAGTCCTCTCCTCTAGAGTCTGCAGGACATTCTGTAATGACCACTGCCTGATGGACTTGTGGTCAATGGTGTTGGTCTGGAAGAACTTTTCCATGAAAGACAGGTAGTGCAGAAACGGATTGGAATTTTGCATGGCAACCAGTCAAGACCTGTCCTTCACAACACTGGGAACAGATAGAACCTCAGCACGTAGCGATGCATGGTGTCTACATAGTTAAGATTCTACACACCACCTGATCTAGCCACACACAAAAATAGTCATCAGATGAGGGTGATGTTGGGTACATTTCTGCCCCCATTTTCCAGGGACTTGTGCATCGTGACCCATCTGAATTATTCCATGTTGGATTCCCAGATGAATGGTAAGATGGCCTCTAGGTGATTACCAAGCTGCCAAGTACAACCGCCCTGAGAGCACTTCACACCCAGTGACCAGGTTCTTCCTACTTATTGAGAACGAGCATCCTCCCCACAGTCCCGATTACTGTTTCACCTTCCCAATCTGCTCCAGCCAATTCTTGTTGCATACCATGGTTCTTCTGAACCAGATACCCAGAACCTTCAGGAAGTCAGACCTGACGACGAAAGGGACACTAAATCTGTCCGGTCAGTTGCTGAAGAGCAGTTAACTTTGGCCCCTGAGGCCAATTCAAGCTGGTTGCAGATGCCGATCAGTCTGCAAACCAATCTCGGGCTTCGAGCTGTCCTTGTACAGGGAGGTTTTCATCTGGATGCCTCCACTTCCTGGCAGCATCACCCCTCTTACGTTGTCGTACTTCCAGGTGGCTTTGGCAACACACAAGCAGGACAGGGGAGAGTAGGCAATCCTGCCTGTCTCCAGATTCGATAGGAAAGTTGTGTGTTCCCCACCCACTGATTTGATATTTGCGTAGTTCAATTGGATCCAATTCCTGATTCTGTTTTTGGAGAGCATGTTCATCATGTATGTGTGTGATATCCTGTCTGAGGTCTTCTCCTTGTCCAAAATGACCAGGCAGGCATCAACCCCTCTGTAATTCACATAAGCAATGGTATCTCTTGAGTAGTGTGAGGATGTCAAAGATCTTCCTGCCGGGTACAGCACCCATACTCTACCCATCCCAGAGCAGACTTAACTCTGTTGCCAATGGCCTTGGACAGGATCTTGCATCCTACCTTCAACAGTGAGACGGCTATTCAATCCTGATATTTTCCCTTTCCCTGTTCTGCTTGTAGATGGGGGAAATAATACCCTTCCTCGAGAAAAAACATGCTACCAGCCAGAAGTACACTTCCAGCAGGTCAAGGCCCATCCAGTCCCACAAAGATGAGTATAACTCAGCCAGTAAGCCATCACTTCCAGTAGTTCTACTCAAGTTGAAGGAACAGATGGAGCTCCTCCAGGATAATTGGCTGATTCAGACTCTCCAGCATGATGTTGCCTAAGACCTCCCATGATAGAGGACAGGGAGCTCTGGGAGGCTGTGCTGTCTGTGGCCTTTCTGCCACACAGACTGGCACTGGGCGCCACAGTAGCATAGCGATTAGCACGATGCTATTATAGGTCAGAGCATTCCAACACTGTCCTATAAGGAGTCTGTACGTTCTCCCTGTAGAATACGTAGGTTTTCCCCGGGTGTTCTGGCTTCCTCCCACAGTCCGAAGACATAGCAGGCAGGTTAGTTGGTCATTGTAAATTGTCCCATGATTAAGTTAGGGTTAATCACCTCGAAGGGCCAGAAAGGCCTACTCCACGCTGTATTGCTAAATAAAATTTCACGACATATGCCTGTGATATTAAGCCTGATTCTGAAAATAAAATAGATCCATCAATATGACCTATTTTAGATCCTAAGATGGAAAATGCAGATCCTCACTATGTCTGTCTACGAGGATGCTACTGAGCTGCCCTCCTCCGTAAGGCTGTGGATCAAAGAAAAACCACCTGTCAACCTTTTGGAAGAAGCATAAGCACATCTCATGCTGTTGCATGGTGCAGATGCTTGACTGGAAGATGACCTTAGTGGATTCTGCAGAGAAGAGCTGGAAATTGCTGGCTCTTCACCACTTGCAACTCCTCCCTTACATCCACCCCTCTCAACTGCAGCTGAAGTTGCGGCAGCTCTGTCAGGAGTTTGCGCGGTTCCCTCTGACCCTTCCTTGCTGTTCGAACCTTTTTGTGGATGAGAAACCTCTTAATGGTCTCCTTGGTCACTTCCCACCAGTGAACGTGGGAGTCAAAGAGGGCTTTCGGGGTTCTCCAACCTGCATACTCCCTTGTTAATTCCTCAGTGTTCTCTGGGGTCAGCAGCTTGGGGTTCAGCTTCCGAGTCGCCCACCTGCCTTCTGGTCCTCCTGTAGGCGACAGGAGGCACGGATGAGGCAGTGGGCAGAGAGGAATACCAGCGTGACGTCAGTGCATCTGACCGCGACGGGCTCCAACGTGTAAAGGAAGTCGATCCAGGGCCGGGCTGAGGCGTCCGATCATGACCAGGTGGGTTGCGGCTTAGCTCCGCCTGTAAGGCTGCTGAAGCCATTGTGCGACTTGGCGACCTTAACCATTTCCATCAGGAACCTGGAGAAGCTCTCCAGTCGGTTGCTTGTCGCTGCTGGATTGTCCAGCCACATCGACGATGCAGCTGAAGTCACCAGCCAGAATGAAGCTGCACTTCATGTCAATACTTTCCATGGTGGGGAGTGTATGTCACTGATGCATCAGACTGAGAGCACAGCTACCCCTTGCAGCCTTTCACAGTGAATGGCGGCGCTGGCTCGAAGGGCCGAATGGCCTACTCCTGCACCTATTGTCTATTATCTATTCCTGCACATTCAAAGTGGCATAACAGACGAAGATGCAACCAGTCAGGATACTTTCAACGCTACGTCTGTAGAAGTTTACTACAGCTTGACATCGAAAGCAGAAGGCTGCAACGTGCCAAGATGGAAGATCAGGAGCTGTTCTTAGGGTTTTTGTTCTATCTTCCATTTAATTTAGCTCAGTCTTAACCTACAACAAGCAAAATATTTGTTCATTGAGTTGCACAGCCCCCTTGGCCAAACTCATCTATGCTGACCACCATCCCCATCTAAACCAGTCCCATTTGCTGTATTTTGCCCATATCCCTCTAAACATTTCCTATCCATGTCCCTATCCAAACGTCTTTTAAATGTTGTTACTGTATCTTGCCTCTGGCAGCTCATTCCATATAAACTCCGTCCTCTGCGTTATGTCACCCTTCAGATCATTTAAAATCTTTCCCCTCTCATTTTAAGGCTATTCCCTCTAGGTTTTGATTCCCTTTCCCAGGGTAAAAGACCCTCTCTATGCCCCTCACGATTTTACACACCTCGGAAGGACACTGCTTGGTCTCCTGCATTCCAAGGATAGGAGCGTCTCCTAATGCTCGTTCAATGAAAAACTTAAACATTGCAGCTCATGTAAAAAGGAATGGGGGGCTTCGAGCATCTCAATGAATACACATGCTGGATTACTTAAAATAAACATCACTTCTGAATACGGTCAATTATAAAACTTCTGTCAAACACTTTCTTGACTAAATGAAGCACATTAAACTCTTGCCAAAACCTACTGTAAGATGATTCAGATCAACTTAAAATCCACACTGAAATCAGTTGTAATGCATTTGCAAATGAACTCCAACTGGGAGATAGCATCAGTGCCTATTTTAATTCTTTTAAAATCGTCAAGGTGACCAGAAATTTTTGTCAAGGCATGGTATCATCTGAATAGTTGGACTACCTTTGTTCAATCCCCTTGAAACTTTTTTTAAGCCATGACAGCAGAACATTTGCAATGTTTGATCACGGGGCACTGAGACCACCGACACAGAACAGTACAGCACAGGAACAAATCCTTCAGCCCACGATGACAAAGCCAAACACAATGCCAGTCCAAACCAGATCATTTTTGCCTGCACATTATCCATCTCTCTCCATTTCCTGCTCATCTATGTCCCAACTATTTGTCTCTCAAATGCCACTATCACATCTGCTTCCCACCACATCCCTGGCACCCCATTCCAGGCCTCAACCACTCTCTTTCCTTTTAAAAACCTCATGCCTTTAAAAAAAAAATACTCTCCCACATTCAATGCATGTTCTCTAGGATTTAACATTTCAACTCTAGGAAAAAGAAAGAAAGAAAAATTAGCTTTATTTATCACATGTACACTGAAATGCTTCATTTTGTGTCAAATAAAATCAGCGAGGATTCTGCTGGATAGCCCACACTTGGCACCGTGCTTCCAGCATCAACACAGCATGCCCACAACTCACTAACCCTAACCCACATATTTTTGGGATGTGGGAGGAAACCGGAGCACCTGGAGGAAACCCACACAGTCACAAGGAGAACATACAAACTCCCTACAGGTAACATTGGAACTGAATCCTGATCTTGCAGCTGGTGCTGCAGAACGATGCGCTAACTACTATGCTACCATGCCGCTCTAGATTTTGACTGTGCACCATATCCATGCTCTCATAACTTTATAAACCTCCATCATGTCTGCTCTCAGCCCCTGACACTCCAGAGTAAATAACCTCTGTCCAACCTCTCCTTACAGCTCATACCCTCTAATCCAGGAAAAAGCTTACTGTCCGTCTCTAATTACCATCAAACTGAGCAGATATTGGGGCATTTCATTGGACAGTTTAGCACCAACTACTTTGGTGAAGTGCTGGAGTCACATATTAGGTAAAGGTTGCTAATTTCTTCTTCTGAAATATGCAAGTGAAGAAAATGGGTCTTTATCTCAATTCAATATTTCCTGGTCTCCAGTACTTTATCAGCTATTTTTTCATTAACTTACAATCAGTGATGTAATAAAATATTTGCATTTCTTAAAAAGAGTAGAAAATTGTTTATTTAACTGGGTTATTAATGGCACCAGTGCAAAGCCTCAAACAGAATGACAAATGCGGGAACAAAAACTGAGTAGACCAAGAAACACATCATTACAGCAGTTATGCACAATATGGTATAATTTACTTCCGAGATCAATGTACCGGAGCTATTAACAAAACTTCACATCAAGTCTGTCAATGTTAGGCACATGGCAATTTCGAGGGAAGAGCATGGCACTGTTACTCCAAAATGACAGATTTACTTTGAACAATATGCATGGATCACTGTTACAGATAATATTAGATCTTCCATATCACCTCTGAAGGATATATTTTGCTACTTTATACTCATTTTTTCTTTGAAAGAAGTGTGCCCCTTTATATTATTCCACTGCAACAGCAAGCACATGATTTGGAACTGACAGCTGTGATGAACATTACACATATCTTCAAGAAAGCATGTCATCTTGACTACTTGGGCAACGAGAGTGTAAAACTGTGACAAATTTAATAGGCTACGCTCTCTGTTCTTAAAAGAGACTATTCTATAAAGGGGAGAGATGTCACACAAGCATACTGTAAAATGATTGGCATGATTTGGTCATTAATGATTGTGCTGTGTTTTGTTCGAGCCACCAAAACAAATGCAACATTTATAGAAGAAATTACAGGGTTCCCTTCTCTAAAAAAAATCATTTGCAAGATAGGCTCCTTATCCGAAGATTTACTTGGGCCATCAAAAAACCTGTCAACGTACAGCATATTTTTCTTTAGAAGCTGTAAGCTTGTTTAATCCAATGATTGCACTTTTTAGTACTCAGAGGTGAACATTTTGGCAAAATAATTAAGGGATTTAGCCTGAAAATAAAAGGAAAACTGAGGTAAGCTCTGTGATTAAGGTCCTTTGAAAAGGTGTGTGAAGTTACATACAGGCATTTAAAGGGTGCCCACTTTCATTACCTTATTCACAGTCCCTTTTAAAAGAATTAGCTTAAGTAGGTAAAGAGAAGACACTCAAGATCAACTATTCCAGTGGAGCTTTTTCTCCAGGTTTGCATGTTAAATACATCCCTAGTTCCAAATGGATTTGCTATCTTTTTTTCTTTCTTTGCCTTTCACAGAACGATTTCGAAAGAACGTGCTCCAGCACGCAAAGTTGGAATGTAAGGTTTAGACACCGGAATGTGAGGTTTAGACCGAGAACAAAACTGCTGTCAGTCACTTTGAGGTTAATCAAGGCTGAAACCTCACCTCTCGCTTGATCATAGGTTCGAAGCAGGAGTTTTTGTTGGTGAGCTGCAAGGGTACTATCATGTCTGTCATGTCTAATTTCTTTTTCTGCTGAATTATGATATGCTGAAAGATTTCTCATACTGATGTTAAAAGCAGGATTTTCAATGCCGTCTGCTCCAGATCTGATGTCTTTTACTGCAACCGTCAAAAAAACAGGAAGGTCAGGATTGCACGACACACAAGAAATACATGCATATGACAACCAGAGAAAATTTTCCCCGTAATTCCTTTAACATTCCTTTATCAAATATGCAGACAAACACATCATTCTCGAATGGCACCAAAACACAATTAGGTTAAAATTAAATCTGAAGCTTAAAAAAATAAATGATTAAAATAATTACAAACTGTGCCCTGACATGCAAGAAGAAAATTTAGCCTACAGCCATTTGTCTGTAATTAGTTAATTAATCCTTACACAAATTATGAGCAATAACTCATCAAGCAAAGCTCACCCATCAGAAATTCAGCCGACTTTGATTTCTTCTGCTCAGTTTGCTTTCGAGGCTTGTGCTGGAACTTCTTGGGGGAAATTGTTAAATGAATAAATTAGCTCCAGAATGAAGATCATCATTTATGATCCACAACTAACATTGCATTTTAAATACAGGACAACAAGGAAATGTCACTTAATTTACATCTCTGCTGAAGGGTCACACAGTAATTGAACAACAGGAATGGAAAACTCATTGCAGAAATAGCCCCAATAATTAAATCCTTAAAACTGAATATACAATGAAGGTCAACAGCTTTAGATTTCTTCATTTGGTTTTTTTTAGATATATAAATGTCAGAGGTCCGAAATTTAAACATCCGCAAATGTTTCTAACTGTATTCCTAAATCAGATTTTAGTTGACGGCTCCAAGGTTTCCAATTTGTTTTGAATCTATTTTATTACAATACAGCACAAAGTAGGCCCTTTCAAACCTTTGAGCAATGCTGCCCCAGCAACCCATGACAAACCCAATAAACCCTCACCTAATCACGGGACAATTTACAATGACCAATTAACCTAACCGGTACATCTTTGTACTGTGGGAGGAAACCAGTGCACCTGGAAAAACCCTTGCATTCCACAAAGAGGACGTACAGAGACTCCTTATTATAATGGCACCAGAATTGAACTCCGAAAACTGGAACGTCCCAAGCTGTAATAGTGTCATGCTAACCGCTACCCAACCATGGCACGCTAAAATTTGTAAGTAACCAATACTTCAATCGGGCTACTGATCATTACAGATCAAGATTCATTGGAAAAGCCCTGAATGTCTTTGCAAATTCCACTATTTCCTTCAGAAACCACTCCACAGTTACATCTGTGACTCCTTCCTTCTACATGAAAATAAATTCCAAAAATGTACAGTTTCTAACCTGATTGTATTCTTCATTTCAAGCCTTCCGACCAATTAACAATATCACTTCCTATACTCAGAAACGTTGAGTCAACATACAGATGTACAGAAACTGGGTAGCATATGAGCCAAGCCCCAGATGCCAGTGATGGTTGTCCAAACGTTAATGCTTGAGATCCTTCAATAAATTCAATGCATGAGGTTCTAATTTTCTTGCCAATGTCTTGTGTTGGAAAGCTATCTGTAAACCATAGAGAAGCAGCTTTCTACGGACATGGCCCGTGATGCTGCTTACTGATAGTTTGGGATCACTAACCTTGAGCCAGAACACATGAATGAGTTATCCACCTTGGCAGAGGATGGAAAACTAGAGTTCCAATAGATATATAAATATTTAATGCAAACATTCATTGATAGCTAACGTTTATCATTGCTTCTAAAATCTGCGAGCATTCTTTGATGGCCAACAAAGCCACTGCAGAGGTGGTCCATTCAAGACCTTTCGATTGTACACTGCTCACAAGGATGGACCCTGCATGGTGCAGGATCTCACCGAGGCGAACTGGCAAGCTTTACTGGCGAAAGACTTTGGTGCACGGAAGTACAACAGCAAAGCAGATGCAGCTAGAACCAGGTATCTAATTACACTTTCTGAGACCATCTCTCCAATTGCTATTTTCTAACTAGTGCGTTGAGACTTACAAGACAACTGCAAGACCTAAGGGCCTGATTTCCAGGTAGGATTTAGGCAGGTTAGAACTTTATTCCTTGGACTGCAGGAGACTGAGGGTTGACCTTACAGAGTGTATAAACTCATGAGGGCATAGAGAGGGAGAAGTAAATCTTTTTATCCTAGAGAAAGGGAACCAAAAGCTAAAGGGCAAAAGTTTAAGGTGAAAGAGAAAAGATTTTAAAGGGATCCGAGGGGCAATTTCTTCAATGAAATGAGCTGCCTGAGGAATATGGAACAAGCTGCTAGAGGAAGCAGTTGAGGCAGGCACAATAACAACATTTGGAAGATGTGCTTTTTATTCACTAGAGCATGGTATCCAAACCATCACCCCTGCAAAAATAATCAACAAGCTTCAAGACCTTGGCCTCATTACCTCCTTGTGCAATTGGACCCTCCATTTCCTTACTTGCAGACCCCTGTCGGTTTGGATTGGCAACAGCATCTCCTCCACAACCTCCATCAGCACAGGCATACCACAAGGCTGTGCGCTTAGCCCCCTGCTCTACTTGCTAATACCATAGTTAAGTTGACTGATTACACCACTACTTTGGCCAAACTAAAGGGGTTAACTAATCAGCATATAGGAGGGAGATTGAAAATCTGGCTAAGTGGTGCCACAACAGCTTCTTACCCAATGTCAGCAAGTTCAAGGAGCCGATTATTGACTTCAGGAGGAGGAAACCAAAGGTGCATAAGCCAGTCCTAATCAGGAGATGAGGGGTGGAGAGGGACAGCAACTTTAAATTCCTCAGTGTTATCATTTCAGAGGACCTATCCTGGGCCCAGCATGTAAATGCAATTATGAAGAAAGTACAGCAGCACCTCTACTTCCTTAGGAGTTTGTGAAGATTCAGCATGACATCTAAACCCTTGACAAACTTCTACAGATGTATAGCAGAGAATATATTGACTGGCTGCAGCACATCCTGAAAACACCAATGTCCTTGAACAGAAAATCCTACAGAAAGTAGTGGATACAGCCCAGCTCACCATGGGTAAATCCTTACCCACTATTGAGCACACCTACACAGAGCACTGTCATAGGAAAGCAGCATCCATCATCAGAGACCCCCACCACCCAGGTAATGCCCTCTTCTCACTGCTGCAATCACAAAGAAGACACAGACCACCAGACTCACACCACCAGATTCAGTAACAGTTATTACCCCTCAACCATCAGGCTCCTGAACCACAGGGGATAACTTCACTCAACTTCACTTGCTCCAACACTGAACTGTTTCCACAACCTTTTAAGGACTCTTCATAAGACCAAAAGTCATAGGAGCAGAATTAGGCCATTCAGCCCATCAACGCTGCTCTGCCATGCCATCATGGCTGATCCCGGATCCCATTCAACCCCATATACTTGCCTTCTTGCCATATCCTTTGATGCACCAACCGATCAGGAAACGATCAACTTCCGCCTTAAATATACCCACGGATTTGGCCTCCACCGCAGTCTGTGGCAGAGTATTCCACAGATTTACAACTCTCTGGTGAAAAAAATTTCTCCTTACCTCTGTTCTAAAAGGTCCCCCCTCAATTTTGAGGCTGTGCCCTCCAGGTCTGGATACCCCCATCACAGGAAACATCCTCCCCACGTCCACCTATCTAGTCCTTTCAACAGTAGGCAAGTTTCAATGAGATCCTCCCACAGTCTTCTAAATTCCAGTGAGTTCAGGCCCAAAGCTGCCAAACACTCCTCACATATTATCCTCCTCATTCCTGGAATCATCATGAACCTCCTCTGGATTCTCTCCAATGACAACATATCCTTTCTGAGATATGGGGCCCAAAATTGTGACAATACTCCAAGTGCAGCCTGTCTAGCATCTCACAAAGGCTCAGCATTACCTCCTTGCTTTTATATTCTATACCCTTTGAAATAAATGCCAACATTACATTTACCTTCTTTACTACAGACTCAACCTGTAAATTAATCTTCTGGGAGTCTTGCACAAGGACTCCTAAGTCCCCCTGCACTGCTTATGTTTGAACCTTCTCCCCATTTAGATAACAGTCCGTACTATTGTTCCTTTTACCAAAATGCATTATTGTACATTTCCCAGCACTGTGTTCCATCTGCCACTTTTTGCCCATTCTTCCAATTTGTCTAAGTCTTACTCCAATTGCATTGCTTCCTCAGCATTACCTACCCCTCCAACTATCTTTGTATCATCTGCAAACTTTGCCACAAAGCCATCAATTCCATTACCAAATCATTGACAAACAATGTGAAAAACAGCAGTCCCAATACTGACCCCTGAGGAACACCACAAGTCACTGGCAGCCAACCAGAAAAGACCCCTTTATTCCCACTCACTGTCTTCTGACAGTCAGCCATTTCTCTGTCCACGTCAGTATCTTTCCTGTAACGCCATAGGATTTTATCTTGTCAAGCAGCCTCACGTGAGGCACCTTATCAAACGCCTTCTGAAATCGAAGTGAGTGACATCCACTGCCTCTCCTTTGTCCACTCTACTTGTTACTTCCTTGATAAATTCTAACAGATTCGTCAGGCAAGATATCCCTTGACAGAAACCATACTGTCTTTGACTTATTTTAGCATTAGTCTCCAAGTACAGGTGACCCATCTACCGTAAGGCCTTTGAGTTTGCCTAGCACTTTTTCTTTTGTAATAGCAATGGCACTCACTCCTGCTTGCTGACACTCACGGACCTCTGGCAAACTGCTAGTGTCTTCCACAGTGAAGGAATGGGTAAAGACTGATGCCAGGTATATATCATTCCCACGTTTTCTTTTACCCTTGCAGTTTCTAAATTCCACCCTCAGATTCAACATTCTTTGACCCTATGTCACCTCTTTCTAAAGATGTAATTCCATCTCTTACCAACACAGCCACACCACTGCATAAGACTTCTTGCCTGTCCTTTCAATACAAAGTATATCCTTTGATGTTAAGCTCCTAACTATGGCCTTTCTTTCAGCCACGACTCAGTGATGCCCACAACCTCATACCGATCAATCTCTAACTGCGCCACCATTCGTCCACCTTATTCCAAATGCTACACACATTTCAATACAGCACCTTTGATCCTGCATTCTTCACCCTTTTGAATCTTACCTCTGTGGTACAATTTAACACTGTGCTCTGTCTGCTTTTGTACCCAGTCATTGGCTTGTCCTTCCTTATATTCACTTACATCCACTATTTATTGTGAACTTGCTGGCTCATCCTCAGCTCTATCATACTGGTTCCCATACCCCTGCCATATTAGTTTAAACGAGACTCCCAACAGCTCTAGTAAATCTGCCCGCAAGAATAATGGTTCCACTCAGATTCAAGTGCAACCCGTCCCTTTTGTACAGGTCACACTTGCCCCAGAAGAGGTCCCAATTATCTAGAAATCTGAATCCCTGCCCCTACTCCAGTTCTTCAGCCACGCATTTATCTGCCAGCTCATTTTATTCCCATCCTCACTGTCACGTGGCACAGGCAGCAATCCCAAGATTACTACCATTGAGGTCCTGCTTCTCAGCATCCTTCCTAACTCCCTCTATTCTGCTTTCAGGACCTCCTCCCTTTTTCTACCCATGTCATTGGTACCAATATGTACCATGACTTCTGGCTGGTCACCCTCCCTTTTCAGGATGTTGTGGAAACATCGCAGAAGCTGGTACGTGGGTGGCAAACTACCATCTGTGTTTCCTTTCCGCGTCCAAAGAATCGCCTATCTGTCCCCCTAACTATAGAGTCCCCTCTTACCACAGCTACCCTCTTCAGTTCCTTATGCTTCTCAGCCTACTTACCTTGCCTCTGCCTGTTCTCGCCAAAGCCCTATTGAGTCAAACCCTTACCAACCTGACTCAGACCAACAACAACCAACCCCATGCTAGACGGTACCCCTCTTTTATGGAGACTAGGTTTTTAAAGTTCTTCACTGGACATGCGCAGGAACGCTTCTACTGCATCTGTGTGGTACTTCAATGAATGACTCCTGTCGAAAAAGCTTCCTGCTTTCTACCGTTCTTCGCTGGACTTGCACAGGAACACTTCTACTGCGCCTGCGCAGTACTCCAATCAATGTCCTTGATATCTATTGCTTATTTATTATTACTGTTATTATTATCTCTTTTTATCTTTCTGTATTTGCACAGGTTGTTGTCTTTTGCACACTAGTTGTCCGCGCTGTTGATACGGTCTTTCACTGATTCTATGATGGTTATTGGATTTATTGCCTATCCCTGCAAGACAATGAATCTCAGGGTTGTATATAGTGACGTATTTGTACTTTAATAGATTTACTTTGAACTTTTGAACATGAATAGGAAAGGCTTAGCAGGCAACTGGGACTAGCTTAAATTGGCATCTTGGTCATCGTGGATAAGATGGGCTGAAGATGTTGTACTCTCTGACTTTATGCTCTTTAGATAATTCCTTCACTCCACTGTGAACAGACTGGAGAAAATTGTTGTCATGTATTCCCATTCTGCTCATTCCATCTGGGGGCAATTCCTAAAACACTCTTTCAAGTCTAATGTTAAGTGTAACTCTAATCACAGAGAGGAGAAAAGGAACTGGAAAGCTCATCAGTAATTAGTCCAAACAGTAATGCAGTGAAAGAAAAAGGGATGAGTTAATATTCTAGGTGTGATTGTTGTATCTGAGCACATTATATCCCACAAGCGTCCTTTGTACTTGGTTGTCAATCGAGCACATTTATCAATGCACAGCATCAAACTGTTCTGTGTATACATACCCTCACGTATTTGTTGCTTATCATTGAATGATTAAGGCAAAAAAATCTGATCAACTCATGTTTTACCCAGTCACTTAAGAATACAGAGCCCACAAGGAATAAATTGTTGGCTCATCAAGTGATTCACAGAAAGAGACATTCCACTGTAGGATTTCAATGCAGAGTGGAAATTATAGAAAGTACTTTCACTGAAGTCTGATGAGATATCATGTTCCTTTGCAACAGTGAAAGTGCTCCAAAAAACAATTAATTCATCGTGCAAAGTGCTTTGAGGTGTTGTCTCTAAACACAATCAAGAATAATTTTATTTCCTTCACAGATAAAATGTTCGAATTTTAAAGCAAATAATTGTCATGATCATTTAGAATTTTCTACAATAGCTATCATTAGTACTGCATGCCTAATAGTCATTATACATAAGCATATGGCACAAATATCATTTATTTCAAATGGAGACTTGAATTTTCATCATCAATCACCCACTGGTTGCTAATTTGGACAAGCAATGCTGTTTTTCTACCATGCCTAATATGGTTATATCAGGATATCAGCTTAGAGAGAAAGTTATGGAGAATCCAGGATTTATGCACCAAGCAAATAAATATATTAAACTTGCAGCCAGTATTAAAATTACAAATAAAAACAGGGAGCATTAAATGGCTCTAGTAACAGACAAGTTTTAATTGCGAATATGTGTTTCAGTTACAGTGCAGCATTTGAAAATAAAATTTGGTGAATACTTGCTTGGTAGCAAAAATTTCATTTATAACCAGTGACAAGTAGAATCTATATAGTTTTTAAAATAACGTGATTGTTGTCAAAAAGAATTTGGAGACAACAATGGCATGTTCAGTTCTGGTTCCACTCAAAGCAGTGGCTGAGGGCTTTGGGAAAGTTGCTTGGAGGCTGGTGGGCACAGACCAGTAAGGAAGTGAGTTTTGCATACTGTACGGATCAACGCTCAGTTCAAGGTAGTCACATTGAATCTGCAATCAACCAATTGTGCTTCATGAAACCGTCAGCCCTAATTTGTGTCTGTTTGCGCCTGCCTTGTTGTAAACAAGCTCTGCTTTAAGCTGTCCACACTGCCCTTATCTCCTTACAAAGATCACACAGACAGACCCTATCAACAGCTTAGGAGCAAAACACAAAGTTACTGTTTCCCGACAGCAGTCCATGTGCAAATTATATGTCAAAGAGAAGAGTAAGTTCACAGTGACATAAAAAATTAGTTCATTTGAGCCGTCCACATTTTGGCTCCTGACCCAGCCTGGTAAGCGTCACCTCATTAATGTTAAGATGCTTAATTGTTTCGAGAAGTCAAGGCACAAGATGATTTTCGTCATTCTGGAGGGTAAACTGGGAAGAGAAGGCCCATGGCTCAGTGTCCTATTTCCACACCAACTGGGTGTTACCCTCCTCTCTAGTTTTGGACCGCAGTGAAACACAGCGGCTCAATTCACACCAGTGCTAGAAGCTGTTTCGGTTGGCCCCACACACATTTCACATTTTGCTAGCCATCCCTCCCTGGCCCCACCTCTCATGAAATTCCTTCCCCTTGCAAGGTGTCTCATTAATATGGCAAAACCCCACAAACAGCATTGAAATATTCCAAAGATATCAAAGGGGGTGTGGGGGGGAGCGGTTTAGTCAGCACGGTAGTGCATGAAACACCGGGCTTCTTCTAAATCAGCTCCAGGGTGAAACAAAGATGCAAAAAATTATGCACAGCAGTATCCACGCAGCACCTGGAGACTGCCCTGCCATTCAACATAATCACGGCTGTTCGGCCCCAATCCTCTTCTGTGCCACATCCCCGTGGTCCTCAATTCCTTGATGCTCCAAAAAAATTATCAGAGGCACCTAGGGATGTACGTGGTTGTTGAAAGTAGTGTCACAGGTAAACAGGGTGGTGATTAACGGTTTTTGTACATTGGCCTTCATCAATCAGGGCACTGGGTCCAGAAGTTAGGATGTTATGTTACAGGCGTACAAGTCATTAGTGAGTACTGTGTTCAGTTTTGATCATCCTGCCAAAGGTGCCATTAACCTAGAAAGAGTCAATCTCATCCCACTTTTTTGTTGCACTCTTCCAAGAGCATTTGCATGTTGATCCCACTGCCACACCCTTACAGGTGCATGCCACCATTCCACATACTGTATCATACTCATGTTACTGTCATGAGGCGTCAACTCCTGAACTCCAGAAGGCCAAAAACTTCACAGAGTTCCTCCAGTTAATGGTTACAGTAAGTAAACTATCTGTTTCAAACTGCTTCCAAGTCGTCAACCTACACCAATCAACTGGCTACTTGTAGGCACCTGGAGTCAGAGAGCAATGCAGTGCGGAAACAGGCAGAGACAGCCAAGTTACAGCTGTACAAGATGCTGGTGAGACCTCACCTGGAGTACTCTGCAGTTCTGGTCACTGTGCAATAGGAAGGATATGATCAAACTATAGAGAGGGCGCAGGAAAGATTCATAAGGATGTTTCTGGGACTGGAGGGCTTGAGCTATGAGGATAGGACTAGCTCAGGTCACGAAGTGAAGCAATTTCATGGAAGGTGTGGCCACGGAGGGATGCCTTGCAATATGCAAGACATGTGAAAGCCAACTGAAACAAGGGCAAGGCTAGTGTGAATCATGCCACTGAGTCTAACTCATCCCTCCCTGAGCTACCTGCCAGTTTGGCCCTTAACCCTCTAAACCTTTTCTATTTAAGCATCCATCTAGGTGCATTTTCTACACTGTAATTGTACCTGCCTCTAACATTTCCTCTGGCAGCTTGTCCCATACAACCACTATCCCCTGTGTGGAAAAACTTGCCTCTCAGACCGTCTTTATACCTTCAAAGTCAAGTTTATTGTCATTTGTATAAAGATGTATGCATGGATGCAATGAAAAATTATCTGCAGCAGCATCACAGGCACGCAGCATGATAGCATTCCCTCTCATCTTAAATCTACACTCTCTAATTTCAGACTCCCCTACCCTGGGGGGAAAAAAGACTATGACTATCCACCCTATTCATGCCTTTCATGACTTTATAAACCTCTTTAAGGTCACTCTCCCCCCACCCCCCAGCCTCCTTTGCTCCAGGAAAAACATTGCCTGCCTATCCAGTCTCATCCTCATAACTCAAGCCCTCCAGTCCCAACAATGTCCCTGCAATGTCCTTGTCAATATTTGCTGCACCCTCTCCAGATAATCATACCCTTCCCATAATGTGACCAGAACTTGTACGCAGCAAACCAATCAAATTTGAAAAGAAAACAATGGCTGTATATGCAGTCACTGTTAGCATCCACTGTGAACATAGAACAGGATAGTACCACACTTGAGCAAGCTCGTCACCCACAATGTCTATGTCAAATACTATGCTAACTTAAACTGTCTCTTCTTCCCTTTATCCCCAACATATCCATGTGTTTATCTAAAAGCCACTTAAATGCCACTAACCCTGCCTGTGCGTTCCAAGCATCTACCTCAGTGTTAAAAAATTTTACTCCACAAATCTCCTACAAACTACAACTCTTCCCCTCCAGCCTTAAAGCTTTGTCCTCTAGTATTCAACATGATATTCTGGTATCAAAGTCAAGGTCAAGATTATTGTCATATGCACAGGTACAATTTGCAATGGAAAATGTACTTGCAGCAACATCATGGACACATACTGTTGCATCATATAAACAGCATTCACAAGAAAAATAAAAAATGACCATAAATTATATACAATTTTTACATGAAAACACAATTAGAACAAAGGAAAACTAAGTCCATTTTAGTGGTACGTGGTCAAAGTGGCAATGCTCCAGCTACCCAATTTATAGCCCAGAAATCTCCCCCTGGGAGCCTTAAACTACTTCACAGATAGTGAAAGCTGTCTTGATAAATTTAAGGCCCTTCACCTGAAATAGTGAGCCTTATCTCACTAAACATGAACCTCGTCGCACCAAATTTGCCATTGTGAGGCCCAGTGTCACTAAAAGTCAGCCATCATAGACTGGTCATAATGCATATCAAAATGTATCTCTTCGTCATCTAACTGTGGGGCCTACTTCATAAAATGTGAGTTCTATCTCGCTAAGTTCAAGACCAATCAAACACAAATTTTGTTGGAATCCACATCAACAATTACCAGCCCATCACTCGAAAAGCAAGCCTTACTTTACTAGTTGAAATGCTCATCTAAATGGAAGGCTCAACTCTCTTATTCACAAATGACATGCAACCTCCACACAAGCAGAGGTCAGGATTGAAGCCAGGTCTCATGCACTGTGAGGCAGTGGCTCAACCAGCACAGTGACTGGTTCTATTCTACATCAGTCACTGGGAAACTGCTGGAATATATAGTATAATGGAAGAGCTAATAGCAAAATACCTTGCAAAGAGCAAAATCACTCAACCGAACTCACTGAAGTTGGGAAAGAGGGAAACGATAAAGATAGCCAGTTGACATACTGCATTTGGATTTCCATAAGTCCCATATAGAAGGTTAGTCAGCACACTGGCATGGAACAAGAATTGGTTATTGGACATACAGCCAAAGGAGGGAGTAAATGCATCTTTCTCCAGTAGGTAGGCTGCAAATGGTGCTTCAGGAATGAGTGCTTAGTCCCTGCTACTCGCAATCTATATCAAAATTTTTTAGTATTTTATGCTTCTGCTTCAAGCCATTGGGGTCAACTATGTGAGGGGATTTTCTGTTAGGATAGGGTAATGCCAAGTTGAGTTTATGTCTGCAATTAGCTTTAAATGTGTAAGCAATTTACTGACAGTGCTCAATCCTGTATGTACATGTCTTCACATCTCCTCATGTCTTAAAATTGGTAGCAGGATTATAATGCAGGTTGAATCTCTCACAACCAGCACCCTTGAGTCTTAACCAAAGCCAGACCACAGAAATTCCCCCCTATCATCTTCGTCTGAGCAGAATTGCTCTTTTTCAGTATGGTGGTTCAGTCCTGTGAAGTGATGGAAGCATCAATAACCCAAAATTTTCATAAGTTGGTGAGGCAAAAAACTTGCAGAAGTAGGATAACTAGTGATAGGTTAGTACAGACTTGAGTTCACTCTTAGTGAGAATTAGTTAATTAGTACAGATCTGTACTATTCATTCAAAACATGCCAGACCTAATGCTTGAATGGATCTCTTGTAAGATAAAGATGAACTCTTGATCTCCCAATCTACCTCATCATAAGGTTTGAACTTGATATGTCTACCTGTGCTGCACTTTCTCTGTAAATGTAACAATACATTTCTGGAACTCAGCAGGCCAGGTAGCATCCATGGAAAGAAGAATAAACAGTCGACGTTTCAGGCCGAGACCCTTCATCACTCAGCAGGCCAGGCATCATCTATGAAAAAGAGTTCCTCCAGCATTTTGTGTGTGTGTTGCTTGGATTTCCAGCATCTGCAGATTTTCTCTTATTTGTGATTCTGCATTCTGTTTTGTTTTCCTTTTATATTATTTCGATGCAGTTGTGTGTGGAATGATCTGTCTGGATGGCATGCAAACAAAACCTTTACACTGTATCTTAGTACATGTGACAATAATAAACCAATTACCAATTCAACCTGCATCAAACTTGATGAATAAAGCACTCATTTTGGGCGTAATTGCAAGTCAGTGACTTATTTTCAGATAGTCTCTCCACTATGTTTGTGAGGCTAAGCTAATTAGTGGGTAACTACAATGGGAGTATAAGAAATTTCTTCTGAAAGTCATTTGTTAAGTTCATATTTCATACTAAGACAGTGGAAACACAGCACCACCTTCATTGTTAAGTGCCAGTGAAATCATGTTTATTTTCATGATCTATAATTAGCACAGTTTCTTCTTCTACAAGCCCTTCCAAGGTAAGCAGGTGCAGAAGCTGAGCTTAAGGTTATATTACGTCAGAGGGTTCACTAAACCTTCATTCTGGTGCAGCTCTCAGATGTCACCGCTCTTCCTCATAAAACATGGAGAAGTGAAGAATCAAGGCTCAGTGGCCTTCCAAGAGAGAGACAGCATTAAGCACAGAGCACCTGGTGAAGAGGCTGGAATGAGACTTTGCTTAGAAGACAAACACAAATCTGCCAATTTAGTGAGGTGGAAATTTAACTTTGCAAGACTATAAACATCTGAAAAAGCTCCTCAGATTCAATTGTACAACTGTGAAGGAATGCTGAGGTCGTGGATTAGAAAATGAGGGAGCTTCATAAACATGTACAATGATCCATCACAGAAGTAATTCTGACTGACTGCAACAGCACTTCATTTACATACCCCTTTAGGTACAGTAAGTACACTATGTTAAGTGCTGGCCTATGTATGTTTTGATATCAGCTCTTCTTGCTCTGACACTAATGCTTGGAACCATCTCCTCCATTGGTGTGAAGAATTAGTTTGCTTAGAATTAGAAGACCTCTGTCTACGTGACGAAAACCAGCATACAAATAGTGCTTGTGCTGAGCACCTATTTCCTACCAGTCCTCTAACTTGATATAAAAATGTTCTGGAAAAACTTTCACAGTCTCGCCCAAAAACTCTGTTTCTCTTTCCACAGATATACCCGGCCCACTGAGCATTTCCATAAGCAGACAGGATAAGGATTAAAATGGCTGAAGGGATATCAGTGAAACGGGTGGGCTTTCACAATAACCTCAAAGCTTTGGGCCACTATTGCTGATTCTTGCTTACTTAGTTATTCCAAATTTAATTAATTATTGAATTTAAATGCCCATCTGACCACTGTGTGGTTCGGCTTCATGCCTGCAGATCTATAGTCCGGTCCTAGGTACATTCTCAAGAACATAACTCTAGAAATATCATATACACTGCAGTGAGCATTTAGTTAATGAAGATAAAGATCAGATGCTGGAGCAAGAAACCGTCTGCTGAAGGAATTTGATGAGTTGAGCCAGCATCTGTGAAGAGGACTGGAACTGTCAACTGATGCAGTTTCAACACAAGACATCAACAATTCCTGCTCCCTTGTTCCAAGTCAATGCCAAATGCCACAAGAGATTGCCTGTCAACTTGCTTCACTTACCTGCTCTCCCCAATGTCCCTGCCCTTCACCAGATATTGCACAAACCCCCATTTCAATGGAGACCACGCCCAAGGTGTAACACAGGAATCTTTCCAAACCAATGTCTTCACTCAGTGCGCCCCTCAGCTGAAACATGCAGGATTTTGACCCAAAATGTCAGCAATTCCACAGATGCTGCCTGACCCTCTTGAGTTCCTCCAGCAAGTTTCTTTGATGAATTGGTGTGAGGTTGTTCATACAGATAAAACAGTTCCTAGGCTGAGGCTGCAAAGGTACCCATACCTCTTTTTCACAGCCAAAGTAACTTCAGTTCCACTTAAGGCACAAGAGACTGCAGAGTTTGAAGCAACAAATAAAAAGCTGGAGAAACTCAGCATGTTAGACAGCATCACTGACCTTCTGAGGTGTTTCATCCTAAAACGTCAACAACTCCTTTCCTCCCGCAGATGCTACTTGACCTGCTGAGTCCCACCAGCAGAATATTTGTTTTTCAGTTCCAGTTGACTTGTAGTCAATTTGAAGCCATTACCTTTAATCAATTGCATTAAGGAATGACAGGATAATTGTGGGGGAGTTCAGGTTTCTATTGGTCCAGTTGGCATGCTCAGTTCATTGCCAGTAGCATAATTCAGCTTCACAGCTCCAGTGACCCAGGTTAAATCGTACTCTATGTACTGTGTGCATTTTGCACATTCGCCCAGTGACCTCAGTAACTTTCTCCAGGTGCTCCAGCTTCCTCCAACATCCTAAAGACATGCTGGTTGGGAGGTTAATTGGCCACCTTAACTTACCACCTGGGGTAGATGAGTGATAGAAAAATCAACAAGATTTAATGTTCAAACAAGAATCACACAAGAATAAATAGGTTCAGGGAATGGCCTGACCATAGACCATCGACCTGAAGGGCTTGCAGGCCTCTTTCTAAGTCAGAAGTAAATATTATCAGGTAACTACCTAAGCTCATGCACAAAGCAACACACCAGCAATCTCAATGTTACCGATTCCTCCTCCCAGCACAGAGAATTCTTCAGTCACAATGCATTAACAACTTCCTTTTATATATTGTAATTCTTGAATCACAATGCACCAAGTATTTCCTTTTATATAATGTAATTCTTGGGTCACAATGCATCAAAAATTTCCTTCTATTTATTGTACTCCTCTGAAAATAAAATAGTCCCATCTCAAACCAAACTTGGCATAAAGCTCAGCAAGGAAATATCTGTGATCACAGTTTAGTCAAAATGATATTAAGAAACTGCCTTGAGTAAGAGAGAGGATTTTTGAAGGACTTCCAGAGCTTAGGGTCAAAGCAGTTAAGGCAAGATGGAGCAATTCAAATCAGGGATGAGAGGTATGGAGGTTTGGATGATTAGCCGGAGTTACAGGGAAGGGCATTTTTTACAGAGACATAGTTAGCCATGGATACAGAATCAGAATAGAATCAGGTTTATTGTCACCAGCACGTGTTGTGAAATTTGTTAACTTTGCAGCATTAATTCAATGCCATACATAATAGAGAAGAAGAGAAAACATAACAAAATAATAAATAAATCAATTACAGTATATTTATTTATATATATATATACATAGATAGAATAGATTAAAAATAGTGCGAAAAAAACAGAAATAATATATATTAAAAAAGTGAGGTAGTATTCACGGGTTCAATGTCCATTTAGGAATTGGATGGCAGAGGGGGAAAAGCTGTTCCTGAATCGTTGAGTGTGTACCTTCAGGCTTCGGTACCTCCTACCTGATGGTAACAGTGAGAAAAGGGCATGCCCTAGGTGCCGAAGGTCCTTAATAATGGACGTTGCCTTTCTGAGACACTGCTCCTTGAAGATGTCCTGGGTACTTTGTAGGCTAGTACCCAAGATGGAGCCAACTACATCAGCCATTCTCAATGGGGGCCATGGCCTATTTGAAGTGGACCACCGACTGAAAACTGTGAGAAGGGGAGCCCCAAAGTTTTATGGGGGCCCTGGTAACTGAACTGATGAAATACTCAAGCAGCAACCTTCATTGGAGTCAATAGATTCCCTCCTATTTATAATATCTTTCCAACACACCATTTGAATTTGGCACACCTGGTAGATTCATTGTTTAAGCTCCTCCCACTCACTTCAGAGTCAGTCGCGAATCTGACTGCACCGTGACAACATATTCAATCAAGGGTTCTTGCATCCATTATCGCCATACTTCATTCTCTGAAGATCAGCTAGACCTTTTTCAGCCTAGTAACTTTAAAGTATATGTGTTTGGATATACTATAGGTTAAGGAAGGTTGTGAAAAGTGTTTATTACAGCATATGAGGTTACTGAAAAAAAAATCCCTGGCTCCAGGTGACAGCATTTTCTGTCAGTAATGTATCTGTATTTCGCGTGCTTATTATTTTCAGAAATAATTCTACCCTTGAGTTCCTTAGCGAAAAAAAGTGTCGGCAGTATTCAGTGGAATACTTATTGTATGGTTTCATCACCATCTCCGCAAAATCCATCTTTGCCCATGTGTTTGAACTGCATGACCACGTTGTCAAATAAAAGCATGAGGCCAAGTAAATTGAAAAAACATTTGGATACCTCACATCCAGAGGGGAAGGATAAACACTTACATTTCTTCAAAAACCTTCAAGATAATTTTGAGAGAAGGCCAACACTGAAACAAATGCTTACTCAAATGTCACAGAGATTAGAGAAGGGTCTTGTTGCATCATACAAAATTAGTAAACTGATTGCTAAAACTGGAAATGCTCACAAGATTGGTGAGTCGCTTATCCAGCCTTCAGCGTCCATAATAATATCTGATGTCATGAATTTGAGTGCCAAAGAAACAACTCAGGCAATTCCTTTGAGTAATTCTACAGTTGCCAGAAGAATTGATGAGATGGCACGGGACATTGAAGAGGATTGGTCAGTTCGTTACAATCCAAGAAATTCTCTTTACAATTAGACGAAACTACTTTATAAGATAACGTTATAATTCAGGGCCCCAAACAATCCTTCCAGGTGAGGCATCACTTCACCTGTGAGTCGACTGGGGTGATATACAGCGTCCGGTGCTCCCGATGTGGCCTTTTATATATTGGTGAGACCCGACGCAGACTGGGAGACTGCTTTGCTGAACATCTACGCTCTGTCCGCCAGAGAAAGCAGGATCTCCCAGTGGCCACACATTTTAATTCCACATCCCATTCCCATTCTGACATGTCTATCCACGGCCTCCTCTACTGTAAAGATGAAGCCACACTCAGGTTGGAGGAACAACACCTTATATTCCGTCTGGGTAGCCTCCAACCTGATGGCATGAACATTGACTTCTCTAACTTCCGCTAGGCCCCACCTCCCCCTCGTACCCCAGCTGTTACTCCTTTTTATGCACACATTCTTTCTCTCACTCTCCTTTTTCTCCCTCTGTCCCTCTGAATATACCTCTTGCCCATCCTCTGGGTCACCGCCCCCCCATCTTTCTCCCTAGGCCTCCTGTCCCTTGATCCTCTCGTATCCCCTTTTGCCTATCACCTGTCCAGCTCTCGGCTCTATCGCTCCCCCTCCTGTCTTCTCCTATCATTTTGCATCTCCCCCTCCCCCTCCAGCTTTCAAATCCCTTACTCACTCTTCCTTCAGTTAGTCCTGACGAAGGGTCTCGGCCTGAAACGTCGACTGCGCCTCTTCCTATAGATGCTGCTTGGCCTGCTGCGTTCACCAGCAACTTTGATGTATGTTGCTTGAATTTCCAGCATCTGCAGAATTCCTGTTGTTTTTATAAGATAACGACACTCTTCTCATGGCTCATGTGAGATTCTGGAACAGAAACGAACTGATGGAAGAGATGTAGTTTGCCAGGAGGATTAAAACGGATACTAAGGGACTGCCTATTTTTGAAGATGCCAAAAGTTCCTTAAACGAGAACAATATTCCAATGGAGAATATAATTGCTTGTGCAACTGATGGTGCCGCTTCTATGGTTGGTCGATAGAGGATTCATCGCCCATCTAAAAAGATTTATACCTTCTGTCTTTACTATTCATTGCGCCATTCACAGGGAGCACCTAGTAGCTAGAAACTTAGGAGGATGTCTCAATCTTTCGCTTTCAGTTGTCATAAAGGCTGCAAACTTCATCAAATCCCAAGCCCTTCGGGATCATCTTTTCCGGCAGCTGTGTGAAGAAAATGATGAAGACTTCCGGATGCTGCTGCTGCATACTGAGGTGAGGTGGCTTTCCAAGGGAAACTGTCTGCAACGTTTTGTTACACTCTGGGACACCACAGTTTCCTTCATGTCTGATAAAGAGCATGGAGAAAGACTCGTTGATGCTAAGGCGGACATATTTTATCTGACAGATATCTTTCAGAAACTTAATTTGTTAAACAAGACATTACAGGGCAACAACAGTAACCTCGTAGATTGTAAGGAAGCCATTGTTTCTTTCTTTAAGAAACTCAAAGTCTATTGTCATAATATGGGACGTCGGGAATTTTTATAATTTCCAAACCTGAAAATGATCGCAGAGGCACCGGAGGACGATGACCTTACTGTTTATGTGAAACATCTCAAGCAGATACACAAAGATATGCAAGAAAGATTTAATGACCTGTTAAACCTCGGTATCCCGGATTGGATTTTGAATCCATTTGAAGTACAACCCACCCAAGTTGAGGCAGAAATTCAAGAGAGTTTGATTGATCTTCAGAGTGATATAACTGCACGTCGTCAGTTCAGTCAAGCTCAAAAAGATATTTGGATCAAGAGTGACCTGCCGAATAAATTTACAACACAGTGGGAAAAAGCCCAAAGATTTTTTATTGCCTTTCTCTCAACATATTTGGTTGAGAGCAGATTCTGCAAGGTAGTTTCCTTGACAAAATCCAGGAACAGAATTGATATCGCAACAAGAGGTGACCTCTGACTGTCATTGTCTAATTTGGAGTCCGATATCATGAAGCTTGCAGAAAAACACCAAGCTCAAGGATCGCATTAGGCCTGAGAGATGATTAATTTCATACAGGCATTTTTTAAGTTTTGTCCAGTATATCAGAATGTTCAAGTTTTCTTGGTGTACAATAATAAATGATTTTCTGTCTATCTGTTCGTGTTGTATCCCTGTTTGAAAGGGGGGCCCTGAAACCTGAGAAGAGATCCTAAGGGGGCCGTGGCCAAACAAGAGTTGAGAATCACTGGATTACATTTACAACCCTCTGCAGCTTCTTTCAGTCCTGTGCAGTAGCCACGCTCCCCCCACCCCCCATAGCAGACAGTGATACAGCCTGTGAGAATGCTCTCCACGGTACATCTATAGAAGTTTTTGAGTGTATTTGCTGCCATACTAAAATTCTTCAAACTCCTAATGAAGTATAGTCACTATCTTGCCTTCTTTATAACTGCATTGACATATTGGGACCAGGTTAGGTCCTCAGAGATCTTGACATCCAGGAACTTGAAACTGCTCACTCTCTCTGTAGGGTACAAGAAATGAAGACCAAATTAATTGCTGGGAACAGACACAAAAGAGACTGCAGATGCTGGAATCTGGAAAAAAATTAAACTGCTATAAGATCCTCATCAAGATCGAAAGTACAGTAGGAAGATAACAGGGATGAGGCAATGGCTGGTGGGTGATAAGTGGAACCAGATAAAGGAAAGACAATGGATAAACAGATCTAGGTGCAGGAGGTATAGGAAAGGGGAATGAAGAGAGAAGAAACCCAGGTGAACAGTTATGTGGGAGAGGACAGATCGATCTAGTTGAGGAGTCTAGATAATGAAGAGGTAAGGCATGGAAAAGGTCAACAGAGAAAGAGAAAAGCTGGGTAGACCAATGAGAATGGAAAAGAAACACAGGGAGGAGGGAGGTGAGTTACCAGAAATGGAAAGTTTCAACGTTCAATTGACTGTAGGCTATTCAAGCAGAATAGGAGTGGTGGTGTTCTAGTCTGCACTTGGCCTCATCATTGCAGCAGAGAAGGCTGAGGAGAGGCAGGTTGGTTTTGCGATGGGAAAGAGAGCTGAAGTGACATACAGCCAGAAGCTCAAGTTGACCGTTTTTCAGGTACCACCTAGTCTACGCTTGCTCTTGTCAATGTAGAGTGGCCACATTGCAGGTCATTGAATATATTTGAAGTGGAGGTTGATAGGTTCTTTATTAGTAGGGCGTCATAGGTTACGGTGAGAAGGCAGGAGAATTGGATTGGGAGGGATAATAAATCAGCCATGATGGAATGACTGACCAGACTCAGTAGGCCAAATAGCCTAATTCTGCTCCTTTGTCTTATGACCTTATAGTATTGAGAAGCTCAAATCCATGCATCAAAAGCACGGCGGTAGTAACAAGAGTATGCAACCCCATCCCATCAGCCACATCCTGTCCTGGCCATGGAACAGACTGCTATTCTTACATCAGTCCCATCAGCCACCACAGCTCTCACAAAGTTCCAAGTACATTTATTATACAAGTATGCATACATTATACAACCTTGAAGTCGGTCTCCTTACAGGCAGCCACAAAACAAGAAACCCAAAAGAACCCATAAAAAAAACACCCAATATGCAGAGAGAGAGGAAAAAAACAAATAGTGCAAACAATAAAAGTAAGCAAATTGCATTTAGAACAAAAGGGAGTCTTCAGAGACGTCGCCTGGGGCAACCAGAGCAGGCCCAGAGCCACAGCCTCAGTTCAGTACATAGCGAAGTAAACACTGCCTCCAGCAGCACCATCTTAAAAGGTGGTAGCAAGTCAGCCTCAATCCCTCGGGACTGCCCATAAAGAAAAAAAACCCTTTTGTGATCTTGACTGAGGCTAGGTATTACCCAGGAAACCAAGTGAATATCTCCTCATCTTCAAAATGTGGCCTTTGGTTGTCTTTAGTCTGCCTGCAAAGGCAGACAGGATCTCAGATTAACATTCAGAACAAAAGCAAACTACTGGAAATTCTCAGCAATCAGGAGACATCCATGGGAAGAGAAACTGAGTTAATGTTTCAAGTTGAAGACCTCATGCCGGAACCGTAGCTACATCCTTATGGGGATATTACACACTGTTCTTGTCAGATTTTGTTTCATTATGGTTGTATTACCACATTAAATATAATTACAAGTTTCTGTAGCAACAATTTGCCAAAGAAACTCAGCATGTTCTATGGTAACATCTGTGGGTGGAATGGAATTGTTAACATTTTGGGACGAAACCCATTAGTATTTCCAATACTCAATGTAGTTTGATGATATCATGGTCTCACCAAAGGTCTTCAACCTGTAGTATTGACTCTGTTTCTCTTCCCACAGATATAGTCTAATCTGCTGAGTATTTCCAATACTTTAGACCTACAATATTGAGCCCTGCTGAAGGAAATCAGCTCTGATTTATGTGCGTAAAACAGAATTGGGCTTTGAAGCTCTTAGGCAGGCAGGGGACTGTGCAGAGAACGGAGGGATACGGACCTTTTGTGGGCAAAGAGATTAGGTATCATTAATTACCTTGGTACAACATCGTGGGCAAAAGAGCTTATTCTTCTATCGTGCTATTCTGCCATATGTTCTTGGTCTACCTCCTGGCTTAGAAAGTGAGAGCAAACTCACCTGACCCACAAATGTCACATCTCTTGGTTTCATGGTGTGCACCATAACTGCTAGCTCCATAGAAGCAGCAGCTTTGCATAGACAAGTTCCCAGGAACCTGCTTTCAAAAGACCCATACTTAATGAGTCCCAGCAGTTTCACACTGAGCTGGCCACGAAGCCACTCCATAATGAGTTGAAAATGGTGCAGCAACATCAGTAATCAAATTGTAGCATGAATGCTCAGAATGAACACAAGGACATTAATATTCTAAAAGTATTTCTGTTTCACTGTTCATCTTCCCTGCACTGTTTGGTAAGCTCATGAGGTTAAACTTCCTTCTTCCTCATTGCATGATCGTTATACAGAGCCAGTGAACCCTAGATTGATCCATTACAGCACAGAAACATGCCCGTCAATCTATCATGTTGCTGCCAAACATCAAATACCCATCTCTCATGATCTCCTTTCTCAGCATCTGGACTGCAGCTTTCTATACCGTGGTGATTCAAGTGCTCATCAGATGCTTCATAAATGCACCAGCTTCTTAAAACTACTGTACCAGTGAAGGTGTTACATTTTGTAATGTCAGACCAGGGAAGGATATTCACAGTGAATGATGGGGTCCTGGGTGGTGTCACTGCACACTTGAGCTTCAACTTAAATCAAAGCTCTCTGATCTTAGATACCTCTGCAGTGGGGAAAAGTGCCACACTCATAATTTGTATATGAAGTCCCCCTCCCTCCTCTGTTCCAAAAAACAAAAGCAAGCCCAGTCTATCCAGACTCTCCTCACACCCAACACTCCCCATCCCAGACAACTTCCTGGTGAATCTCCTCTGCACCCTTCCAGAGCAATCACGCCCATCCTACAGTGAGACAGGCGAAACTGGACACAAAATACTCTATCCATGACACAAACAAGACCTGCCCGTTCCTACATTCAATGTTCCAGCTAATGATGGTAAGCAGCCCGTGTTTCTTCATCAACACCCTATCTACTAGTCAATGAACCTTGAGCCAAGGGAGGCTCCATACCCACAGGAAGGGCCAAATCAGCAGAAAGAATGGAACCTGAGGAGCATCTGGGGCCAAGGTGACCAGAGAATCTTCTTTAAGGCACACCCTGGTATCTACAAGCAGCTTCCCACCCGCCAGATAGCACAGCTCAGAGCAGCTGCCTCAAAGTAGAAAAACTTCATCGGTCCAAAGCACCATAAGACCTTAAGATAGAATCAGTTAGGCTATTCAGCCCATCGCGTCTGCTGCACTGTTACATCACGGCTGATTTATGATTTATCCATCACGGCTGATTCCTCTCAAACCCATTCTCCTGCCATCTCTATAACCTTTAATGTTCTGACTAACCAAGAAGCTATCAACCTCTGCTTTAAATATAACTAATGACTTGGCGTCCCGAGCCCTCCAAGGCAATGAATCCTACAGATTCACCTCCCTCTGGCCAAATAAATTCCTCCTCGTCTCTGTTCTAAATGGATGCCCCTCTATTCTGAGGCTGTGTCCCCTGGTCACAGACTCACACAGTATCATAAACATCCTGTCCACATCCACTTCAATGAAAACCCCTCACTCCTCTAAACTCCAGCAGGTACAGGCCCAGAGCTATCAAACGATCCTCATGTCTTAATCCTTTCATTCCTAGGGTCATTCTCTTGAAGCTCTTCCAGACCCTCCCCAACGCCAGCACTTCTTTTCTTAGATAAGGGGCCCAAAACTGCCCACAATATTCCAAGTGAGGTCTGAGCGATGCTTTATAAAGCCTCAGCATTACGTCCTTCCACTTGTATTTGAGTCCTCTTGAAATGAAGGCTGACATTCCATTTGCCTTCCTTATCACTGACTCAACCTGCAAGTTAACCTTTAGGGAATCCCACAAGAGGACTCCCAGGTCCCTTTGCCACTCTGATTTTTGAATTTTCTCCCTATTTAGAAAATAGTCCACACCTTTATTCCTTCTGCCAAAATGCATGATCATGCACTTTCTTACACGATGTTCTATCTGCCACTTCTTTGCCTATTCCCCCAATGTGTCTAAGTTATTCTGCAGACACCCTGTTTCCTCCAGGTTATCTGCCTCTCTATTTATCTTCGTATTGTCCGCAAACACGGCCACAAAACCATCAATTCCATCATCCAAATCACTGACATATAATCTGAAAAGAAGCAGTCCCGATACCAATGCCTACAAAAAAGCAATAGTCTCTAGCAACCAACCAGACAAGGCCCCATTTACTCCCACTGTATGCCTCCTCCCAATCAGCTACTCTTCTATCCATGCAAGTATCTTTCTTGTAAAACCATGGGCTCTATCTTGATAAGCAGCCTCACATGTGGCACCTTGTCAAAGGCCTTCTGAAAATCCAAATAAACGACATCCACTGACTCTCCTTTGTCTATCCTGCCTGTTATTTCCTCATAGAATTCCAACAGATTTGTCAGGTGAGATTTCTTTTAAGGAAACTATGCTGACTTTTGTATGTTTTATCACGTGCCTCCAAAACCTCATCCTTAGTAATGGATTCCAAACACTATAATCAAGTGAAATGGCCTACAATTTTCTTTCTTCTGCCTCCCTCCCTTCCTTCCTAAAGAGTGGAGTGATATTTGCAATTTTCCAATCCTCCAGAACCATTCTAGAATGTACTGATTCTTGAAAGATCATTACTAATGCCTCCACAATATCGTTAGTTACCTCTTTCAGAACCCTAGGGTGTAGTTCAGGTGACTTACCTACTACACCTTCAGTCATTCCAGTCCCGAGCACCTTGTCCTTATTAACAGCAACTACACTCACTTCTGCCCCCTAACATTCTTGAATTTCTGATATACTGCAAGTGTATTCCACAGCGAAGACTGATACAAAATAATTATTAAGTTCTTTCTCCCCTGTAAACTACCTCTCCAGCATCATTTTCCAGCGGTCTGATATCCACTCTCACCTCTCTGTTACTATTTAACTTCCGGTATCATTTTATTATATTACTAGCTAGCTTAACTTCATATTTCATCTTTTTCCTCGTTATAGATTTTTAGTTAGCTTCTGTGTTTTTCAAAAGCTTCCAAATCCGTGAACTTCCCACTAATTTTTGCTATATTATATGCCCTTTCGTTTCATTTCATGCTGTCTTTGACTTCCCTTGTCTGCCACAGTTGCCTCATCCTCCCTTTAGAATACTTCTTTATTTTTGGAATGTACTTATCCTGCACCTTCCAAGTTGCCCCCAGAAACTCCAGCCACTGCTGTTCAGCCGTCATCCCTGCCAGTGTCCGCTTCCAATCAAATTTGGCCAGCTCCTCTCTTATGCCTCTGTAATTCCCTTTACTCCACTGTAATACTGATATATCTGACTTCATCTCTTCCTTCTCACGCCATGGGGTGAATCCTATCATATTATGATCACTGACTCCTAAGGGTTATTTTACCTTAAGCTCCTTCATCAAATCTGGTTCATTACACAACACACAAACCAAACCTGCCTTTCCCCTAGTGGGTTTAACCACAAGCTGCTCTAATAAGCCATCTCATAGGCATTATACAAGTTCCCTCTCTTGGGATCCACCACCAACCTGATTTTCCCAATCTACCCACATATTGAAATCCTCCATGACTATCGTAACATTGCCCTTTTTATGTGCTTTTTCTAACTCCAATTGTAATTTATATCCCCTATCCTGGCTACTGTTCAGAGGCCTCTACATCATTCCAATCAGAGTCTTTTTACCTCTGCAGTTTCTTAACTCTACCCACAAAGATTCTACATTTTCTGATCCTATGTCACTACTTTCTAAGGACTTGATTTCATTTTTTTTACCAAAAGAGCCACCCCACCCCTCCACCTACCTGACAGTCCTTTCGATGCAATGTATATCTTCAGTAATATACAATCTCACACCAGCCTATCTCTAACTTCACTACACGATCATCAACCCTATTCCTTATGCAGTCAAATATAACACCTTCAGACCTGTATTCATCACCTTTTTCAACATTGCCCCCATGTTACACTTCAATTCATCTCACTGAATACAATTTTGCCCTATCATCTGTCTGTCTCTCCTCACAGTCTCACTACACACAGCACCTACCTGTACACTAACTAACCGATCCTCAGCCCCACTCCAGTTTCCATCCCCCTGCCAATTTAGTTTAAACCCTCCACAACAGTTCTAGCAAGCCTGCCCACAAGGATATTGATTCCCCCTTGGGTTCAGGTTTAACCTGTCCCTTTTATACAGGTCACACCTTCCCCCAGAAGAGATCCCAATGATCCAGAAATCTGAAACCCTTCACCAGTTCCTCAGCCACTCTTTCATCTGTACTATCATCCTATTCCTGCCCTGACAAGCACACGGCATGGGAGTAATTCAGAGATTAAAAGACTCTTGATGTTGTGAGAGAAACAAGAAGACAAGAAGGCAGAAAGGAAGGGACTATTAATAAACCTGGCCACTTTGCTCACTATCAGGGCTTGGATTGGCAGCCTGGTGCCATTTAATCGAGGCAGGACCACCTTCAGAAACTCTAAGTATGTTGTCTTAGATAAGCTCATTTGGAATGTCCATGGGCCAATTCCACTGTCAAACAAGTTAAAGCTGCTGCTGTTTGGAACTAGACAACAGCGTTCACAAATACTGGGGGTCAGCTAAACCCCCCCTCCCTAAAGAGTTAAATACGCGTGGTTAAAACAGCTCTGCCATAGATCCAGAATTCATCCATTTCCCCTGGATCCTGAAGCCAGTGAGAAGCAAGAGCCCCATTAAATACCCATATAGTTAATAGGACTCAAGGCATCTGCTGAAAGGATGGGGGGTATGGGAACCCATCTCGATGAAACAGGCTGGGAAATCTCATCTGAAGGCTGCATCAGACACCCCACCCTGACAAAGCAGCTTCAATCCCCTTCCCCACCATCTAATTTTGCGCCACTCACCCTTCCTCCCCCATTCACAGAATGGTTTTAACCCTCTTCCTCACCAGTTAATCTGGTGCTGGTATCGGAGCACCAAGCACCAGGATCTTGGCCTGCAACAACTTCTTAGCTCCCATCCCCCTCTCTTCTCCTTGGCCACGCCCATCTTCGGTGGCCAGCACGGTGAAAGGGAGGTGCCAGGACTTGAGCTCAAGCTACAAACCAATAGACAGGACAAGCCGCAAACTCACTCACATTTACAATCACCACCACCCCACCATGGTTCCCCACCACATGCAAACCAAGGGCAGAAAGCACTTTATAAAACTACTGTCTTCTCTTAATGCATACCCAGACAATCTAACCTGAAGACAATAAAGCTATCGAGATGACTTGCCAAGAAGCTCCCAAGAAGGACCGTGTTTGATTAGAAAATGTTGGAAAGGGTAGTACCGTTGTCCTGTTGGGAGAACCGTGCAATATTTAGGATCTAGAGTAGACATGGGTCCGTCTGGAGAGTACATCAGTACTTTAAGTCACTTGAAGACTGTCCAGAGGGGAGATGAGGATATTCTTCAGCAAGCAAAACTTCATTAATCCGTACACTTGAGACTTTGATGGTGCCAGACTATTAAATTCTGCAGACTATTGGATGTTATTCATTATTATGTCATCCGGTTTTATTATTTTTAAGATGTCATAGTAGAATAATAAGTGTACCAGTGAATCCTATAGGTTTAAAGGGATTGTTAGTAAACAGAAAAGCTCTGATAGTTCATGGCAATGTAGGAAACAAAGCCACAGTGAGTTTCTAGAGAGCATGGGGCATAGGTGCAGTGGCACTTAGTGGAACAGAGGGTAGGAACTGGGGACCCAGAGCTCAAAATGGAGCACAGGAACTGGGACACTGATGTTGGGAAAGATGCACGGGGACTTGGGCCCCACTAAGCAGAAAGGAAGGGCGGGAAATGGTGTGGTGAGTTTATAGGGCATATGGGAACCCTGGACCCCTGGAGTCAGAAGGGAACACAACAAACATCACCTGGTGAGCCATATGTCAAACCATTAAGATTTCCAGCATGGTCAAATAACAGATTATTGGAGTTTCATTAAATTTACTCAAGACAGCTGTTAAAATCTGGAATACTCTTGAACATCAAAACAAATCTTCAGATGCTAAAAATCTGAGACTAAACAAAATGTTGGAAACACTCAATAAGACAGGCAGCATCTATGGAGAGGAACAGGAATTAAAATTCAATTTAGGGACCTTATCAGAGAAAAGGTTTATTTTTTTCCCCTGAATTTTGCATGGGAAGTGTTTTCCATGGGGAGTGATAGTTGATTCTGTGAACAAATCTTATAGAGGATTGGTCAGCAGCTTGGAGGAATACACAAGCTTACAGTCAACAAGCTGCTTGGAACTGCAGTTGGAATTGGTTTATTACTGTCACATACACCAAGATACAGTGAAAAGCTTGTCTTGCATACTGTTCATACAGGTCTGAACATTCCAAGGTGAAATGAGGTAGAACAAACAAACAGAATGAAGTGTAACAGTAGAAGAATACGTTCAGTGCAAGATTAGAATGAGGTAGATGGCTGCATATTCAAAGAGCTAGGTCAGTTGCAAAGGGCTGAATAGCCTCCTTCTTGCTATCCATAGTGAGAGGATTTGCAACCTGTGCACCTGGTGAAGATGGCAGAGGCACATAGCACAAAGTCTGTCTTGAAAGACCACACACAGCCCAAGATATTTCCATCCATGAACCTCGATGGAAAAGCCTGCACATGTAGATATAAGTAAGGTCAGACTTGCGGTGTGTGGATCAGACTCTAAAGGAAGGTCAAAACTGTCACTCTATAAATGTCAGATTTTTGGATGAAATCTTAGTTTGCTCAAAAATTTCTACACAATGCAATTTTTTCAACTGTTGCCTTTGGACTGCATTTATGCAAAAATGTCTACTAAGTAATTATTAAAATATCAATCTTGACAAGAGCAAACTACTTTGAGCTTCCTTTGAAAGATAATAATGTATTCTTTAAGAGAATAATTCATCTTTGTAATAACATGCAGTATTTTATGTAATATAAGCGCAATAAAATTAAAATCTCTCATTGGCAATAAGGAAATAATCAGAATCAGGTTTAATATAACAGCACATGCTTACTTTACTATACATTCAGTGTGTGAGTGTGTGTGTATATATATATATATATATAATATCTAAGTTAAAGTAAGTAGTGCAAAAAACACAGAAATAAAAAAAGTAGTGAGATAGTGTTCATGGGTTCAATGTGAATCATAAGTGTGTGCCTTCAAGCTTCTGTACCTCCTTCACAATGGGAACACTGAGGGCACATCCTGGGTGCTGGGGATTCTTAATGATGGATGCAGCCTTCCTAAGGCACCGCTCCCTGAGGCTAGTACCCATGATGGAGCTGACTAATTTTACAAATTTCTGCAACTTATTTCAATCAAGTGCAAAAACCCCCACTTCCAATAACAGACAGTGATGCAGCCAGTCAGAATGCTCCCTCCATGGTACATTGTAGATGTTTTTGAGTGTTTTAGGTGACAAAACAAATCTCCTCAAACTCCCAACGAAATATAACTGATGTCTTGTCTCCTTTATAGCAGCATCAATATACTGCATCCAGGTAAGGTCCTCAGAGACATCGATACCCAGGAACTTGAAATTTCTCACTCTCCTCACTTTTGGTCCCTCTGTGAGGATTAGTTTGTGTTCCCTCATCTTACCCTTCCCAAAGTCCACAATCAGTTCTTTGGTCTTGCTGACATTGAATGCAAGGTTGTTGCTGTGACACCACTCTACTAACCGGTATGTCTCACTCCTGTATGCCCTTTCATTACCATCTGAAATTCTGCCAACCATGGTTGTATCATCAGCAAATTTACAGACGCTCTTTGAGCTATGCCTAGCCACACACTCATGGGTGCAGAAAGACTACAGCAGTGAGCTAAACACACATCCCTGTGGAATGCCAGTGTTGATTGTCAGCGAGGTGGAGATGTTATTTCCAATCCACACAGATTGTGGTCTTCAGGTTAAGAAATCAAAGATCTAGTTGCAGAGGGAGATACAGAGGCCCAGGTTGCTTTTCAATCAGGATAGTGGTAATGATGGTGTTAAATACAGAGTCATAGTCAAGAAACAGCAACCTGACATGAGTATTTGCATTATCCAGGTGATCCAAGGCTGCATGGAGAGCCATTGAGATCACAGCTGCTATAGACCAATTGTGGCGATTGGCAAACTGCAGTGGCAAACTCCAGGTCCTTGCTGAGACAGGAGTTCATTCTGAACATGACTAACCTCTCAAAGCATTTCATCACTATAGATATGAGTGCTACTGGGCAACAGTCATTGGGGCAGCTCACACTGCTCTTCTTGAGCACTGGTATAATTGTTGCCTTTTTGAAGCCAGTGGGAGCTTCCGACTGTAGCAGTGAGAGATTGAAAATGTCTTTGAATACTCCCGCCAGTTAGTTGGCACAGGTTTTCAGAGGCTTACCAGGTACTGCATTGGACCCTGCCATCATGTGAGGGTTCACTGTCTTGAAAGGGAGCCTGACATCGGCCTCTGAGACAGAGATCACAGGGTCATCAAATGCTGCAGAGTTCCTCGGAGCTGTGGTTTTATTCTCCCTTTCAAAGCCAGCATAAAAGGCGTTGAGCTTATCTGGTAGTGAGGCATTGCTGCCATTCATGATGTTGGGTTTTGCTTTGTAGGAAGTAATGGCCTGCAAATCCTGCCAGGGTTGACATTTATTCAGTGTTGCCTTCAACCTCACTCAGTATTGTTTCTTGGCTCTTGAAATAACTCTCTGTAAGTCATACCTGGTTTTCTTATACATACTTGGATTGCCAGACGTAAATGCCATAGATCTAGCCCTCAGCAGATTACAAACCTCTTGGTTCATCCACGGCTTTTGGTTTGGGAAAGCGGAGCAAGTTTTTGTGGGCACACACACATCCACACAGGTTTTAATGAAGTCGGTAACAAATGCAGCATTCTCATCCAGTCCACCAATTCAAAGCAGTCCTGAAAGCACTCCTGTGCTTCCCTGGTCCGTACCTTCTTGGTCCTCACTACTGCTGCTGCAGTCTTCAGTCTCTGCCTACACTCGGGGAGTAGAAGTACAGCCAGGTGATCAGACTTACCAAAGTGTGGGTGTGGGATAGCATGGTAAGCACTCTTGAACTTAATAACAGTGCGTTATTTCCTCTGGTACTACAGGTGATTTGTTGATAATAATTATTTATTGACTTTATCAAGCTAGTCTGGTTAAAATCCCCCAGAATGATGGGGAATGCATCAGGATGTGCTGTTTCATGCCTGTTGATTATACTGCTCAGTTCGTCTAGAGCCTGCTTGACTTTGGCCTGGGGTGGAATGTACACTGCTACCAAAGTGATCGTTGAAATCTCCCACAGCAGATAAAATAGACAGCACTCAATTGCAAGGTACTGTAGGTCTGGTGAACCGTATTGCAATGTCACCAACACTTTACTACACCATGAGGCATACGCCTCTACCTCTGCTTTTGAGAGATTCGACCAACCTATCTTGACAAAGTATTGTGAAACTGTCTATTCGAATCACTCTGGCTGGCATGGAAGGGCTTAACTAAGATTCTGTAAAACAAAGGACACGTTCAATCTTAACATCCCTCTGATACAGCACCCCAGCTCTGAGATCGTCAATTTTATTTACCAGAAACTGTAGGTTTGCCAGCAAGACAGGTTGGCACTGGGAGTCGAAAACCTCATTTCTTTTTAAATGCACCATCCGACCAGCACATCGATCCCTCTTGCACCGGTGCCTCTTAAAGGGGCAGTGTGCCAGCCACAGTCCAGTCTATTTCCATCTGTTTTAAGTAGTGATAGATCATTTAATCACATTAAAACTTCATCACTGACTGTACAGATCATAGATGCAGTTATGGTTCTCAGCTGTTGCAGGCTAAAACAAGAATATTTGATGATTTCCATCATTTTCAAGGAGAGCTTCTGTTCCAGTTGTCCATGGTGTTGGCACTCCGGAAATACAGTACTGCAGATGACTGAAATTTTGGTTTACATGGTAGGTCTTAGGGAGAGACTTAGAGGTGGAGAGAGAGCAAGAGAGGTTTAGAAATGGAATTCCATAAGGAACACACATCAAAGTTGCTGGTGAACGCAGCAGGCCAGGCAGCATCTCTAGGAAGAGGTACAGTTGACGTTTCAGGCCAAGACCCTTTGTCAGGAATAACTGAAGGAAGAGCTAGTAAGAGATTTGAAAGTTGGAGGGGGAGGGGGAGATCCAAAATGACAGGACAAGACAGGAGGGGGAGGGATGGAGCCAAGAGCTGGACAGTTGATTGGCAAAAGGGATATGAGAGGATCATGGGACAGGAGGCCCAGGGAGAAGGAAAAGGGGCGGGGGGAAGCCCAGAGGATGGGCAAGGGGTATAGTGAGAGGGACAGAGGGAGAAAAAGGAGAGAGAGAGAAAGAATGTGTATATATAAATAAATAAATAATGTATAGGGTACGAGGGGGAGGTGGGGTATTAGCGGAAGTTTGAGAAATCAATGTTCATGCCATCAGGGTGGAGGCTACCCAGACGAAATATAAGGTGTTGTTCCTCCAACCTGAGTGTGGCTTCATCTTTACAGTACAGGAGGCCGTGGATAGACATATCAGAATGGGAATGGGATGTGGAATTAAAATGTGCAGCCACTGGGAGCATCCTCTGGGCTTCCCCCCTCCCCCTTTTCTTTCTCCCTAGGCCTCCTGTCTCATGATCCTCTCATATCCCTTTTGCCAATCAACTGTCTAGCTCTTGGCTCCATCCTCCCCCCACTCCTGTCTTCTCCTATCATTTTGGATCTCCCCCTCCCCCTCCCACTTTCAAATCCCTCACTAGCTCTTCTTTCAGTTAGTCCTGACGAAGTGTCTCGGCCCGAAACGTCGACTGTACCTCTTCCTAGAGATGCTGCCTGGCCTGCTGCGTTCACCAGCAACTTTTATGTGTGTTGCTTGAAATTCCAGCATCTGCAGATTTCCCTGTGTTGTGTTCCATAAGGAACAGCGTTTGAGTCTGTAGTCACCACAATACAGAAATTAAATTTGGAAGCAATCTAGATCTGGAAATTGGTAGAGCAATGATATCCTGTAAAGTCTGTGACAAGAATACACATAGATTAAGATGTTAGCTGTCCTGTACTGGCACCAGTGGGATCAGTAGTTGGTCTGCCACCTGTCTTCAGGAGAGAGAGAGATAAGGAAAACAATGGAGCAACACTTGGAGATGTTAATGAAGGGACAGGAGAGAGTAACGGAAGGAGAGCTGTCAAGATCGGCTCCCCCTTTGAACCCTTAACTATTTGAAGTGATGGACAGGCGATACCCCAGCAGGGGGATAAAAAGGGACAGGTTCGCTAAGGCAGGACACACACGACACCCCGAGGTAACGAGACCCTGGAAGCGGTGCGTCTCTCACAAGTCGGTGGGAAGTTCTTGGACGGCTGGTCGCGGGATCAAGCCATAGACGCTCAGGGTGGAAAGGCACGATCGGCGGGAACCTGGTGTGTGTCCACCCTTGCCTGGGTGCCAGGTTCACCGCAGAGAAATGATCGTATCTGGAAACGGTGGGGTCACGGTAGGTGACCTCAGATGACATCACAAAGGACTCGCCTGAAAGCTGACTGCGAAGGTCTGCGTGGAAGCCGTTTTGAATATTCATTCGTTTTGCTCTCTCTCTCCTTCCCCCCACTGTCCATCGCCACGGCAGCGATTACTGCGAACTGAACTGAACTAAATTGAACTGAACTTTGCATCACTTTGAAACTGGTCATTTACCCCTAGACAACGATAGAGCTTGATTGATCCTGTTATCTTAATTCTGTGTACATGTGTGTTTATCATTGCTGAACTGTTGCATTCATTATCCTTTTGATTAGAGTACTGTGTTGCTTGTTTCTTTAATAAAACTTTCTTAGTTCTAGTAATCCAGACTCCAACTGAGTGATCCATTCCTGCTGGTTTGGCAACCCAGTTATGGGGTACGTAACATAAGTGGGGTTCTCGTCGGCGATTTTGAACGCTAAATTTGGGACGGAGTAAATTGATTGGGTCAAAATTCCCGAAAGAAAGAAAAGACAAACAGCAGAAACGGAGGCTGAGGAATTTATAAAGGCGCCGACCTTGGAGGCATTAGAGGATGCCAGGAAATTGGAATTGGTAGCTGTGGCCAACCGGTTGAATCTTGCTAAGGGGAAGTCGACAATGAGGAGAGAGGAGATACACAGAGCTATTGTAGAGCACTATGTATCTAAAGGTGTGTTTCCCCAAGGCGAGCTGGAGGTGGTGTCTATTGAAAAACCTGCTGGAGACGCGGTACAGGTGCAGCTTGAAAAACTGAGACTCGAGCACGAGTTCCGGGTACAGCAGTTGAAGCGAGAAGAGAAAGAGAAGGACAGACAGTTGGAGCGAGCAGAGAAGGAGAGAGAGTTAGAAAGGCGGGAGAAAGAGAAACAGTTAGAAAGGCAGGAGAGAGAGAGAGAGAGACAGTTGGAGCGAGAGGAGAAACAGAGGGAAAGGGAATTCGAGCTGGAAAAGTTAAGGATAAGGGCAGAGCAGGGGCCCGTGCCGAACCAAGATGGAGGGTTCCGGGCGACCCAGGAGGTTAGGCTGGTTCCCCCATTTGACGATACCAACGTGGATCGGTACTTTCTCCATTTCGAAAAAGTTGCTACCAGTCAGGACTGGCCGAGGGATAAGTGGGCTGTTTTGCTTCAGAGTGTACTGAAAGGGAAAGCCCAACAAGCTTACTCAGCTTTGTCCGTGGAAGATGCCCAGAGGTATGAGGTGGTGAAAGAGGCCATCCTCAGGATTTGTAAGTTGGTCCCGGAGGCATACCAGCAGAGGTTCCGGAATGCGAGGAAGCAGTGGGACCGCACGTATTTAGAGTTTACCCGTGAGATGCAGACATATTGTGAGCGTTGGTGCACCTCGAAGGGGGTAGAGGGGGATTATGACAGACTGCTACAGCTGATCCTGATTGAGCAGTTTAAAGGTTGTGTCCCTGAGGGTATGAGCCCTACCTAGATGAGAAAGAGGCAGCCACGTTAGCCGCAACTGCTAAGTTAGCGGATGAGTATGCGTTGATGCATAAAAGGAAGTTTGCCCCGAGTAAAGGCTACCAGAAGGGTAGTCAGGACGGCGGGGAGAGTCCGCCAGAAAAGTCAGAAAGTAAGCTGGGGACTAGTGAGAAGGATAAGGTAGACTGGGAGCAGTCTGGTAGGAAGTCTCCTGGGGTCGTCTGTTATAACTGCGGGAAAGTCGGACACTTTGCGTCCAGGTGCTTTGCCCCAAAGAAGGAGACGGGAAAAGGAAAAACAGTGATTTTGACTGGCTGTATCGAGCTGGTAAACGAACCGCTAGGAGGGGACAGGTCTGCCAAAGTTCAGGAAGGGCGCGAGAGATTTATCTCGGCCGGATTGGTGTCAGTGAAGGAGGGGTTAAAACCAGTCCCAGTGCGGATCTGGAGAGACACGGGAGCGTGTCAGTCACTGATACTGAAGAGTGTATTAGAGTTTAGCTCAGAGACCCAGACTGGGGAGATCAAGGTCAAAGGTATTGGGGAAGAGACAGAGGCAGTCCCTTTGCACCAGATACACTTACAAAGCAACCTGGTCTCTGGACTAGTCACGATCGGGGTGAGGCCCGAATTACCGATGAAAGGCGTGGAAGTCTTGCTCGGTAATGACCTCGCTGGGGGAATCGTGTTCCCAGCAGTGAGATTGACAGGTCAGCCTGCCAGGATTGAGGCCCCGCCCATGGACTCACAGGTTCATCAGGGACTGCGGTAGTAACTTTAGCTGAGACGTTTCTGCCAGCCTTGTACAAGAAGGGGGTAGAAAGTGAAAAGAAGGAGTGTAGTGAAACAAGAGGTAGTGAGGGAGCTGAGACAGACTTAGCATTAGCCAGGAAAGAATTTGTGCAGGCGCAGGAGCGAGACGAGGGGCTGATGGTTTTGGCAGAGACAGCTCTCTCTGACACAGAATTAACAAGGGAACCAGTAGGCTATTGTGTGGAGGAGGAAGTGCTAAGGAAGAAAGGGAAACCAAGTACCGTACCCACAGATGAGGAATGGGGGGTGGTGCAAAAGAGTTATGGGGATGAGATTTTTAACCTGGCCCACAAGGTACCCCCCGGTGGACATTTTGCGGTGCTGGAGGAAACAGTTGGTGGAATCATGAAAGAGGTTTACCGGCCGCACCGGAGGAAGGATGTTATTGATTATGGCTGACGCGAACTGAGACGGTCACAGGCTTTTGATATGCTAACAAAACTAGTCGGTGTTAGCGCGGAAATCAATGAAGCTAGGGTCCCCCTGATAAGAGAAAAAAACCATTTTGGAAAGATGAGTATGGTATCGACCAGATGGGAGAAGGCTATTGTTTTGGCCAGCACTGCTGATAAGGTCTCTCCCTTAATCCCCGAACAAAGTGACTCTTTAGGAGAAGTAATTAAACGACTCGCACACGTGTGTTTGATTGTCCCAAGGCGATGCAAAGAACTGGGACGCTGGGTGATGTTTGTTACACTAGGCCAGCCTAGCGAGCAACACCGCTATAGAATGAGTAATTCAGTGACTAAAGGGCTGACGAACACAGAGGTGTGTATTGGCGATGTAATACGGCTGTCTGAAGCCAGCTTGATAGTGAACCTTGAAAAAAATGAGTTCGGCCACACGAAGGTCACTTACCTGGGAATTGTGGTGACACAGGGGCAGCTGGCAGCGATGCAAGCTAAAGTGCGGGCTATCTTTGACATCCCAACCCCGACAGACAAGAGGGCTCTCAGAAGGCTCTTGGAGATGGTGGGGTACTGTAGAAAGATTTGCAATAACTCTGCGGTTACAACCCCTCCCCCTCCTACTAAGCCCTTGCGAGAGAAAACTAAGTCGGAATGGGACGACCCTTGTTATTGTGGTCCGGGACGAAACCCAATGAGAGGTTACATTGATCGCAATTCATCAGTGTTTTTGGCCACTATGAAGTTTGCCAAGTTGGATCCTGGTCTAAGGGATTATTAATAACACATATAAAAGGAACAGAAAATGTGATGGCTGACTGTCTGTCAGGTGTTGACAACTTCAAATTCGCTGTATCAGCCAAATAGCTGATAAAGATGTGTATTTGTGTGTATCAAATAATGTATTCATGTTTGTAATTTTTACCCCGGTAAAAATCCTTAAAGGGGGGAAGTGTGACAAGAATACACATAGATTAAGATGTTAGCTGTCCTGTGCTGGCACCAGTGGGATCAGCAGTTGGTCTGCCACCTGTCTTCAGGAGAGAGAGAGATAAGGAAAACAATGGAGCAACACTTGGAGATGTTAATGAAGGGACGGGAGAGAGTAACGGAAGGAGAGCTGTCAAGATCGGCTCCCCCTTTGAACCCTGAACTGTTTGAAGTGATGGACAGGCGATACCCCAGCAGGGGGATAAAAAGGGACAGGTTCGCTAAGGCAGGACACACACGACACCCCGAGGTAACGAGACCCTGGAAGTGGTGCGTCTCTCACAAGTCGGTGGGAAGTTCTTGGACGGCTGGTCGCGGGATCAAGCCATAGACGCTCAGGGTGGAAAGGCACGATCGGCGGGAACCTGGTGTGTGTCCACCCTTGCCTGGGTGCCAGGTTCACCGCAGAGAAACGATCGTATCTGGAAACGGAGGGGTCACGGTCAGTGACCTCAGATGACATCACAAAGGACTCGCCCGTAAGCTGACTGCGAAGGTCTGTGTGGAAGCCGTTTTGAATATTCATTCATTTTGCTCTCTCTCTCCTTCCCCCCACTGTCCATCGCCACAGCAGCGATTACTGCGAACTGAACTGAACTAAATTGAACTGAACTTTGCATCACTTTGAAACTGGTCATTTACCCCTAGACAACGATAGAGCTTGATTGATCCTGTTATCTTAATTCTGTGTACATGTGTGTTTATCATTGCTGAACTGTTGCATTCATTATCCTTTTGATTAGAGTACTGTGTTGCTTGTTTCTTTAATAAAACTTTCTTAGTTCTAGTAATCCAGACTCCAACTGAGTGATCCATTCCTGCTGGTTTGGCAACCCAGTTACGGGGTACGTAACAAGTCAAAGGGCTAGACTGATTGCAAAAAGAGTGAAGAGCAAAGACTTGGAGACATTTATAAGTTGGTTTTTTTTTTAATCTCTTTGCACACTGGGTGTTTGATAGTCTATTTTATGGATTCTTTTGGGTTTCCTTGTTTTGTGACTGCCTGTAAGGAGGTGATTCTCAAGGCTGTATAATGTACTTTGAACTTAGAACAGAACTGGCTGAACAAGCAGCAAGAGTGTGCAGTTTGAGGGAATTTGAAGGCAGGTCAAGGATGGAGTCAGGGCCGAATTAACCTAGTAACAAAAGTAGCATATGCTAAGGGCCCCAACCCACACTAAATGCTTGCAAGCTGCAGGCTGGTGAAATCAGCATCTCACGGTATTCTCACGACTGTTAGAGTGAGTTTTGGGTAGACGATTCATTTACACTTAAATAAATGACTTCAGCCATCAGTCTTCTGTTCTTTGACAAAGTACTGTGGATTGAGTTCATAACAATGCATTTCCTAAAAGCTGTGAATCCAGTTTCATTTGTAACAATGCATCTCTGGCGCCTCTGAGACAAGAATGCTAAGTTTACAGGTAGTTACGAAGACACCGTATCTATGCTTTTTGAATATGAATCATCCTCTATGTTAGCACGTAACATACCAAATAATGTATTATGGATTTTCACTTGCATTCCTAAAGGCCATGAATGCCATACTGGCATACTGGCACCAGTAGAATGAATTCAATCAAAAGATGTGAAAACTTGAAAGCATTGTCTATACTTGTAACTATGAACTGTCCTTTGTGTTTAGCAAATAAATATCGAGCCTCAATTACAAAGCGGTTAGACCTGTTCTGCCAGGGGTCTCTGCCTGCTATAACCTTGTTTTGTCGAATAAAGAATCTGCCTTGTACCTACTGGTAACGCAGCGCTCTGTGCTTTCATCCACACCAAAACAACGACGATCTGGCAACGCTGTTGTTGTCATGTCGGGGGAGCTGCATACTGCATGGTACAGTATATGTGTGCAGGCGTGTGTTGGCTCCTTGCTGTGTCGTGGTCCTAACACTTCTCATATTGGCACCAAACAAGACCTTGTAGAGTTACAGTTGTACCGTTTGATAACTGACAATTCTTTAGAGTCATGTTTTCCAAAAGTAGAAAATGCCTTGCGCATCTTTTTGTCACTTATGGTTACCAAATGTAGTGGAGAACGCTCATTTTCTCCAATGGGAGAAAATGCGTGGGGGGGCCCCCAGGGCTGTGTGCTCAGTCCACTGCTGTTCACTCTGCTGACCCACGACTGTGCTGCAACACACAGCTCGAACCACATCATCAAGTTCGCCAATGACACGACCGTGGTGGGTCTCATCAACAAGAACAATAAGACACCATACAGAGAGGAGGTGCAGTGGCTAATGGACTGGTGCAGAGCCAACAACCTGTCTCCGAATGTGAACAAAACAAAAGAGATGGTTGTTGACTTCAGAAGGACAGGGAGCAACCACTCTCCACTGAACATCAACGATTTCTCCATGTAGATCATTAAGAGCACCAAATTTCTTGGTGTTCACCTGGCGGAGAATCTCACCTGGTCCCTCAACACCAGCTCCACAGCAAAGAAAGCCCAGCAGTGTCTCTACTTTCTGTGAAGGCTGAGAAAAGTCCATCTCCCACCCCCCATCCTCACCACATTCTATAAAGGTTGTATTGAGAGCATCCTGAGCAGCTGCATCACTGCCTGGTTCAGAAATTGCACCATCTCGGATCGCAAGATCCTGCAGCGGATAGTGAGGTCAGCTGAGATCATCGGGGTTTCTCTTCCCGCCATTACAGACATTTACACCACACGCTGCATCCGTAAAGCAAAAAGCATTATGAAGGACCCCACTCACCCCTCATACAAACTCTTCTCCCTCCTGCCATCTGGCAAAAGGCATCCAAGCATTCGGGCTCTCATGACCAGACTATGTAACAGTTTCTTCCCCCAAACCATCAGACTCTTCAATAACCAGAGCCTGGACTGGCACCAACCTACTGCCCTCTATTGTGCCTATTGTCTTGTTTATTATTTATTGTAATGCCAGCACTGTTTTGTGCACTTTATGCAGTCCTGGGTAGGTCTGTAGTCTAGTGTAGATTTTGTGTTTTTTTTTACGTAGTTCAGTGTAGTTTTTGTATTGTTTCATGCAGCACCATGGTGCTGAAAAACGTTGTCTCATTTTTACTGTACCAGCAGTTATGGTCGAAATGACAATAAAAAGTGACTTGACTTGACTTGACTTGATTTTCAAAACTGAAAAGGATTAAAAATGAACTACGGAGCACCATGGGTCAAAACAGATTGAACAATCTCACTCTAATGAGCATTGAACATGAACTTTTGCATGAATTAGACATTTCCAGTATCATCAACAAATTTGCTCATGCTAAATCTAGAAAATCTAACTTTTAAATTGTAAAACTATTACTGAAGTGTCAGACATTTGTCGTATTATCTGGCTGTATAGCAAATGAAAAAAATTGAATTACTTTAATATGCAAGTAAATAATTTATGTTTTAATACTTATGTGCATTTTTTAAATTTAGGGCCCCTTTATAACATATGCTACAGGCCCCATACTAGCTTAATCCGGCCCTGGATGGAGTAGAAGAGTCAAGCTAGCAGCTAACAAATATGGGAAATTGATTTTAATGTCAATTGTAAGGATTATTGGTAAGTGCAATTCCAACTCCTAGCCTTTACGTAAATTAAAACTGTTACAGAAAAATGAGGCAATGCAGAGGGCAGTGGTCCAACACAGGGTGGGAGTGAAGGAGAACTGAGGACATTGTCATGCTGTGAGGAGAAGGAAAGAAGAAGGATGTAATAGTATTGTGTTATCAATCAAACATGACACAATGCATCATAGGTTGTAGAGTCATACAATTAAAGAAAACAAATACATTTAAAAAACTATAAATAGATTAATGACATTTGAGGGATGCAGCAATCGCCTGCCACTAAGCCAGTATAACAGAATGAACCACCGTAACATTGCCTCAATAACCACAAACACTCTTATTCTTAACATAGATGGCATTACTTTGGCAGTACTACAAATTTAATTTCTTTCAGAATCTATTCTTGTAAAAACCACACCTGTTTTTTGATCAAATGTCATGGGATCAGGCTGAAAGAGGAGCTGTGACCAAAGGCGAGACCATCCAGGATCTTATTGCATGAAGGAGCAGGCTCGGGGGGCAAATAGTCAACTCCTGCTCCTACTTTTTATGTTTTTACTAACATCACCGAGAGGAATTTGCTACAGTTTCATTTTACTCTCACAGGCAAGAGTCACGGGAATTTCAACTCTACCATAATACAAGGTTAGTCCATCATATCTACCTTCAATAACAAAACCGTCTATAATGGCTTTTTGTAATTAACAGGTAAAGTACACAGGATTAAACTAGCAACCCATGAAGTCATTTGCAGCAACACCTACCAACTCAAGGTCCTCGGCTTCCATCTTTAAATTGGAGTCTGTTCCTTTAGTTTGGAATTGGAAACAGTGCACTTACTGAACCTGAAAAAAAAGTCATATTTACATAAATATGGTTTGCATTTCCATTTTCAGCCAATTCTAACTCTAAATTATTCCTCTTAAATCAGCCCCATTAACTGTTTCTCATGCCTCAAATACTGCTAGGCTTGTCCTGTTTTCCACACATTTTCTCTTTTAATTTCAAGTTTACATTATTTTGCCCTTCAGCTAATGGTTGATTGGGTTATTTCAGAAGGCAGTTAAAAATAGCTATTTTACGAAGTGTCTGGAGCCACATCTAGTCCAGGCTGGTTTAAGAAGGCATGTTTCCCTCCCTGTGGAAAGTGAAACAGTTAACATTTCAGGTTTAAACTGAAGAACGAGCTTTTGGCCTCAAACATTAGCTTCTCCTTCTTTCCATAGACTCTGTCTGATCTACAACAATCTTCCAGCACTTCCAGTTTTTGTTTCAGATTAGAACATGAGACCACATGACAGAGAAGCAGAATTAGGCCATTGGACTGATTGAGTCTGCTCCACCATTCAATCATGGCTGACTTGTTTTTCACCCCTATTTTCCCCCCTTTTCCCTGTTAGCTTTAATCTCCTTACCTATCAAGAACCTAACAATCCCTACCTGAAATACACTCAGTGACTTGGCCTCCACGACCCTCTGGCTGAAGAAAATCCTCAACTCAGTTTTAAACGGATATTCCTTTATTCTGAGGTTGTGCCTTCAGATCCTAGACCATCCTTCCAGAGTCATGGAGTCATAGCAAACTACAGCACAGAAACAAGTTCATGCTCAACTATTTAAACAGTCAACTCCATCAACCTGCACCGTGACCATAGCCTTCCTTACCCCTACCATACATGTACCTTTCCAATCTTATCTTAAACATTGAAATCCAGCTTGCATACACCACTTGCACTGGCAGCTCATTCCACACATTCCTGACCCTCTGAGTGAAGAAGTTTCCCCTCATATTCCCCTTAAGCTTTTCACCTTTCACTCTAATGACCTCTAGCTGGCGTTCCACCCAACCTCAGTGGAAAAATCCTGCTTGCATCTACCTATCTATACCCTTCATAATTATTGTATACCTCCATCAAATCTCCCCTCAAACTTATATGTTCCAAGGTATAAAGTCCTAACCTATTCAATTTTTCCTTATAACAGGTCCTCCAGTCCCAGCAACATACTTGTAAATTTTCTCTGTACTCTTTTAATCTTATTTACATCTGTCCTGAAAGTAGGTGACCAAAGCTGCACACAATACTCCAAATTAGGCCTCACCAACATCTTATACAACTTCAACATAACATCTAATTTCCTGTACTCAATACTTTTGATTTATGAAAGACCTATCAACCCTATCTACTTGTGATGCCATTTTCAACAAATTATATACCTATATTCCCAGATCCCTTTGTTCTAACACATTCCTCAGTGCTCAACCATTCATTGTGTAAGATCTACCCTGGTTGGTCCTCCCAAAGTGCCACACCTCACACTTGTCTGCATTAAATTCCATCTGCCATTTTTCAGCCCATTCTTCCAGCTGGTCCAGATCCAGCTGCAAACTCTGATAGTCTTCCTCGCTGCCCATTATACCCTGAATCTTGGTGTCATCCGCAAATTTGCTGATCCAGTTAACCACATTATTATCCAGATCATTGATATAGATGACAAACAACGGACCCAGCACAGATCCCAGAGGCACTCCACTAGTCACAGGCCTCCAATCTAAATCCAATTTGCTATCTCATCTTGAATGCCAAGCGATTGAACCTTCTTGACCAGCCTCCCATACAAGAAAGACCCTGTTAAAGGCCTTGCTAAAGTCCATGTAGGCAAAATCCACTGCCTTGCCTTCATCAACTTTTCAGGCAGTGACAGGAATTGAACTTGGGTCGCCTATTCAATAAAATGTTGTGCTAATGCTACCATGCAGCCCCATTTTTCTGAACAGCGAAACAGCATTAGCTATCCTCCTATTTTCCAGAACCTTGTGTGTTGCTAAGGATGATTTAAATATCTCTGCTGAGGCCCCTGCAATTTTTACACTTGCCTCCTACAGGGTCCGAGAGACATCTTGTAAAGCCCTGGGGATTTATCCACCCTAATTTGCCTCTCAACTCAGCAAATACCTCCTCCTCTGTAACCTATATAGGGTGCATGAAGTCAATGCTGTTCAGCCTAATTTCTGTTGACTCTGTGTCCATCTCCTAAGTAAGTACAGTTGCAAAAATCCCATTTAAGATCGCCCCCATCTCTTTTGGCTCCACGCATGGATTACCATTCTGATCTTCCAGAGGACCAATTCTGTCCCTTGCAATCCTTTTTATCTTAACTTATCTGTAGAATCTCTTAAGATTCTCCTTCACCTTATCTGCTAGGGCAACATCATGCCTTCTTTTAGCCTTCCTGATTTCTTTCTTAAGTGTCCTCTTGCATTTCTTGAACTCCATAAGTGTCTCATTTATCCCTACCTGCCTATACCTGCTTTACACCTTTTCTTCACAAATAGGACCTCAATATCTCTTGAAAACCAGGGTTCCCTTATACTGTTATCTTTACCTTTTATTCTGAAAGGCACATACAAAATTAGTATCTTCAAAATTTTACTTTCAAAGGCCTCCCACTTACCAAGTACACCTTTGACAGAGAACAGCCTGCCCCAATCCACACTTGCCAGATCCTTTCTGAAAACATCAAAATTGACCCTTCTCCAAGTCGAATCTCAACCAGTAGACCAGGCCTATCTTTCTCCGTATTTACTTTGAAACTAATGGCATTGTGATCAGTAGGTGCAAAGTGTTCACCTACACAAACTTCTGTCACCTGCTCTGTCTCATTATCTAATAGCAGATCAAGTATCACACCCTCTCTTGTTGGACTGATTAAGGAAACTTTCCTGATCACATTTGACAAACTCTGTCCCATTTAGTCCTTTTACAGTATGGGAGTCCTAGTCAATATGTGGAAAGTTAAAATCACCTACTAGAACAACCTTCTGTTTCTTGTAACAGTCTGCGATCTCTCTGCAAATTTGTTCCACTAAATCCCGTGGCCTGTTGGGTGGTCTGTAATGTGACCCCATTAACATGTCCATACCTTTCTTATTCCTCACTTCCACCCATAACGCCTCACTAGGCGAGTTCTCCAGTCTGTCCTGACTGAGCACCACCATGATATTTTCCCTGACTAGTAATGCCACCTCTCCTTTGATCTCTCCCACTCTGTTGCATCTAAAACAACAGAACCTCGGGATACTGAGCTGTCAGTCTTGCCGCTCCAGCAACCAACTCTTACTCATGGCTACAATATCTTAATTCCATTTGTTGATCCATGCCCTGAGCTCATCTGCCTTTCCTACAATACCTCTTGCATTGAAATATACGCAGATCAGGACATTAGTCGCACCATGCTCAACCTTAAGATTCCGGCCTTCCTAATGGACTTTCCTTCAAATGAAAACATCCTCTCCACACCCAACAAGCAGATTTCCAGTGCCTGGATCTGCAATGTTCTTGGTTTTCAGACTTACTTCCTAAAAAAAGTGTACTGAACTGTATGAGTTTTTACAAAAATTAAAAACTAATAACCTGCAGATGTCAGAAATCAGAATGGAAATACTCAATAAATAGGTCATCATCTGTGGAGAGAGAACAGAAAACTCATTGAACTGAAGCATGAACCCTGTTTCTCTTGCCAGAGATGCTACCTAACCTGACGAATATTACCAGCACTTTAAGTTTTTGTAATAAATTAGTTGTTTCACATTCACTAGGTTTTCAAGCACAGTTTAGTTAACTGAATTTAATATCCCCAGTTTTCTTGTTGAGATCTGAAGCCATGTCCCCATGATAGATCTCATGACTACAACCTCAATACCTTATCATGATTCCACCATATCCACACTCAATCCAAGTCAGGTATTGAGAAATCTGCACGATTACTAGTTGCAATCATAGACATTTTTCATGTGGTATTACAAAACTTAATTTGAAAGCAAATGAAAACCACTAAAATGCCTGCTCCCCCCCCCATTCTTTTGTTCTCTCCTCTTGATTTACTCAGTTCATTTCACACCATCCCCCAGCCCTCCATTTTCCTATGTTTTTTCCACTGCATCTGCCCGTCACCCACTGGGTGCCCTTCCCCAACTGTTCCCACCTACCCACACCACCACCCTTATTTGATTCTATACTCCACCTTCATCTCCGATCAGATTCCAGCACCTGCAGCTTTTTGATGCCTTCACGATTCACCTCTTGGCTTCCATCACTAGTTTCACACATTCCTCCTCCATCTGCCTATCAACTCCACCCCCATCTCACGTGCATCCACAATTGCCTGCCAGCTCTTGCACTCCCTTATACCAGCTATATCCGCTTAACTCTTTCACTCCAGATGATTCCCTCCACAGATGCTGTCTGACCTGCCGAGTTGAGTTATTTCTTAGTTATTGCGATACAGCGTGGAATAGACCCGTTCAGACCCGTTCGAGCTGTGACGCCCAACAACCCCCCCCCCGCTGTAACCCCAGCCTAATCACAGCACAATTTACAATGACCATTTTACCTACCAACTGATAATGTGTTTGGACTGTGGGAGGAAACCGGAGCACGGCAAGGAAACCCACAGAGTCACGGGGAGAACATACAACCTCCTTACAGGCACCGGTGGGAATTGAACCTGGGTCGCTGGTACTGTAAAGCGTTGTGCTAACCACTACGCTACCAAGCTCCTTCTGTTTATTGATCCAGATACCAGTATCGACAGTCTCTTTGGCCTCAGAACTGCAAAAGTTGGAAATCCACACAGAAAGCAGGAAATGCTGGAAGCACTCAACAGGCCCAGTAGCGTGTGCAGAGAAAGAGCTTGATTAGCAATAACTTGACAGTTCTGTAACAAAAAATTGATTAAAATCCCTATAAGACAAATGATCTAAAGCTTGTACAAAGAGTTCATTTCTAATGGAAGCCTTAAAGGAATGGCAAAGTAATTTAGGAGAGAATTCCAGAAGTTATTGGGCTGTCCCTCCAGATCGAGGATGACTTGCTTCCATTCTGAAGTGACTAGTGAGGCCGATGTGGGAACTGTAAGATCTTTTACAGATAGGGCATGTGGGGGGTGGGGTTAATCTGTGAGCTGGTCTACACCTCTTACCATTTACACAGGTCCACAAGACCATAAGACATCAGAGCAGAATCAGGCTGTTTAGCCCATCGAGTCTGTTCCGCCATTCCATCGTGGCTGATCCCTGCTCTTGAGTGTGCTCCCAATGCACAGCATCGACTAACGCTCAGCTGAACAATGAAGAGTAATGAAGGTGGTGATGCACAAGAGAGGAGGTTCCTGGAGAGACAAGAGACTGCAGATGCCGAATTCTAGAACAGCTCAGCATCAGCAAGACCCAGGAACTGATTGCGGACTTCAGAAATGGGGAAGTCGGGGGAACACACACTAGTCCTCACTGAGGAGTCAGCAGAAGAAAGAGTGAGCAGCCTCAAGTTCCAAGGCATCAATATCTCAGAGAATCTATCCTATGCCCAAAGTACTGATGCATTCATGAAGAAGGAATGCCAGTGACTGTAATTCACTAGGAGTTTCAGGAGGTTTAATATGTCACCAGACACTCTTGCAAATTTCTGCAGTTGCACGGTGGAGAGCATTCCAACTGACCAAGAACACCTTCAAGATGCGACGCCTCAGGATGGTGGACCCAATCATTTATCAGCCAGGACATGCCCTCTTCTCGTTACTACCACTGGGGAGGAGGTACAAGACTTGTAGAACCACACTCAGTGATTTAGAATCAGCTCCTTCCCCTCTGCCATCAGATTTCTGAACAGTTCACGAACCCATGAACAAGACCTCATCATTTGTCTTTTGCAAGATTTATTTATTTATGTGACTTTATAGTAACTGTTATGTCTTGTACTGTACTGCTGCTGCAAAACAACAAATTTAACACATGTCAGTGAAAAAGCTGATTCTGATTCACACAAGAAGCTGGAAGAACTCAGCCAGCCAGACAGCATCTGTGGGGAGAAATGGACAGTCAATGTTTCGGGTTTACACCCTTCGTCTGGACTTGTAGACAGAGGTAAGGTAGCCAGTATAAAAAGGAGGAAGGAGGAAAATTGGCAAGAAATTGATGGATCCAGTTGAAGAGGGGTGAAAGGCAGATGGGAAGGGGAGAGTGGGAACAGTGCCAGAAACTCAGAGTGATAGGTGTGAGTAGCAGGGTACCGAAGATGATGGCATCTCACAGGAGAGAAAGGTGGAGCCTGGAACCAAACAGGCAGGGAAGAGGGCAAGGCAGATGAGAGCATTAGGGAGGAGTATGTGGGAGTTTTGCAAATGGAAAGGATGGAGTTGGGTAAATAGACAGACCGATGTGGGGCTAAATTGATCAAGAAGTGCGAGATAAGTGACAGAGGGGAAGCAGTTTACCGGAAGCTGGAGAATTTAGTGTTCATGCTGATGGCCTGTAGACTACCCAGCAGAATATGAAGTGTTCCTCTACTTGAGAGGAGAATTGAGGAGTGCTCCCATATGCCTAACACTGGCTCGGCCCCTCCCACAGATAAATCTCAATCCCATTTATCCACAGCCAGGGATTTTAAAACTTGATTCTGTGTGAATGCGAGAACTATAATCGGTCCGCTAATTCCACAACATGAGCACAATGCAAAACCACTTCAATTTAAAGCAATTTCCGCAACATAAACACTGGAGTATAACAATTAACACTGCAATACTCTCGCAGACACTGAATAATGAGGTGTTAATTGTTCATTGAAATGAGCCAAATGAACAGATTAGTATTTATAAAGGTGTAACAGAGCCATCATGTTCTGTTCTTTCATTCTCCATTAAGAGATGTAATACTTTCACAAAGCAGGCTTCCATAAAAATTCAAAGGGAGATTTTTCCCCCTGAACTATATATTTAAATTAAGTCATGCGGAAAGTCAAAAAAAAATGCAATACAGCTTTTTTGGCACACAGAAATGTCGGAACGTCATACTAAACCACCTTCTGAATGAAAGGCCAATGGACTGAAACATTAGTGACACACAATCTGCTGGAGGAACACTGCAGGTCAAGCAGCATCTGTGGAGGTAAAGGAATTATTGATGGCTGGGTGAAAACCCTGTAACAGGATCAGTCAAGTCGAATTTACAGTGAGGTACAGGTACAATGAAAAACTTGCCCACAGTAGCATCTTGGATACATAGGCACAGGTGACACACATAATATAAATTATAGACTATATAAATTATACCAGGCAGTGGACTAAAAAGCTGTGCAAAAGCAAGACGATAGTGCCAAAAAAAGACGCAATCGATGACAATTCCATGGTGGTGTAAGAGGTGGTCTGTACTGTTCCATTGCTAAGGTAGGGTTAGAGTTATGCAGGTTGGTTCAAGAACCTGGTGTTTGCAGGAAAGTAGTTGTTCCTGAACCTGGTAGTGTGGGACTTCGGGTTTCTGTACCTCCCACCTGACAGTAGCAGGGAGAAGAGGACATGGCCATGATGATGGGGATCCTTAACAATAAATGCTACCTCTTGAATCAGTAACTCCTGTAGATGCTGTCAGTTGTGGGAAGGGCTGAAACAACTGTTTCTGCCCCCACAGATGCTGCCTGACCTGCAAGCATCTCTAATATCCCCTGGTTTTATGTCTCATTGAATCTGTTCCCTGTCTGTATATTTGCTAGGCTTGTTGATTTACTCAATTTCATCTTTTGAGATGAAAAATGGAAGATTTGGTGTATAACATGATAAATTCTGTGACTTTTTTTGATACTTGGTAATGGAGAGAAAGTCAGTATCCTCCCTAAGAATTTCATTATCTAATCCTGCCCTTGGGAAGAATAGTGAATAAAAATTTCACTAGTAATACACAGCATTATAGCAGACTAAGATAGAGACTGCAAAGAAGAGAAGAGCAGGTATATGAACAGAAAATGCCATGGCTGCTACCTGAAATGCAATTGGTGCATTATTGTTGCAAGTATGCTCTCCAGGGATCATTCCAAACACAAGTGCATTGAGGTAGTACAAAAGGGTAAACAATAACAGAATGCTGAATGTAGAATTACAGCTGACCAGAAATTGCAGTGCAGGTAGATAAATAAAGTGATGACGAGGTAGATCAAATGATCAAGAATTCATCTCTTGAGTGCTTCCAACATTTTTTTCTATTTTATTTTAGATTTCCAGCATTTGCATTTCTGTTTAGTTTAACAGTAATCTTGTTCAGAATATGTTAATACATGGAAGGTTGGTGAGCAAAAACAGCAAATACTCAAGTACCATTATGATGTGATGGCAAAAACCAAAATATTGCCTAAAGGTCAGAAATGGACACTCAATATTTCTAGATAAAAGATGTTTGAAAAAGGTCAGGGAAAAATAGAGGAAGGTGCAGCAGTGGTATTGATTATGTGTTCAAGATGATCTTGAGGACAGATATTGAATCCATTTGATTAGAGTCAAGACACAAAGAAGAGGTAACCGTACAACAGAGGAATAGAGGGGATTCTGTAGACCACTAAATAATGAGAGGGAGTAAGACAGAGAAAAAAAAAGTCAGAGAGAATTGGAAAAAAAGGAAAAGAGAAAGTGTGAGAAAGAAAATGTAGTGAAAGCGAGAGACAGAGAAAGAGAGAGGAAGAGCATTCCATTGGGAAATGTCCTAGAGGTATAAGGTGATAACCTTGGGTAACTGAAATTTGTTCCTGTTGGAGTAAAAGGAAAGGAAGAGGACAGCCTTTTGAAATGAGTTGAAGAGAACCTTCTTGATCTGTATATTTCTGACAATTAGGTTCTGAGGAAATGATAAGCCAAATAAATCACACATCAGAGGGGGAAGACTTACAACCACAGTAATCATCAGGTCTTCAGGAAATAGTGTTTAATGGTGGCAAAAAAAATCCAAATTGGAACATTTAATTTTGTGAAGAGTTAACTTCATTGGAACCACAAGGAACCTGGGCAGAACCAAATGTTGGTAGGTTCAACTGGAATGCCAGAACTTCAGGAGTAGATGTTTGAGGAACAGGCTAAGTACAGTCCCACTCGGGAAGGTGGTAAGGGAACCAACATCAGAGTCCTCTACATGACTAAGAACATATGGATGGTGCATGCTGTTTTCTGTGAATCTGTGGAATAAAGAAATTTGAAGGGAGATGTAATGCAGGTGTACAAGATATTGGCTGCTTCAGACAGGGTAAACAGAAGGAGCTGTTCCCAATAACAGATTGTTCAAGATCCAAGAAACAAACTCAAAGTTTCAGGCTTAAGAAAAATGGGGATGTGAGAAACACATTCAACTTATGAATCCTTGCTATTATGTTCTTGACTACTGAATGTATTCACCTTTCATTTGCAGCTACACTTTGTATTCTCTGCACTGGACTACGCCGTACTGAACTACTCATTTTACATTTTAGACAGCTTTCTCAATTTATATAATTTCATTTAGCAAAACGTTTTTCGGGATGTCATCGGATTTGTAAACCAAGGAACGCCTGTCTTCGAAGGGAAGGCACTATGGGTATGCATATAAATATTTTCAATAATAAAGGTCCATTGCAATCACTTCAAACACCAACTAATTCCTGTATCTTATAGAACAAATAAGAGGGGCACTCTGGATTTTAAAAAAGCCTCAATTTTTTTTTCCTGCATAATGTGATATGTATATAAAATGAGCCGTCAGAAGAAGTAGAAGAGGCAAGTACAATTACAACATTTGGTAGGAAAGATGTAGAGGGATATGCTTTAAATGCAGGTACCTGGGTCTAACTCAGGAAGACACCTTGATTGGCATGAAGGGCTTGGTTTCTGTACTAAATAACCCAATGACTCTATGGTTTGCATGTTCGTTATAGAATCATACAATCATAGAATGGTTGTGACACTAAAAGTCCGACAAAGAGCTGCAAATGAAGGACCTGAGGGGACAACATCTTCACACAGATGGAATGAGCTGCCAGAGGAAGTGGCTGAGGCAGGTCCAATAACAATATTTAAAAGACATTTGGACGGGTACACAGATGGCAAAGGTTTAGAAGGCTAGGAGTGTAACATGGACAAATGGGATTAGACTAGATGGGCATCTTGATCAGCGTGGACAAGTTGGTTCAAAGGTATGTGTTACTCTATGACTCTATAACTTGGAACTAGATTACAAATGCTTTGCTACCTGTGCTTTCATGTGAAAAATAATAAAACATCAGTGAAATACTTTAACAACAGTCACTGAGTTTACAACATTCTTAGAAGGTCCAATGGAAAGTTAGGTTTAAATAGAACAGCCATTATAGGAAGGGCCATTGTGTGAGACGGCCAGTGTTAGAAGTGGAAGTGCAGGCTTTGGCTCATGAGGCTTCAGTGAGAAGAAGCAGAGACTATAGGTAGATTTTTTCCATTTAATAGTTCTTTCTTTCTTTCATACTGCACAGTTAGAGCAGTGTGGATGCCATGCAGGATAGTGGAATGCTTCTCTCAGGGGTTGTGGGAAGGCAGGGAGGCCGCCAGTATCCCTGACAACTACACCTGCAAGAAGTGCATCCAGCTGCAGCTTCTTACAGACTGTGTTAAGGAGTTGAAGCTAGACCCGGATGAACTCCAGATCAACTGATCACAGGACATACAGGGAGGTAGTAGCACCCAAGAATCAGGATTCAGGTAACTGTGTGACCATTAGGAAGGGGGAAAAAAATAAGCAGCCAGCGCAGAGTACCCCTGTGGCCATTCCCCTCAATAAGAGGTATACCACTTTGGAAACTGTTGTGTGGGTGAGGGGTGACCTAGCAGAGAAAAGCCACAATAGTTGGGTCTCTGGCACTGAGTCTGGTTCTGTGGCTCATAAGGGAACAGGGTGGGCGAGGTGGGGGGGGAGGCAATTTGCAGCGAAAGGAGATTCAGTGGTTAGGGAAATGGACAGGAGGTTTTATGGACAAGAATGAGATTCCCAAATGGCACATTGCCTTTCTGGTACCAGGTTCAGGGACGTCGCCGATCAAGTCTACAGCATTCTTAAGTAGGAGGTGATCAGCTAGAGGTCATGATCCACATCAGAAGGGTGATGAGATCCTGCAAAGTGAATTCAGGGTGTTAGATGCTAAGTAAAAGGACAAACATTCCAGGGTTGTGATCTCAGGACTGCTATCCACGCCACATGCTAGTGAGGCCAGAAATAGTAAGATAGTACTGCTTAACATGTGGCTAAGCAGATGGGGAAGGAGGGACGGCTTCAGATTTTTGCATCAATGGGCTCTCTTCAAGCGTGGGATGGTTTGCACCTGAGCTAGAGTGGGACTAATATCCTTGCGGGAAAGTTTGCCAGTGCTGGGCAGGGTGGTTTAAAATAGAGTTGCAGGGGCATGGGAACCAGAATGCCGGAGCAGAGAGAAAAGAGGTTGTGGGGAAAGATGTTGTTAAGCCTACATACAAAGTCAGGAACCAAAAGGTTGAGCATGGTGGGGCTAATGTTCTGAGTTGTGTATATTTCAATGCAACGAGACTTGCAGAAAGGCAGACTAGCTTAGGGCTTGGATCAGTACATGGAATTATGACATTGTAGCCATTAGCAAGACTTGGTTGTAGGAGAGGCAAGACTGCCAGCTCAGTGTTTCGGGGATCTGTTGGTTTAGACGTGATACAGCAGGAGGGATTAAAGTGAGAGGAGTGGCGTTAGTAGTCAGGGAAAATGTCATGGCGATACACAGACCGGACAGACCAGAGAGCTCTCCGAGTCAGGCTATATGTGTGGAACTGAGGAATAAGGGAAGACCACATTAATAGGATTATATCCAACAGTCAGTGGGATTTAGAGGAGCAAATTTGTAGAGAAATTGCAGACTGTAGCAAGAAACATAAGGTTGTGATAGTAGGTGATTTTAACTTTCTGCATATTGACTGGGATTTCCATATTGTAAAAGGGCTGGATGGGATAAAGTTTGTCAAGTGTGTTCAGTAAAGTTTCCTTAATCAGTACATAGAGGTTTCAACAAGAGGAAGTGTGATACTAGATTTCCCATTAGGGAACGACAGACAGCGCATGGCAGGTGAATGAAGTTTATGAAGGGGAACACTTTGCATCTAGTGATCAAATTGCCATTAGCTTCAATAAAATATATGGAGAAGGATAGGTCCAGTCCATGGGTTGAGATTCTAAACTGGAGAAAAGCCAATTGATATGGTATCAGAAAGGGTCTGGCAAGCATGAATTGGGACAGCAAATCATAAACATGAGAAAGAGTGCAGATGCTGGAAATCCAAAGCAACACACACAAAATACTAGAGGAACTCAGCAGGTCAGGCAGCATCTATGGAAATGAATAAACAGTCAGAGAGTAGGAGTAGATGGTTGCCTCTCTGACTGGAGGCCTGTGACAAATGGTTTGCCACAGGGAGCTGTGCTGGGTCCACTGTTGGTTGTCACCTATATCAATGATCTGGACGATAATGTAGTAAACTGGATCAGCAAATTTGACACAAGAACTGGTAGAAGACAGCAAGGAAGGCTGTCAAAGCTTGCGGCAGGATCTGGACCAGTTGGAAAAATGGGCTGAAAATGGCGGATGAGTGTATTGAGTACAGGAGTTGAGATGTTACGTTGAAATTCTGTAAGACATTAGTGAGGCCCAACTTGGAGTACTGCATCCAGTTTTGGTCATCTACCTACAGATAAGATGTAAATAAGATTGAAAGAGTGCAGAGAAAATTTACAAGGATGCTGCTGGGACTTGAGCACCTGAGTTATAGAGAAAGATTGAATAAGTTAGGACTTTTTTTCACTAGTACATTGAAGAATGAAGGGACATTTGATAGAGGTATATAAAATTTTGAGGGGTATATTTAGGGTAAATTCAAGCAGGCTATTTCCACTGAGGTTGGGTGAGTCAAGAACTACAGATTATGGGTTAAGGGTGAAAGGTGAAATGTTTAAGAGTAACATGAGGGGGAACTTCTTTCTCAGAGGGTGGGTAGTAAGAGTGTGGAACAAGCTGCCAGCCTAAGTGGTGGATTAGGGTTCCACTACACTATTGGATAGATATATGGATGGGAGGGGTATAGTTCAGACGCAGGTGCATGGGACTAGGCAGATCAATATTTCGGCTGCAGTATTCTATGACTCTATATATTTTTTGAACATATATATTAAACAATTCCATATCACTGAACAGTCTGACAGTGAGCTGAACGACAATTTAATAAGTATAATTATTCTTCAGCTCACAGGAAAATGCAATAATCTGTTCTTTTTTATTGTTTAAAAAAAAGTTTAAATGTAAAACACGATTTTATACCCCTGTGGTGTGTACAGCGGGAATCCTCGCTTGTAGGAAGTTGTTCTGGCAAGACGATGAAAAAAATACTATTCGGGTTCTAAGAGTAGAATGCTATTTTTTAAAATTCAGTTCAACGTGGAATTTTTGATAAACATTAGAAGAACAACTTAAATGCAAATAAATTATAAAATTAATTCCTTGAGGTGAAAGGCGGCACGGGAAAGACGTTTTCCCCTTTTTTCTTGTACAGTCGCCAGCCATTTCCCAGACTTTGCAATTCATACCACATTTACCACACTTCTCTAACGCACATAATGCAAATAATCCTCCTCCTCAAGTTGCTGCAACAATGCAGTTCCACGGTCAAACAACTGTACTTGCAAATTTCCGTGCATCACCCCGAGAAAGGTTTTAATCCACGCGACATTTTCCATTTCAGACTATACAGCCCCGGTAGCCTGGTATTACCTGGGCCTTTTTCTTTGGCGAAACAATGGAAGGAGTTGCGTCTGCTCTTCTGCCTTATATATTCAATATAAAATAAATAGCAAACTTGCAGTTGTTGAAGCGTTGTAGTCTTACCTGGCCGGTGTGCTGAAAATCCGTAATCTGACCCGGGACCCCTCGCCGATTTCTGTGGCTTTGAGCACCTTGGCAACTGTGACGCCACCGCTCTCCTAAACCAAGGGATCCTGTTACAGACACCGGATAGAGTTCAATGACAGATGAGAGAGAGAGAGAGAGAGAGAGGGGGGAATGGGGGAGGTACCTGCGCCAATGCATGATTTCTACTGCAGGTGCCAACGAGCACCAGTGCATGGAATCCTCACCACAGCTGAGCGAGATGGTAGGTGCCTTGAGCGCCAATGCATGGTTTCTTTTGACAGATTCGTGGGAGGGAATGCATTTAGCACCAGTGATTAGTTCCTTTTGACAGGTGGGAGAGGAAAGTGCACTGATTTTTAATGCATGATATTTTGTGACAGTTAAAGAATGCATTCAGGACCAATGCACTGCTGTGGCAGTCCTGGTAAGCCATACAGCACCAGTTGCATGGTACCTTCGTGATCTAAGAAAGCTCACCAATGTATGCGATTTCTTGGGCATCAGAGAAGATTTGGCTTGTCCAGGAGGATTTTCTGGAACTTCTATGGGTGCATTATAGAAAGTATCCAGCTTGATATGACAACTGTTGTGCTCTGGACAGAAGCTACTGAGAACGGAAAACACAGTTCTGTCCATTACACCTCATCACTTTCATTGCTTCATAGTGCTTTGCTTCAGGAAGGCGAATGGTACCGTCAAGGATGCCTGACAGCCCAACCATTCCCTTTTCACTCTCTTGTCTTCTGGGAGAAGATACAGAAGCCGGGAAGCCTGAATGATTAGACTCTTCCCTACAGCTATCAAACTTCTGAACCAATCACCCCTCTTACATTCCTTCCCAGTGGTACTGCCACATTCTCGGCTTCGTTAGTCCAATGGCTCTTGCTTATTATTGTGACTTTCGCATTTAGCTTTGCACTGCTTCTGATTGCACTGCCAACTTTGCATCAATCTGTTGTTTTTGTACTTGTTTCTGTATTTATTGTTTTACTTATTATTGCCATGTTCACAAGTTACTCTGTGAGCTTCATGCGAGCAAAGAATTTCATTACATCCTGGCATTTGTGACAATAACCTAACCTGCAAGGGTTCTGTTCAGCACCTGTGCGTGAGGTGGGAGTGAAAGTGCCTTCAGCACTGACACTTGCTCTATGTTAATGGATGTAATGGAGAGAGTACATTAAGTACAAATGCGTGGTATTCACTGTGTCATAAGGGGGGCACTGGTAGCAGACCCAAATGCAAAACACAGACACTGAAGTACTAGGAACAGGACAAGGTTTATCAAGAAAGCAAGGAGAGTCAGGAAGAAACGACACTGGACATGGACACAGGCCCTGGACAAGACAAGGACACCGGGCCTGGGCTAGGACTAAGACTAGGAAAGCAGAACTAGGACAAGGAACTTGGAACTAGGAGCCTTGGCTAGGACTCCGAGCCAGAGACTGGACAGGGACCCAGAACCTGGGTCTTGACTCGGGCTCAGACCCCAGATCTAGGTGAGTACAAGATGTGGCTGCAGGACTAGACGTGGAACCCCTGCACAGGATGAGAACACAAAGCCTTGACTTGGACTGGATGAGGTTCTTGGACGTGGCTTGAGCTGGGCGAGGGAACTCTAGGGCAGGACGTGGCTCTTGGACTAGGTTTGGCTCGGCTCTTGGACTTGGCTTGGATAGGCTCTTGGGTGCGGGGCCAGAATGACTGCCGAGGATTCAGATGGGAATGATCCAGCACAGGATGTAGGGCGGTGACTCGTACACAGAACACAGACACTAAACACAGGGACACAAAAAGACAGTTCCAAACTCAATGATAGATAGTTCCTCCTCTTGGCGTGGCAAGTCTCCAGTCTCACTCCAGTGGTTGAACTTGATGCAGTTTCAGGAGGAAGGGGTAAGGAAGGGAGCAGTCCAGCCAACAATCCCTCGTTTGCAGAGGTATTTATGTGCCAGACTGAAATGAGAATCAGGTGCCTCAATTTAGGCACCCAACAGAACAAGGGAGAAAACAGGAAAACCCAGAACAAGGATCGATGGACTGGACCATGAACTGGAATGCAGACTTCACAGACCAGACAATGACAGACTGAGATAACACATTCAGCTCCTGTGCATGATGTCCTCTTCACAGAGCGAGAGAGAGAGAGAGAGAGAGCGAGCGCACACCTTCAGCACAAGTACTTGATATCCTCTGGCAGGTGACAAAGAAAGAATACATTAAGTGCCACTGCATGGCATCATCTAGCAAGAGAAAGAATATTTTGAGAAACATTGCAGGGTATCTTTTGGCATGGGACACAATGCATTCAGCACAAGTGCATGGTAACTTCTGACAGCTGAGTGAGGGGCTGGTGGTGAGAGAAGAAATCAGTGGTGTCTTCAATACCATTCAGTCCTGTGTAGGTCCCAATTGTATAAGCACATTCTTTAGCTCTAGACTGATCAGCCAAGGCAAGCAGCTTTTTCACAAATGCAGTGTCAGTAATTCCAAGAATAAAAGGTTACAATGAGACTACCACAAGGCAGTCCGATATACCAGGCAGGAAAACTCTTCAAGGGTTTGACCAATGCAGTTGCACAGTAACTTTAGGAATACTAAGACAGCATTAAATACAATACTATCGTACAATATTTCTCTTTACACTTTGTCTACCAAACTCTTCCTCATCTTTGCCATTTGAAAGGTAACATGACATGCATTAAAAAAAGCTATTGCCAGATTTTTGATCAGCCCATACCATCTTGTCAGAGGCCAAGAAAGAAACAGCAGGAATATTCACCCGAATTAAAACAGCTCAGGAACTACAAACCCATGCTCTTCAAAAGCAAGTCCTCACTATAGCCCCAAAGGGCCCAATAACAGAGAGTTTGATTTCTTAAAATGGGAACCCATAAAATGACAAAGAACCACATGCTTTTAAGAAATAGCAAAGTGTAATCAAGAAAAGATGAAACTTAATTCACATAGAATAAATCACAGCAGAAACCCTCCATTGCATATAAACCAGCAATGTGGCCTAAGACAACCACTGATTCCCATAAATTCAGAATCTTTAAAACACTAACCCAGATTTTGTGGATAAATAGCTCAGAATAGAAACATTAAAACTTTTCTATCTAAATGGAAGCAAGTCCAAGACTTGCATACAAGTGAAGACATGTGAAGTGACTTGCATTCTGACTGGTTGCATTGTGCTGATGTGGAAACTTTAATGAGGCAACAGAGATCACTCAGCCATTTCCATTATGGGTGCAGCTTTCCCCACCATCAAGGGCATCTAGAAGAGGCAATGATGACTCAGGAAGACAACACGTACTATCTGAGACTCACATAATCTGGGCCATGCCCTCTTTCATTGCTACCATCAGGCAGGGGGTACAGGTGCCTTAAGACTCGCACTTTAAAGTTCAATCACAGTTTCTTCCGTACTGCCATCAGGTTGTTGAACCAGTATGAGAAACCCTAATACTACTGTGAGCTATGTATTTCTTTTTTATCTCTCTCAACTTGCACCAGTCTCCTTATGTTTATTAATTGTGTAATTTAAGTATATGTTAATTTTGTAATGTATTGCGCTGCTACTGCGGGAAACTAATTTTTGTGGCATTTATAGCCTCATGCAAATGCTCATGATGATAAATTTGAACTTAAACAAATGCGGTTGTCTTGAGCTCTTTGAGCAGTAGAAAGTGTTACATTTGCAAACATGCTTCAGTACTAGACTTGCCATGTAATCTAATCCAATGGCAATACCTTACCTCAAGTTCCTAAAAACAGAAAATGCACCAAATACACAGCTTAATGTGTGAGGGGAGAGATATAATAAGAAACTGAGGGGCAACATTTTTACCCATTGAGATCAGTATAAAGAAGGAATCAACTGCCAGAGGAAGTGTAGGAGACAGGGACAGCAACAACATTTAAAAGGGCAGAAGTGCTCATTTCAGTTCTCTAAGACTTAATGACTAAGCCAGACAGCATCTGTGAAAAGAAAAAAGGTTTTCAAGTCAAAAACCCTTCAGCAAACTGTCCAAGGATATGATGAAACTCCTTTAACCTGAAATATTAACTCTGATCCCTTTCCAAAGATGTTGCCTGACTGCTGAGATCTTCCAGCATCTACGGTGTGATTTTCACTATATCAGAGGGGAAATTCCCAGTGTTTACTCTCAGGTGGTAACCCTTAGGTCTGTTGCCAGGAAGGAAGACCTCATTAATGCCAATAGGGATTGTAGCATGAAAGGAAGCAAAAGGCTATCTTAGATTGGGTGTTGTGTAGTAACCCAGATCTTATTAGGGAGTTTAACGTAAAGAAACCCTTAGGAGGTAGTGATCATAACATGATTGAATTCATACTGCAATTTGAGAGGGAGAAGCATAACTCACATGTATCAGTATCACAATGGAATAAAGGGAATTACAGAGGCATGAGAGAGGAGCTTGCCCAGGTGGATTGGTGGAGGATACTGGCAGGGATGACGGCAGAGCAGAGATGGCTGAAGTTTCTGGAAATAGTTCACAAGGTGCAGGATAGATATGTCCCATTGAGAAAGAAGTTTTCAAATGGCAGAGGCAGGCAACCGGGGCTGACAAAGGAAGTTCAGGACTGCATAAAAGTCAAGGAAAGGGCATATAAGGTAGCAAGAGTGAGTGGGAAGTTGAATGATTGGGAAGCTTTTAAAATCCAACAAAAGGCAACTCAAAAAGCTATAAGAAGGGAAAAGATGAAATATGAGGGCAAACTAGCCAATAATATAAAAGAGTTTTCAGTTGTATGAAAAGTAAAAGGGAGGTGAGAGTTGATATTGCACCATTGGAAAATGATGCTGTTAAGGTAGTATTGGGGGACAAAGAAATGGCAGATGAACTTAATGAATATTTTGCATCTGGCATCACTGTGGAAGACACAAGCAGTGTGCAAGAGGTCCATGTACGTCAGTGAGCAGGAGTAAGTGCCATTGCTATTACAAAGGAAAAAGTACTAGTCAAAGTCAAAGGTCTTAAGGTGGATAAGTCACCTGGGCCCAGATTGTCTACATCCCAGAGTCCTGAGAGAGGTTGCTGAAGAGATAACAGATGCATTGGTCACTATCTTTCAAGAATCACTTGATTCTGGCATGGTCCAGAGGGCTGGAAGATTACAAATGTCTTTAAGAAGGGAGTAAGGCAAAAGAAAGGAAATTACAGGCCAGTTAACCTAACCTTACTGGTTGGGAAGGTATTAGAGTCTATTATTAAAGATGAGGTTTCAAGGTACTTGGAGACTAATGATAAAATAAGTCAAAGTCAGCATGGCTCTGTAAAGGGAAATCTTGCCTGACAAATCTATTAGAGTTCTTCGAGGAAGTAACAAGCAGGGTGGACAAAGGAGAGGTAGTGGATGTCATTTACTTTGATTGTCAGAAAGCGTTTGACAAGGTGCCATACAAGAGGCTGATTAACAACATAAAATCCTATGGCATTACAGGAAAGATACTGACATGGATACTAGAATGGCTGACAAGCAGGAGGCGGTGAGTGGGATTAAAATGGGCCTTTTCAGGTTGGCTACCAGAGACTAGTGGTGTTCCTCAGGGGTCAGTATTGGGACCGCTACTTTTCACATTGTTTGTCAATGACTTAGATAGTGGAATTGATGACTTTGTGGCAAAGCTTACAGATGATACAAAGATAGGTGGAGGGGTAGGTACTGCTGAGGAAACAATGTGATTGCAGCGGGATTTAGACAAATTGGAAGAATGGGTAAAAAAGTGGCAGATGGATTACAGTGTTGGAAAACGTATGATAATACATTTTGGTAAAAAGAACAAAAGTGTGGAATATTGCCTGTTGCCGGGGCCAGGTTCGAAGCGCTTGACAGAGATGGTGCTTGGTGCTTGGTGTCGGAGAGCTGGTCGGAGGCGCGGAGTTTTCGGATGGACTCGGAGTCGGACTTTGGTCGGATGCTTCCAGGATGCTGCATCGACAAGTTTGTGCCCCTGGAGGTTCACCGTCTGTGTGAGATAATGGGACTTTCGAGAGACTTTGAGACTTTTTACTGTGCCATGGTCTGTTCTTTATCAAATTACGGTATTGCACTGTTGTAACTATATGTTATAATTATGTGGTTTTGGTCAGTTTTTCAGTTGGCCTGTCGTGTTTCTGTGATATCATTCTGGAGAAACATTGTATCATTTCTTCATGCATGCATTACTAAATGACAATAAAAGAGGACTGCGTGTCCTCATAATCTAATCTAATCTATTCTAATCTAATATTATCTAAATGAGAAGGTTCAAACACCAGAGGTGCAGAAGGACTTGGGAATCTTCATGCAATACTCCCAGAAGGTTAATTTACAGGTTGAGACTGTGGTAAAGAAGGCAAATGCAATGTTGACATTTATTTTATATATTTTTTTATAGATGCACTGTAGAAAGCATTCTTCTAGGGTGCATCACAACCTGGTATGGAAGTTGTCCTGTCCAAGACTGAAAGAAGCTGTAGAAGATCGTGAACATGGCACAGCACATCACACAAACCAATCTTCTGTCCTTGGACTCACTTTACACCGCACGCTGTCGAAGCAGTGCTGCCAGGATAATAAAGGACACGACCCACCCAGCCAACACACTTTTCGTCCCTCTTCCCTCCGGGAGAAGGCTCAGGAGCTTGAAGACTGGTACGTCCAGATTTGGGAACAGCTTCTTTCCAACTGTGAAAAGACTGCTGAATGGATCCTGACCCGGATCTGGGCCATACCCTCCAAATATCCGGACTAGCCTCTCGGTTTTTTTGCACTACCTTACTTTCCATTTTTCTATTTTCTATTTATGATTTATAATTTAAATTTTTAATATTTACTAATTTTTACTATTTTTAATATTTAATATTTGTAATCCAGGGAGTAGGAAGCGCAGAATCAAATATTGCTGTGATGATTGTACGTTCTAGTATCGATTCTTTGACGACAATATAGTATAAAGTATTTCAAAGGGAAGAGAATATAAAAGCAAGGAGATAATGCTGAGGCTCTATAAGACACTAGTCAGGCTGCACTTGGAGTATTGTCAACAATTTTGGGCACCATATCTCAGAAAGGATGTGTAGTCATTGGACAGAGTCCAGAGAAGGCTCAAGAGGATGATTCCGGGAATGAAGGGGTTAACATATGAGTTGTGTTTGGTAGCTTTGGGACTGTACTTACTGGAATTTAGAAGAATGCGGGGGTATCTCATTGAAACCTACTGAATGTTGAAACGCAAACAACAGGAATTCTGCAGATGCTGAAAAGATTAGGTAGGGTGGATGTGGAGAGGATGTTTCCTATGGTGGGTGTATCCAGAACTCAGATTATTGGCACAGCCTCAAAACTGAGGGGTGACCCTTTAGAACAGAGACAAGGAGGAATTTTTTTCAGCCAGAGAGTAGTAAATCTGTGGAATGCTGTGCCACAGCCTGCAGTGGAGGCCGAGTCTGTGCGTATATTTAAGGCAGAAGCTGATCATTTCCTGATTGTTCAGGGCATTAAAGGATATTGCGAGAAGGCAGGTGTGTGGGGTTGAGTGGGATCCAGGACTAGCCATGATGGAATGGTGGAGCAGACTCGATGGGCTGAATGGCCATCATTCTGAATTCTGCTCCTATGTCTTATGGTCTTAAAAGGAATTCCATTTCTTAAATTGTTCTGATCTTATTCGAACTTCTAAATTACTTTTTAGCATTTTCAGCAACTTTTAAAGTTTTGGCATGTTTTCAGAGATTTTTAAATGTCTTACTGTAATTATTACCATTCCAATAGGAATGTTACATTTGGATTGGATGTTAATTTCCATGTTACACAGTACTTACTAATTTAATTTATAGTTTTTATTATTACATATTGCAATGTACTGCTGCCACAAAACAACAAATTTCATGAAATATGTCAGTAATATAAACTGATTCTGTTTTTTGAATGACTCTGAATGTTAGAGTTTTTATAGTGGGGAGATGGAAGGATTCAGACTGTTTTTAATGAAAAGTTCATTGCTTCTTGCAGTACTATTGCAAACATTATTACAACAGAGTTCCCATTCATTCATTAGAGGATTAACTGTCTAAACCCATTTCTAAAATAATCAGATTGTTTTTCTTTCTACCTTGTTCCACAGTTATGTTTTCTTTCTCATTCTTCTTTGGGACGTATGCATATCTTGCAATCTTATCTGTGTTTGCAGGTTTGGCCTTGCAGGTGAATGACGAATGTTCATAATCATTTGTTCAAATCATAAAATATAATGGATCGAATGGAGATATTTGGCCCTTAGTTACTGCACCCAGTTCCCTACTGTGCTTTTGTTTGTATCTACAATGACTAGAAGGAAACCATTCATCCCGTTGAGTCTATGCCAGTTAACAGAGCATTCCTTTAAATTCCATGCTCTCAGTTACTTCCCTTAACCTACTCTGTCTCACATGCCCAAGAACATCTGTCAATGGATCTGAGAATACTCATCGATCCCACAGAAGATGGCGCCAGCAAACAACGTGACCAAAAGCGACGTCCTTCAGACAGTTCACAAAACTACTTCTTTCACCTCTTTTTCTTTCAAATATGATTCTGCTACTATTGGACCCTGTGATTTGCATCTTGATGGTGTGATTTCAGGGCAATTGAGCGATCTGGCACTTTTCTGTCTCCGGGGGAGCTCGGTGAGGTTTCGAGCAGACTGTGTGGCCTGGAGTTCAAGGAGCCTGGAGACAGGACTCAAGCCATTGATCGACTCCATTTCTTGCAGATCTCACTGATTAAAGCATCAAGCAAGATTGAAATCAGTGAGGTTGAGAGTGGAAGGCAAGCAGGTGTTCAGTGTCATCCGCCTGCATTTGACCTGTCTCTCTCCCTCTCGTGCACTGCTGCCGAAGGATGGTGCCGGAGTCTTTGGTCTTGGGCAAGCTTTAATCAACATGGTTCGTGGTTGGATTCTGCAGTTCACATTATATGTGTTTCTGGTTTCTGGTTACTCCTTTTTTATTGCTATTTTGTGTGATTTTGATCAGAGCGGACTGTCTCTGCAGCCTGCAGTTAACAAACAACACAGTGCTAAATTGAACTGAACTAAACTGAACATTCCTGAACTGCTTCAATGACATTGTGGTTTTGATGTTTTATCTTCTGTGTGTTTTTTGCTCGTTTTTGGCTATTTGCCTATCTTGTTCATTTTTTTGTGCGTTGGGTGTTTGATGTTTTCTTTGAACGGGTTCCATGGTGTTTCTTTGTTTCACGGCTGTCTGTGGAAAGACGAATCTCAGGGTTGTACACTGCATACAAACCTTGATAATAAATGTACTTTGAATCTTTGAATCATTTTCCTGTAACCTTTCCCTCAGTCCATTAATCTCCCTCCTGATTTTCCATCCAGGCCAGCAGGAAACAATGAACCATCCACAAGCAGAGCTTTGCGATGTGGAAAGAAAACAGTATCCATGGAAACCCCACAGTCTCAGAGAGAACATGCAAACTCCACACAGACAACACTGGATTTCAGGAACGAGCCCTGCCCGTTGGGAGTTTGAAACAGTCCCAGTGTCCTGACTCTTTCCCATTAAACTGTCCCTCCTGCTACTCACCTTGTTGCTTGTTCTCCTGCCTTAGGCTGTGGTTCAGTCCCATTCCAGAGACTCATGAATTAGGAACAAGAGTAGGTCACTCAGCCCTTCAATCCTGAATGGAAAATGTAGACAAACACCCCAGAGCAGGGTCGAGGTCAGAGGTACAGTTCTTCAGATAGATGAAAAGGATGTCTTGCATATTGTTCATACAGATCGGATCATTACACAGAGCATTGAGGAAGAACAAGTTAAAACAATTACAAAACATTAGAAAGTGTAACAGCTATAGAGAAATTTCAATAGAAAACAGTAAAGTGCGAGATCATAACGAGTAGATTGTGAGGTCAAGAGTCCATCTTATTGTTCTGGGAAACCAGTTACTAATCTTATTACAGTGAGATAGAAGCTGACCTTAAGGTTAGTGGTACTTGCTTTCAAGTTTTGTATCTTTTGCTGATGGGAGAGGGGAGAAGAGACAAAGTCTGGGGTTGTTTGGGTCTTGGATTGTGCTGGCTGCTTTACCGAGACAGCAAGAAGTGTAGACAGAGTCCATAGAGGGGAGGCTGATTTCCGTGATGTGCTGAACTGTGTCCACAACTCTCTGCAGTCTCTTGCTGTCACGTGCAGAGCAGTCACCATGCCAAGCCATTATGCATCCATCAGAATGCTTTCTGCAGTGCATCAATAAAAACTGGTAAGAGTCAACAGGCTTTCTTTAGCTTTCTGATAAAGACATTGGTGAGTTTTCTTCTCACTCTGCTTTGCAGCACCTAGACAACAGCAAAACATGTGTCAACCTACTGTCAATCCTGGGTGTTAACATCTCTGAGGATCTGTTCTCGACCCGACACATTCATACAATCATAAAGTGGCTCTGCTTTGTTAGGAGTTTGAGGAGACATGGCATGTCACCAAAGACTCTGGCAAATTTCTGTAGATGTACAATGGAAACCATTCTGACTGATTGCATCAGACTTAATGCTTTATGAAGGCTACAATGCACAGAATGGCAAGAGGCTGCAGAGAGTTCCCTCCCCACCATCAAGGACATCTTCAACAGGCAGTGCCTCAAGAAGATGATATCCATCATTAAGCGCCCTGACCACCCAGGACATGCCATGTTCTCATCACTACCATCAGTAAAGAGGTCCACAGCCTGAAGACCCACACTCAACAGTTTAGGAATATCTTCCCCTCCACCATCAGATTTCTGAATGGTCCATGAACCTGTGAATGCTAGTTTGTCATTCCTTTCTTTTTGCAGTAATTATTTATTTTGTAATTTGTGGTAATTTTATGTCTTTGTATTGGACAGCTGCTGCAAAGCAATAATGTTCACATTAAAAAGACAATGATAATACACCAGATCCCTTTTGCAAATTCAACATATAGGCATCAAAAAAGGACAGGATTAGGCTCCTGTACAATTCCTCCAGCAGGCCTGACTTTGTGACATACTGTGATTCCACATTGTTTATAATGAAGCTGTCTTCAAAATCTCAAAATGACAATGATTTTCGTGGAGGAACGGAGGAGAGAATTGAGAGGCTAAAAAAAAATCTGCCTTAACTGTTAAACATATGAAACTAATAAAATAAAACAAAAACATTCACAGGTTACAAAAACAATTGGATATATTGCTCTTACTTAACAGTATATCTACCACATGTTCACAATAGTGCCTACAAACTGCGAAAATTCAAGTATTGTTTTATTATTAATGTTAATTTGAATTTATTGAGACAGTTTTTCATAGCAGTTTTCAGTAAACTGTGTTTACAATGAGTGATTTCATGGAAAAAGACCTTTGTGTTCATATTACCTAGTGTATAATACAAAGCCGCTTCAGTAGATCCACAAATATCCCAGTAAATAATTTATTACCCAACTTAACAATATTTACAATATTCTCATGAATTATTCAAATCGACTACTTATAACATGTTGAATGCCATAAAGACACAAAATAGAACATAACATTTTGAATAAGATAGGCAGCGTGATATTTTCAAAAAGACAAGATTTACTAAAGTAGAGACTGTAGCCGACTAAACTCAGACTAATTCCCAGTGTTATGCTGGCAATTGGAATTTTATCAGCAATTTATTTTGGCTACTGTAACAAAATACTCAAAGCAACGTTCCATCAAGTGATGGCTTACTAAATAGAAGAGACCATGTTATGCAACCGCAATAATTGTAAAGGTATGGCCTAGCAGTTTAGCATGATGTAGTTACACTGCCATTAACCCAGGTTCAATTCCACCACTGTCTGAAAGGAATTTATTTGTTCTCCCCATGACTGCATTGGGTTTTCCTGATGCTCTGGTTTCATCCTACGCTCTAAAGATGTAGAGGTTGTTAGGTTAATGGGTCACATGGGTGTAATTGGACAGAACAGGCTCATTGCGACAGAAGGGCTTGTTATTATGCTGTATATCAAAATGAAATGAATAAAATATATTCATATTTATGTAAAAGTGTTTGTCATGTAGGAATTTTTTAGAGGAATAAAGAGCATGTCTGTAGGGTTAGTACTTTGCTCCGGTGTCAGATGTAGGAATCCTGGGGACCTTCCAGTCTCCCAGATGGCCATATCTGTGCCAGGTGCACCGAGATGCAGCTCCTGAGAGACCGTGTCAGGGATCTGGAGCTGCGGCTCGATGACCTACAGCTTATTAGGGAAAGCGAGCAGGAGGTAGATAGGAGCTACAAGGTGTTAGTCACCCCGAGGCTGCAGGAGTTTGATAAGTGGGTGACTGTCAAGGAAGGGATGGTAAGAGCTCAGATAGTAGAGAGCACCCCTGTGGTGTCCCCCTCTGTAATCGTTATCTCATTTTGGATGCTGTTGAGGGGGGTGACCTGACAGAGCACGACCACGGCGATCGGGTCTCTGGCACTGAGCCTGGTTCCATGGTGTAGAAGGGAGAGAAGAAGATGAAGAATGCGGTAGTCATAGGGGATTCCATAGTGAGAGGAACAGACAGGAGGTACTGTCAGCCTGATAGAGATACCCACATGGTGTGTTGCCTCCCAGGTGTCAGGGTACGGGATGTCTCGGATCGGGTGCAGTGTATTCTGAAGGGAGAGGGTGGCCAGCCAGAAGTCTTAGTATACGTTGGTACCAATGACATAGATAGAAAAAGGGAGGAGGTGCTGAAGAGAGAATTCAGGGAGTTGGGTAGGAAGCTAAAGAGCAGGACCTCCAGGGAAATAATCACGGGATTGCTGCCTGTTCCACGTGCTAATGAGTGCAAGAAAAGCGTGATTAAGCATATTAATGCGTGCCTGAGAGACTGGTCAGGGGGCAGGGTTCCGGGTTCCTGGATCATTGGGGCATCTTTTGGGGGAGGTATGACCTGTACAAAAAGGATGGGTTACACCTGAACCCAAAAGTGTTCAATACCCTAGCAGGCAGGCTTAATAGAGCTGTTAGGGATGGTTTAAACTAATTTGGCAGGGAGACGGGAACCAGAGTACTAGGGCTGAGGAAGGGAAAAACAGAAATAAATCAAAGATAGCATGCAACAGAGATAATAGAAAGGATAGGCATAATCACAGCCAGTGGGATGGGTTACAGAGCAATAGAGGTGTGGTGCAGTTAAAACAGAAAGAAACAAATACTGGACTGAAAGTGTTGTACTTGAATGCACGCAGTATAAGGAATAAAATTGACGATCTTGAAATTCAGCTACAGATTGGCAAGTATGACATTGTGGCCATATCTGAAATTTGGCAAAGGATGGCTGTCATTGGGAGTTGAATGCCCAAGGATATATGGTGTATAGGAAAGATAGGTTAGTAGGCAGAGGGGATGGTGTGGCCCTGTGTATAAGAAATAATATTAGATCATTAGAAAGAGATGACATAGGATTGTAAGGTGTAGAACTCCTATGGGCTAGGTTAAGAAATGGCAAGGGTAAAAGGACCTTAACGGCAGTTGTATACAGGCCTCCAAACAGCAACTGGGATGTAGATTACAAATTACAGCAGGAGATAGAAAAAGCGTGTAAGAAGGGCAATGTCATGATAATCGTTGGGGATTTTAACATGAAAATAGATTGGGAAAACCAGGCCAGTACTGAACCTCAAGAGAGAGTATTTGTAAAATGTCTACAGGATGAATTTTTAAAACAGCTTGTTGTTGAGCCCACTAGGGGATTGGCTGTGCTAGATTGGGTGTTGTGAAATGATCTGGAGGTGATAAGAGAGCTTAAGGTTAAGGAACCCTTAGGGAACAGAGATCACAAAATGATCGAGTTCATTTTGAAACTTGAGATGGAGAAACTAAATTACAATGTGTCGGTATTTCAGTGGAATAAAGGGAATTACAATGGAATGAAATGGGAACTGGCCAAGGTTGACTGGAAAGGGACACTAGCAGGAAGGACAGCAGAGCAACAATGGCTGGAGTTTCTGCGAAAAATGAGGGAAGTGCAAGACAGATATATTCCAACTAAGAAGAAATTTTCGGACGGAAGAAGGACACTACCGTGGCTAACAAGCGAAGTCAGAGCCAAAGTAAAAGCAAAAGAGAGGGCATACAGGAAGCCAAAGCTGGTGGGAAGATAGAGGATTGGGAAGCTTTTAAAAACTTGCAGAAGGAAACTAAGAAGGTTATTAGGAAGGAAAAGATGAATTACCAGAGGAAGCTGGCGACTAATATCAAAGAAGATTCTAAAAGCTTCTTTCAGTATATAAAGGGTAAAAGAGACTTGAGGGTAGATGTAGGACCAATAGAAAATGACGCTGGAGATATTGTAAGGAGAGATGCAGAGATGGCAGAGTAACTGAATGCGTATTTTGCATCAGTCTTCACAGTGGAAGACGTTTGCCGTTTACTGGACATCTAAGAGTGTCAGGGAAGTGAAGTATGTGCAGTGAAAATTACGACTGAGAAGGTGCTCAGGAAGCTTAATGGTCTGAGGGTGGATAAATCTCCTGGACCTGATGGAATGCATCCTCGGGTTCTGAAGGAAGTAGTTGGCGAGATTGCAGAGGCATTTACAACGATCTTTCAAGAATCGATAGATTCTGGCAATGTACCAGATGACTGGAAAATTGCAAATGTTACTCCACTATTTAAGAAGGGTGGGAGGCAGCAGAAAGGAAACTATAGACTTGCTAGCCTGACATCAGTGGTTGGGATGTTGTTGGAATCAATTGTTAGGGATGAGATTACGGAACATCTGGAGACACATGACAAGATAGGCCAAAGCCAGCACGTTTTCCGGAAAGGAAAATTCTGCCTGACTAACCTAATGCAATTTCTTTGAGGAAGTTACAAGCAGGGTAGACAAAGGAGATGCAGTAGTTGTGGTGCACTTGAATTTTCAGAAGGCCTTTGACAAGGTGCCGCACATGACGCTGCTTAGCAAGATAAGAGCCCATGGAATTACAGGGAAGTTACTAGCATAGGTGGAGCGTTGGCTGATTGGCAGAAAACAGAGAGTGGGAATACAGGGATCCTATTCTGGCTGGCTGCCGGTTACCAGTGGAGTTCCACAGGGGTCAATGTTGGGACCACTGCTTTTTATGATGTATGTCAAAGATTTAGACTATGGGGTTAAAAGATTTGTGGCTAAATTTGCCGATGTTACAAAGATAGGCGGAGGAGCTGGTAGTGTTGAGGAAGCAGAGAGCCTGCAGAGAGACTTAGGTAGTTTAGGGGAATGGGCAAAGAAGTGGCAAATGAAATACAATGTTGGAAAGTGTATGGTCATGCACTTTGGTGGAAGAAATAAATGGGCAGACTATTATTTAGATGGGGAGGGAATTCAAAATGCAGAGGTGCAAAGGGACTTTGGAGTCCTTGTGCAAGATACCCTAAAGGTTAACCTCCAGGTTGAGTTGGTGGTGAAGAAGGCAAATGCAATGTTGGCAATCATTTTGAGAGGCATAGAATACAAGAACAGGGATGTGATGTTGAGGCTCTATAAGGCAATCATGAGACCACACTTGGAGTATTGTGTGCAGTTTTGGGCTCCTTATTTTAGAAAGGGTATATTGACATTGGAGAGGGTTCAGAGAAGATTCACGAGAGTGATTCCAGGAATGAAAGTTTTACCATATGAGGAACATCTGGCAGCACTTGGGCTGTGTTCCCTTGAGTTCAGGAGCATGAGGGGGGATCTCATAGGAACATTCTGAATGTTAAATGCCTGAACAAAGTAGATATGGCAATGTTATTTCCCATGGTAGGGGAGTCTAGGACAAGAGGGCATGACTTCAGGATTGAAGGACATCCATTTAGAACAGAGATGTGGAGAAATTACTTTAGTCAGATGGTGGTAAATTTATGGAATTTGTTGCCATGAGCGGCTGTGGAGGTCAAGTCGTTGGGTGCATTTAAGGCAGAGATTGATAGGTTCTTGATTAGCCAGTATATCAAAGGGTATGGGGAGAAGGTAGGGGACTGGAAATGACTGGAAAAATTGGATCAGCCCATGATTGAATGGCGGAGCAGACTTGATGGAATGAATGGCCTACTTCTGCTCCTGTATCTTATGGTCTCATGGTCTTATGGTCTTATGGAATTGAAAAGCGATACATCAATTTTTTCAGCAAATAGCGACCAAAACCTTGTTTTAAGTGATACCGTGCAAATGAAAAGAGGATCCCAATGGGATTCTCAAAATTATCAACTAATAATATCAAAACATACTTCGGAACATACTAACAAATTCAGTCCCAAAAATTTGCTATTAAATTTGCAGCAAACAGAATGGGAAGCAAAGAGGGACAAGAGGAGGGTGGGTGGTAAAGGAAAGGAGTAGGGAGAGAAAAGGAGACACAAGAGACTGCAGATGCTGGAATGTGGGACAACTCATGAAGCACTGGAAGAACTCAATGGATCAGGCAGCACCTGTGGGAGGGAAAGAACATTCAACTTCTTGGGTTGAGATCTTTCATCTATACTGAAAGAAGAGAGGAGAGCCAATACACAAAGGAAGTGGGAGGGATTGGAGGCTGTGCTCTAAGGAAGATGCAAAGGAAGAAGACCGAAAGGTTAAGTGGAAGACCACAATGAGATTTTATCTGAATATTGAAGAGGAAACCATGGTGAGATTGTAAATAAGTGATCCTGTGAAGATTAGCTGCCGACAGGGGAGCAAAGTTTAAAGTTGGAAGAAGAATTTTCGATGTTGGGTTTGGATGGGTTGAGTTCAATTATACCAACAACATTTATATAAGGCAATTCACAGGAGCATTCTTGAGCAAAATTTTATGGCAAACTATGTAAAGAGATAAAGGTAAATACTGTATACTGGTTTTAAGGCAGGTCTTACAAAGGGAAAGAGAGATAGCAAGGTTTAGGGAGAGATGTCACCATGGCTTTGTACATCGGAAATAGAAACATAGAAAACCTACAGCACAGTACAGGCCCTTCGGCCCACAAAGCTGTGCCAAACATGTTCCTACCTTAGAACTACCTAGGCTTTATCCATAGTTTTTCTAAGCTCCATGTAGCCATCCAGGAGTCTCTTAAAAGACCCTATCGTTTCCACCTCCACCGGCAGCCCATTCCACGCACTCGCCACTCTCTGCATAAAAAAACTTACCCCTGACATATCCTCGGTATCTACTTCCAAGCACCTTAAAACTATGCCCTCTCGTGCTAGCCATTTCAGCCCTGGGGAAAAGCCTCTGACTATCGACACGATCAATGCCTCTCATTATCTTGTACACCTCTATCAGGTCAGCTCTTATCCTCCGTCACCCCAAGGAGAAAGGGCCGAGTTCACTCAACCTATTCTCATAAGGCATGCTTCCCAATCCAGGCAACATCCTTGTAAATCTCGTCTGCATCCTTTCTATGGTGTCCACGTCCTTGCCTCTTGCCTCACAAGGCGTATGGCATTCTTGTCTTCATAGACCAAGGCACTGAGCACAAGAATTGTGATGTCATATTACAGTTGTACAAAAAGTTGGAGAATTGCATCCACTTCTGATGATCACGTTACACAAAAGATATGATTAAGCTGGAGAGGGTGCAGAAAATATCCACAAGAAGGTTGTCCGGATTGGGAGCCTTGAGTTGTGTGAAAAGCTTAAAAACGCTATATCTGCTTTCCCTGGACAAAGTGAGGCTGAAAGATGATATGGTAGAGATATATAAAATTAGGAAAGACATAGAGGAGGTAGGGTAGATAGCTAGAGTTGATTTCCCATAGCAGGTATCAAAAACCGAAGGTCATAGGGAGCGAGGGAGGAAGCTTAAACAGGATTTGAAGGATAAGTTTTCCACACAGAGGTTAGTAGGTATCTGGAAGGAATTGCCAGGGGAGGTGGTGGAGGCAGGAACAGCATTAATGTCAGCTCTGGGCCTCTGTACCTCCCTATGCAACTGGATCCTTGACTTTCTCATTGGGAGACCACAGTCACTACAAATCAGTGAGTACCATGAAATGTGTTAGCATAGTGGTCAGCATAAATACAGTAGGCTGAAATGCATACAGCCTTGTGATTCTACGTCCAGAAGCAAGGGCCATATAACTGAAGGCATGGAATCAATGGTGGACTAAGTAAAACCAGTCCCAGCAAGATTACAGCATGACTGGTCACAGCAGCTTCTACGGGGCCAACAAAAGGTGCTATTGTTCTAATTAAACACATTTCTAATGATTGTATGATCCTGCTATACTTTAAGAACTTGAAGTGAGTTACTTGCTTTTGGAGATAATGAGGAGAATGAAGGAGCTGTTCAACATGCTGCTGCCTGTGTTGTTGGACATCGCAAGACTCCTTTGGACATTGTTAATCTGGTACACCACAAGTTCGATTCCTGATTTATTGGATAAGCGCAGGGGCGGATGGGGGCTGGAGGGAGCTCCCGGGCCTCGGCTGCAGCGAAGACTCGGCCTGAAGCCAGGGTGTCGCCTGTTTGCAGCCGGCAGAGTGAGGAGACAAAATCATCGCACTGCTGGGGCGGTGTGACGCGGTGTCCAAAACGGAGTCGGCGCTGCCCTCCCAGGGTTGTGCTCAGCGGAAGACAAGCTCTGCTGTGGTCGACTGCAGATTTTTTGGCAGCACTCAGTGGACTTGGGCCTCGAGCTGCGAGATTGCCTGCTTTTCAGCCGTTGGGCGAGAGGCGTCTCAGGATTACAGGAATGAATAAATTTCAGAAGGAAGGCTCCAGAACAGTGATGGATTCAAAAACCAAGATCTGAATGTTGATGTTACCATGCTGCTGAACCAGAATCCAGTGTGGATTCATGCACAGCAGTGATGGGAGCAAAGCGTAAGTGAGGAGTCTTCCTGCAGAATTTTGGACCGAAGATGATGGACACGTAAAATATGACAGGGAGGTCAGGAGTGTGTTGGAACAGTCAGGTCTCCAGCTAACAAATACACAGATGATTTTAACAGAGATTGGGGTCGGGTTGGGCAATGCTATTGGGAAAAATTAGGTGATTTTAATGATTGACAGGTGATCCAAAGCTTGCCTCAAGTTCAAACTTAACATCAAGGCTGTGGGCCATCTGGGTCAGCATCAGATGCCTGTGGTGTCAGTATTAATATTACAGATGGTTAGCTGTTTAGGGTTGTCATAGCTGGGGGGATGGGGGTGGGGGAGGAGGGGGAGTAGTGGGGATAATCTCTCACTAACTACTAAATGCTCCCAATGGCATGTGCCTCAAATAGCCTCTGACAGCCAAATCCAGTTCCTGGCCTTCATGTGTGGCTTAGCTACCAAGCCCGGTGGAACAATTTCTACTGACAGAATGATGCAGGACATCTGCTGGTAGATATTTAAAGCCAGGGCATGCTTTAGATCGGGGCTGTCCTACCCTGTGAAGTGGAATAAGTATCAGCTTTAGTCATGGACTGATTAACACCTTTATCCACTTCCATCATTCACTCCCTCAAACCCTCAGAACCCTAGTTCTTCCTCCCTCAATGCAGCCATCATACATCCTAATCTTATGAAATATTATTGACCTGAATTGTTTCCTCTTGCTGCCTGCCCTGCTGAGCATTTCCAGCCTATTCTGATATATCTTAAGTTAGCAATAGCTGTAGTATTTTGCTCTTAGGCAAATGTCTTGCCCCTGAGCCCTTGCCCTAACTTAGAGGCCCCTCTTTTGGCCATGGATGTTCCGTCCTAACTCCCATACACAAGCCAGGGTAGTACGATTTGAGGAGCAAGCAGTAGCCCATGCAGCAAGCTCCCCTTCCCCAAGCAGCCGATGAATTCAAAGGAATGGCAGAGACCACTACATTTTGGCATCAGCAGTATCGAAGGAGTTGAAAGTCAGCTTTGAACTCAATGTAGGTCTGCCTTAGGGACTCCAGCTCTGGATTTTTCCTCAGAGTTTACTCTTGAAGGCTTCCCCATGAGCGGGTACAGCTGCAGGGCAGTGGAGGTTTGAGATCAGAGTTTTCCTTCTCCTCGATGAGCTGCCAACCATGGCTGACGAGCCCCATCTGCCGAAGTGACCAGTTTTAAGGTGCTGGTATCCCACCTTTGCCCCTTTCCTTGTCAGTAGAAATGGTTCCACCAGACGTGGTAGCTAAGCCAAAAGGCCAATAGCTGGACTTGATTGTCAGAGGATAATGGGACCTTACCCCCACTACTCCCCGCCGGCTATGTAAATTTCAAGTAATACATCTCTTTAATTGCATGATGAACTTCTATTAGTCACCATAGTCTGTTGTGTGAAGCTATCTATATATACTTGATGCATGTGGGAATTAATCATTGCTCAAAGCGCCATGAAAGCAATCTTTGGATCTGCATTCCTAAAGTGCCTTCAGGACTTCAGGCTCAATGAAATACTTTGGGAAAGTAGGAAACACAGAAGTTTTTTTTTGTGCAGTAGATTTGTATACAGCAAGCTCCCACAATAAGCCAAGTGGTAACAAACAGTGTTTCTATATATGTGATGATGGTGTTTCAGGGAGAATTTTAGCCAGACTGCCAGGCACAGCACATCCTGCTCTTCCATAAAATAGTGTAGTGGGGTCCCCTAACCCCAACCAGAAATGCTGATAAATCATCAGCTTAGTATCTGTTCTGAATGGCAGCAGGGCCTTCAGCAGAGCAGCAATTAGAAGATTCCAGCCTCTACCTACAAGGCAGGCTTAAAATATTTCAAATAATGAAACATAAATGTCAAACAAACAAAAATAGTACTGTAGCTCCACAATTAACAGCGCTACTTGGTAAAATTGTAAGGATTTACTTTACTTGATAAAAATGCATGTTTACCTTTCCTTGATACAAACTTGGTCTCAAATAACTTGCATGGATAGCTAACAAAACTAAGCTTTACCACTGTATCTTGGCATAAGTGAAAATAATAAACAAATACCAATACCACACGTCTGGAATTTTCAGCTTGTTGGTGGCATATATTATCTCACACTTATTAATATCATTAACTATGGGTTGCAAACTCTCATCAGCAAGCCTTTCAATTGGATCTATTTATTTGTGGGAGGCTGAGAGTGGGGCTATAGGAAGCACAAGCAACCAAACCATGGTACAATGGTTCAGGGAGCCAATCAAGGAGGGAGAAGGGAGAGAAGAGTAAAAGTCACTGGAGAAAAGCTGGACTAAATAGATTGGAAGAGGACACTAGCAGAACTGACAGTGCTGGAGTTTCTGGGAGTTATTCAGAAGATGCAGGAGCTGTCCATCCTAAAGAAGAAGGGTAGAAAGCACAACCATAGCACACAAGGAAAGTCAAAGACAGCATAAAAGCAAGGGAGATCCTATAGCACAACAAATGTTAGTGGGAATCTTTTAAAAACCTACAGAGGGCAACTAAAAAAGCAACAAGGAAAAGGTGAAATATGAAAATAAGTTAGCCAATAATGTAAAGGAGGATTCGAAAACATTTTTCAGATACATTAAGAGTAAAAGACATGCAAGAATGTACATGCCACCATTGAAAAATGATGCTGGAGAGATACTAATGGGGTGGGACAAGGAAAGAATGGATGAACTGAATAAGTATTTTGCTTCATTCTTCACTGTGGATCTCACCAGCAGTATGCCAGAAATTTGAGAGTCAGAGAGCAAAACTGAGTGTAGACTCTATTACTAAGGGGAAGGTGTTTGTGAAACTGAAAATTCTGAAGGTAAGTAAGTCACCTGGGCCAGCTGGACTATACCCCGGGGTTCTAAGAGAACTGGCTGAAGAGATTGTGAAGGATTAGTAATGATCTTTCAAGAATCACTAGTTCTTGGAATGGTTCCAGAGAACTAGAAAATTGTAAAACTTGCAAATGTCACTCTACTTTTTAAGAAGGGAGGGAGACAAAAGGTAGAAAATTATAGGCTGGTTAGCCTGACATCAGTGATTGGCGAGATATTAGTGCCTATTATTTAGGATGAAGTTTCAGGGTACTTGGAGGCACAAGATAAAATAGGCCAAATTCATTAAGGGAAAATCTGCCTCACAAATCTGTTGGAATTCTTTGAGGAAATAATGTATAGGATAGACAAAAATGAGTCGGTGTCATGGTCCGGATCGGGGCCCCTTTAAATTTAGCTTGTTTATGTTAAGATCTGGACCGTTGATTCCCTGTTTTCCCGTGTCCCTCGACTTTGGTGATTAGAGGCAATTAACACTCGGCTGAACCGGTAGTTTATAGTCTCTGGCTTTCAGCCGTTCGGTGCGGGAGCGTCTGCAAAGTCATCCAAGGTACGGGGTGCCAATGTCATCTGGCCAGAGCAAGCCTAGTCTCTGCCGAAGCGAGTGCCGGTAATTCGCCTCTCCTCACCGGAGCAACCTTGTCAAGTTACCTCACCAAAGCGAGCCTGCAAAGTTTCCTCACCGAGGTGGGTCCGTCAGTTAACCCGCTGGAGGGAATCAAGAACCGCTGTCTACTGTTCCCAGGCCGAGTCCAGAGCTTGCCACTACCCGGAGGCTCCAAGTCAAGTCCTGTCCCTGGCAGCATTCAAGTACAAAGTCAAGTCCTGTCCCTAGCGGCATTCAAGTACCAAGTCAAGTCCTGGCCCTGGCGGCATTCAAGTACTGTCAAGTCCTATCCCTGGCAGCACTCAAGTACCAAGTCAAGTCCTATCCCTGGCAGCACTCAAGTACCAAGTCAAGTCCTGTCCCTAGTGGCATTCAAGTACCAAGTCAAGTCCTGGCCCTGCCGGCATTCAAGTACCAAGTCAAGTCCTGGCCCTGGTGGCTTCCCAGTTCCAAGTCAAGTCCTGACCCTGGCGGTCTGTGATTCCTGTCCTACCCCACTGTCTGGATCCCTTCTCTGCCCCTCTCGCCTCTAGCCCTCATCTGCAGCCCTCGCCTGCACTTCGGTCTAGTTCTATTGCCGGAGGTAGATAGGTACTGTCTGATGTTCTATTGTGTTTGTCTTGTCTTGTCTTGTCCTTGCCTCCATGGGGGAGGTCTGGCCGTCTTGCCATTGCCCCGCGGGGAGTCATATCTTGTCTTGTCCTCGCCTCCGTGGGGTAAGTCAGGCCGTCTTGCCGTTGCCCCATGGGGAGTCATGTCTTGTCTTGTCTTGTCCTTGCCTCCATAGGGTAAGTCAGGCTGTTGCCCTACAGGGGGTCATGTCTTGTCATGTCTTGTCCTCACCTCCATGGGGTAAGTCAGGCCGTCTTGCCGTTGCCCCGCGGAGGGTCATGAGTTCCGGCCCTATGTCCTGTACCCAAGGAGGGGTCCCGACTCTGTGTTTTGTGTATGTGTCCATGGTTCCATATACCTGCTCCCTGAGACTGAGGCTCTGTGTTCCCATGTTCCTCCTCTCCCTAGCCTGTGTCGTGTCCTTGCCTGGTTCTGGGGTCCGAGCCCGAGGCAAGACCCAGGTACTGGGTCCTTGTCCAGTCTCTGGCTCGGAGTCCATAACCTAGCCTCTTCATGTCTCCCCTAGATCTGGGAGCCGATTCCGAGTCCAAGCCCAGACCCTTGGTCCCAGCCTAGTCGTAGTCCTGAGTCCTTGTCCAGTTTGCTATTCCTGCTCCTGCCTTGCTCTCCTGGTATCGAACAATAAACTAAATCTGAGTAACCTCACAAGATGTGTCTTGCATTTGGGTCCACCCTTGCTCCCAATGCCCCGCCATTGTGACAGCCGGTGAATGTTCTTTATTTAGATTTTTAGAAGGTCTTTGACAAGGTGCCTTATATGAGGCAGCTAAGCAAGTCCATCATATTAAAGGAAAGATATTAGCATAGACGGAAGTTAGGCTGACTAGCAGAAGGCAGATAGTGTGAATAACGGGAGCCTTTTCCAGTTGGTTGGCAGTGACTAGTGGTGTTCCACAGAGGTTTGTGTTGGGCCCACTACTTTTCATGTTATACATTCACGATCTGGATGACGGAATTGATAGTTTTGTGGCCAAGTTTGTAGATAGTACAAAAATAGGTGGAGAGGCAAGTAGTGTTGAGGAAGCAGGGTGCTTGCAGAAAGATTTGGGCAGGTTAGACGAATGGGCAAAGAAGTTTCAGATGGTATACAGTGTGGGGAAGTGTAAGTTAATGCACTTTGGTAGAAGGAATAAACACATGGACTATTTTCTAAAGGGGAGCAAATTTAGAAACTGGAAGTGCAAACAGACTCAATAGTTCTAGTGCAGAATTCCCTAAAGGTTAACTTGCAGGTTGAATCAGTAGTAAGGAAGACAAATGAAATATTCGCATTAAGTTCAAGATGACTAGGATATTAAAGCAAGGATGTAATGTTGAGGCTTTATGAGACATTGGTCTGACCCACTTTGGAGTATTGTGTGTCATATCTCAGAAATGATGTGTTGGCATTGGAGAACATCCAGAAGATGCTTATGGGAATGATCATGAGAATTAAAGGGTTAACTTATGAGGAACACACTGAATATTGAAAAGACTAGATAGAGTGGATATGGTGAGGATGGAGATCTGACAGAAGTTTACAGATTTATGAGAGGCAAGGATCGGATGAATAGCCCTTTGTCTTTTTCCCAGAGTGAAATTTTAAATATTAGAGGTCATGCATTTAAGATGAGAGGGGGAAAAGTTAAGGGAAATCTGTAGGGCTAGTTTTATTTTTACACAGCGTGCTAAGAGCCTGGATCAGACTGCCATGTGTAGTATTGCAATCAGATATGTTAGAGGCATTTAAGAAGCTTTCAGAAAGATAAATAAATATGTAGGGTATGAATGGCTGTGGATCACATGCAGACAGAAGAGACATAGTTTAATTTGACATTGTGTTTGACACAGACATCATGGGCTGAAGGAGTGTTCAATGCTGAACTGTTCTATGTTTAAAGGTGAATGGTAGTGCAAAACCAAATATCTACCTGGTACAGTTTCATTCATAAAGACAAGATAGACATATTCTTGATTAGTAAGGGTGTCAAAGGTTACAGGGAGAAGACAGGAGAATGGGGTTGAGAAGGATAATAAATCAGCCATGATGGAATGGCAGAGCAGACTCAATGGGCTGAATGGCCTAATTCTGCTCCTATGTCTTATAAGTCTCTGCCCTTGCAACATCACTGGAAGTGAAATGTTGCTGAGCCAAAATAGAAATTGGGTGAGCATTGCACAGATTGTGGGAATGTGGACCAAGTTGCCATGGTAAGTGGTACATGCAAACAGATTTCAACATTTAAGAGAAGTTTGAATAAGTACATAGAAGGTAGGGGAGGGCTATGGTCCCGGTACAGGTCGATGGGAGTAGGCAGTTTAAATGGTTCAGTAGATGGGCCAAAGGGCCTGTTTCTGTGCTGTACTTTTCTATGATTCTTTGACTCTATGATCCTTTGCCACACTGTTTTGGGGTATAAAGTACAGATTTGAGCAAAAATGAACAGCTAATTTTTTTCCCAATTTAGTTTTGCAGAATCTCCAACTTGCATGGAATCATTTCTGCATTTTGATCTAGCTGAGGTCTTTGACAGTGTAACATCTGTTACTGCTTCCTACATGAGGCTAGGTAATGATTACAATACCCCGACTGGCAAAGTATCAGCTGTGCAAGACAACATCTCTCTCTCTCCAAGAAGTCCCATTGACATTGACAGACAGCTCGTGTGTTGTTTTTATATCTCCTTTCAGCAATGCCACGTGATCCACTCCACAGGAAGAAGGATGTTGAACAAAAGGCAAGGGGGAAACAAAAAGTGTCTCAACATTGTGACCTCAGTCACTGGGGCTCGAGGAACTGAGTTATGGCGAGAGCCTGGCACTTTACTCATTGAAGCATAGGAGAATGAGGCATATAAAATTGTGAGGGGCATAAAAGCACACAGTGTTTCACCCAGGGTTAGAGTATCAAGAATTAGGGGATATGGGTTTAGAGTGAGAGGAGAGAGATTTAATAGGAAATTGAGGGACAGCTTTTTCACCTCTCGAGGTGGTCCATATATGGAATGAGTTGCCAGGGGTGGGTACATTAACAACATTTAATAGACACATGGACAGGTACATGGAAAGGGATAAGATTAGAGGAATATGCTAAATTAAGGCTAATTTGACTTGCAAAGATGGCTGCCTTCGTCAGCATCTAGTAGGGCTGAAGGGCCTGTTTCTGCATTGTATGACTCTATGACTCAACGACTGAAGATAAATCAGTAGAATAGAAATTACTGGAGGAGGAGGAGAACAACCTGAGGAATTAATTTATGCCTTCTGCTTGATAGTTCTCATCTGGAGGACCCGAGTTGATAGCAGGTCATTTCATTTCATTCCACACTCCATGGTGTGCTTCACCCCCGTCAGCAGAGCAATCAGTGAATATTTTCACCCCTGTACTGCCTTTTAAAATTATTTAAACTTATTATTGCTATCAGCTGTCTGCAGAGTGCGCTGAAAGCAACAGAAGATTTCATTGAAATGTCATTAATATACCCCTTCAGCCACTCAGTCTTATTGACGAGACAAGTTTGTGTCAATCACTGATCCCTGGTCCAATTAAGCTCCTTCTCCACCTGTATACAATTTACTCAAACTGTTCTGAGATGTCCAACTAAAGGAGGGGGTAGGGGAGACTCCGAGTATTTTAATTAGCTGTGATATGCTTTTTGACACTGAGGTCTCCTCATACTGCAGGCGTGTTTCAAAGCAGCTAAATTAGTGTGGTTAAGGTTTCTGCTGTGCAATATTAGCAACAGGGATGTGAGCATGTGGCTGTGAAATCCTTTTGACTGCTATCTTAACACGCATTAACTTGTTTATTTTATGATGGGTAAATAATTCAGACGGGGATTTGAATGTATGATATTGCATGTTGTGATTTCAAACCAACAGGGTTTAACTTGTGAGACTACAGTGAAATTCTTTGCTGAATCAGTTGGTGGCTTTTTCCATCCCCTTTTCTGCCAAAGTTCCTGATACAAGTTCAAGGGTTGTTGTCTGGAAGTTCAATCTATTGCCATTGTCGTGACTCCGCTTTGTTAACTACACCATTATTATTTATCCCTATTCCCTTCTGTGAACACTGTGTGATCACGAGGAGGATAACGACTGGGTTTGGTATTAGCTCCGTCCAGTCCATGTGTATGCATTGTACGGCAGCAGCCATTGAATTCAGAGTGAAGCACAAGCTGATATCTAACGATCTCTCTCCATACCATAGTATCAAATCCCAGCAGCTACCCTAACCACTACCAGCTGGTGGTGTAGTGGCACCCACACCGGACTTCGAGGCAAGTGTTCCCAGGTTCAGATCCAGCCACTTCCTTGCCCACTTTCTGTCCACACTGGGTCGAGTGTCGAGTGAGCAACTTGTCCTTATGAAAAACAGGCAAAGAAAACACGCTAAAAAATGGCTAGGATGTCGCCCATTGCGCCACAAGTCGGAGAAAGGAACAGCAACAACAACAACTCTAAGGATGTGATGCAGATCTTTAAACCAAAGCTGTCTGCCCCACAGTATGTCTCTTATTTCCATTTCCTGCATTCCCAAAGGAACACACCACTGAAAGATGTATTCCGAAGACTGTAAAGCCTTTTGGGATATCTTGATATCCAGAAAGGTGCTACATTCAAGTGCAAGTTCTTTGGAACTTATCTTCTTTCTACTTTTATTCCTTCCTAATGTATGACATGCTGTGACTTTACAGTATCACGTGCCTTATATTGTAACCTTGCAGAATTTTTTGTTATTTAGGCCTCACTGAAGGATAGTTTGAACTATAATTTACAACGTCTAAGTTATCCTATTTCTTTCCTGAGTTGTAAAGGACTCAGCACGATGCACCACAGAAACTGAAGGTGATTGTTCAGCGCTTTGGGCATAGTACACAATTCATGAGTTTGTGGCTGGTTTTGTGTCCCATTTCTGGCTCTCTCAAAGTTCAATGTTCAAAGCCAATTTATCATCAAAGCACTTATATATCACCATATCCTAGCTTGTGATTCATTTTATTGCAGGCATTTGAGGGAAATTAAAGAAATACAACAAAATTTATGAAAAACTGTAAATGACAAAAATGGACAACTAATGTGCAAAAGAAGACAAATTGTGGAAATAATAAAATAAAGTAAATAAATAATGCTGAATGGTGGAGTCCTTGAAAGTGAGTCTGTTGGTTGTGGAGTTAGTTTAGCATTGAGGTGAGTGAAGTTATCCATGCTGGTTCAGAAACTTCATGATTAACTGTTCTGTTTTGGCTCCATTTTCATTCTTACACTGAATGAGCAAGAATTGATCAGTCCCTATGAAATTTAATATTGAGTAATTGTGCTCTTTTGTAGCAAAAAGCTCCTTACCTTTCCCACTTATAGACAGAGAACAGTGCAGCTGAGGTATGGGCCTTTTGGCCCACAATGTGAGTGCTGAGCATGATTTAAAATCAAATAAATCCCTTCTGCTTGCACGCAATCTATATCCCTCCAATCCATGCATATTCATGTACCTATCTAAAAGCCCCCAAAATGCCATTTTTGTGTCTGTTTCTACTACCACTGCTAGTAGTACATTCCAGGCACCTGCCACTCTGTGTGTAAAAAAAAAAGGGCCCTGAATATCCCTTTTAAACTTTTCCCTTTTTGCTTTACAGCTATACCCTCTAAATTTCAAGATTTCTACCTTGAGAAAATGACTCAGAATATCTACCCTATCTATAATTCTCTTAATTTTATACATTTCTATCAGGTCTCCTCTTAGCCTCTGAAGCTCCGTGGAAAATAATCCGAGTTTATCCAAATCATTATTGCTCATACCCTCTAATCCTGTTGAACCTTTTCTGACCCTCTCCAAAGCTTCCTCATCTTTCCTGTAATGTGATGGCCAGAACCACATGCAATACTCAAATGTGCAGCCTAACCAAAGTAATATACGGTATTGTTGTGAAAGTACAAATCTTACTTTCTTCCTTGAATGGCCCGACTGTGATTTTATGATTATCTTTCATTACACTGAGGACTATTTTTTTCCTCAATATCAGCCCCTGCCACAATCTGAAAAGCAGAAATCAGACATTCTCAGGGACTATAAATGTAATCTCTGGGATTCCTTCTCTTGGTAGAATTCCTTTTGTTAACATTAATTTCCTTAGGATATGGGGATTTCTGGCAGGTCCAGCATTTGTTTCCTATTCCTTATTGCCCTGGAACTTAATTGGTTTGCTGGACCATTCCAGGGGCATCAAAGGCAGAATGGTTTCCTATAAGCAACATACATCAAAGTTGCTGGTGAACGCAGCAGGCCAAGCAGCATCTATAGGAAGAGGCGCAGTCGACGTTTCAGGCCGAGACCCTTCGTCAGGACTAACTGAAGGAAGAGTGAGTAAGGGATTTGAAAGCCGGAGGGGGAGGGGGAGATGCAAAATGATAGGAGAAGACAGGAGGGGGAGGGATAGAGTCGAGAGCTGGACAGGTGATAGGCAAAAGGGGATACGAGAGGATCATGGGACAGGAGGCCTAGGGAGAAAGGTGGGGGGGGGTGACTCAGAGGATGGGCAAGAGGTATATTCAGAGGGACAGAGGGAGAAAAAGGAGAGTGAGAGAAAGAATGTGTGCATAAAAAGGAGTAACAGCTAGGGTACGAGGGGGAGGTGGGGCCTAGCGGAAGTTAGAGAAGTCAACGTTCATGCCATCAGGTTGGAGGCTACCCAGACGGAATATAAGGTGTTGTTCCTCCAACCTGAGTGTGGCTTCATCTTTACAGTAGAGGAGGCCGTGGATAGACATGTCAGAATGGGAATGGGATGTGGAATTAAAATGTGTGGCCACTGGGAGATCCTGCTTTCTCTGGCGGACAGAGCGTAGATGTTCAGCAAAGCGGTCTCCCAGTCTGCGTCGGGTCTCACCAATATATAAAAGGCCACATCGGGAGCACCGGACGCAGTATATCACCCCAGTCGACTCACCTTATATTCCGTCTGGGTAGCCTCCAACCTGATGGCATGAACATTGACTTCTCTAACTTCCGCTAGGCCCCACCTCCCCCTCGTACCCTAGCTGTTACTCCTTTTTATGCACACATTCTTTCTCTCACTCTCCTTTTTCTCCCTCTGTCCCTCTGAATATACCTCTTGCCCATCCTCTGGGTCACCCCCCCCCCATCTTTCTCCCTAGGCCTCCTGTCCCATGATCCTCTCGTATCCCCTTTTGCCTATCACCTGTCCAGCTCTCGGCTCTATCCCTCCCCCTCCTGTCTTCTCCTATCATTTTGCATCTCCCCCTCCCCCTCCGGCTTTCAAATCCCTTACTCACTCTTCCTTCAGTTAGTCCTGACGAAGGGTCTCGGCCTGAAACGTCGACTGCGCCTCTTCCTATAGATGCTGCTTGGCCTGCTGCGTTCACCAGCAACTTTGATGTATGTTGCTTGAATTTCCAGCATCTGCAGAATTCCTGTTGTTATGGTTTCCTATAACTTCAATTAAGTACTTCAGTTACCTGCTGTCAAAATGTTCATTTTATTAATGACATCTTGTTTTTTTCATTTGCTACCTTCGTTAAATTATTATATTCCTACACTTTTGTTTATCTACTACTATTGTTAATTATATCTGCACTTGACCACCATAGTATAACTACATAAGCAAGTACTATCAAATATCTTTGGACTTACAGCTTTTACCAATGTTTTAAAATATTCAAGTAACTTCTTTTCTAGTTCACCATGAATAGCCTCACGTTTCTGTTCACTGAAATATATCCACCAGAGTTCTGCCCAGTCAGCTGATTTACAAATGTGTCTTTGTAATTGCTTTACTAATTGTACTTTTAATACCACTAGTTTGTATCAGAAATTTGAATTCATTGCTCACAATTGTATTTATATCAATAATGCTAAAAATATTGTTAATTATGGCTTCAGCAATGATCCATTTTGGAATTCTTCCAGGCATTCATTACAGTTTGTATACACCCCTGCTTGTCGTCATCTGTCCCTGAAGCAATATTCCTAACAGGCCGATAACTTGCCTTTCTTTGGGAAATTTATTCTTGGCTAGAAATCAGAGAAAATTCTGGGTTCCTGTCCCACTGCGGAAACCTGAGTATGAAAATTCTAGACTCTTACAGAGGGAGCGTCAGGGGAGCTGTTTTGCAGATGTGATGATAAATTGAAGTGCCTACTGCATTCATAGTATCATCTTAGTAGAAAACTGCAGATCCTATCCTGCCATCCTGGCCAATATTTATTTGCCGCTCAACATAACTGGTCACATTTCTCTTTATGGGCACTTGCTTTGTGCAAATGGGCTGCTGCATTTCCAACATTGTTTTCCATATCAGTGATCACATTTCAAAAGTGTTTAGCAAAGGAATGTAGAAGATATCACATAAATATCTCTTCTCCTTAGGCTTTGATTTTAACCAGTTGTTTGTTATGTGGAAACGTATGAACTGCAGCCTGAAAATCTATATCAAACACATCATTTGACATTCACTTGAGTCTGACATTATTCAATTACTAAATAAACTTCAAACTGGTCATTATAAATCCATGATGACTCCCCTAATCAGCTCGATTACTCTGTGCATGGTCGTTCACACATTTCCTGTAAAGGGTTGTAGACTACCATTTCTTGTTTTCTCTTTCACACCTCAGTTCAGTAGTATTTACTTTTACAATTTCCAATCTTCATTCCTTGAAGTGAGAGTGCTTTCGAAGATCATGTCTAAAGAAAAGGTGCACTCATTTATAATAATGGGGAGAACCTCCTGGACCCAAAGACTTTTCGGTATTTATCACAAACAATGTTTTCCTGTTTAGTGAGTTCATTATTGAATCATTATTTATTCCCCTGGAATGTCAGAAGTTCAATTCAGTCAAACTAACCACAACCAACACATAGTTGTTTTTCACTGGTGAATTGGAAAACAGATTAATAAAAGTGAGAAGCTATTTCATTAATTGGCTCAACAAAGCAAAAAATAATAGCTTCATAAAATTATTTTCCTTATTTGTATTACTAAATTCTTACTTTAGTACAGCAACTGCAATATTATAACACAGTACATAAATCAATATATTTCATTCAATGATGTGTCATTTGTAAATCGGGTATTGATGAGGTGTTGACATAAAGCTAATTAATCTGAAGCCTCACTGTAATATTCATATGTTTCCTTAATTATGTTGTTCATCTTTGTCCACAAACATTGGCAGACAGTTGCCACTGCAAGGATTATGAAGTGACAAAGCTGTAAGTATAACTTCCGTATATTAAGTAAAAAATAAATAAATATTCCTTCAACCCTGGTAAAGGCATAAAAATAATCCAAGAAATACTAGTAGTCTACTTCAATGGTGCTTTATTTCCCCAGCATAATGATTCCACATACTCATTAGGGGTACAGTAGTCCATCATTGTTTGATGGATTTGTTTGCAAACAATATATTTTATCCCGTATTCCTAGGCTAGGACCAAACTCATAAATGATTATGCAAAGTTACATTTGCATTGGTAGGCAAGCAGGACAAAATGACATACCAAATATATTGAGCCCATTGTAATTCTTTGATCATTTTAGGATTACATATTTCACTGAAGACTGAGGTCAAGAGAGAGAAAAATGCTGTTGCTTTTCTAATAAAAACCACCATGTTATTTTCATAGATACATTTTGATCACCAGAAAAGCCAAGCTTTTCAGATTTGGAAAGATGTTTTTAACTATTTGAAAAAAAATATTTTTACAGTTTAACAATACTTTGTAGTAAAATGAACATCTTTTGTATAGAATTTATGTGTAATTTATATTTTTCTTGCAAATGCTCTCTGTATATGGAGATATGCCTGGGATGCTACTGCAATCAAGTTTGTTACTGCACCTGTGAATAAGTGTATTTGTGCATGTGACAATAAAATTTACTTTGATTTTGACAATACTTTTGGTTCTCTTCTCATCAACAGATTCCTATCTACTAAATTTAATGTTTGGAACCTTGGTTTGGTGGAGAATTTTTTTAAAAACTGTTCCAGTTTATAACAAATGGGCCAATCATAAGGTAAATATCCCTTCTAAAGTAACCTGACATCAAGAATATCAATATACTTAGACAGATTCAGACCCAACACAGCACAGGCAGACCTTAATGGAAACAGTTGATGCTGGACTTTCACTATTCCCTGTTTCCTGCTGGTAGCTTATAGTAATAAGTTTATAGTCATAGTCATAGTCATAGTCATACCTTATTGATCCCGGGGGAAATTGGTTTTCGTTATAGTTGCACCATAAATAATAAATAATAATAGAACCATAAATAGTTAAATAGTAATATGTAAATTATGCCAGTAAATTATGAAATAAGTCCAGCACCAGCCTATTGGCTCAGGGTGTCTGACCCTCCAAGGGAGGAGTTGTAAAGTTTGATGGCCACAGGCAGGAATGACTTCCTATGATGCTCTGTGCTGCATCTCGGTGGAATGAGTCTCTGGCTGAATGTACTCCTGTGCCCACCCAGTACATTATGTAGTGGATGGGAGACATTGACCAAGATGGCATGCAACTTAGACAGCATCCTCTTTTCAGACACCACTGTCAGAGAGTCCAGTTCCATCCCCACAACATCACTGGCCTTACGAATGAGTTCGTTGATTCTGTTGGTGTCTGCTACCCTCAGCCTGCTGCCCCAGCACACAACAGCAAACATGATAGCACTGGCCGCCACAGACTCGTACAACATCCTCAGCATCGTCCAGCAGATGTTAAAGGACCTCAGTCTCCTCAGGAAATAGAGACGGCTCTGACCCTTCTTGTAGACAGCCTCAGTGTTCTTTGACCAGTCCAGTTTATTGTCAATTAGTATTCCCAGGTATTTGTAATCCTCCACCATATCCACACTGACCCCCTGGAATAAAACAGGGGTCACCGGTACCTTAGCTCTCCTCAGGTCTACCACCAGCTCCTTAGTCTTTTTCACATCAAGCTGCAGATAATTCTGCTCACACCATGTGACAAAGTTTCCTACCGTAGCCCTGTACTCAGCCTCACCTCCCTTGCTGATGCAACCAACTATGGCAGAGTCATCCAAAAACTTCTGAAGCTGACAAGACTCTGTGCAGTAGTTGAAGTCCGAGGTGTAAATGGTGAAGAGAGATACCAGCACAAACAAAGTTAGGAATTGCTCTCCAAATCAGCAACCACCAAATTAATGCAATGCTAATGTGGGGGTACTGAATTGTATTGCTCTCCAGAGGATATTTTCATAATGACTATCTATAGCAATGTAGCCAATCATAAATTTTCTGCCAGATTAATCCTTGAATTTTCAAATAGATAGAAAAAGTCAACTGAGGAAAAGCAAATATTGACATAACTCGCAGAACAGCACCTGAAAAAAGAAACCTTTCCTGACATAATCATGGAAACTCAGTAATAAAACAGAGGACTGTGCTTGAATATTTAGAAGAATTTAATTCATGAAGATAATAATGTTTGTATGCATTACCGTGCAAAAATAGCATGAGAATGATGGTAATCAGCAAAGGAAGGGTTTGCAATTAAGTAGCATTTCTCATAACATCAGGATCTGTGAAGCATTTAACAATGAATAAAAAACCTTGAAATGTAGTCACAGTTGTAATATCGAGAATAGAATCAGATTCAGAATCAGAATCAGCTTTATTATCACCTGCATGTGACGTGAAATTTGTTAACTTAGCAGCAGCAGTTCAATGCGGTACATAATCCAGCAGAGCAAGAGAAAAAAACAATAATAATAAATAAAATAAAACATAATAATAAACAAACAAGTAAATCAATTGAATAGGTTTTTAAAAATGTGCAAAAACAGAAATACTGTATATTAAAAAAAGTGAGGTAGTGTCCAAAGATTCAATGTCCATTTAGGAATCGGATGGCAGAGGGGAAGAAGCTGTTCCTGAATTACAACAAATTACAACAGGATCTTTTACAAACTTTTAGAGTCTAACCTGGAAGAGACGCCTCGGCTAGAGTAGTACAACACTCTGAAATATGGCCTAGGTTATGTGCGCAAGTGATGTTCTTTCTCCTTCCAGGATATCCTGCAGGTGAGGGGTTTGACCTCAACTTCATTCCAAGGAGCCACCCGAGACTTATTGTGCATCGTCATCTCAGCCAGGTTATTTAAAAGTCTAATATTAAACTAGTCGTCTGTATTCCAGTGGGTTATCTATTTTAGATGTGGAGTCTGAACTCATCAATATTATTGTGCCCCATACTGAATGGTGATGAATGTCTTATCCGAAGTATTGCAGTTGATCAGTCCCAATCCCAACCCCACCTCTTGTTGGCCCACTCCTTTAAATATCTCGCCAATTTTCCCTTAAACCTCTGTTCATGAATCTCCACTAACTCCCTGGGCAGTTCATACTATACCTATACTTTTACTGCTTCAAGTGATCACTCCTGTAAACCATGCTCATTAAGACAGTGGGAATTTGAATCCAAATTTGTAAATAGTAAAGAGGATGGAGATGCTCTGGAAAGAACAAGAGGAATCAAATGTGATTGATTGGGTTACTGATGTTGACAGCATTTTGTGGAGCAAGCTCCTAGAAATAGGAGATGTGCTTGGTTTCGTTTTTTTGCTCCTATATTCAATGTCATGCAAGAGTCACAGATTGTCACTATGGACTTGTGGGGAGACTAATGTACCAATAATCAAAACAACCAACAGGTCAGAACTAGGAAATTATAAATCCATTATCTTGACTCTAGTTATAGGCAAATCGCTGGAGGGCATCATTAGAGATAGTCTGTGTGACCACCTGGACAGGCAAGGAGTCATTAGAGACACTCTCATCATGGCTTCTGAAAAGGATATTTATGGCTCAGCAACCTGATTTGATTATCCAGAGGAAATTACTTGGTTGTGGAATGAAGGTGCCCTGTTGGTACTGGTATTTGGAATTTCCTAATGTTCACTCTAGGTTACTTTTTGAGATTGAGACATATCCAGGATTATATTATGACTTGATTTTATTCCAATTAGTAGAAGTGGTCATTAATATGTTTATGTATAGAGAATGGTCATTGTGTTCCTCAGGAATAGGTTTTAAGATCAGGCAAGGTCTAGAGGAAGGACCCATTTCCCTTAGCACAGAGGTCAGTAAGTTATTAGAAGTGAGTTCGGGGTTTGTTTTACCATGGAGGTGGAGGTGAGCTCTGGAACTGACAACCTGAAAGAATTTTGAGGCACTGACTCTCTTCAGATAGAAAGGGGCTGGATGTACATGTGAAGAGCTACCCGTCTCATCAGAGTACAATACAGGAGGCTATTCAGCCCTATGACTGTGTGACAGTCCATGTGAAAGGCAATCTATTTGTTTCTTTTACACCCGTGTTTTCCTCAATATTTCTGCAATATCATTTTTACTTTCAATTATTCAACCAACATATATAATTCGAAGACAAACCATACATTCTGTGAATTACTCTTTCTTCATTGCTTTGGGTCCTTTTGGAAATCATCTTAAATCTGTGCCTTCTTGTTATTATTACTTCAGCTGCACAAAACAGGTTGCATTTCTTCATGTCACTTAAACCCCTTTGGATTTTAAACATGTTGCTCATGTTGCTCCATTCAAATATTAATAATAATATTCATTATCTTGTAAATCTTGTGCTTAAATCATGTTGGTGTGTAGCCTGCGCTCTCTTTTGGGATGTCGATTATGGGGCTCCGTTGTAGTTTCAATATATGTTTAGATTTTTCCCTGGAATCTTTTGGTAAATGTTTTCAACATAAAGTAATTTTGAAACCATAATTTTTGTATCAGTAATGTACTTTTCTTTATTCATTCAAGGGATTTGGGCTTTGGAGACTGAGTTACCATTAATGTGTCCATCCCTAATTGCATCTGAGAAAGTGGTGACGAGCTGCAATCTTGAATCACTCCAGCCCTTGGGGTTTGGGTATACCCACAATGGTGTTGGGGAGAGAGAGTTTCAGGATTCTGAGCTGGTGGTGGTCAATGAATGGTGATATATTTCAAAGTCAGGGTGATATGTGACTTGAAGAGCAACTTTCAGATGGTGGTGAACCCATGTTTTTGCTGCATTTGTCCTTCTAGCTGGTAGAGATCATGGTCTGGAAGTTGAGTTACTGCAGTGCATCCTGTAGGTGATACAGACCGCTGTACCATCATTGCACCAGTACACAACCTCCCAGTCTCTCCTCCCTTATGCCACAAACCCAGAGAGGGGACCTATACACCAGTATTTACAGTATTCCTTTCTCCCTCATGGGATTCCTTAGCTTTAACTGCATTTATACCATTTGCCTCAACTGCTCCTGTGGGTAACAAATTCTGCATTCTAATTCCTCTCTGGGGAAAAGAAACTTTCCTTGGATATTACTGGATTTATAGCATCTATGGTCCTTTGAATGTTACAATATGATTGCAGCAATAATTGTATTTGTAACTTAGTATTTATACATCTTTAACACTGAGGATTAATTTCACTGGAGTGCCAAATCATTTTCCACAATCACTTGAACCTTTGGAGAAATTGTCGATCTATAACCAGTGGCTTCACATGGATTAAAATTAAAACAAAATGTTACTACAGATTGGGATCACGCAAGAAGATTTTTGATTCTAAGCAAAAAAAAAGTGGAAGTCAAACCAAATTAAACATATAATTTCACAGACAAATAGGGTTATAAAGCACAGAAACAGGCCATTTAGCTAATATTGTCCATGCTGACCTTACTGAGCTAGTCAGTCCAGATTTTTTGTCTGTAATGCTGGTGTTTAGTTATATTATTCCTTGGAAGAATCTGGAAGGAAGATGAAGATAAGAGCTCAGGCAGCCTTTGCCTAGATAGCACCACAGCCTTTGGCTCTTCACCATCAAATCTTGGCCCACACCAGCTCCCATGATCAAGCCTCAAACTCCCAATTATGGCCTTGTCCTCCCACCCACCTAACTCTGACTCTCACCCAGCAGATAGTTAAGACCCACCCACATCTTAAACCCATGCTCAAATATTAATCTTAAACTGCAGATGCTGGAAATATAAATAGAAAATACCTGAGGTACTTGAGTATTTGCAGTAGCTGCAGAGGGAGAAAAAATGTTAACATGTCAAATAATGAACTCTACTTCAGGTTTTATAACATAAGTGGTGGAATTTTATTACAGAAGCTACTGATTGGTACGTGCAGTGTAGTTTCCAACTAAAGTTAAACTGTCTTGATTCCTCTGGATGTGTGGTTCAGTTGTTCCTCAAGGCAGCAAGGCAGACCTAGTATTATCCAACCAACACACACAAAATATACTGGTGGAATGCAGCAGGCTAGGTAGCATCTATAGGAAGAGGTACAGTTGACATTTCGGGCCAAGACCCTTCGTCAGGACTAACTGAAAGAAGAGATAGTAAGAGTATTGTCCAGTGGTTTACAATCATTTTAATCAAATTCAATCAATCTATACAATATCTCGGCCACTGTGCCTTACTGCAACCTCCTTCACGAAGTTCGGGACTGGTGACCCAGGAAAGTACAAGAGGTTCAGGTCTGACCTCCGGAAAGCTATCTCACATGCACAGTGGCAATTCCAGACTAAACTTGATTGACAGAAGGATGCTTGACAGCTGCAGCAGGGCCTGAATGCCATCATCTCATTCAAAGCAAACCCAAGCAACAGAAGTGACAAGAAGGTTTTTCTCAAAGCCTTTTATGCTCACCTTGACTTGACAGAACCTGGAGGCACCTTCATAAATTCCCACACCACCTGACGACCCTATGATCTTAGTATGATTTTAGAAGCCAACATGAGAACATCATTCAGGAAGGTGAACCTGTGGAAAGCATCTGGCCCAGACGGTGTACCTGGCCAAATCCTGCAGACCTATGATCATCATGTACAAGGGGTGATTGATACGTTTTTGGCCTAAGGTGGAAGGAGTCAATTTTAGAAAACCTAGCACATTTATTTTTCAACATAGTCCCCTCCTACATTTACACATTTAGTCCAGCGGTCGTGCAGCAGACGGGTCCCTTCTTTGTAGAAGTTGGCATCTTGGACCTCCAGAAAGTGGTCCACAGCAGGGGTGATTGATAAGTTTGTGGCCTAAGGTAGAAGGAGATGAGTTATTAACTTCAAACTTTCTGTATAATCACTCAAAGAGTTGAACTGCATGTGCATGTAATGAGAGCTGTATGACTCATCTCCTCCTACCTTAGGCCACCAACTTATCAATCACCCTTGCTGTGGACCAGTTTCTGGAGGTCCAGGACTCCAACTTCTAAAAAGAAGGGATCCGTATGCTCCATGACCGCTGGACTAGGTATGTAAATGTAGGAGGGGAATATGTTGAAAAATAAATGTGCTAGGTTTTCTAAAATTGATTCCTTCTACCTTAGGCCACAAACTTATCAATCACCCCGTGTAAGTGCCGCCACAAAGAAGGCACAACAATGCCTCTACTCTCTCAGAAGTTTGCGCAATTTTGACACGTCATCTAAAATTTTGAAAACTTCTATTGGTGCACAGTAGAGAGTTCTGTATATTGATCGGCTACATCACGGCCTGGTTTGGAAACACTAATACCTAAGAATGAAAACGTCTACAAAAGGTGGTAGATATAACCCAGTCCCTGCAGGAAAATCCCTCTCCACCACTGAGCACATCTACAAGGATTGCCGTCACAAAAAGGCAGCATCCATCAGGGGCACTTGCCATTGGGAAAGAGGTACGGGAGCCTTATGTCCCACACCACCAGGTTCAGGAACGGTTCAACCATCAGGCTTCTGAACTAGTGTGGATAACTTCATTCACCTCAACTCTGAACTGAATCCATAACTTATGAACTCACCTTCAAGACTCTACAACTCATGTTCTCAGTATTATTCATTGATTTAATTGTTAGTTTGTTTAATTACAGTTTGATTTATTTTGTACATTGGTTGTTTGTCAGCCTTTGTGTGTAGTTTTTAATTGATTCTATTATATTTCTTTGTTTTATTATGAATGCCTGCAAGAAAAATAATCTCAGGGTTGTATATGGTGACACACTGTATATGTACTTTGATAATAAATTTACTTTGAAATTTGAACTTTCTTCCTCTCAAGCTACCCTCTTTTTCCTACAATGTCTGTGTCAGAGACTTTTGGGTGTGACGAGAAGAGGAGGGTGGGCAGAAGGGGAAGTTTTGAAAAGTCATCTCGGATACAGTGGCAGATACAAAGGTATAGGCACAAGGTAACAGAGGATTAAGAGTTAGATCTCTTTTAAGACTCACCTGCACCAGCCATTTGCCACACCCTCCCCCCCCCCCGAGTATTGCTCCATACTCTGACATTTCTCAACACAATAATTGCCTGAAGGTCCCTACTATCTTCCTGCGATTAAACAAATGGCACGGGATGAAGGTTACGGATGTGAGTGTTTATGTATAAATTTGACAATAAAAATGGGTGTAGGTGTAATGCACCTGTGCGAATTAGTGGAATGTATGTGTCCACATGTGTACACTTGTGTGTTTGTTCCTCTGTGCATGGGTATATGGGCTTGTGTGTGTTCACACCTTTTGTGTGCTTCTGTGCATGTGAATGCCTGCATTACTGTGCATGTGTGTTGGTGCATATCTTTGCATCCGGACATATGAATTCCTGTGTGTGTGTGTGTTTCTGTATGTGAATGTGTGTGCTGGTTCTAAGTTTGTATGCATCTTTGTTCACATCTGCATGTCTCTGTGCGTGTGTGAACTTCAGCACAAGTGCCCATGCCTCTGTGTATGTATGTGCATGTTTCAGTATGTATAAGGTTGTGGGGAAGCTGGGGAGTTGCCTAGAAGCACCTTTGAACTGGAAACTCACTAGTTACAAACCATGTTGTTTGTTAAAAGCATATTGTGTGACACTGCATCATTTATATGGCAGTGACAGTGAGACTGTAATATATGTGCTGCTGCAACAAAATTAGATGACATGCTGATATCCTTCTGGTTTATTTCATTTACACTGGAAACTTGCATGTTGATGCCTCATATTAAAATGGATGTCAATTTACTTATTTAGCCATTTAATTTTTGTTTGTAGATTCTGTATTTAACAGATAACCATTTGCTACAATATTTCCCAAACACCTAAATGGAAGTCATTACAGGTAATCCATTAATTTCCATGAAAATGTCATGAATAACTGTAACAGACATAATGTGCATTTCTAATAATTCATCATGTCATTTGCTGTCATTAATATAAATTCACAAGCATTAAATGAATCTTTTCTAGTTACTGGTTATTCATTATGAGAAATGAAGTGGGCAGTTCATCAAAGTCCATGAAAACAAACCAACTTTCAGCTATTTTCATCACAAGCAGCGCTTGTACATTTATAAACCATTGAAGTTTGAAAATGACGACTATGCGCATTTACAAGAAGATTCTTTCAAATGCAACTTCATTCTCTTCAATTTAAGATTTTCACTTCAATGGAATTTATTCTACCATATGGTCATAATAAAAGCACAACATTTAAAAATAACCCAGGTTCCAAAGTGAGCCATGAAAGTGATGGAAATTAATAATTATGTGTGCAAAGTTTCTATCACTGTTTTATTAGGGGATATATTAACCCATTCTGAGTAATGTATTGTGCAGGATCAAAACTAAGCCCCATCTCCCGTTCCCCCACTGCCTTGAATCTCAGCCCACTGTGCCCTCATCCCTCTTGCACAAATCTCACGAGCTCTCCACATCGTGGAGTTTAGTGCAATGATTTAAGGAACAACAGGTCCTTTGTCAGCACAGTATAAAGTAAACAATGCTCCATCCCATCACAAACAAGAGAAAATCTGCAGATGCTGGAAATCCAAGCAACACACACAAAGTGCTGGAGGAACTCAGCAGGCCAGGCAGCATCTATGGAAAAGAGTACAGTCCACGTTTTGGGCAGAGAACATCTAAGTATAGATGGAGCCCATTGAGAAGAGACTGGTTTGCACGACAGACTGAGTAACATCTAGTTATTCGTGACTTTTAACATGCTTTGACTGTCTATTACATTCAGAGATATTTGAAAGCTATTAAATCTTTCAAAATGTTGTTATTAGGTGGAGATACTTAAGGATGAAATTCCAGAGATGAGGTCATCATTATTCCTAGAGGTGGAGCAATTAAATTTAAGGATTCTCAGAAAGTCAGAGGAGATTGCAGATATAGGGAGTGGAGAGATCATGGAAGGATTTGAAAATAAAAGTAAGAATTTTTAAATCAATGCATTGATTAATGAATGTTGCACAGGCTAGTATGCCCTTGGTGAAGGGTGAACACAAACAACACGGTTTATGGACATCAAAGTGAGAGGAACTGCTCGCCATTGGATAGAAATGGACAACAAAGGCAGGGGAGAGAGCTTCAGCAGCAGTTGAACTGAACAAAAGCTGGACTCAGGCAACTTTATAGTGGAGGAAAGCAGCACTATTTATGATGCTGTGAGTCCGTGATCTGACACTACTCACTGGCTTAGGTAGGACACCCATTGCTTTAGTGTGCTGCCTGAGAAAAGGATGCAGTCAGTGGCTGAGGAATGGAATATTTGTGGATACCAAATGTCGGAAACTTCTGCTCAAAATATTCTCACTGTTTTATCACTTAGAGATGGTGGAGTGGTCAATGAAGTTGGTACCCTGTGCTGTCCACTTTGGTATGCACTTTGTGCATGTGAGCTTTGGTATCTTTCAAGGACTGTTGCCGAGAGAAGTGTCCTTTGAAAAGTTCTGTCATCCAAGAATATGTATGTCAACACTGACCTATGTTGTCTGTCTGAAGGTGAAAGAAGCCATAAACTTTTATTGGTTTATTTAATCACATGACACATTGGCAATGGAAGCATTTATTGCACATCCCTCATCGTCCACAATCTGAGAAAGTGCCCTTAGGATCAGTGTTCCACAATTCCATCTGTTGGTTCAATAAGCCCCTTGGGTAGAAGATACAAAAGCCTGATAGCATGTACCACCAGGCTCAAGGACAGTGTTTAACCCGCTGTTATAAAACTATTGAACGGACTTCTTGTACGCTAAGATGGAATCTGAACCTCAATCTATCTTACTGACTACCAGTACTGCACTCTTCCCTAGTATTTCCTTGATGTACTGATGTCATGAAATGATCCGTATGGAATGTGTGCAAATCAAGTTTTTCCATGTACCTCAGTATATGTGACTATAATAAACTATGGACTATCATATCTATTACTGAAAGAAAATCAACTAGCATACCCATTGCTGAAAGTTAACAATAGACTAAGGTGATATATTCTTAATTTTTTTGTCCCAACTGTTGTCATAAAAAAAAGTCCTGCTTGCCAAGTCCTGTGTCATACTTTGTATTCGTTGTGGTCCTGTGGCTGGACCTTGTAACAAGAAAAGGTTCTGATCTTGTACCATCATTACCCCAGCACCACAATCCAAGTGGAATATCAATACCTCTACTACAAACCATAGAAATTACAAACAGAAGGGCAAAAACTCGGTATGCATCATATTATGCCGATGGTCAGGTGAAAATTGAGTACCATCACTCATGCCAAATTTTATTGATCATGGTGATTTGCAGTTATATAATTGGTGTTTGTCCACTGGGGATCCCCCACCAACACCACCACTCCTACTGCTCATCCATTGAGACTCCCAACTCCTGCTACTCATCCATTGGGTCCCCCATCCCAGCAGCCCCACTGCCTGCTAGCAGCAGCTTTCTGATCGGCTTCAGTGTCAGAGAAGGGCAAGTACGTTTGGAATTATGTGATGAAGCAATTAAACACCGAGTGGTGTGAGTGGTGTGAAACCAACTGGTATCTGCTTATCTCCAAATGAGTCAGGGTTCACTATTAAAACTTTTGTTTCTGGTCACCTCCACTGCCTCTGTTCCACCCTGAGCTCCAGGGCCTTCATAAATCCATCCTTGGACCCATCATCTGATATTGTGTACCAGCGTAATGTGTCTCATTCATTTCAGGATAAGATGTATTTCAGTAATTTATGACTCAAAATTTCTTCCTTTTGCCCCATGTATAACAAACAATCCATATTCCTCCCCTTAATCCTTCCTTTGCTTCTGTTCTCAGTCCCGTTTCAATTGCTTGCTTTCAGTATCATATATCTATTGAAGATTTTTGGAATACCAAATGTATGTTAATTTTCTTAATAATTTTGGTGTCTGATAGTTCATTGTTTGATGCTGGCAGAGGATTCGATGGTTCTAATATATGTTGTGAATAACAGTACAGGCAGAACAATGTGCACTGTGGCATAGTTCACTCGCATTATGAAGGCAATCAACACTAGAGATGACAGAGGCCTGAATTTGGAGCAGCACATGAAGCACTGGATTTTTCGACCTGAGTTGGTGCCAGAGTAGGTTTGGAACATGGATTGCTCTGTGCAGCCAATGAAAAAGCATAACTGGTGACAATGTGAGTGCCTGTGGTTACACCTTTGGTTTGGAAAAAGTGAGAGGAGCCAAAAGAGATGTTCTTGAGGACAAGCACAAGTTCTGCCCGATGGAAGAGAGTGTTGATGAGTGTTGCTCGGGTCTGTTTTCCCAAAAGAAATGGTTTTGTGTGTTTATACGGGCTGCCTTTGGAATAGACAACAAAAAGGCACATTGTAGAAGAACTCAACCAGCCAAGCAACTTCTGTGGAAAGAGAAACAAGTCAATGTTATAGGTTGGAGACCAAGGGGAGGGTAGGATGTGGGAAGGATTACAGTTTTCAAAACAGGGTAAGGCAGGAGCAGGTGAGTGAGATGTAGTACAAAAGACTAAATATTAGTGTTAAAGGAGAAAGAGTACTGTCCAGAAGGGAGTATTTCATTGAAACAAGGCAAGAAAAACACATAAACACAAGGAAGTCTGCAGATGCTGGAAATCCAAAGCAACACACACAAAGTGCTGGAGGAACTCAACAGGTCAGGCAGCATCTATAGAAATGAATAAACAATCGACGTTTCAAGCCAAGACCCTTCTTCAGAACTGAGAAAAAAGGGAGAAGATACCAGAATAAATGGTGGGGGAATTGGAAGGAGGCTAGCTAGAAGGTGATTGGTGAAGCCAAGTGGGTGGGAAAGGTAAAGGGCTGGAGAAGAAGGAAGCTGATAGGAGAAGAGAGTGGACCGTAGGAGAAAGGAAGGGACCCGTGTGAATTGACGGGCAGATAAGAAAAGGTGAAAGGCAGAATGGGGAATAAAAGAAGAAAAATACATAAGAATATTGCAAAATTCAATGTTCATTCCATAAGGTTAAAAAGCGCCTAGACAGAAGATGACAACTTGGATACCATATGCTGCCCAGTAGTATACCTTTAAGAGGACAGTGTTGCTGAACATGGAAATGAGAGCAGGTGAATGCTTCTACCTTTTCCCTTGCCATATTTCACTGTTCCCAGGAAGCTAAAGCCACCATCAATTCATTTATAAGCATCAAGGGGCTCATTTCCAGGTCATTAAGCTCATTAATGAGCTTGCTCGAGCTGGACTGCAACAAAAGGAAAGAAATTACCACCTTGCTGAAATTAGGATTTCTTCCTACATTTTTCCTCCTGGATTTCTGACAAAAAACAACATTGTCCTAGAAAAAAGAGAACTTCTACTTCTGATGATTAAAGTAGACATCATTAGGTAGAAGGGCTCTGGAGTACTTTTACTTTTAATTATTCCTCTTGCCTTGTTAACCTTGTAGAATGAAGGTTATGTTTTAACATATAATTCAGTAAAACTATGTGAAGTGATAGAAGGGAATATATTCTTAAAGGAGTAAAATTTTTCCAAATAATGGTTGAGTGCAATAGGAATTTTTAGGATGAATTGTAGCTGTATTTTGAGACTTTTTGAAATATGTTTGTGAAGGTTCTGGTGTTGGTTGCAAGAAATTGGAAAATGCTTGGTCATTGGTCAACAAAGGAAGAAAATTAAACATACCCCAGCAGGATCTAGTGAATTGCTGAAGAGATTCAGCTTGGGAAGAATGATTTGCACCATTCCACTGAGCCTGCTGCCCACGCCATTGATCTTTGTGGGTGTTTATATGGATCAGCAGTAACATCAACGTGAGTGAAAAGGGCAGGTCATATGGGAAATGAAGGTATAGCAGTGGCAAAGTGCTGCTTGGTGGAGCAGAGAAGGAGTAATTCAGCCTTTTCTCACTCTGTATAGCTTGCTGCTACAGTCTCCAGTTACCAACCCCTCCCATTAATGAAACAGAAGGCTCTCCCTTTCCTTCAATTTTAGTCAGTGTGAATGTTAACTGACAGCCAAAAATCCAACCATATTCTTCAGTTTTCATTTTCTCCTGGGACTGCAATTTATCTTTCAATTGTGATTGAAAAGACGTTTTCACACAGACACGTACTGGAAATCTAGTAATCCGTCATAACAATAACTGAAACTGTGGACATCACAATTATTGCAGCATTTGATAAAGATTGTCCATTGCAGTTCACACCTCACTAAGGATGTGGCTATGTACCACTCCCGAGGTTAGGCTTGGCATTCTGATGACGTTCTGAGGGCATGTTATACTGTCAGAAACACTATCTTTCCATAAAACCATGAGATATGGGAGCAAAATTAGGTCATTAGGCCTATCGAGGCTGCTCTGTGATTTCATCATGGCTGATCCAATTCTCCTCTCAGCCCCAACCTCCTGCCTTCAACACTTATCCCTTCATGCCCTGACGAAACGTGAATCTATCAATCTCTGCCTTAAATATACATAAAGACTTGGCCTCCACAGCTACCTATGGCAAAGAATTCCACAGATTCACCACTCTCTGGCTAAAGAAGTATCTCCTCATCTCTGTTCTAAAAGGATGCCCTCTATTCTCAGGCAGTGTCCTCTGGTCTTGGACTCTCCACATTCACTCATCAAGGCTTTTCATCATTCGATGGGTTTCAATGAGGTCTCCCCTTATTCTTCTGAATTCCAGTGCATATAGGCCTGGAGCCATCAAACACTTTTCATATGACAAGCCAGTCAATCCTGTAATCACTTTTATGAACCTCCTTTGAACCCGCTCCAGTTTCAGCACATCCTTTCTATGACAAGGGGCCAAGACTGCTCACAATACTCCAAGTGAGGCCTCACCGGTGCTTTATAAAGTCTCAACATTACACCTTTGCTTTTATATTCTAGTCCTCTTAAAATGAATGCTAAGATCACATTTGCCTTTCTCAACACAGACTCAACTTGCAAATTAACCTTTAGGGATTCCTGCACAAGGACTCCCAAGACCCTTCGCACCTCAGTTTTTTGTATTTTCTCTCCATTTAGAAAATAGTCAACTCTTTCATTTCTTCTACCAAAGTGCATGACCATACACCTCCTGACACTATTCCATCGGCTATTTCTGTGCCCATTCTACTAATCTGTCTGTCCTTCTATAGTATCTTTACTTCCTCAAAATTACCTGGCCCTCCACCTATCTTCACATCATCTGCAAACTTAGCAACAAAGCAATCAATTCCATCATCCAAATCATTGACATATAACACAAAAAGTGTCGGTCCCAACACAGACTTCTGTCACCAGCAGCCAACCAGAAAAGGCTCCCTTTATTCCTACTCTTTGCTTCCTGCCAATCAGCCACTGCTTTATCCATGCTAGAATTGTTTTGTAATACCATGGGCTCGTAGCTTGTTAAGCAGCTTCATGTGTGGCACCTTGTCAAAGGCGTTCCGAAAATCCAAGTACACGACATCAACTGATTCTCCTTTGTCTATCCTGCTTGTTACTTCTTCAAATAATTCCAACAGATTTGTCAGGCAAGATTTTCCCTTGAGGAAACCATGCTGACTACAGCCTATTTTATCATGTGCCTCCAAGTACCCTGAGACATTATCCTTAATAACCAACTCCAACACATTCCCACCCACTGACATCAGACTAACTGGCCTATAATTTCCTTTCTTCTGCCTCTTTCCCTTCTTGAAGAGCGGAGTGACATTTGCAATTTTCCAGTCTCCTGGAACCATTCCAGAATATAGTGATTCTTGAAAGATCATTAAAAATGCCTCCACAATCTCTTTCTATATCCACCCTTACCTCTCTTTTACACTTTATGTATCTGAGGAAACTTTTGGTATCCATTTTAATATTTCTGGTTAGCTTAGTTTCTTATTCCATCTTTACCTTCTTAATTACTTTTTTAGTTGTCTTTTGTTGGTTTTTAAAAGTTTCCCAACCCTCTAACTTCCCACTAATTTTTGCTGTATTATATGCCCTCCCTTTGGCGTATACTGTATGTTGGTTTTGACTTCACTTGTTAGCCACAGTCAAGTCATCTCGCCTTTAGAATACTTCTGCTTCTTTGGGCTGTATATATCCTGTGCCTTCCGAATTGCTTCCAGATATTCCATCCATTGCTGCTCTGCCATCATTCCTACCAGTGTTCTTTTCCAATCAAATCTGGCCATCTCCTCTCTCATGCCTCCGTCATTCCTGTTACTCCACTGTAATACTGATACATCTGGCTTCGGCTTCTCCTTCTCAAATTTCAGGGTTAATTCAATCATAATATGATCACATTCTCCTAAGGGTTCTTTTACCTTAAGCTCTCTAAACAATTCTGGTTGATTTCCTAATCATCGCACAACACCCAATCCAGAATAGATGGTCCCTAGTGGACTCAACCACAAGCTGTTCAAAAAGGACATCTTGTAGACACTATGGAAATCCAGGAATCCTCCTGGAATCCAGCACCAACCTGATTTTCCCAAACTACCTGCATATTCAAATCCCCCATGACTATTGTAATATTGCCCATTTGGCATGCATTTTCTATCTCCCATTGTAATTTGTAGACGACATCCTTACTACTGTTTGGGAGTCTGTATATAATTCCCATCAGTTATTTTTGCCCTTGTAGATCCTAAGCTCTATCCACAACGATTCAACATCTTCCAACTGTATGTCACCTCTTTCTAATGAGTCGATTTCATTTTTTACCAACAGAGCAATACCATCCCTTCTGCCTTCTTGCCTGTCTTTCCAATACAATGTGTATCCTTGGATATTAAGCTCCCAGCCATAATCTTCTTTCAGCCATGAGTCAGTGATGCCTACAACATCATACATGCCGATTTGCAACTGTACTACAAGTTCATCTACCTTATTTTGTATGTAGCGTGCGTTCAAGTACAACAGCTTCTGTCCTGTTTTCACCCTTTTTGATTTTGTCTGTCTTTTAAGTTGCAACTCATCTTGTTGCCTGCTTTTTGTTCTATCAACAGCCTCTCCTCATTGCATATTGCCTCTGTTTGTTAACCAGATACCTCATCTTCAAAACTATCATTCGCCCTTCCTATGATACTTCTTGCATTGAAATAAACACAGGAGAGGACACTAGTCACACCATGCTCAACCTTTTGATTCCTAACTTTGTCGGAGGTCTTACCAACATCTGCCTCCATAACCTCTCCACCAACTGTTCTGGCGCTCTAGTTCCCATCCCCCTGCAGCTCTAGTTTAAACCCCACTGTGCAGCATTAACAAACCTTTCAGATGTTATCTGCTCCCTTAGGCTGAATGAATAATCCCATCTAGAACAAGTGTAGGAGAGTTCTCCCGAGTGACCTGACCAATATTCATTCCTTGTTAAAAGTATGTGAACAGTATTTAAAAAACAATTTGGACAGTTACAGTACATGGAAAGGAAAGGTTTAAAGGGATATGAATCAAATGTGGACAAGTGGGACTATTTTAGCTGGGAATCTTAGTTGGCAGAATCACCTGGGCTGAAAGGGCTGTTTCTGTGCTGTATGACTCTATGGCCCTATGATTCTGTAACCGATTGTCTATTTTCGCTGTGGGAGCTTGCTGTGCACAAACTAGACTTCATTTTTCCCATATTGCTGTAGCATTAACACTTCACTGGCTGTTGTGAACACATAGCAGGAATAGCAATTTACTGGGAAGCTCCATTGTGAGAGTTGGCCTGCATCACTTCGGGAACCCCAGTGCTCTGAGGGGCTCATTTGAAGGAAGCATTGCAATATGAACTTTGCTGCTAGGTTAATTCAGCAGAAGTATAAATAATCTGAGATTAGTTCAGTGGTCGTTGGCACACCACAGGCATTCTGAACAGACTGGGGTGTTTAGTGGCATTTAGAGCGTTGTCTTGGTAGATGCTAATCCCACAGAACCTCACGTGCCTGCATCTGAGAAGGACAAGGGCTGAAGATATGTGGGAATGCCTTCTCTGTAGATTCTCCTCAAATTTACACACTAGCCTGACTTGGAACTGTATTGCCTTCTTTTATCATCACAGGGTCTAAATCCTGGAATGTCCCCAATGGACAGCCCTGTGGAAGCATATTCACCAGATTCAAGAAGCCAACTCACCACCACCTCCTCCAGGTTAAATTAGGGAGAGGAAATAAATTCTGGCTCTACCAGTGATGACTGGATTCAAATGAATGAGTAAATAAATAAATAACAAAATCTTTCGTTGTCTGTAGAAAGGGGCTGAAGAAGTAGTTAACAGACCATTTTTATGTTAAATGTTAGATAAAGATTTTATAAGTATATAAAGTACCAAACCTCTCTCTGCAAGCAGATAAGTACAGGGTCACGTTATAGGATTTTCTTGTGAAAAAGATGAATGAAGACGTCGTTAAATTAGATATTCATCCATTTAAGCATTTAAATTCTGAAGATTATGAACCGAATGAGCTTTCTTTCATGAGTTCCTACATGCCAATATGCTTATCCTAATACAAAGTTCAAAACCCCCTTCAGAGACGGAAGTACACAACACAGACTCACACAGCAGTGTCGCACAGGGAGAATGTTGGCAAGTTTTTCAACTGGGATGTTAAATAAAAGCCCTGGTCTCAGTGACGGTTTGCAAGTTCATGGAAAGACTTTAACAGAGGCATGTTTAGTCTATGCCAACTCCATGTGAGAGAAATCCAGTTAGGACTACTCCACCAAATGCTAATCCTCTCAAATATTTATCCATCAGTCACTCTCTTGTACGCGACAATCACACATGTACCTCCACAATCAGTCCTGGTTGTAATTCCAGACATTTGCTGCATAAAATTTATTCCTTATGCTTTTATTTGCCATTTCCTTTTGTTTGATGTCCCTTGATGTTTGACCCTTCCACAAATGAGAACAGTTTCTTCATGATTTTAAATACCTTTATTTGATCTCCTTGCAATGTCCCTCATCTAGGTTGTCTCCTGACCGAGGGCGCTGTCTGTGAGAAGCTCCCCCTGTGATCATGTGGCTGTCCTTTGGCTGCCCTAATTTCCTCCCATATTACAAAGACATTTAGGTGGCTATAAATTGCCCCTTATCATATGGGCGTGTGGAAGGATCAAAGGATAGGGGTTGTTGATGGAATTGTGGGGAGAGTTTAAAATATGGTATTAGTGTAGAATTGGTGTAAATGTATGTAATGGATGTACAGGGATGTCGCTGAGCCAAAGGGCAATTTCTGCCTGTATTTCTCTTGATACCCATCAGACATGTTTCTGATCCTACATCAATTCTACCTTCATAGACCTGTAGAATTGACAATACAATGAACCTAGAGAAAGTCATGTGCCAGTTGTATTCTCTGCATTATCAATAATAACTAGCCATTTCTACAGATGTACTGTGGAGAGCATTCTAACTGGCTGCATCACCATCCGGTGTGGGGGGTGGGGGGCACGGCATTGCACAGGAGGGAAATAAACTGCAGGAAGTTGTAAACTCAGTCAGCTCCATCATGGGCACTAGCCTCTCCAGTATCCAGGGCACCTTCAAGAAGGTGGCGTCCATCATTAAGGATTTCCACCACCCTGGACATGCTCGCTGTTCATTACTGCCATCAAGGAGGAGGTACAGGAGACTGAAGCACGCATTCAACATTTCAGAACTAGCTTCTCCCTCTCTGCCATCGGATTTCTGAATGGACATTGAACTCATGAACACACCTCACTACTTTTTCTCTTTCTTTTTGCACTACCCATGTCATTTTACTTTTTAAATACATATATTCCCCCGTTATAATTCACAGCTTTTATTATTATCTATTGAAATGTACTGCTCCCAAATAACAACAATTTCACAACATATGCCAGTGATAGTAAATGTGATTATGATTCTGATAATAAAATATATTTTGGGAATAAAATAGATTGGCAATAAATACTGTCTATGAAATGATGCCCACAACCTGAAGTAAAGAGAATAAGCAAAAAATCATGCAGGCGATGAACTTGGAACAAGTCAGGGTGACTGCATACAAAAGTACACAACTCAATCATTGGAGAAATCCACCAACGTCTCCCCTTCACCTCCCACATCATGTCCATGAAAACCACACCACCTGCCCAAGTGAATGTCCAGTGAGCTGGCCTCCTCTGATCTCTCAGGTCACTGAGGATGGATGCCCTGCCTTACAAGCAAATAAAGTGCTTTGTGCTTACACCCCCTTTGGTTACCACAGCATTTATCTTCCCTAAGTATTAATTCAATACAATAATCAACATGATCTGAACACTGGGCTTTAAAGGGAAATATGGAGCGATGAGAGGAGAGGCCAGAAGGTTAGAAAAGGTTTTGGAGAAAAGGGTGTCCCCCAGCACTGAAGAGAAAAGAGGTGTCAATATTGAAGTTGAGCTTATTGTCATATGCACAAGTGCATGTAGGTGCTGGTGCAATGAGAAACTTAATTTTGGCGGCATCACAGGCACATAGCATCAGGTACTTAACATTCACAAGAAAAACATGGATTTTACATAATTATACGAGAAGGAAGACAATTAAAACTAGCAAAGCCCACAGTGGTGCCAGGTTATCAAAGTGCTGATAAAGTTGCTGCTCTGAGGTAATAATTAGAGTTGTGAAGGCTGGTCTCAGAGGAATGCCAGGACACCAGTTGGAATGGTGGGTAGAGCATTATTTAAGCCTACAATGATCTACCATTGAATAATTGTCATGGCACAGAAGGATGCCATTCAGTCCATCATGATTGTGCCACCTCCTTGTGGATCAGTATTGGCAGTCCCATTTCGTTGCTCTTTCCCCAGTACCTTGCAGCTTCAACCCAGATGAACAATCTCAATGCAAAACAGCTGTCAATTTCCCTCCACCGATGTTGTCTGACCCGCTGAGTACCTCACAAGCTCTTTTCTCGCTCCTGTAAATTATTCTTTCCACTGTGCTTATTAGCATCATTATTAGTATCATAGGCTCTTGAATGAAAGGGAATAACTACATTCAACTTCACTTGCCCCATCATTGAAATGCCTTCACAACCAATGATTTCACTTTCAAGGACTCTTTATCTCATTATCTCATGTTCTCATTATTTATTGCTATTTATTTATGTTACAATTTGTAACATAAATAAATAGCAATTTACTTATGTGCACAATTTGTTGTCTTCCGGTTGATCTTTCATTGTTCCTGTAATATAGATTTACCATTCCATAGATTTGCTGGGTATGCCCACAAGAAAATGAATCTCTATTGTGACTCTTTCCACTTACCTCAAAAGAAGTGAGTTCTCCTTACTTCCCTGCTAGTCACAGACACCAATACTTACTCCAGATCAGCAGCTAATGGAGGAATTATTTGCATTACATATATTTCAAGTTTTATAAAATATCAAGTGTTATGATGTGCACCCATCTAAGCCAGCTTTCGAGGTTTAGACGCTGTAACTCCCCGGAATATGGATAGCTGGCATTACACCTTTAAAGATTCAGGACAATCCCGCTAATTGGCAATCATGTTTTTAGTGCCAAGGACTGAGCACTTAAGGAGTACCTGAACTGAGGTTCGGTGCTCAATTGTAACACTACTCGTGATTTCCTCTAGTGTTTGTTCTGTGCTCAGATTCCTGATCCAGTTTGAAACCGTGTATTGAACCAAGCCTCGGATACTCCAGCAGTTGGGTTCCCAGCCATTCTCATCGAGGACTTTCGCCGCAGCAAAAGAATTGCACGGTTGTTCTATTTGCTTTATCGCAAGGTTGTGGCTGCATTTGCATGGAAATTAATGGAACATTTTAAAATAGCAAAGTCTGAAACCCTGACGCCAAAAAAAAAATTAGTCTCAGAATGTTCCAATTGCAGGGTATTTTTATTAATTCGAAGGAGAGCACTTTCTGCTGACCTGTACAAATATTTAATTACATGCGGTGTCAATAACAACTGATGGCTGACAGTATAAACATTTTAGTTGCAACCGCCTAAAGCTTGACTGTACATTACTTATTAACAAGATGTGGGCTGCGGCAATTATAACGTTTTCTACTAATGTCGCTATTTACTGAGTCACACGAGTAGGTTGTGGCTCACAATACACTTAGGCTGGCACTGGGCATGCTGTGTGATTTAGCACACATTGCTTAAAAGAAAATGCTTAGAATGCAGCTTAAAACCTTGAGGCATAACCCTGACATTGGAATAACGAGGGATCCTATTGTTTTTGAGAATTAAAAGAAAACTATATGTGTATATATTTATAAATACAGTTTATAAATATACATACATATATATTTATATATACAGTATATATGTGTGTGTCTGTGTGTGTGTGAAGCATTTATATGTACTATATATTACACAATACATACAGTATTCACAACTTACTTAGCAGTTTTGATTATTGTTTATAGATATGCTGAGCCAAGAATTAAACGATAGCCTTGAGGCAGCATAATTATTTACATATCATTATCAGCATGTTCCTAATTGCTTGAAGTAATATCGACGTTGCTGGATTTAAACAAATTTCTTGATATTTGTGTGGTGAATTGGATTCTTCTTTCTGCGTGCAGGATTGTCAGAGTGGAGTTTTGTTGATTTGTGATTTATTGCGGGAAACCAGTCATTGTCTGCACCAGGATAATGTAGTCCAGAGTGATATGTTTTGATTTGTGTTAATGCCTATTAGAAATCCTACCTTTGTTTGATGTAAATAAAAGCACAATGTGACGGGAAGTTTGCATCAGTGTAACCTGAATCCATCTATTTATTTTATATGTGTTTTATCCAATAAGAAGATTGCCACACCCAGCCAAGGACTTTGCAATTCTTCTGCAGTCTGTACATACAAACTGATGTCAAGATAGGCATTGAAATTGGTTTATTGGTCACACAAATATGCAGATACACTGATAAGCTTTGGTTTGAGTGCCATCCAGACATAATTACATTGGGGTAGTAAAAAGAAAACAGAACTGAGACTATGGTGTTGCAGTTACTAAGAAAGTGCAGTGCAGACAGACAAATAATATTCAGGGGCCATGATGAAATAGACAGGGAATCAACAGTTCATACTTAGCTTATGTATAATCAAACAATTGAATGAAATCCTTCCTCAACTTTTCAGGCTCCATCAAATATTAGCATTGTGATTGAATCATGAGGGCATGGTGAGATGAACTCAGAATTCACTCTGAGGCTAGTAATTACAATGCAATCTTTTCTGCTTCTTCAAAGCTAGGTGCCCAGTAGCTATAGCCCTTTTGACACCTTTCATCCTTCAGGATCCTGCACCAACATTTAGCTCAGAGTGAGGTCAAAGGTGAAAGAGGATAAGTTCTGACTTTGCTCTCTAATTACTGAGACTTAGACATAGAAGCAGGCCCTTCTGCCCATCATGTCAACACTGACCGACATTTCTGCACATCCACAGATCCCACTTTAGAGATAAAACTTCCTCGGCATGATTTCATTCATTATTCCATATTTTAAAGCCAGCATTGACCTCAGTGGGGAAACCCTTTACCTTTGAAGGTTTAAGTCCCACATGGGTTCAAAAATCTAGGCTGCTGCTCCATCGAGGAAGTGCTAGACTGTCTTTCAGAATGGGTACAAAACTGAAACTGTGTCTACTTGCCTAGCCTTGGGAAAACAATGTTATTGCATAATTTTGGAGAAAGGAAGATTTATTCTTTCCACCTTGGTCAGTGCATCCTTTGACAAAAGCTGGTTTAGAAATCTTAATTTAAGTGCCATGCTTGTGTGTGCAACACAATCAAACTTCTTAACCAAATCATTCAACCTGATTTGTGTAGCTTTGAAATGAATCCTCCTTAATCAGGGCCCAATGCTCATTTTGACTTGGCCTGTCTTCCTTTCTCCAAAAGCACTTACTTCAATAATTCAGCCCTTCTTTCCCTTTGCATCTCTAAGGTCAAGGCAACAGTCCGACAATAAGATAAGACAGAATGGTTGATAAAATGAAAATGAGTCTACCAAATGGGTTACGCACTTCCTGAGAATAAAATAAAAACAAGTGCTGAAAATGTGATATAATGCTGGAAAGAAAAACATCCATAGCTCCATTGTCCCTCAACTTTTACTCCAGGTTTGCTATCAGTAGCTCATGTTCCATTGTTTCCAATGAGATTCTGCCTCCCTTTTCAGCATTCCCTTCATAATTCCCAGAGTCAGCTCTTCCATCCCTCCAAGAACTCTCCTTCAGATAGCACCTTCCTGTGCACTGCTGGATATGCAACACTGAATACTTTACCTTATTCCTTCCGAGCAGCATGGGGAGCAAACAGTCCTTCCAGGTGAGCAACTTGCACTTTTTACAGTCTGCTGCCCTGCTCTTGATGCTCGCAGTTGCACGCAGGGTGCATCTCCACTCGAACACAAAATGAGCTTCAACTTCCATTTGTCTGTCAGTTTAGTTCTGCGCTCCCACTCTCACACTGATCTACATATATCTCTTTCACTTTCTACAGTGTTTGAATTATGTCAGGGAAAGCTGGACATGTAACACCTCACCTTCTGTCTGCACACACTGCAGCTTGCCAGACTTAATATCAAATTCAACAATTTTAGATGACCAGCATTTCCTGTCCGAATGACGAGTGGCCGGTTCGCTGTAGATTATCTATCTATAAAAGCAACTAAGTTTTTCTGTCTCCACACCTACTGCTGGGCATTTCCAGCATTCTGCTTTTGGTTTCAGGTTTCAGCAAAAGCTCTGACCTGCATTTCACAGCTTTTACTTCTCCTTCAGACTGTGTTCTCGCCCATGCTGAAAGCATTAATCTATTAATCAAATAGCTCTGTAAACTAAGCCTCGCCCTATCAGAGAAATTTGCTTTATCCCATCCATCTCTCCCCACCTTCTGTGACACTTGAAAGTGACCCCTTTTCTCTCTTAAATGGGGAAACTTGTAAATTGACTTATTATTGTCACATGTACCAAGATGTGGTGATGAAATTTTTTTTTGCATGCCATCGATTCATCACATCAGTAAATTGAGGTAGTTCATGGGAAGAGCAATAACAGAATGCAGAAGGAAGTGTTAGAGTTACAGAGAAAGTACAGTGCAGACAGAAACTAAGTTGTAAGGACAATACAAGGTAGATTTAGCAGTCAAGAGTCCAGTTTAGTCAAGAGCTCTGTTCATTTGTCTTCTAACAGCAGGATAGAGGCTGTACTTGAGCCTGGTGATGCTTATCTTTAAGCTTTGGTATTGTCTGCCCAATGAAAGTGGGGAGAAAGAAGAATGCCCAGGGTGGGAGTGATCTGTAAGCTGACTGCTTTACTAAGTCTATGGGAAGTCCAGACATCCTCCAAGGAGGGGAGGCTGTTTTCTTTGTGATGCATTAACTGTTTCTCTCTCCACAGATGCTGTCTGATCCACTGAGTGTTACCAGTACAGTCCAGCATGCTACAAGGATGAAGTCCATCTCCCAATGGACTGGGGGAGAAGTGGGAGAGGAATGACACCTCGGCACAAAGAGGCACAATGATAGGGAGGTGACAGGAGGTGACCTCTCTCATTACACCCAGTACACACAAAGTGACTCTCCCTACCCAACCAAATGGTAATTGGTTTATTTTTGTCACATGTTCCAAAGTACAGTGAAAAACCTTTAATTTGCATGCCGTATATTCAGAACATTCCAAAACATTAGTACAGCAACGCAGTACAAAACGAAAAGCAATAACAAAACAGAATGTAGTGTTACAGTTGTAGAGATGAGGAGTGCAGGTAGAAAATAAGGTGCAAGGATTAAGATGAGAGAGACTGAGCGATCACAATTTCATCTTTATTATACAAGATTAAGAATCCTCCTTAATGCCAATAAGTAAGAAAGAAAGGAGTACAGAAGGCATATAATAATCTCTCATGTCATCCTTTCAACATCTAGCCTCAACGATTGGAGCAACTTAATGGCTGAATCCCTGTTCATTATGAACGTTTGCAAAGAACTTTCTGTGTTGCTCTGATGTGTGGGGATTCTCAATCCATTGGGAAGGGAGAAGAACTGGAGGCATCCCTGCCAGACACTTTATAGATGTCAAGAAACGTAGAGGAGGCTTGACACAAAAGCAGAACAACAGACACAATTCAGCAGTGAATGATAACTTTTATAATAGATTGCAAACTAACAAGCCATGAGGGGCCACAAGACAAGAGAGAAGTGAAACTAAACACAACAGGCAACAAGACAAACTTCAGGAAGTGAGAGTGAATGTGAAGAGCAACTAGTTGAGGCCAGCAGCTTCAATGATTGAACCAGGACTGTGGATGAGAACTGGGGTTAAATAAGCTGCATTTGAAGAGTCTGCAATGAGTGGCAGGTAATCCTGTCAGCTGAGCAGAGACTGGGAAGTGCCTGCACTCAGCAGGAGCACCCCACCCCTGGCGGTCCTTGATGGCCCAGGACAAGCCAGATGGGTCAAGTGGAAATCATTGACGAACGATGGATCCAAGATGTAATGGGATGGCAAGCAAGCACCTCTCCTCTGGGCTGTATCCTTCGCAGTTCATCTGGTACTGCACACCCTGTCCTCGATGATGTGAATCCATCAACCAGTGACTGGACCACCTTCCACCATCCCTGGTTCTGGAGGTGTAAGCTCAGCTGGGGTAAGTGGTCCATGGACAATGGGCTTGAGGCAGGACATGAGGAAGATGGGTGTAATCCTGAGGGATGGTGGCAGCTGGAGACAGTAAGTGACTGGATTGATGTGATGGGTGACCTTGACCAATGAACCAGGGCAAGAGCTTGCAGGGGTAAGAGCGCAGAGGTAAATCTCAGCCAGACACATTCCCCAGCCTGGCTGGGTGCCGATGACGGTTGTCCTGTTGACAGCAGGTGCAGTTGGCCTCCCACGCCCTCCTTCACACATTCCAGAAGTGGTGAACCAGGGACCTAGCAGATGGGACCTCCACCATTTGTTCCTTCACGGGGAATAACAGGGATTGGTAGCCTTGGAGCACTCCAAAGGGTGACACACCTGTGGCAGAGGAGTTGTGCAGAGTGTGGGACAGCTCAACCCAGAGCAGATACTCATTCCATATGGAAAGGTTAGAGGTGGCGAATCATCACAGAAACTTCTCCACTTGCTGATTGACCCTTCTGCCTGACCGATAGCCAGAGGATAAACTCACTGAGTTGTAGAAGGCTTGCCAGAAACGGGAGATGAATTGTTGGGGCCCCCGTGCAACACAATATCCTGAAGGAAGCTGTAGAGGTAAACTACATGTTAGAGAACCAGGTCTGCTGGCTCAGCAGCTGATGGAAACTTGGGGAAGGCAATGAATTGGGCCACTTTGGGGAACTGGTCCACCGCTGTTATGATCACATAAGAAGGTAGCAAACCCATGATGAAATCCATGGTGATGTGGGACCACGTGTGTCGAGGGACCGGTAGGGGCCACAGGAGCCCAGAGGACCACTGGTTACAGGAATTGGATCCTAGATACTGAGGACAAACAGCAACAAACTCACATATATCTGCAATCATGGTGTGCTACTAGAACAGGCATCACAGAAAGTCAAGAGACCATAGTGCTCCTGAATGGCTGAATGGCTGAATGGCCGGAGAGGCTGGAGAGGGGTGAGGCGAGGGCCCACTGGAGTGCATCAGAGCAGTTGTCCGCTGTGTCGCCTGAAGCAGGGTTATGCTGTAGGACCTGTTGGATCTGGTCCTCAAGGTCCCAGGTGATCGGGAAAAGGATCTTCAAGGATGGAGTGATAGACTGATATCTCCATTACAGCAGTGTCAAACTGCCATGCAGGATGTCTACTTTGTGTTTTGGAACCAGGTCGGTCGGAGATGGTGAAGTTGAACTGTTCAAAGAGGGCCTGGCAAGCCTGACATGCATTGAGTCAGCAGGTCTGAAGTATGGATAGGAGGTTCTGGTGATCCATCCAGATCCAGATAGTATTTCCCCTTCAGCCAATGTCGCTGTTCCTCCAAGACCTATTTAATAGCGAAGAGCTCATGTTCTCCTACTCCATAACAGTGCTGTGTAAGGTTGAACTTGTGTGAGAAGAAGACACAAAGGTGTGTCTTCATGTCCACTCCTCAATGAGTGAGGTTGGCCAGGCACATGTGTCAGATAGAGTAGGGTTTGAACCAACAATGTTCATATGTAAAGGCAAGAGTAGTACTACTGCAAATGCTTGGCAAAGTCATTTAACGAAAATAAATATTCTGTTTTGGAAATAAAACAGTTTAGTTTTCTTTATGATCATACTGTTTCGATGAAAATGCTCACAGATTATTATAAAAGCACCTGCAGCTAATATCAGAAAGAATCATGTTAGTTTCTAACTCTATTTTTAATTAACCATGTTGCATTTGACATCAGTTAGCAAGAACACTTTCCTAGCTATTAGTTTATATTGGATTTAGTTCCTTCTAATACAGAAAAAATCTACTAACGTTAGTTTGAGTTAACTCATGCACACTTTTAAGTGAGCAATATCGCTGGTGCTTATATTGCTAAATTGTTTGCTGTAATATTGGAGAAAGGTTTTTGAAAGTTGGGTTTCTTACTTCCAGTCATTGTCTTTCTCACAGTGTCTGCTCTTTAAATCTACTTCTCTGCTTTGTTTTCCTGATTTATTTACATTCTGTTCTTCTCTCCTTCCTTTCACGCTCCTCTTCCTCTCCCTCTTTTTCATACTCGCCACCTCCTTCATTCCTTCTTGTGCTCTCTGACACTTTCACTTCCACTAATGTTGCTTTCTCTCCCACACACACTTTATCACTATTCTCATTCATGTTCTCTGTTGTTCTTACGCTTTCTCTCTCTCTCCATCACTCACAAACATCTCTCATACCATCTCATCCTTACAGACTCATACATAATCTCTATCACTCATTATTCTCTCCCTCATCCTTCAGACTCTCTCTAATGCAGGCTCTCTCACACACATATTATTCCCTCTCTTGTTCTCATTTCCATGGCTTGAATGCAAAGCTCTAGTTTGATGCTTGATTGCGGTTTTGAGAAAGTGCTGTACAATCAGAGGTACCATGTATCATAAAATGGTGCAATGTTTAAGATTCAAAATATATTTATTATCAAAATATGTATACATTAGACAACCTTGAGATTTGTCTCCTTACAGGCAGCCATGAAACCAAAAAGAACCAATAAAAACGAATACCATCATACACCCTAAATGCAGAGAAAAAGCCAAATCATGCAAACAATAAACATAAGTAAGTAGTGTTCTGAACTGTAGTCCACAGACAGTCCATCCCCAGACCTTCAGTTCTGCACAGAGCTGAGTAAACATCGCAGACCAGTGAGATGAACTAGCCCATCCTTGCCTCGGGCCCCAACATCCTAATTATTTCAATCTGGCCCAGTGTCTAAATCATTGTCTAAACATCGGGCTCAGTTGCTTTAGTAAATTCTGGGGACTGTACCCCGCAGCCTCGATGCGGCCTGTACTCATCATTATCATCATCAGGTGCCGTGCCCAGTTTGAGCTTTGACTGCCATGGCCCACACACTCCTGTTTTGTGTCAAGTGGATCAATTCATTGGTATTCATTTCCAGTTCTCTGGCTGCTGTTTCCTTCATCATTTGTTTTTGCCTTCCTCTTGCTTTCTTCCCTTCAATCTTTTCCATAATTACCATGCATTCTGACTCCTCTTTCCTAATCACATGTCCAATGAAGTTACATTGCCTTTTCATGATCTCATACATTATTCCTCTTTTTCTGTTTGCTCTATTCACGACATCCTCGTTAGAAATTCTTTTCGTCCATGATATTCTTTGCACCCTCCTCAAAAACCACATCTCTGCTGCTTCAATTCGTTTCCTCATGTTACTAGATATTGTCCAACATTCTGAGCCATATAACATAACTGGATAAACGTAACATTCAGTACTCTGAGGCTGGTTGTCATGCCTAGTTTAGTATTGGTCAGTATATTCTTCATTCTCTTAAAGGTGCCTTTTGCCATCCCTATTCTTCTTTTGATGTCCATGTCGCACCTGCCATCTGATGTTACCCAGCTTCCTAAGTAGCAAAAGTTCTGTACTTGTTTTATGTCTTCCCCATTTATTCTCAGCCTGCAGTTAGGATTCTCCTTCTTTTTGGATATCACCATATATTCTGTCTTTTTGCAATTGACAGACCCATTTTTGCACTTCCTTAAACAATTACATCAATTAAGTTTTGTAGTTCTTCCTCCATACTTGCAATTAACACAGTGTCATCTGCATATCTGAAATTATTGATGTTTTCACCGCCAACTTTGATTCCCAAGATGTCTGTTATTTTTTGTAATATTGTTTCACTGTACAGATTAATTAAATCGGGGAGAAAGCACACCCTTGTCAAACGCCTCTCTTGACATTCATAAACTGACTCACTTCTCCATCTATTCTTACAGCGGCAGTTTGTTCCCGGTACGGATTTCTGATTAGGCGGAGGTCTTCCGAATCTAGATCTAGAGTTTTCTGTAATATTTCAAATAACTTATTGTGCTTCACTTTATCAAATGCTTTTGTGTAGTTGATAAAACAAACAAATCTTTTTGCACTTGAATATCTCATTCTGATAGTATCCTTAACATCAATATTGCATTTCTTGTACCTTTGCCTTTCACAAAACCACATTATTCTTTACCTGTTTCAGCTTGTATCTTACTTTTAGCTCTTGTCATCAAAATTCTTAGAAGTATCTTGGTGTTATGACTCATTAAACTTATGGTCCTATGTAATTCACATTCTATTGCTCCTGGTTTCTTGCAGAGAGTGATAAGTACTGATTTTTTCATCTCTTCTGTTATTATTCCAGTCTCATAAATGTCATTGATTAAATCAGTAAGTTTTTCCAATTACTGGACTCAACCTTTCCAATTCAGCCAAATTGGGGCAGTTGATAGAGCCACTGCCTCACAGAGCCAGAGACCTGGGTTCAGTCCTGACCTTAGCTGCTGTCTGTGTGGAGTTTGCATGTTCTTTCTGTGTGGGATTCCTCTGGATGCTCACATTCCCCACCTCATCCCACAACACAGTATGGGTTGGTAGGTTAATTAACCACTGTAAATTGCCCCTAATGTATTACAGAGTAGTAGGATCTGGGTATAGATAATGAAAATATGGGAGAATTAAAAAATGTATGGCGTTAATGTAAGGTAACTGAACATGGAGGTTATGCTCTGACGCAGGCAGTCTCATCCTGAAACATTGACTGTTTACTTGTTTCCATAGATCCTGCCTGACCTGCTGAGTTCCTCCAGCATCCAGAATCTGCAGAATCTCTTGTGTTCATAATTGAACATAGATAATTGATGCTCAGTGCAGACTCGGTGGGCAGAAGAGTTTGTTTCTGTGCTATATCTCTCTGTGACTCCCTGATTCGATGATGTGAAATCAAATCCCTGTCTGTACTCTCAAGTGGATGTAAGGTCCTAAATTTCTTTTTGCACTCTGTGATAGAATTTGATTAAAGATAAAGCTTTATTACACCCTTTGGCATTTTCACAGAAAAATCATCAAAAAATGGGATTTCCGCTGCATCATGACAGTGGACCTGCAAAAGTTTGACCAAAGAAGTAGAAAACTAGGGAGGTAGATCACAGCTTAGCACCAGGGCAGTAGTTGACACGGCCACTAGCACGGCAAGCACTGACTGGAGCAGTCTCAATTTCTCAAAAAAAACTGTAAGGCTCATGAGATTTCAGAGATAGGAGAGGATAAGATCACAGATCTGAAAGCAATTTTTAAAACAAGGATATGACTTGGCTAGGAGTCAGTGTAGGTCAGCAAGCACAGTGGCAATAAGCAATACACTGGCAAAAATCCGTTGAAGTTTGTGTATATTTTGCAGCCAGGTCAAAGACCGCACTCAGTCTAGACAAGGGGTTCCCAACCTGGGTACCACGGACCCCTCGCTTAATGGTAGGGGTCCATGGCATAAGAAAGGTTTGTAATCTCTTGACTTAGAACTTCCACCCTTGCCTTTTTGCAAGAAGTAGAAGCAAATGAAAGTTCAGAAGTAAACAGCACAGTACCCAATATGAAATTCTATTCCATCCGCTTAAGCAAAGAGATTTATACCTTAAATCAACTGTTCTTCTTATGGGTTAAATAATAATGAAAATATATAAATATTGCAAGGCAGCAGATAATAGCACTGGGACAGGTGCTTTGGAGAAAAATGTTGATTTCTTGGGGGCTTTATTAGCTTGCCGTCTGCACAGCAGTTGAGAAAAGGCTGAAGCCAGCCAGACACAGCTGACAGGGCCAACAGCTGCTGTTTTGGCTTGATTTTGCTTTCTATTGCCGCACATTATAAGATTACCCAAGCTCATGCAGCTCGAGCTGGCCAAATCTTTGCGAGCAGTTTTGCCAACAGTGATTCCCTCACCTGAATGGTTCAAAATGAGACTCCTCACTCAGTGTTGTGGCCTTCCACGGTGCAAAAAATGGAATAGTTATTCACAAGCCTCTGCGGCATCAGGTTATTGACATGTCACTCCAATAAGTTATTTGCTGTCACATACGTTGCTTGATATTTTCTCTGTTGCTGGGGAGAGCTCATTGCTAGAATTTTGGTTCAGTAGGCTAAGCATTTTAAACTACGGGTCTTCATTTCATAAATGTCAGAAATAATATTAGACGATTTCTTTAATATGGAAAGAAAATCATTTCAGGAAATCTAGTATTCCCTGACATTATTAACTGAGTAATAGCCCATTGATTTCTATTTTCACTGACACCATTCAATTATATATCTTTGTTTTAGAACTTGAGGTATGGATGTGATGTCTCATTCCACACCATGAAACTCAGCTTGTTTAGGCCTTCCCTAATATTCTCGACCAAGATGGAAGTTTGAGGTAGGCCGCCTGCCTATTCCAGAGCGTGATGCTTCAGAACTTCTGCTTGGAGCTCACTATATCTTCAGGTTGCAAATAGAAAGGGTTAACTTCCTCTAGTTCTCTACGTCCGGATGCAGTCAGAAAGAAGGCATCCAAGTTTGTAGCTCAACTTGATGAGGAGATTGAATGAGGTTCGGTATTCAGCAAAGATTCCCACAAATTTCAATATATGTACAGGGGAGAGCGCTCTGACGCAACCTGGTATGGAAGGTCCAATACACAAGAGGTTGATGAGGGTTGTAGACTCTGCCATCTCCATCACAAGCTCAACGCATCCCGACCATCAAGGACATCTTCAAGGATCTCTTCCTCAAGAAGATGGCACCCATCACAGAGGACCCTCACCATCCTCTCACGGATACGATCATGGAGGAGGCACAGAGGCCTGAAGACTCAACATTCAGTGATTCAGAAACACCCTTGTCCCCTCCACCATCAGATTTCTGAACAGTCCATAAAATCCATGACATCTACCTTTTTTTTTGCACTATTTGCTTCCTTCTGAAATGCTTTTGTAATCTTATGTCTTTGCACTTTCTTGCTGCCACAAAACAGCAAATTCCACATCATATAAGTCAGTGATAATAAATCAGATTCTGAAGTTACTGCAGTCGTGTGGGCTAGCCTGAGCCAGTCGAACCCACTGCATCACATTGGGTTCAGTCACCAAGCTTAAAGTGTAAAAATGAAACAAGTGTGCCTGAGAGATTTTCATAAAGCGAACCCCTTTATTGTAATACAAGCTTGCAGCAATCCATTGTGAACACACCAACCCACCAAACTATATGGCACCATGGTAGCAGGGCAGTTAACGTGACGCCATTACAGCTTGGGGGGAGGGGTCAGAGATCAGAGTTCAATTACGATGCCATCTGTAAGGAGTCTGTATGTCCTCCCCACGGAATGCTCCAGTTTTCTCCCACAGTCCGGAGGCATACTGGGTAGGTTAAATGGTCATTGTAATTTGTCCCATGATTAGGTTCGGTTTACATTGGAATTGGCTGGGGTTGCTGGTGCAGTGTGGCTCAGAGGGTCAGAAGGGCATTCTCCGCACTGTATCACTAAATAAATAAGCAAATGATACCTAACATGCTCGTACTGTACATCAATTAATCTCTGCAAGCAAGGGTAAAAGAATGCATGTTTTGTGACTCAGGCTGTGTACCACCATCACTGGATTATTGAGCATGGTCGAGGGGAAAGAACCTTAGGGATTCCAATGCAAAAGGGGGAGATTTAGCCCATTACACATCGTCATATAGTCACACAGAAACAGCTCTTCAGGGTATCTGGTCCATGTTGACCAAGATACCCATCCAAGCTAGTTCCATTTGCCAGCTTTTGGCCCAGAGCCTTCAAACTTTTTCCCATCTATATACCTGCCCAACTGACTTTTAAAAGCTGTTATTACTCCTGCTTCAACTCATTCCATAGTCTCCACCACCCTCTGTGTGGGGAAAGTTGTAGTTTTATAAATCAGTACGGAGACCCTACCTCAGTTCTCAACAGTGGACATTAAGAGGCTTTTAAATAAACACATGAGTGAGCAGGGAATTGATAGATGTGGTTCAAGTGCAGGCAGAAGACAATTAGTTTCACACATTAAAGTTGCTGGTGAACGCAGCAGGCCAGGCAGCATCTCTAGGAAGAGGTACAGTCGACGTTTCAGGCCGAGACCCTACGTCGACTGTACCTCTTCCTAGAGATGCTGCCTGGCCTGCTGCGTTCACCAGCAACTTTGATGTGTGTTGCTTGAATTTCCAGCGTCTGCAGAATTCCTGTCGTTTGAGACAATTAGTTTCATTTGGTATCATGTTCAGCATTGTGGACTGAAGGGTCTGTTCTATGTTCTGTGTTCTGTATTCTGTTATGTTTCCCTATCACACATAGAGAATGCAGCCATGTTAGAAGTGACATATTTAAGATGACTAAACTATATGACTATTCATATTTAAGATGACTTGACTATATGTCTTCCCACCCTGTCTCTCCTGTAAAAATGCTAATCCCTTTTCTCGATTCCTTTACCTCCAGTGCATCTGTTCCCAGGATGAGGGTTTCCTTTCTAGGACATTAGAGATGTCTTCCTTCTTCAAAGAATGCCTCCACCTCTGTTGATGCTGCCCTCAACCACATATCCTCCATCACCTGGACATCCATGCTCACCCCATTTTCCTGCCACCTTAACAGGGAGAGAGTTCTTCCAGTCCTCAGCTACCTCCCCATGAGCCTCCCCACCTGACACATCATTCTTCGCTATTTCCGCAAACTTCCAACGGATCCTACCACCAATCACAACTTTACCTCTGCTCCCCCCACCCACCCGCCCATTCCCCGCTTTCTGCAGAGATCGCTCTCTCCATGGTCTCCTTGTTCATTCATCCCTGCCCACTAATCTACCACCTGGCGTTTATCCCTGTAAACAGCCTAAAAGCTACATCTGGCCCTTCACCTCCATTCAGAGCCTCAAACAGTCCTTCCAGGTGAGTCAACACTTCACCTCCTAATCTGCTGGGGTTGTCTATTGTATCCATTCCCATTCTGACATCTTATGTCATGCTGAAACAACCCTCAGGGTGGAGTAGCAACAACTTGTATTCCATCTGGTCAGCCTCCAATTTGATGGCACGGATATCGATTCCACCTCCCGATAGAAAAAATTCTCTCTCCTTCCCCTCTCCTCCCTCTCCCAGACCTCTTACCTCTTCTCACCTGCTTATCACCTGCCCCTAGTGCCCCTTTTCCTTCTCTTTCTCCGATGCTCCACTCTCCTCTGCTACCAGATTTCTTCTTCTCCAGCCCTTTACCTTTCCCACCCACCTGGCTTCACCTATCACCTACTAGCTATCCTCCTTCCCGTTCCTCCAGCCTTTTATTCTGGAATTTTCCCCCTTCCTTTCCTTTTTTGTTTTGAATCTCACACACACAGATTATAGTTTATAAAACCATAAGATATAGAAGCAGAATTAGGCCATTCATTCCACCAAATCAACTCTGCCATTCAATCATGAAGAAATTCTCCTATTCCAAATTTTAAAATGAAATCCCTTTATTCTGAAGCTGTAGTTCTGCTTCCCAGACTTTACTGCTAATAGAAACATCCTCTCAATATCCATTCTATCCGGGGGTTTCAACATTCAGTAGATTTAAATGAGGTCCCTCCCTATTCTTCTGAACTCTACTGAGTATGGGCCCAGGGCCATCAAACACTTCTCAAACATTAAGTCTTTCATTCCTTGGATTATTGTTGTGAACCCCCTCCGAACAATCTCCAAAGCTAGCATATCTTTTCTTCAATATGGGTCCCAAAATTGCTTACATTATAACAAATATGGTCTGACCAATGCCTTATAGATTAGATTATGAGGACGCGCAGTCCTCTTTTATTGCCAGTTAGTAATGCATACATTAAGAAATGATACAATGTTCCTCCAGAATGATATCACAGAAACACAAGACAAATTAAGACTGAAAAACTGACAAAAACCAGATAATTATAACATATAGTTACAACAGTGCAAAGCAATACCTTAATTTGATAAAGAACAGACCATGGGCACGGTAAAAAAAAGTCTCAAAGTCTCTCGAAAGTCCCATCATCTCACACAGACGGTAGAAGGGAGAAACTCCAAGCACCGCAAATTTGCCGATGCAGTACCCTGGAAGCACCCGACCACAGCCGACTGTTGAGTCTGTCCGAAAACTTCGAGCCTCCGACCAGCTCTCCTACACCAAGCACCGAGCACCATCTCTGCCGAGCACTTCTACCCCGGCCCCGGCAACAGGCAATAGGCAAAGCCGAGGATTTAGAGCCTTCTCCTCCGGAGATTCTCAATCGCACAGTAGTAGCGGCAGCGAAGCAGACATTTCAGAAGTTTCTCCAGATGTTCCTCCGTGTTTCTCACGTCTGTCTCCATCAAATCAGGATTGTGCACGGCCCCTATTTAACAAATACGATATCATTTCGGAGCGGCCGCGTGCACTGCATCGCACTGCCATCTTCTCCACCCCTCCAAGGCCTCATTACTACATCCTTGCTTTTATTTTCTAGTTTTTATAAAGGTTAATAGTATTTTATCAAAATAGAACTAACGTATTGGAATGAGCAGCCAGTGAGGATCCTGTAAACATTGGGAATGCCTCATTCGCCTGAATCTCCTCCTCAGGAATTGGAGATGCTGCTGTGCTTTCTTGACTAAAGAGGTGATGTTGAGGGACCCAGTGAAATCAACATTCTCCCTGTTTCCTTAAGGTGCTCCGACTTCTTCCATATCCCATGGATGTGTAGGTTGGTAGGTTACTGGCTGCCATAAGTCACCTCTACTGTGTGAGTGAGTGCTAGAATCTTGGATGAGTTGATGGGAACATGTGTAAATGGGTGCTCGATGGTTGGTTCAGACTTGGTTGGCCAAAGGCCTGTTTCCGTGTTGTATGATGCAATGCACTGGCAGAATCATTTTCAAACACATATTAGGTGAATTCTCCGCAGTGACCAGGCCCCACGTCCTTGTAATGTGAGAGGAAACCAGAACACCATGAAAAGCCCATTTGGTAACAGGGGAAACATGCAAACGCCACACAGACAGCAGTGGAACAGATTGAACCTGGGTCACTGGAGCTGTAAGGCAGCAGCTGCAGTAGCTGTGTCTCCATCAGCATCCCCGTCATCACCGTAGTATATGTGGGAACTTGCTGGGCAAAATGTCATTGTCACACCTCCTACCTCCCACTCTGTTGTAAAAACTACACACACTATTCTGTGGGCCAGTTTACAGAAACAGATCATCATACATGCATTACTTCATCATGTACTTACAAACATGAATTTCTACTTTATCAGTGAACAATTAACCCATACTTTAGAGTCAGACTTTTCTCTTTAATTCAGAATAAAGAACATTTCAGACAAAAGTAGCTCATTGGCTGGAAAGCAGGTTGGGATGTGCCCAGGTTGTAAATACGCAATAGAAATTATTTTATTTTCTTATTTGAACGTAGCACTTACAGTATGACAAACTTTGCTTTCTGTACAGGCAGCCAAAAATTCCCGCCCACATTTTCCACATGACAGCAGTTGAGTGCTGAGACTTGACACAGACAGTCTGTTGGCACACACTATTGTTCTCTTGCTCGGAACCATCAGCAAGCATGATAAAACAATAATAATAGCCTGCTCACTAAGGTGCATTTCACTTAAACAGATTACACAAACATCTGTTCAATTCTCATCAGAAGCCCATGGCCTAGTTCTCAGTTGCTTCATTACCAAGGGAGTGTGCTGCTTGTGCAGGGTCTTTAAACGCAGAGCTGTATTTACAGCTTGATTGAAATTAGCTGTTTCTGATTCCCCCGTGGGGAGTCAAGGATGTCCGACTGTCTGCGGCCTGCTGTGTACTCTTGGTCAACTTTCCCAGTTTTTATCCAGTACTCAGTATACGATGGCCTGGGATTTTACTGGTTCGAGGAAATGAGTTTTGGTTTTGGCTCCCTCATTGCCTGCTGTGGCACTGGGTTAGTGTTCTTACCCCAAATTGGAAAGCTGTAGTTCAAGTCCTGCTCTGGAGACATGATTATGAATAGCTGGGTTAATGTCCCAGTGCAATACAGTGGGATTTAAGGACGTAGAACATGGAACAGCACAACACAGGAAAAGGCTCTTTGGCCCACAATATTATGCTGAAATAATTAAGTTATTGACACTAAATCCCTCTGTCTGTGCATGGTCCATATCCCTCCATTCTCTATATAGTCATGCTGTACTGTGCAAAAGCCATAGGCACCTATATATAGCTGTAATTATTCTATGTATTGGACTGTACTGCCGCCATAAAGAAAAAAACATGACATATGTGAGTGATAATAAACCTGATTCTGGTGTGGGTTTCTATTCTGAACTGAGAATGGGAAGGGTGTAGGGAGAGGGGAATCATGGTTGGGATAAGGGGAAGGGAGAGGGGAGGGAGCGGGAAGTATCAGAGAGATATTCTGTAATGATCAATAAACCAATTGTTTAGAATCAACTGACATTGCCTGGTGTCTCAAGGTTGGGTGAGCCTACTCCCACGCTACCCCTCTCCCCGGCCCCGGCACTCCACCTATCCCAAACCCCTCCCATGGCGCTCAGCCTCACCGTTCCCACCAACCTTTGCTCCCACCAGATTTACAGACTTGCTCTGTCCACTCCACATTGACAAGTACAGAACTGTGCAGAAGTCCTAGTACCCTAGATATATGCCTGAGACTTCTGCACAGTACTGTATCCAAAAGATCTTAAATGCCTCTATCGTATCTGCCTCCACCACCACCACCCAAGCAGCATATTCCAGGAACCCAGCACTCTCTGTGTGAAAAAAAACTTGTCCATATATCTCTTTTGAACTTTTCCCGTCTCACCTTAAATGCATGCCTTTTGGTACTAGACATTTCAACCCAAAGGAAAATATCATATCTGCTCCTCATACTTGTATAAAATCCCCTCAGCTTTCACTGCTCCAGAGAAAACAACACAACTTAGTTCTGATGAAGGGTCTCAGCCTGAAATGTTGACTCACTTGCTTAGATGCTGCCTGACTTGCTGAGTTCCTCCAGCATTCTTGTGTTCTTCTTGTGTTTACCTAGCTTGTCCAACTTCTTCTTATAGCGCATAATTTGAGGACCCCTTAGAACCTGTCCATACAACGATGCATGCAGTCAATGAATGCACTTTGAGGTCAGCTTCCAAAATCTACTTCTGCATTTGGCATGAATATGAGGATAATTTGATATCTTTTGCTGAGACATTAATCTGAGCTCATATTTATTTACTTTGGTGTCTGTAACAAAGCACATCTGGCATGACTTTGAAAAAAAGCAGCAGAATTACCCTGCTTGAATGACATTGGAGGGGTGTGAACCTTAATAAAAAAAATCATTTACATCACTAAATGCAAGCCCTAACTTTCTGCACTGAGCTTAATTTGTTGATACAATATAAATGCAGCAAATTCCTGTTCAGGGAGAGGTTGAGGTTAGCCACTGATGTCTCAGGTTTAATGTTGGTGCACTGCAAATCTCCCAGCAATTGGCAGTAATTTGCAACTCGTAACATATCTGCTGCAAAAGTCGCTGACTTGCTTATTGATAATAGAATAGCACTAAATTGGAATTAATCTCCTCACAAATTCTGAACAAATATTTATGCTTGTGCAAGTCTGACACTGTGAGCCAATTGCCAGTTCAGTTGTGAACGCAGTTTGCTAATTTACTTGCTTGCACTGGTGGTCATTTTATGCACTAACTTCTGTACTGCAGATGTAACTGAAGCACAATTCATTTGTACTTGCTTCTATTAAAGTACAAAATGCAGTTTTAGAATACAATAACTCATGATCAATAGTCAATGCCTCCACAAATTGTCACTGGAGTTTCTTCATGGTGATAATCATAAATATGCAATTAGTCACACAGCAAGTAACAGGCCGAGGCTATTCAGCCCCTCGGGAGTTTTCCATCATTCTATTAGACAATGGCTGTCCTGTATCCCACCTTCTTTCCCCACACTGGGTGCACATTCCGTGATAACTTAGAGGCAAAACAGATTGGAATCTGGAGCTAAAAAAACAAGCCACTGGAGGAACTTACTAAGTCAGGCAGCACGTATAGAAAGATACGGACATCCGACGCGAAAGGTCGAGACCCTGCATCTAATTAGTCCAGGCGAAGGGTCTCAGCCAAAATACTGATGGTTCATTTCACTCCACAGATGATGCCTGATCCTTTGATAACCCAAACTAGCAAAAACAACATTAGACAGCACAGTAGCTTAGTAGTTAGCACAATGCTTTACAGTACAGGCGAGCGCGCTTCGATTTCCGCCGCTACCTGTAAGGAGTTTGTATGTTCTTCCCTTGACTGCGTGTGTTTCCTCTGGGTGCTCTGGTTTCCTCCCACAGTCCAAAGGCATACAGGTTGGTAGGTTAATTAACCATTGAAAATTGTCCCATAATTAGGCTAAGGTTTAAATTGTGGGATTGCTGAGCTGAGTGGCTCGAAGTACTGGAAGGGCCTATTCCGCACTGTACTTCAATAAATAATATCAAGATTTCAAATGACACTTCAATATCTAGAGTCTTCTGAAAGAAGAAGACTTTAATGTTTTGTACTCTTTGTGTGAAAGAACTATTTCTAATTGCAACCAAAGAAAGCCTGACTCTGGTTTGAAGATGGTGCCCTTGTGTTTGGATCCCTGAACTAATCCGTAATTTCACCCATTTCCAAAGGCAGCTTTAGGCACTTCCTTATTAGAATTTCCTACCTCAGCCTCCTTGACTAACAACTAAAGAATGCCATAGGACATAGAACAGCACAGTACAGGCACTTGGGCCCACAATGTTGTGCCAAACATTTAATCTACTCTGATGCCCCTGTAACAGTTTTTGCTCTGGGAGCTGAGTGAAGCAGCAACTGAATTTGTTCATTTTCTTTGTGGAGACAATCATGTGTTACTATTTTAAAGGAATACTGAAAATGGAGAGAGATGCAGAATGGATGCTTTGAATAATGCAGAAATGCACTCTGGCCACAATGGAAAACAAGTTAATCATCTTCCCCATTTAAGTTACCTTCTTGAGCCTCAGCAACTGCCAAAACAAACCTTACTTTACTCTGCTAAAACAATATAAGCTGTAACTAATAACGATTGTGAGGCCAAATGAGATTTATTTCCCCTCCATGGACTCTGTCTACACTGCTTTCCACCTCAGAAAAGCAGCCAACATAATCAAAAAACACCACCCACCATGGATATTTTCTCTTCTCCCCCCTCCCATCAGGAAGATAAAAGGCCTGAAAGCATGTACTACCAGACTCAAGGACAGATTCTATCCTGCTGTTATAAGATTATTGAATGGACCTTGTACGACAAGATGGATTCCTGATCTTGTTGTCTGCCTTCACTGTACTTCTCTGTTACTGTAACACTATTTTCTGCATTTTGTTATTGTTTTTTTCTTTGTACCGTACTACCTTGATATATTGATATGGTGAAATGATCTGTGTGGATGGCATATACAGTAAAACAAAGCTTTTCGTTGCATCTCAGTACATGTGACAATGGAAAACCAATTTCCAATTACCAAATCAGCTATGGACCCAGCTTGAATTTTTTTCCAATGGTATCATCCACTTCACACTCAGAACATTGATAGTTACCCTACAGTAAATGACGAATTTAGGTACTGTAGGAACTTCAGAAGTCAAATTGCACACAACAAGCTCCCACACACAGATATGTGATAACAAACAGATACCTATTGTACTTACTTAAAAGCAAAACACTGAATCTGAAACAAAGAGAGGAAGTGCTGGAAACACTCAACAAGTCAAACGGCATATGTGGAGAAAGAAACGTGATTAACTTTTCAAGTCTTTCCTCAGATTTCTGAATACTTCCAGCACTTTTTGGTTTTGTTTTACTCTATTTTAATGATGTCAAAGTTGGAATAAGCATATTACCCAGAATACTGCCAATAAGCCCCTAGTTTTGTAACTGTGCCATAGAATGTATTTGTTCTAAAATATTTCATTGTGAATCTGTTGGAACCAAGTAGTGCAGAGAGAAACACTTCACCCTGAAGCAAAGGGTGAACCGGGACAAGTGAGTAGGTGTGGACAAGTTAGACTTTACTGCATGCAACATTTTCCGCTTGACTTCACTGCCACTGATTATAGCCACCGAGGCAGAGTTAATAAGAGAGCAAAGCTGGCTGTCAGGGCCGATTAGTGAGCACAAGGAGATCGAACAAGGGAAGAATGCAGTCATTATTATTTATGGTCATTAACGGGGTTGAGTTCAGTCTTTCAGTGTCATACCTGAGATGCAGAAAAGTGTGCAACAACAGAATATGCCAATAGCTGGCAAGCTTAACCCATGTTTACTTTGGCACATGCGGTGCTGCAATGAAGTTGTTTGTAAATATACTGCTGACTAGATTGTCAATCTGCAAATATTCATTTGCAGGGATATACTTTTCCCCAGCAAGTTGCCAATGAGCTGTGTTGGTCACGACACATTTCTTTCCACCATTATGTGTGTGCTTTCATTAGTCTCAACTGGCTGTCAGTTCCCCTTAGGAAGAACCACACCATTAGAGAAAGGAAGAAGTCAATCTGAATGGTGCTATCAGAACATCCCAATGCTCCCAACATATTGTGAAAAGTAGCCAATAGCATCATCCAATTTTGCATCAGCTACCATAAGTAGCATAATAACCATAATTTAGATTAAATATTGGCTTGGGCAAGAGGAAGAGCTCCCCTGCTCCTCTTCAGTAGAGTGCCCTGGGATCTATTAGATCCAATTGTAAAGGCAAACAGTATAATGGCTCACTGGAGCATCAACACATCTGATAATCTGCACTCCCTCCACAGTGCATTACATTCAAAGGGTCACAGCACAGAAACAGACCCTATTGCCCACTACATTCATGCTGGAGTTCTTTCCCATCCACCCATCTACATTAATCCCATTTTCCCAGCCCACATAGGTCTGTATCCTTGTATGATTTGCCTAGTTAAGTGCCTCCCCAAATACCGAGAGATCGTGTTTGATTCCTTCACTTCCTCTGGCAGCACATTCTAGATATCAACCACAATCTATTTAAAGCAATGTTTCCCTCAGATCCTCCTTTAAAACTTTTTGCTTTCATCTTAAAACTATCAACTCTTGTTTTTGATAATATCAACTTTGGGATAAATATTCTTACAATCGATCCTATCTTACTCACTGCCTATCATGCCACTGTCATTTAGGACAGTAATAAAGGTCCTCCATCTCAGTCTGTCCTTGGCCATCTTCTATACTGTGCCCCAGGTGTGATTCAGGGTCCTCATTTCTGCCTCCACGGTATGTTGCCAAATTGCCTTTAGTCTTCCGCATTTCCTCTGCCCAACAGGGGTTAAATATCCTATCCATGCCACTAATAATTTTATATATCCTTTCAGGGCATTTCTCTGTTTCCTTCACTCCAGGGAAAGCAATCTCACTCCATCTAATCTCTACCCATAACCAAACTCATTCAATTCACACAGCATCTAGCATGGATAAAACAGTGGCAGATTGGCAGAAGTCAAAGAGTGGGAGTAAAGGGAGCCTTTTCTGGCTGGCTGCCAGTGACCAGTGGTGCTCCACAGGGGTCTGTATTGGGACCGATCCCTTTTATGTTATATGTCAATGATTTGGATGATGGAATTGATGGCTCTGTTGCAAAGTTTGCAGGCAATATGAAGATAGGTGGAGAGACAGCTATTTTTGAGGAAATAGAGAGGCTACGGAAGGACTTAGATAGATTGACAGAAAGGGCAAAGAAATAGATAGAGTACAGTGTTGGGAAGTGCATGTCATGCACTTTTCATCGAAGAAATGAAAGGATTGATTAATTTCTAAATGAAGAGAAAATACCAAAAAAAACTCAGGTGTAAAGGGACTTGGGATTCCTTGTGCAGGATTCCCTAAAAGTTCATTTGCAGGTTGAGTCTGTAGTGAGGATGGCAAATGTATTGTTAGCATTCATTTCAAGAGGACTAGAATATAAAAGCAAGGATGTAACATTGAGACTTTATAAAGCACTGGCAAGGCCTCACTTGGAGCAGTTTTGTGCCCCTTAGAAAGGATTTGCTGAAACTAGAAAGGGTTCAAAGGAGGTTGACGAAAATGATTCAAAGATTAAATGGCTTGTCATAGGAAGAGTGTTTGATGGTTCAGGGCCTGTATTCACTAGAATTCTGAAGAACGAGGGGTGACCTCATTGAAGCCCATCAAATGGTGAAAGGCCTTTATAGAGTGGACATGGAGAGGATGCTCCCTATGGTGGGAGAGTCTAAGACCAGAAGTCACAGCCTCAGATAGAGGAGTGTCCTTTTAGAACGGAGACGAGCAGGAATTTTTTTAGCCATAGAGTGGTGAATCTGTGGAATTCTTTGCCACAAGCCGCTGTGGAGGCCAAGTCTTTATGTATATTTAAGGCAGGGGTTGATATATTCTTGACTGGTCAGGGCATGAAGGGATACGGAGAAAAGGCAGGAGACTGGGGAGCAGACTCAATGGGCTAAATGGCCTAATTCTGCTCCTATATCTTATGGTCTTGCGGTCTTATGAATTTCTTCTGCACTCTCTCCAGTGAAGCCACATCTTTCCAACAGAAGTCCAAGCACACAATACTCTAATTGTGGTCTAACCAGTGTTTTGTACAGTTGCAATATAATGACCCAGCTTTTATATACTATGCCCTGATCTGTGAAGGCAAGCATGCTATATATCTTCATCACCACCCTATCTACTGTGTTGCACTTTCTGGGAACTATAGACTTGACTGCATCAACTCTCTTTAATGCACTAACATTTATTGCACTGTATATGTCCTTAATGCCATGTCAGCTTAGATTCTCTGGAGCACAACATTTGACATTAAGAGATAAGTGATAAAAAGAATATTGATTACTACTGCAGCTTAATTGAAAATATGTTTAGTGATGGCCTATAGTCATTTGTGGAAATGGCTTAATTTTATATATAATAACCAGGCAAATCATAATTTTCTCACATTTTTATACCTGATGCAAGTGCTGCTAATGATCTGCAAAATATGGCCTTTGTTTACATTGACTGATAAATTGGATGAGTTCCAATATACAAAAGAAAAACCAGCATTTTTCTTATTTAGTATCTCAGTGATCATGTGTCCTGCTGATGCATGTAGACTGATCTATGCTTCAGTTTTATTCAGCCTTTTGATTTGATGATACATCATGAAAGAGTTCCTACTTGTAGGGCTCCGAATGGTCTTTAAATAAACTTCGGCTTGGATTGCATACGATTGAAGGGAGATGGTTGTTATTAAACTGGCTTTTTATCTGCAGCCACACCCTGGCTGATTGATTTTTGCAGCAATGCCCGTTGCAGAATTTTATTCTTGAATTTACATTGCACAACTGGCATTCAGTGTCACTTCTCTGGATTCGCACATATTTTAACTACTATATTGCTCTCCCAGGTAACACGCCGTTTAACTACTAATCCCCTCTGTCTGGGAAACTTCCCTAGCCTACATGTGGAAAGAACCGGCAGCTACTTTTCATTGCTTCACAGAGGAGGGATGCAAGAGACTGCAGATGTTGGAGTTTGGAGCAACACAAAAAGTGCCAGAGGAACTCAGGTTCAGATAATGGGTCATGACTCAACACGTCAATTGTCCATTTCCGTCCACAGATGCCGTCTGACCCCTTGAGTTCCTCCAGTGCCTTTTGTGTTGTTCTTTGCTTTACAACAGTGAATACACTTCAGAAATAGTTCAAAGTTGCAAAGTATTTTGGGAGATATTAGGACCAAGAAAGAAACTACAGAAATGCAAACCATTTCCTCTTTGTTATAACCAGCTGGACTGAGCCGGATGATGGAGAGGGGCAGAAAGAATGGCTAGGAAGCCCTTCATACGACATACGGTTGCTTACTAATGTTGTGGAGAAGAGGTTGATCTATGGGTGAATTTGTTTCTCTTTAAAAAAAAAGAAAGGGTACTATATTAGTAAAGTGTCGGCTCATTCTTAGTGTCTAAAGAGATCACACTGCTATTTAAGAGAGTTGAGAGGGACAGAGGGGAATCCAGGGAATTATAGACCAGTTATCTTAACATCTGTTGTCGGAAAACTACTTGAGTCTATAATTAAGGGTGAAATGAATGAACACCTTAAAGATTTTCAGCTGATGAGAGAGAGCCAGCCTGGATTTGCAAAGGGCAGGTCACACCTGACAAAACTCTTCAAGAGTTTTCTTCAAAATTTCTTTGAAATTTTTTCAAGAGGTGACTAAAGTACTGGATAGGGGAATGTACATGAATGTTATTTATAGGGACTTCCAGAAGGCATTTGATAAAGTCCCTGATAAAGGAATGTTAGATCAGGCAACTGGTAGAACTAAAGGCAGATTTTAAGTCTGGTGAAGGAGTTGGCTGATCAGCCGGAGACAATGTAGGGATAATGGGAAGTCATCACCATAGGGATAATGAGGAAGCGACAGAGATGAACAGCGTGTTGCATTGATTTATTTACAGACAACTTATCCAATGGGATACAAATAGGAATAGACAAGGTAGAAATATTGGAAGCATTTCTGTTGGCTGAGGGGTTTGCAATCAGTTTAAACTTAGAGCAACACACATAAAATTCTGGGGGAACTCTATAGGCTAAGCAACATCGATGTTTCAGGCTGAGACCCCGCTTCAGGACTGGAAAGAAAGGGAGCAGTCGCCAGAATAAAAAGGTGGAGGAACGGGAAGGGGGACATCTAGAAGGTGATAGGTGAAGCCAGGTGAGTAGGAAAGGTAAAGGGCTGGAGAGGAAGGAATCTGCTAGGAAAGGAGAGTGGACCACAGGAGAAACGGAAGAAGGAGAGAATCCAGGGGGAAGTGATAGGCAGGTGAGAAGAGGAAAAAATCCAGAGTGGGGAATCGAAGAAGGGGAGAGGGGGAAGGAAATTTTTTTTACCAGAAAAAGAAATCGATATTCATACCATCAAGTTAGGGGCTCCTCAGATGGAATATAAGGTATTCCTCCTCCACCCTGTGTGTGGCTTCATCATGGCACAAGAGGAGGCCATGAACTGACATGTCGGTACAAGAATAAAAATCAGAAATAAAATGTTTGGACATGGGGAAGTTCTGCTTTTGGCGGATGGAGTGGAAGTGCTCAACAACGCAGTCCCCCAATTTACGAAGGGTCTCACCAATGTCGAGGAGATGCGTTGGGAGCACTGGGCACAATAGACGACCCCAGCAGATTCACAGGTGAAATGTGAATTCAGCTGGAAGGAATTTTTGGGGGCCCTGAATGAAGAGGAGGTGAATGGACAGGGGTAGCAATTTGGACACTTGCAGGGATAAGTGCTGGGAGGGAGATTAGTGAGGAGGGACAAATAGACAAGGGATTATGAAGGAGAGATCCCTGTAGGAAGTGGAGAGAGGGTTGGAGGTAAAGATATGCTTGGTGGTAGGGGCCCTTTGGATATAGCAGAAGTTGCTGAGAACAATGTGTTGGCTGTGGAGGCTCATGGGGTCGTAGGTAACTATAAGAGCTTCGATCCTGGTGCTGGTGAAGTAAAAAGCACTTCTATTCCATGTTGTAGAAGCATAGTTGTCCATTCTGCACATAGCAATTTCTGGATCAAATCGCAATCTTAAAGCTGAGGCTGTAAAGATCTTTGTTATCCACAGGAAGTAGGCACTGCGAGAAAAGAGCTGGTTTAAGGAGTTAGGTCAAAGATCATCCACAATATTATTGAATGGAGGAAAAGCCTTGAGGGGCTAGCCAGTTTATTCCTTTTCCTATACTCCATTGCAATATAGGGCAGCAAACAGCGGTTGGCAGGGTTAAAAAGAATGTGCGTCAGTTTTGTTAAATGCATTAAGATGACAGACCCACCGTGACTATTGAACCCAAAACTTTGTCAATAATTGTGCACTATCATCTAAAAATCTTGTTAGTCTTTTCTCTATAATGCCAAAGAAATCTTTTCACGGACATTTTACAAAATAAGGGATAGTGATTGTTAATCTTTGGGTAATATCCCTGTAAGAATTACATCTTTTATTTTGTTCTTTTCCGAATGTCATTTTGATGTTGAATTAAAGATGGTTCCAGGGTTGTAAGATGTAGGGTTGCATCAGCACAAAGTGGCAAACTAGGTTTGAACCCTCTGTAAATTGTTTTACAATTATCCGGTGAGCTTCAATAGACACTGGCCATTCTTACAATCCAAAGATACATAAAGGAAGGTCTTCAAATGTAGCTGCCTGAGCATGTTATTTGGACATAGTGTTTGCCTGAGGGCTGGTTAAAGGCCAGGACATTTACAAAAGCGGACCCTCATCTACATAACAAATGTTCACAGTCAGGCGCACGCAGACACACACACACACACACACACACACACACACACACACACATACACACATCCTCACACTTATTCAATTGGTGATACACTAACATAAGCACACTCACATTCTCACCAATGTAAACCACTCACACACTACAAAAAATGCACGAACTTTAAAACAGTATACATGCTCACACTCACACTCACTCACACTTATTCACTCATTCATGCTCATACGACGATTATCATGGTCTTGCACTCATACCTCCATACCCATGAACAAACACATATGCTCACTCAGACTCACACACAGTTGCAAGTACTCACACTAATGCATACTCAATAATCTCACAAATTTACATGTACATGCACACGCACACACACACACACACACAACACACATACAACTTAGCATATACACACCAATGTCTCACGCATGTATACATTCTCACATTCACACACCCTGAGCCATTAAAAGTCTCTATTTTAAAAAACGTAGAAGTGCCAATGCGTAATAGCAACTGCTAGCTCAACTGAAAGTTAATTTAGAATAACCTATTTGTTAATTGCATTGAACCCTATTCGGCTTGTTTAATGCACTCAGAGCCCACAGGTACATTGTGCTAAATTTGTCGTAAGACTGGGAGGTAATTAATGGAGTAAGGCACCGGTAGCTTTGAGACAGAGATTAAAATGCAAGTTCTGAGATGCTGTGCACACTCCCAGGAGTTAACCACAATGGTTTATTTTCACTTTCTCTCTCTCTCTCTCTCTCTCTTTCTCTCTTTCCCTACTCCCCCTCTCTCTCTTCTCTCTCTCTCTCTCTCTCTCTCTCTCTCTCCTCCCTCCCTCTGTCTGTCTGTCTATCTGTCTCTCTCTCTACTTCTCTTTCTCTCTCTCTGTCTCCTTCTATCCCCTGTTAAGCAACTGGCTGTTGCTCTAATCGGCTGCCAAACTTGGGATATCCCAATCAACCCTCTGGCATCTGTCGTTGATCAGTAGAGAAAAGTTTCCAAGCAGCGGCATGAAAATATCCTTCCACCTGCTGGCAAACTGCAAACGCTTCTGGCTCCCTGTGGGCTGCGGATCTGTCGGGGAGTTATGGTAGGTGACCCCCTAAGGCTCTCTGCTGGGCTCCTTCCAAAAAAAAATGTTGCTTAACGAAAAGGTGCACATAGCGCTCATTGAGATGTGCTCTCAACAGCAACCTGCCCAGGCCACTGTCAGAGCTGTTCCCTTGCAGACACACACAGCAAGGCAGCCCAGGCTTACCCTCTGCCATTGGTTTCCCAAGAACCGTGGGAGGATCTAAACCTGACGACCTTCGGGCTTTTATAACAGCAAAGAAGCATTTTGAGAATTAGCCAATTGTTTTCCAGACAGCCTCAGCCTGGCTCCTAATTGACAGTAACTGGGGCGTGTGATATCCCAAGCATTTTCTAGTACATTTAAACATACATTTTTCTAATCTATTTGCTTCTATGTACAGAACTGAACAGCAAAGGAAAGCAAGTGGAAAGTCTGTCAGCTGTAATTGTTTATTGAGCCCGCAGGCTTGCATGCCCAAAAATATGATAAAAGTGGAATTTATTGTTTATTCAGGGCAGAAGGAGATGACAGTTAGATGTATTTTTGTTCAGTTTTCAAAGTACAATAATTGCAATCCCCTCAAACATTTGGAGTAAAATTTTTACCTGATTGAAAATAATCTGCAAAGTTATGGACAATGGGACTGATGGACTGCCTTGTTGGGAGCTGGAAGCCGATTGCCCTGCTGAGAGTAGATGGGCTGAATGGCCTATTCCTGGCAATGTCTGTGATTGATGAAATGTATCCAGTCACAGATAAAGTCAGAATTGCTTAGTATTAGTTCTGTGCATATTCCTTACGGAAAAAAAAGTTAAGATCAAATCAATAGCACGTGATAGTTAGGAAGTGGCTAACTATCAAATGCTTGCTACATTATGGTGATGAGAGTAATTCTAGTCTGGTTCAGGTTAAAGGAAAATAGTTGTAACTGTTGGACACTAGCCTGCACATTATAATAAAGTTCAAAGCTTCCTTTTCTACTTGGTGTCCACTGTGACTCAAATGTGTCGTCCTTTTGCCATTGGATCAGGAGTTTATGGGAACTTCCTGCTGTAGTAATTGAAGTTTCAGGGTGGCATTGAGGTGGTGCTGGAGAGATGCCGTTTTCTGGATGTGACGTTAAAGGAAGAATTTCCACCTTTTTCCTCCGAGGTTGGGTGGGACTACAACATGGGCTAAGGGGGAAAGGTGAAAAGTTTAAGGGGAACATGAGGATAAAATTCTTCACTCAGAGGGTGTGGAATGAGCTGCCTGCACAAGTGGTACATGCCAGCTTTATTTCAACATTTAAAAGAAGTTTAGATGTGAGAGGTGTGGAGGGTATGGCCTCATGCATGTCGATGGGAATAGGCAGTTTAAATGGCTCAGCATGACTAGAAGGGCCAAAGGGATTGTTTCTATGCTGTGCTTTTCTATGGCTCTATGACTCTACAATCTGCTCTCTCAAATTGACATAAAAGGTGATGTTATTTCATTATGTGGAAGAAGAGCTGAGGGGTACCCCCCCACCCGAAGTGTTTCTCATAGCCATGGGCATACGACAGAATAGGTTGAAGTTATCATGCAGCTGTTGTACAAGTTGTCCACCATACTTTGTACATTACAATGTTGACTGTAATTCAAATGCACAGTGCTTTACATTATGTCTATTTGCAATGGTACTAATTTAAAATTTTTCGTTAAATTATCCACTACATTTGTATTAAAAAATACACATTTTCTGGGTGGGGCAAATGAGAAACAAGCATAACTCAGATTTAAAGTTGATGGCCCAACAGCATTGTTTCTCGTTGCCTGAATATTGGTTTGAAGTTGCCAGGCCTGGTTTCTCCTGCAGTGTTAGTGTCCTCTAGTGTGCAATGAATGGTGTGTGTTTTCAACAGGGATTTGGAGAATTGCAGTGAAAAGTGTTGTAGGGGTAAATTTTCTAATCATGCTGATATCTCTGAGCTTCAATTCACTCAAAGCTTACTTTGTATTTTTCAGTAGCGAATTTTAAAAGCAGTACAAAATCATCTACCTTAAACCAGTCAACAAGGTGTTAAAAGCAGACATTAGTGGAAAGGGGAGAGAAACTATGCTCAGTTGAAAATTTTGGGAAAGTTAACATTTAAGGGAAATGGAGGGACAACTGTTCTGATCTTGGAAATCCATGCCAAAGGTCAAGTGACTTTTGATACAATCAGGCTTCTGTCTACGGGAGAATTATGAGGAGCTCTGTGCAAAAGGGAATACTGCTCTCAGTCCTGTGACATTAGGCAACTGGATTGTGGGAGTACTGGTGTGAGTTGGTTCTGAACTGACTGCTTGGCCTTTGTCGCACATTGTTCCCCACAGAGCAGCGATCCTCCAAGAAGACAATTAGTTACAAGCTACACCTAACTGTGCTGGTTACCTCCATTGTGTGTGCCCTCCTGACTACTAGGACAGGGAGCAAAAGATGGCACAATTCATCATCTTGGGGCAATCCTTATTAAACCAGTTGCCTGGGATTGTCATCAGTTTTGGTTCTTGATATTAGAGTGGGTACATCCAATCAGACTTTATTTGCCAATGCTAATATCGGTATTTTGCCAAGGCTTCTACCATTCTCTCTATTTCCTATTCATCTCAATGCTATGCTGTTGTTTCATGCATAATTTTTTGTAGTGTATTTGGGTTCCTCTTGTACCATATGGTAGGGTATTACATAGCTCAGTTTGACTAGGGACATCAGGAAAGCTTATCTATTTATAGTGGCAGCTGACTCTCAAATGAACATGAAGCACGGTGCATTCAACGTTGCAATAGTTCGTCTCATGTCATAATTCCTTAAGCTAGGAGTGAAGGCACCAAACTTAAAGTAACAATTTCACATAACGGCTAATATATTTTAGAATCAGAATCGGAATCAGGTTTAATATTACTGGCATCTGTCGCGAAACTTGTTATCTTTGCGGCAGCAGTACAATGAAATACGTAATAAATAAATATAGAGAAAAAATGAGTTACATTAAGTATATATGTGTCTATTAAATAGTTAAGTTAAAATATGTAGTGCAATGAAAACCAGAAATAATAAAGTAGAGAGGCAGTGCTAATGGGTCCAATGTCCATTTAGAAATCAGATGGCAGAGCGGAAGAAGCTGTTCCTGAATTGCTGAGTGAGTGCCTTCAGGCTTCTGTACCTCCTTCCTGATTGTCACAGTGTGAAGAGGGAATGTCCTGGGTGGTGGGGATCCTTAACGATGGACACGGCCTTCTTAAGGCACCCTCCCTTGGATACTCCAAAGGCTAGTACCCATGATGAGGCTGACTAATTTTACAAGTTCCTGCAACTTACTTGGATCTTGTGCAGTAGATCTCCTCCCCCCCCCCCCCACCCCATAGCAGACAATGATGTAGCCAGTCAGAATGCTTTCTACAGTACATTTGTCGCCGCTTTCAGGTGATGCACAAACTAAAATGAATATAACATAGAATTAGTGACAATTGTCGCTATTGACTTTCTTTCATTAATATGAGTCTGAGAAAGCATTCAAGGCTATGAACCCAATATTGTCTGTTGTTTTACATTACATAATGCTCTCATGGTTTGCGTTGATGCCTCAGTTTCATTCCTCCCATTTCCTTTTCATTTGCTTTGTCAGCAACAACAACTTAGATTCATACATCACCTTTCAAGAAAGTGGCCTTGATTGTGGGAGGGATATCAGATTGAAGGCTCAACTCAAGATGAAATGGAGCCTAGTGCTTGGAGCCACCTTGCAAAAGTTCAGACAGCCAGAGGAGTGGAAAGCAGAGCACCAAAGAAAACCTAACACTTTCTAGCATCTAACTGGAGTGCTCTCATCCAGAAACAGATGCCAGACAAGTCGCAGGATAAGTCAGGGGCAGTGGAGAAGGCAAGCTAGATAACACAGAGATCAGGCGTTCCCATCCTTTTTTATGCCATGGAGACCTAACCATTAACCGAGGAGTCCATGGACCCCAGGTTGGCAACCCCTAGGTGTTGTAGACCTGCATATTATTGGCATACATGTGGAATTATTTATTTGAATGGTGGCATTTTTCCCTTCCTTTCTCTTCTTGCCTTCCCCCGGAATGCATAGGGCTTTCTATCTCAGCCAACTCTTCCGAGGGCACATTCCGACTTACAACCAATCTCTTGGTGAAGGCATCTGCTTTTATAGTGATCATCTTCATTTTACAATGTCTATTTTCAGACCCACTCATTGCCAGGACACCTCCATTGCCCTCTCCAAAGTTAAACCATCTCTTTAATATGAAGCGTGCAATGACCCAAGAGCTCAAGCCTGAGTATCCATCTCCCAGCTTCACGTAAAAGTAAGAACCATTTGTCTTCAAGAGGTGAAGATTCATTTGTTGGTTCCTGAGGCAAGCATCTTTCATTGACACAATCTTTGGTCTCTCATTGGCTTTAATTTCCTTCGTCAGTCTCATCAAGCTTTCTCCTTGGACACTTCGCATTATCACTGTAAATCTCACGACGTGGGAATAGGATATGACGAACTTAAATATTTTTATTACAAGAACAAGAGCAATGCAAGTTCAGATGATAAAAATCTCAGAGGCAGTCTTTCAGCTGAGCATATCGATGTTCAGGTTCTTTTGATGTGCACTGCTGTTTTGTTTTGACTACACATGTACTAAGAGGCCAGTGGCTATGAGTCGGTGCCCTAACCCTGCTGAACCTGAGTCCCTCTGGCAGAGGCAGCTGGAGACCTGTTGAATTAGCCAAGTGCTTCATTATCTCACATTTCTGGATAGATTGCTCCAGGTAGAAAAATTCCTAAACAAAAGTAAATGCTTTTTTTCTGCACTGCCTTGAAGTTTGTTTTGGCCTCTCTGTTACAGTCACAGTATGGGAGGGCACTGCTCTTCATATATAGCCTGCAGTTGTGCACAATCTCCATTTACTTAAAACAGTTTGGCATCACATAGCTGTTGATAGCAGAGTGTGAGTTAAAATGTCCAACCCTTAGGCATTTTAGGCTTGCATTTTTGGAGGGTGTGGGATAAACACAAGAGCCAGTGATTTTGGCTCATAAGTGTACAGGCAGTAGCACAATCACAGCTCCAAGCAGGCGATTAGAAAATCATTCCATAAGGAGTCCTTAATGATAAAAGGCTTCTGTTCTGACCTCTCCCATACTACAACATTTCCAAAATAGTTCGCTGGCTATAAAAGTCTGCGTTCAAAGATTAAAGATCTCTTTTAAAGATTAGCTTTATTTGTCACATGTACATCAAAACATACAGTGAGCTTCGTCATTTTGCGTGAAATCAAATCAGCAAGGATTGTGCTAGGCAGCCAGCAAGTGTTGCCACGCTTGTGCAAAAACTCACTAACCCTAATCATGCACCTTTGGCACGTGAGAAGAAATTGGAGAACTCAGAGGGAACCTGTGCAGTCACGGGGAGAATGTACAAGCTCCTTACCGAGGGCGGCAGGAACTAAACCCTGATCCATGAACACTGTAAGGCAGTTCACTAACCACTACATACAGTGTCACCCTGCAATGGCACTGAAGAGATGCAAATCCTTCTTCTAATGGATTTTGCATTTTAATCTATTTATCAACATTTAGATGGTAAGACTTTGAGTCTTCCCCTTTCAATCATGGATCCATTTTGGAGTTTTAGTGTTTAGGTGGTGCTATTTGAGAGGTTGACGGTCCTACTCAAAAGTTGATACTCGATACCCTATTCATCTGGTTGGAGAGGTTTTATTGAGGATGGATCTCCCGGTCTTGAAGCAATGACATTTGGGATGGACCAATCAGAAGGATGGATGGAAAGGCTTGCTCTCTGGCTCTAATCCTGGCCTGTACCACACTCCTGACCCCACAGCATCTTAAGCATTTCATGCCTACAGAGCTCCCAACTAACCTCTGCTGCAGCTCTTTCACAGGCTACAGCAGGCTTGTAGACACCTCAACATGCATCTGCACCTGCTCAAACACCAACAACTCAGAATTTATCAATGATTCAAATGAAAACTCTCACCATGGTAAGATTTCAGGCAATATTTAAACCCCAAATCCATTTTTAATCCTCATGCTCTTTGAAAGACAGACTTAAGTTTCCATAAGACCATAAGACACAGGAGCAGAATTAGACCATCTGGTCCATCAAGTCCGTTTTGCCATTCAATCATGGCTGATTTTTACTTCAACACCACTCTCCCACCTTCTCCCCCATAACCAATAACCTCCTTACCAATCAGGAGCCTATCAATCTCTGCCCGAAATTCATTCAATGATGTACCATAGATTCACCACCTTCTAGAACATAGCATAGTACAGGCCCTTCAGCCCACAATGTTGTGCCAACTCTTTAACCTACTCCAAAATTAATCTAACCCTTCCTTCCTATATGATTCTCTATATTTCTTTCATCCGTGTGCCTATGCAAGAGTCTTTTAATGTATCTTCCTCTATCACCTTCCCTGGCAGTGTATTCCACACACCCACCGCTCTCTGTGTGAGAAAAAAACCTTCCTCAGACACCTAGCTGAAGAAATTCCTACTTACCTCAGTTTTACGGGGATCTTCCTCCATTCTGATCCTGTACCCTTTGATCCTAGAGTCTCCTACTAATAGAAATATCCTCTCCATGTCCAGGTTATTGAGGCCTTTCAGTACCCAATGGATTTCAATGAAATCCCTCCTCATCCTACCGAACTCCATCAAGTAGAAGCCCAGAGTATAGAACTGAGGGTCGGATTTCAACACAATCATACCCTCAGTTCTAATCAAAAATCTCCAAACCTGGGCCTCTGTACCTCCCTCTGAAACTGAATCCTTGTCTTCTTCACTGGGACACCATAGCCTGTGTGGATTGGAAATAACATCAGAATCGGGTTTATTATCACCAGCATGTGTTGTGAAATTTGTGAATGTAGCAGCAGCAGTTCAATACAATACATGATAATATAGAAAGCAGAAAAAAATAAATAAGTAAATCAATCACAGTAAGTATATATATATATTAGATTAAAAATAGTGCAAGACAAAAATAATACATATTAAAAAAGTGAGGTACTGCTCATGGGTTCAATGTCCATTTAGGAATTGTATGGCAGAGGGGAAGGAGCTGTACATCTCCTCTTCGCTGATGATCAACACTGGCACACAGCAAGGATGTATGCTTAGCCCACAGCTCTACTCTCTTTATACCCATGACCATGTGGCTAGCACAGCTGAATTGTCATCAATGTTTGCCAACGACACAACTGTTGCAGGCAGAATTTCAGACGGTGACGAGGAGGGATACCAGAGTGAGATAGATCAGCTGGTTGAGTGGTGTCACAACAACAACCTTGTACTCAACGTTAGTAATTCGAAGGAATTGATTGTGGACTTCATGAAGGGGAAGTCAAGGGAACACGTGCCAGTCCTCATCAAGGTATCAGATGTGGGATGGATGAGCAGTTTCAAGATCGTGGGTGTCAACATCTCTGAGGATCTATTTTGGACCAAACATATTGATGCAATTTCAAAGAAAACATGACAGTGGCTATAATTCATTAGAAGATTGGGGAGAATTGGTATGTCACCTAAAGGCACTACAAATTTCTGCAGATATGCCGTGGAGAGCATTCTAACTGATTGCATTACCATCTGGCATGAAGGGGCCACTGCACAGGATCACAAAAAGCTTCAGAAAGTTGTAAGCTCAGCCAGCTCCATCATGGGCACTAGTCTCCCAAGCATCCAAAGCACCTTCTAAGGGTGATGTCTCAAAAAGGCAGCATCCATCATTCAGGATATGTCCTCTTCTCATTGCAACCATCAAGGAGGAGATACAGGAGCATGAAAACACACACACTGCATTTCAGGAACACATTCTTCCGCTCCGCCATCAGATATCTGAACAGACAATGAACTCATGAACACCTCCTTGGTATTTTTTCTCCTTGTTTTGCACTACTTATTTAATTAAATAGTTATATATACTTCGTATTGTAATCTACGATTTTTATTACTATATACGTATTGCGATGTACTGCTGCCACAAAACAACAAATTTCACAGCATATCCTAGTGATATTAAGCCTAATTCTTGTGGGTCTCCTCTGGTCCTTCTTCAGAGCCAACACATCTTTGCTTGTGGATACTGGTCCAAAGATTACTCAAATTATTCTAAATATGATCTGTCCAATGCCTTATAAAGCCTTGTAAGTCCCTTTGCAACTCCAATTTCTGGATTTTATCCCCAGTTAGTCTGTATTTTCTTTCCTCTTGAGTACATAACCCCACACTTCCCTACTCTGAGTTCCATCTTCCACTCCTTTGCTCATTCTACCAACCTGTTCAAGTCATTGTGCAGACTCCCTGCCTCTGTGACACAACCTGTCCCTCCACCTCTTTTGGCATCATCTTGGGTCTGCACCAGTACATTCAAACTAGAGCATGTAAGTCCAATGTAATTGTTTCACCTTTGTAGGCAATGACCATGATGAGAGGGTTGAGATCATTCAGTGTACTGAGTCAGGAGAGAAGTCTTGTGGAAAGTCACAAGTCAGAGAATCAGTACTTTTCTCTCCCTTCATATGGAACAGGATGCACATTTAACCCCATTTCAAAATGACAGGTACACAAGAAAATATCTTGCATTTCTCCAGGACGATCCCAGAGTGTTTCATAGCCAATGAACTCTTGTGATTTAGGAAATGTGACTGTCAATTTGTGCACAGCAAGATCCCATATAATCATGATGATTGAGAGATAAATATTTGTGTCCAGGTCATCAGGGAGAACTCTGCCCGTTCTTTCTAATATTCCCCCAACTCTTATTCAAAATAATCCCATGAGATCACATACATTGCCTTGGTTTACTCTTTTATGTTTGCACGAGTTCCAAATAAAATCATCAGTGTGTCATGGGGTTTTCATTTTGTCATTTTTCTCAGCTTCTTCCTTGTGTTGTCAACTCACTCAGAGCTCCAGTGATGAATGCCTCCTCTCAGGTGCTAGAGGATATTAAACAAGCATCAAAACCAATGCAGAGTTTCAACCCTGAAACATTGACAATTCCTTCCACCACAGACATTGCTCATCCCTCTGAGCTCCTCCAAAAGATTGTTTGCTACTCAAGATTCCAGCGGCGGCAAATTCTCGTACCTCAATGCACCAAAACCAGACCAGCCTCACAATCAACAGGCAAGAGTAAATCTGCAGATGCTGGAAATCCAAGCAACACACACAAAATGCTGGAGGAACTCAGCAGGCAGGCAGCATCTATGGAAAAATCTACAGTCAACGTATTGGGCCGAGACCCTCCATCAAGACCTTTGAAATCTGAAATAAGAATAGAAAATAATGGAAACACTCAGTAAGGCAGACAGTTGAAAGAGAAGCAGGGTTAATGTTCCAAGTCTGAAATGTTTATAGTTCTGAAGATGGTTTTTGGATATGAAACATTATTTCACCTATGCAGGGATTTATTTGCAGGAATAATATTGGCAAATAGAGAAAGAAAAATTCGTATTTAGCTCAACTCATCCATGACAATGATTTTTTTTAATCATTAGTGTAACTGTGGCCTCATATTCACATGCTCACAACAAGTAGATCAGGATTACATGCACACCAAACTTTAGTGGTGCCGTTGAGAAAACAACACCAGTCAAAGAAAACTGCATAATATTTAACTCTGTAATATTGTGTGCAATTCCGATCACCAAGTTAGAGGAAGGATGTGAGTCTTTGGGAAAGGTGCTGTAGAAGTTTACCAAGGTATTGCCTGGCTTAGAGGATATGAGCCATAATGCGATGTTGGACAAACTTGGGTGTTTTCTCCGGAGCATCAGGGGTTGAGGAGAGACCTGAAAGAAATTTATAAGATTATGAGAAGCAGAGCTTAGGTGGACAGTGAGAATCTTTATCCCATGATAGAAATGTCAAATACTAGAGGACGTGAATTTAAGAAGGGAGACACAAATATGCAAGGAAGGAAGGAATATGGATCATAAAAAGGCAGAAAAGAATTAGCTTGCTGTGGAATCATTTTTAGGGCAGATATTGTCAGCCGTAGGACCTGTTCTTGTGTTGTACTTTAATTTTTTAATAAAATATAGTTCACTAGCACAGATTGAAATAAAGTGTACACATGCATAAATTGTCACTCTGCTAAAATTGTTTATTCTAGTTCAAAATAGTGCGATTGGATCTTTCATGTTTACCTGAGAGAACAGAGAGTGACTTGCTTCAAATCTTCATGTATAAAATGCATGTCCAATTATGCAGCATTCTCTATCTAACATACTGGAATACCGGCTGAAATTATCTGCTTTATTGTGAGGTGAAATTTGATGCATGCCAGGGCAAAGGGCAGGTGTTCCCTTGGAAAACCTTTCCGGTGGATGCTCAGTAAGTGTGGAATATGGGGTTGAGATCAATATGATGCAAGGATTCTTAGTCACTTTGGTAAGAAAACGGTACAGCCCATCTCATTGGACAGACTAACATAGGTGGACATAACTAAACATAAGGCACTATTTTGAGGAAGAGCAGGCAAATTTTCCCTTGTCTCCTGATCAATGTTTATCCCTCACTCCATATCTCTAAAGCAAATTGTTTGGTCATTGTTTCAGGGAGCTTGTTGTGTGCAACTTGGCTGCTGTAAGATGTACATTGCAACAGTGACTACCTTGAGGAAGTGCTTCAATGGTTGTAAATTGCATCCAGAAACTTACTATGTAAATGTAATTTGAGCTCTGCCTTTAATGTCTGACTTGATGACTCAATGACGTTTTGTACAATATTTCGGAAAAATCTGGTCTGTTAAGTTGAGAAATGGGTTGGGACATATTTCAAGTAAACACCTTTTGCTTGGAAGTGAAAAATGCGGATGCAAAACCACATGCAATCTCCTGTGTGTATGTGGTGAAATGCTGGCTGTAGGATCCAACATCTTGCCCAAAGGAACAAGGTCCAGGAGATGGCAATGCTATATTGTCACTAAGTTATCAGTGCTGGCTCAGATTAAGGCAAATGCTTCGGTGTTCAGTTTGTTAGTTTCCCAAACTAAAACAGCCGCCTTAAAATTTTCACCCTGCCTTGTGCTTAACAAAAGAGGTCAGGGAATTCAGATCCCAAAACCAGAACTAGCTATTAATATCCACACAGTAAATGCTAATCTTGTCATAGCAGAAAATCTCTCCAAGAGAGAAAAACTACTGCAAAGATTGATGTATGAAACCCTGTGTTTATCCCCCATGTGAGTGAAACTAATTAAATAACTCTCTTTCCTGCTTTTTGAGACAAGCCTTTCTAACAGATGAATTGACAACAATCGTTGCATCACAGGCTGTATTCCATTCTTGGGACTAGAGTGACAACTTGCTTGCATCTCTTTTCCTCACAGGCATAGGATGAAAGAGAAAGCCTCTTGAATTATTTTCTTAATAATTTCACTGATTTTAGCTAAACTAGTGAAGGAATGGGAAAATCATATATAGATTTCCTATTGATAATTCTGGCTGGGAGTTGGTTAAGGCCAAATATGTCATGATGTTTCCAGAGTCAAACAGTTTGCCTATACTTGGGCTGGAGACAGCAACTGAATGAGGGAAATAATGCTTCTGTTTTTTTTATTAATACTTAAAATATTAGACTATGAGAACACTCAGTCCTCGTTTATTGTCATTTAGGAATGCATGCATGCATTAAGAAATGATACAATGTTCCTCCAGAGTGATATCACAGAAAAACAGGACAAACCAAAGACAAATACTGACAGAACCACATAGTTATAACATATATATTTACAGCAGTGCAAAGCAACACCATAATTTGATAAAGAACAGACCATGTGCACGGTAAAAAGTTCTCAAAGTCCCGAGTCGATCAACTCCCGAGTCCCCGATGGCAGGCGGCAAAAGGGAGAAACTCCCTGCCATAAACCTCCAGGCACCATCAACTTGCCGATGCCTTGGAAGCATCCGACCACAGCTGACACTGAGTCCAGGTTGAAATGTCTAATACTAGAGAGCATGCATTTAAAGTGAGAAAGGGAAGTTCAAAGAGGATGTGCAGGGCAAGCTTTTTACCCAGAAAAGCCGGAATGTGCTGCGAAGGATGGTGCAGAGGTAGATATGATAGATGTGTTCAAGGGGCTCTTAGTAAGGCACATAAATGTCCAGAGAATGGAGGAATATGAGCACTGTTCAAGTAGAAAGATTGGTTTAGTTAGATGTTTAATTAATAGTTAAATTAGCTTGCCACAACATCGTGGGTTGAAGGGCTTGTTCCTGCACTGTACTGTTTTACATTCTGTTCTACGTTCTGAGAATCTGCCTGTGATGCCAATTTTACACTGTGCTGTACCTCACTATACTTGTACGTATAACAATAAAATTGGTTAGACATTACTTGGGGTGCCCATCTCACCACTTAAACCAATTACTGCTGAACTGACTGCAGAGAGCCAAAGGAAAATTTGCAGTCCGTGTTGCTATTGTTGGCACCTCCTGCAATCGTTACCTTTCCCTCTGAATTTAGCTGTGGGCTGAAAAGAGGGAGCTTGAGGGAATCTGCTTTCCAGGCATTCCACATTAAGGTGGGGTTATTATCTGCCACCTGAGAGACAGTCTCGGCTTGGATTGCTGATGAGACGCAATGCAAAAGAGGCCTTTTGTGAGCCACTGGTTCGTGCAATCAGTCATCCTGGCAGGGTTGCCGTGCAGGTGTGTGCTTACACCTGCCCATGAAGCCTTGAGACTCAGGCCTCGCTCTTCTCCCTGAGCCCCATCCATCTGTCCAAGTGTTATTTATTATCATTTCATGAGTTGTTCAACCTGCCAATTAAAAAAAAAAGTTTTACAGCAAGAAAAAAACATTTCTTTCAATATTTTCATTAAGTTTCCCGAGCGTTAATGATTGCTCTGTTCCCTGGGAAAGGATGATGTCCTGAATAATGAAAGCTCATCAGTTCACCACAGAATGCTTGTTAATTCAAATGATGATATTAAAACTATAGTAGCCTTTAGCAGTAGAGTGATTTCTAGCATACTTTATCATGTATCAATATATACTCTGTTTGTCAAAATTGCCCAAGGCCGACACTGACATTCTCGATGCAAGAGTGTAGTGCTTCAAGAGCTATTCAATACACTAAGGTGACAACTTATGGAGACCATGCCTTCAGGAAGAGAAAGGGTGAAGCTAAAAGTGTCTTTTTTTTACTTTTGATGATTATATCTATGTTCATTTTGGCGCTAATTCATTTTTTTGCCTGCACCTCATTTTAAGAATGTTCTGTGTTGGGTGTTGATGAATTATTTTGTTGTGCCCTTTCAACATTTGCCCTCATAGGTTATGAGTGGACAGGGTCCTAATATATTGAGAAAACAAATTCTGGGCATTTTGCCACATTCTCTCTCTCTCTCTCTCTCTCTCTCTGTCTATCTATTTATCTCTCTCTCACTCTCTCCCCCTTTCTCTCTCTCTCTCTATCTATCTCTCTCTCTCTCTCTTCCCCCCTTCCCTTTCAAATATTCAGTTGCCAAGCCTAGAGCACAAAAAATATGGATATGTCATTAATTTGCAGAGAATGCTGCAGCCAGACTCTTGTGACATGATGTACCAGTGTAACTGGTTTTACACACCCAGGAAAGAAATGACAGCTCTTTTGTAAGCTGCTGAAGTCATAAATACAAGCTGCCTGCACGCCCAAACCTGCCCTTAAAGAAATGCCTGAGCACCCAATATGGCAGGGATCACTGAGGAAATAAATCAGCTTTTAGACAACTGGTCATAAAACAGGCTGGAGGTACTTCACAGGCCGTACAAGCTATGTATGTCCTGCCTAACCTTGTTTCCTTAGTGTAATAGGCAAAAAGATCAATAGATCCCCATTCTTTTCTCCATTCTCTGCCAGCATGGCTTTGCAAAGGGAAACTCATTGCTTGAAAAAGGCAACAGGATGTTTGAAAGTTTCCCAGAGGTGAAACAGCCAGCTGTATTTCTTAGACAGGCTGCTAAAAATGAAATTGTTTTGAAACCAACTCTCATCGAAACTTGCTGCTTTTCTTCTGTCCTCTGTGTCCTTGCCCAGAAAACTTGCCTGTAGTTAGATGTAGAACAGGCGTTCTATTCGCTTTCTCCCCAGGCTCTCTTTTCTTATGCTTGGATTTGTAACATAGCTTTGCATTTGTGCATATGTTTCTTTTAGGCTATGCTTTACTCTCCCAATATTACCACACCTCAGCATTATGCACATTATAGTGCACAAAAGCCTTTACCGAGAAACCTCTACTGTAACATTTTCAGAGGTAAAATCATTCACCATGACTTTCATTCCTTTTTTGGAAAGAAGAAGCACAAGAAGAATTTTTTTTGTCCTTTGATCATGAATGTATGCGCTAGACCATGGAAACACATTTATCACACCCTCTGTTTACAAGCCAATATAAGAGTCTTGTCAAATATTTTAGAAAGATTGCACTCCTTTGAAAATACACAAAAGGTATGTTCCGTTTCTCTTCCTTTCCATTCAGTACTTAGTCCACATCAACGTAGAGCAGTACTGGGTAACATCGAGGCATGGGCCGTGAAGTGGCAGCCCAAAATGTCAAGCAATCGCAATTGCTTATCAGAACCAGCCTAAGCATTAACAATGACCTTTATTTCCTAAACCATCGGCAGATCTACCAGACCTTTTTTTTACAGCTAACTCATGTGGGTCACTAGTTACCAGCAACTCAACCAGACTCAAATAACTTCATTTAATATACTTACAGTATTTTGTGACAATTTGTTTAAAGTAATGAATAATATAAATGGGGAATCACAAAATCCCTAAAAATCTTTAACTTCCAAGGGGCTTGAGAATCATCAAACTAAATTAGCAGACCACTTCACAAATTTACCGATAAGATCTTCTCTACTGTAATATTCCTTGTACTACAGAGAAAGGGTGGTGGGGTAGAAACTAGGTCTTTGTCATTGGTACTAAATGTACTCCTCTCCTGAAATTGATGTACAGTAACTAAAGTGGACAGCGCACTTGAAGTGGAGCATGATACTTAATCATCGCTAAACCTCACATGGGTGGTCAAGCTGAAACTCTTGCTTCTGTGGACTTTGTATTGAGCGGCTAACTTCCTGGCCCCTTACAATTTCCCCAGTATCAACAAGGTATCAGTTATAATTGTGCTGAGAATCTCACTGACAACCTGATGACAACACCTACTAAAACCTTCAGGTGGAGTTACTTCAGCCAAGATGTAACAATTTGCTTGATTTGCTTTTGTCCAAAGGGAAAGGAAAATGGATTATTCATAGAGTACACTCCTGCAATTCACCAGACTTGATTCTAAAGCACTTCCCTTCCTTACAGCCTTTATCTTTGGGTAAGAGGACCTGCAATGGAATCAATGGCACTGAATTTCAGAAACAAAACAGGATTCCACACAACAACTGACCACATTGCATGGTTAGCACTCATAGCAGAGATCTGGTTTCTCCTTCACTACTTCCTAAGGGAATGGGTATCAGAGAACACAGATTTAAGATAAACAGGGAAGGAACTGGGAAAAGAACCAGCATAGAGTTTGGGGGTGAGGAGAAACCTTTCTAAGTTGTGAGGTTTTCCAGCAGGATCCACCACCAGAAAGTGCTGGGGATGCAGATTCAAAGTGGAGTGGGATAAATACCAGAAAAGGGGTGCTGGAAGAAGGGAAGGTGGTGAGGGGGGATAATTTGATTGATATCACATCTACTGTATGAGGTACGCTGAGGCTGTTACTGTGATATTCTATTTTATGAAGCAGAACCAGCAATAAAATGGGGTAGAATGAAGAAAGAATATGGTGCCTTGGGTGTAAGGGTGAATGATTTTAAAAACCAGAAGATAATTGCAGACTCTGATGCTCCTGCAGAGATGAATTATCAAAAACAACAGTTTGCTTTAAAGTTACAGCTGAGGAAGACACTTAATACCCCTGGTGCTATTGGTTAGTGATTGTTGTCGATGTTTAACTATTCACACAGTATGGGAATAAATTAAACTTGTTCAAAGTATTCATAACTCAAAAATCCAAATGCTATAATAGATCCGACAGCCACTTCCTTGGTGCACAAGCGTCCCTATCCCTGATCTCTTCGCTTCGTTTACAACTTTCCTGCAGGTTGCATAGGTTTATGAAATTATCTGTGCAATAGTAAAGGATTAATTAAAGAATTTAAGTCAAGTTTATTGTCATATGCACAAGTACAGTGAGGTTTAGGTTACCTGCCTGCAGCCGCATCACAGGCACGAAGATTCAGACAACACAGAGAACATAATTTATACACTAGTTATACTCAAATGATACAAGACAGAGAAGAAGAAAAAAAGTGTATCAAAAAGATATCAGTGCAAAAATAACACATTCAGACAAGTCCATGGTGGTGCAAGAGGCAGTCTGAGGTAGGATTAAGGTTGTGCAGGTCGGTTCAAGAATCTGATGATTGTAGGAAAGTAGCTTCCTCTGGAACTGATTGTATAGGATATAGCACGCTGTTTCTTCCTACAGTGCAGAGAATTATAGAAACTAATGTTATGGAATGCTGAGCCAGCTCTTTGAAAGAGCTTCTAATTTCGCCCACACCCAGACTCTTTAACCTTCTCAGTGCAAATCAGTCATGTTCAAGCATATGCCCTTTGGAAACTGATTTCATCCCTTTTTCTTACAGGTTATGCACTCTAGGTCACAACCACCTTCTGTTTGAAGAATCTTTTTTTCATTTCTTGTGCCAATTACTTTCATCTACAACCTATGGTAACCACCTCTCATATTATGGCTTCATAACAAAAGAGGGAATGATGTGGTTACCCTACTGGCAGAGCACAGGAACATCTGTTAAATCCTTACCCAGTAGGAGAAGACCTCACTTTTAACACTACAACAGTAAGATATATCTTCTGAGCACCATCAACATAGTAAACCACCACAAATGTTTGTCGAAAGATTGTAACAAACTCACATGCCCAAGGTTATCAAAACCAGAGGTGATCCATGCAACATCTGTTACTTCACTGATGAACACTAGGAAAGCTCGATGAAAGGTTATATTAAACTGGGATACATTTACGCTGATTAGGTTGACTGCTCATCGTATTGATACTTCCGACTCTCTGCTTTGACTTGTTAACGCTCAATCTGAAACAAAGTACAAGTTTTTTTTAACTTTGTTCAAGGTTGTGGTAGTGTTGTGGTTATGTGGCTGGATTAGCAACCCAGCAATCTAGGTTAATGTGAGTTTAAAAATGTTCTTAACTATCTGAAAACTGAGCTAAAATAACACAAATTAAATTATGATTATAAGAACCAAATAGGTTTTCTGAAACCCTTCGGGAAATAAAATTTGCTGTCACTGAGAGGTCTATATGTGCAGCACTATTCACAATAAAGTGGTTGTTTCAGTAGAGGTACTCTACCTTTAGTGTGTACAAAATTTGCAATGTAGCATATCATGTCTTGAACTGTGCTTCTGAAATTCAGTTCTGTTGCTATCGAAACAACCAAATTTCTTCATCACAGTACAAAATATGGACATTAGTGCTTCTTACATTGGCCAACGCAAATCATCATGGATGAATTTCTACCTTAGTATTGAGTCTGGAAATTTAAGATGAGAGTGCACTATCATCAACCCATAGGAAATTAGAAATGCAATTAACGTCAGTCATTCTAGTCACACCTCTCAAACATCACTCCCCACCATTGAGCATATTTACGTGGAACGATATTGCAGGAAAGCCATATCAGAGACCCCCATCATCTAGGCCATACTCTCTTTTCACTTCTACATCAGAAAGAAGGCACAGGAGCATCAGGATCCAGACCGCCAGGCTCAGGAACAGTTACTACTCCTCAACCATCAGGCTCCTGAACCAAAGGGAATAAATTCACTCACCCCATCACTGAACTGTTCCTACAACCTATGGATTCACCATAAAGAACTCTTCATCTCATGTTCTCGATATTTATTGTTTGCTTATTTGTTTGTTTGTCTGTTTATTTGTCTATCTATTAATTTGTATATTTGTTTGTTTATATCATTGTTATTATTTAGTTTTACTTTTTCTCAGCTCAAGCTGGTAAAACCTGATGTACAGGCATAACCAAGCACACTCACTTCTCAATTGCTAGGATCTTTCAGATGGTGTTTAGTATTGTGGCTTCCTGAAGGTTTACGGAAATTTTGCTGTGTAGGCCTTACTGTTTAATGCTATCATGACTTCGTGTGATACCACCTGTAGGTATTATTACTGGGACAACATATACCCTGTTCATGTTTTATAGTCTTTCAATATCATATTTTAATTCGGCATATTTGTGATGTCTTTTACTTCTTGATTTCTATATGTTATGAGTGTTTGTAATGGCCAGATCAATTAAGTAGGTTGTTCTTGCTTGTTATATCCTGTAATATTATATCTAGACAGTTATTATGGTTGCCTTATCTGTAAAAATAGATTGGTTGTAATATAATTTGCAAGACCGTGCCCCAAAACTGGAACAGGCTTGTATTTATACTAAAGTATGGTGCCTTTCATGAATTTGCATTTTAAAACAAGATTTTGGTGAATGATGTTTCCCTTTGATTGTGCCTGTGTGGACAATCAGATTGAGTTAAACTGCTACAGGTTCCGGTAATATGTTGGATTGTTTCTGGTTTCTCTTGCCATTTTCTGCATTTATCATCTTGAATTTGTTGGTCTTTTATCACGTATTTTGTTAGTATTATTATTATTATTATTATTATTTCTATGTTTTTTAAGCTCGTAAAACCTGAGGTATGGACATAGGCAAGCACACTCATTTGTCAATTGTTAGGAACTATCAGACTATTCTTGTGGTGTTTAGCATTGTATAGTAAGGTTTGATATCTTTTATGACTTTACATTTTAAAGCAAGATTTTGATGAATGATGCTTGCCACTTGATTGTGCCTGTGTCAGTAATCAGATCGAGTTAAACTGTTACAGGATCCTGTAATGTGTTCGATTGTTTCAGATTTTTTCTTGGCATTTTCTACATTTGTCATCTTGAATTTATTCATCTTTTATTATGTATCTTCGATAATTTTTTGTGTTAACTACCTGGTCCTGCATTGCCACAAGCAACCTTTCTGTTTCTGGGAAGAGATCTCCAACTCTGAGCCAGGCGTTCGATGCTTCTTTGTTGACATCTAGTCTACTCAGATCCTGGGGATGCCTCATTAGTTAACTTTTTCTTCAATAGTGATAATGTCTTCATTTTTCTGAGTTGTGTTCTCATTTAAGTTTAGTGGTGTGTACTTCTTATCAAAATTGCATATGCACACATTGAGTGCTGATTCCTGTTCTTGCTGGAGAAAGAATATCCTCAGAGGTTTTTGCTGACTGTTGTGTAGATTTTTACAGTGTGTTATTCCTCTTCCTCCTTCTGTCCTAGGTAGTGTTAATCTAAGTCTATTCAAATGTATGTAATATTTTCTGCAATTTGTCTTTTCAGTTCTTATTTTTCTCTGTAAATTTTCCAGATTGATTTCGGACCAAGATATTATGCCAAAAGAATACATTAATATAGGTATAACAAATGTGTTTATTGCCTTTGTTATATTTTACTGTTGAGCTCTGTTTAGCAGATTTTCTTAAGTTTTGATTTAGATTCTGTCAAAAGTTTTTCCTTTATCGTACTATGATGTATTTTCTTTCATTATTATTATTATTATTATCCTTCTTTTCCTTTTCGTATTTGCACAGTTTGTTGTTTTTTTTTCACATTGGTTGTTGGATGCAGTCCTGTTACGTACAGTCTTTCATTTATTCTGGTATTTTTTGTATTTACTGTAAATGCCCACAAAAAAATGCATCTCTGGGTTGTAAGTAGTAACGTATATATACTTTGATAATACATTAACAGGAATACCTCAGTGTTAAGTAGTGCTGCTAAAATTGTAATAGAGATTTTCACCTGATTAATTATAATCCAGAGTGTTAATCTAAACTCCATTCTGTTGATACATAGCTGTAGAGAGCAGCAGATTGAGTATAGTTTACTTATGTTTTTTTTAAACTTAATATTCAAAATATGGGATAGTTCTGACTCTATCTTATTGGGTGTAGTTGTGGTTAAGTTACTGAACAAGTAGCAAGATGCTTGGGCCTTGATCCAAGACACGTGTTTGAATAGCATTCGGTGTAGAATTGAAATTTAGATTAAAGCTGGAATAAAAATGTTAATTTCCATACTGATGATCATGTAATCATTAAATTCTTGTAAATGTACATCACTAATGCCTTCGGGGAAATAAACCTTCCATTTTCATTTGCCCTTGCCATAAAGCTTCACACCCCACCAAAGTTTACAGACCTCATGCAGGTAAAGAGATAACATAGACAGGGTGGGCAACAGCAGTTGTTTCTTCGTTGTGTGATCTATGACTCTATGATTTTGAAGTTGCCAGTACTGTCAGTAGTCCTATGTGCCAGCCATTCCAATAATTTTTTGATTGCATGATTTGTTGATATTGTCCAACATGTTCTATCAAGGAGCTGAAAATCTCCAAAGAACCCTTGTTTCAACTGTAATGTTGTTTTAGATGTTTAAAGGATCAAAGCCATTGTACCAGTAAAACAAGTTTTATCTTTTTAACTTAGAAATGTTCTCATTATTTGTAATTTTTGGATTGATAGCCTCTGTGTAGACAAAGGCTCTCACTGCTTACTTGCTTTCCTATTCACTTCTATTCCAGTCCATGATCCTGTACTTTTCATCTGGGCATGAAATATCTGATGATGTGTTTCAGTATGAAGTATAGGCAATTTCAGTGGCCCCTCTCACACCAAGATCAACTTCCCAGCTGAACTTCAAGAGAATAATTTCCAAACAACATGATACATTTAAGTTGTATCGTAGTTTTTTAAAGTCTGTTTTCGCTAAATTAAGACTGATCTTTAAATTTGATCATTCATCACTTCATTTTGAAGCATAGTCAAGTTACTTAACACACAAGAAGCTTGCACAGAACAGCAATGTAACGGTGCCACAACAAAATAGCATTCCCTCAGCAGTGTGTTGGAGCATCAGAGACCTTCGACCACATTTTTAGAATGAAACATAAATTTCTGACTTCAAGCCTTGGAGATAAAAGTGTTACCATCTCTTGCTGCTTTCATGTTAATAATGAAATGGGAATTATGTGCTTACTGGTTTGGTGCATTGTACCTCTGCAGATTCTTTCAAGGCCCATATAATAGAACCCACCTGCAACTTCGAATTTTCTCCCCTTGACTTATTCTAAGGCATTAGTACCGAATCTACTCAATACATTCTGTCAGGTAGTGAATAGCAATTCTGCATGAAGGAAATAACTGATCACATTTGGCACTGTGGAGCAGCTGTGAAGTGGCTGCCTCACTGCTCCTGGGAACCAGGTTCAATTCTGAGTTTCGGTCTACATGTGTGGAGTCTGCACGTTCTCCTCGTGACCTTGTGGGTTTCCACTGGGTGCTCTGCTTTCCTAACACATCCCAAAGAGATGTTGGTTGACAGGACTAAACACATCTATATTCACGTCATTCTACAGATGTGCAGTGGATAGCATCCCTAACATGCTACATCATGGCATGGTACAGAAAGTGTTCTGCATCAGACAGGAAGGCTCTACAATAAGCAACCAATACTGCTTAACACATCGCCAGGCACCAACCTACCCGCCATCAGTGACATACATATATACAGAAAGGTGGCAGAAAAGGGTCATTAATGTCATGATGGATCCCACCCAGCCTGCTCATGGACCATTTGTCGCACTCCCACCAGGAGGAGGCTACGTAACTTCCACGCTAGGACCACCAGACTCGAAAACAATTACTTTCCCCAAGCAGAAAGGCGGATCAACATCTCCACCCACTAACCCACCCTTCCACTCCCCCCCACCATCACTACTTTATCATTTCCAGTCAGTCACCTTATGTACAAACACTCCTGTACCTAGTGTCTCTTTATGGATGTACAGTACATTAAAACTATGTATATAAGCTACCTTATGTATTTATATTTTCTGTTATTTTTATTTTTGTGTTCCTTATCCTATTGTGTTTTTGTAATGCTGCATTGAATCCAAAGCAACAATTATTTTGTTCCCCTTTACAGTTGTGTACTGGAAATGACATTAAACAATTTTGAAGCTTGAATCTTGAATCTTAATTGGCTACTGTAAGTTGCCTCCAAGTGTGAAGGCAAAAGGCAGAGTGTAGGAGGGAATTGATGGGAATGTGGGGAGGATAAAGAGAAAAGGGTTAGGGTAGGATTAGTGTTAAAATGAGTACTTAATGGTTGGTACAGGCTTGTTGGGCCAAAGGGACTGTTTCATGCTGTACCCTTCTCTGATTTCATGGCCTTTGCTGCCTCAGAAGGTGGTAAATACAAAGAACCACAGCATATTCAAACAGTACCTGGATATGGATTTGAAGGACTACGACTTCATACCTATGGACCCATGCTATCAGACCTTCAGATACTGAAGGATGAGCTCTAGTTCATGATTCCCCAATCATGAACACTTTTGTTGTCTTCTTGTACTGCTCATTCTGTAATACTATATTAGGCTAAGGTAGCTCTTTTTAGAACAGCACATGGATAAGGGGCAGAATGGTTTCCACCTGTGTGATTACGTTGTTGTATGCCAAGTACCCAACCAACTCTTCTGCAACCCGAAACAAGCTCAGCTACCATAAGAGGAATGGAAGATTTCCTTCTTGGTCTTTGGACGTGACTAATCTTTCATCACATTTCTCTCTGATGCCCTTGTGGAGAACTTTTAATCTGCAGATGAAACAAAAGACGCACTATTCTATCAGAAAAATGTGCGTGTTGTCCTCACCCACTCAGTGATGTTGTCGTACAGTGTCACAAGCTGTCAAGTTCCATGCCCTGGGAGACAATTATCTCTCAATTGTGTGTCGAAGTTACAAATACAGCGACATAAGCAAGACGAGTTCTGACTCTTAAATTTTAGTTGAATTTTGTGTCAGGTTTATATTATTGTGGAAGGCGATAAGCCCACAAGAGTATTAATGAATGTAACACTCACTTTATGCTTATGACTGTGAGGCTAAGCATGGCTCCAATGCCAAACTTGAGTTTGCTAACAACACCACTGCCGTTGGCTGAATCAAAGATGGTGACAATTCTGCATATAGGAGGAAGATTGAAAATCTGGCCGAGTGGTGCCACAACAACTCAGTAAAACCAAGGAGCTGATAATTGATTATAGGAGGAAGAAACTGCAGGTCCATGAGTCAGTTCTCATACGGGGATCAGGGGTGGAGGGAGTCAGCAACATTTAAATTCCTCAGCGTTATCATTACAGAGAGTCTGTCCTGGGTCCAGCATGGCAGTGTCTTTACAACAAAGGCACAGCAATGTCTCTACTTTCTTAGAAGTTTGCCAAGATTCGGTATGTCATCTAAAACTATGCCAAACTTCTATAGATGTATGGTGGAGAACACATTGATTGGCTGCATCATGACTTGGTATGGAGACACCAATGCACTTGAACAGAAAAGCCTACAAGAAGTAGTGGATGCAGCCCAGTCCATCACAGGTGAAGCCCACCCCACCGTCAAGCACATCTACATGGAACGCCGTCACAGGAAAGCAGCGTCCATTATCAAGGAGCCCCCACCATCCAGACCATGCTCTCTCGTCCACTGCTGCCATCAGGAAGGAGGGAGAGGAGCCTCAGGTCCCACACGAGCAGGTTCAGGAATAGTTATTACCCCTCAACCATCAGGCTCTTCATTCATGAGGATATCTTCATTCAACTTCACTGAACTGATACCACAAACTATAGACTCACTTTCAAGGACTTTTCAACTTCTGTTCTTATTGCTTATTTATTTATTTGTTTATTTATTTATTTATTTACTTATTGTTACTATTTTGGTCTCTTTCTCTCTTTTTGTATTTGCACAGCTTGCTGTCTTGTGCATGTTGCTTGTTTGTCTTTGTTGTGTCCTGTTTGTCAATGATCCTGTTGTGTTTCTTTGTATTTATTGTGAATGCCCACAAGAAAATGAATCTCAGGGTTGTGTATGGTGACATATATGTACTTAGATAATAAATTTACTTTGGACTTTGAAATTTTTAACTTAATACTTCAGAACCCAACCATTGCTTTATATGGTTAATATCATAGTTTCAAACTCTCTGCCAGAAGGTTGGCAGAAGTCCCTGGTGAAATGGCATAAATGGCAGAGCTATTTCCATCCTGCCTCTCAGTGCTGGAGTGGTCTCACTGATCTTATAGAATGAGATCAGAAGAAAAAAGAACAAGTCTCTGTCATATCCCGTTCTAGTAAATGAATTGCTCAAGCTAAATGCTACTTGACATGCATAAGAAAACACTTTGCTACCTCAGTGTTGAAGCTCTCTTTGCTCACAACACCTCTGAGCATGACGTTAGTGGCTGCCCTCACAGGTCACCCTGGGCCTCATTGTCAGATTATGTTGCTAATGCTCCTTTTGATCTTCTGTTATGTTAAATAGATAAATAGAGAAAAAGGAAAAGAAAAGAAAATCACAAAATGAGGGGGTGATTTTACACAAAATTTAATCTAATTAGTTAACCTTACTGTAGGTAAGTCCAAGAAAATCAAAGATCTAAAAGAGACTGTAACAATTTTTAGATGTACCTGATGGCCAAAGACATTTTAAAAACCATTAAAATGGATCTAATTCCCTGTAAGCTATCAAAATATTATTTTTAAAATTAAACTGAAAACCAACAAGTAATTAAAATGGTAAGCGTACATTTGACTCCATTCAAATGTATGGGCCCACTGTGCAGAAACCAGCCCTCCACTGCATAAAGTTGAGAGTGGAGGTGCACTGAACTGGGTCCTCTCCTCTGCATGGTAGTGCTTTATCACTGGGCTCTATGGTAAGTCTAGCTGGAGAGGACCATCCCATCTGTGTAGAAGTCTGAAATTTCCTAAAGCATGAATGGCTGCCAATCGAAAGTTCCCCAATGACATTTAGTCACCCTCACCAATTTCCTCCAGAAAGGTTTGCAAAAATATCCTCTATTTTGGACAGAGGGTATTGATCTACTTTTAGTACTGGGTTGATGGTGACCTTAAAATCCACCACAGGTCCTGACAAACCCATTCATCTTAGCTACTGAAACCACTGTCATTCCCCCTGGGCTTCACTTAACCTAAGAAGGAATACTTTCAGCCTCCATGCGACGTTGAAATTTTGTTCACACCCACTTTCATTCCTGACTGTATTTCAATTGTTTCTCTGTCTGCTGTTTCCATTGGTACAGTAATTTCAACTGCTCGTTTAAATGTTAAGTTTTGCTTCAGTTAGGAGCCATTTTTGAATACTTTCCTGTAAGGTTCCACAAACTAAGCAATCTCTCAGTGCATCATTAAGCCCATTACCAAACTGACAATGATCAGACAACTTTTTCAATTCAGCCATGTATGCTCAAATGGACTCCACTTCCTTTTGATTCCTTTTATGAAACCTAAAGTGTTCTGCAATCAACAATGGTGTCAGTTCTAAATGTTCCTGCATTACTTTCATTTTGACCAGTTTGGTTGAATCATTCAAACTTCAAAGCAAACTGTTAATTTTTTCACCCAATGCACTCAGCAAAACTGGCACTCACTTTTCATTTGCTTCAAAATACTGCTCCATTTGTTCTGTATAAAGCAGCCAGTTATCTTTTGTGTAATCAAATAGAAACATAGAAAACATAGAAAATAGGTGCAGGAGTAGGCCATTCGGCCCTTCGAAGGGCCATATCTAACTCCCTCTTAAATATAGCCAATGAACTGGCCTCAACTGTTTCCTGTGGCAGAGAATTCCACAGATTCACCACTCTCTGTGTGAAGAAGTTTTTCCTAATCTCAGTCCTAAAAGGCTTCCCCTCTATCCTCAAACTGTGACCCCTCGTTCTGGACTTCCCCAACATCGGGAACAATCTTCCTGCATCTAGCCTGTCCAATCCCTTTAGGATTTTATACGTTTCAATCAGATCCCCCCTCAATCTTCTAAATTCCAACGAGTACAAGCCCAGTTCATCCAGTCTTTCTTCATATGAAAGTCCTGCCATCCCAGGAATCAATCTGGTGAACCTTCTTTGTACTCCCTCTATGGCAAGGATATCTTTCCTCAGATTAGGGGACCAAAACTGCACACAATACTCCAGGTGTGGTCTCACCAAGGCCTTGTACAACTGCAGTAGTACCTCCCTGCTCCTGTACTCGAATCCTCTCGCTATAAATGCATCTATGTTTTCAATGTAGCCAGCCATTTCTGCTTATTTAAACATTTATTATTATTATCGCCTGGTACACACTGTTTATAAACCTGTGAATTCATCTATATTCTGCCTGGTTTTTTACTCTAATGTCTCTGTCCATTCCCAAAGAAGCACGTGTTGCACTGTTTTTTCACTCATTCATTTCTTGCTGCGCTTTCTCCAAACTCTTTCATCTCACTGTGCGACAACTGGTACATAGTCATCTTGGGTTTGTTTAAAACTTCTTCATTGCCACTGTTATGTTTTGTAACTCCAAACATAAAGCTAATTGAAAATGAAAACATGGAGCCAGGAGCAATAGAATACATTTCATTTTTACTTTAAGTGAGACGTGCACATATGACCTGGTCATGTGATGACATATGCCATTCACATACTTTTATATACAACCCATAATGAATTATTTAAATGAACACTAATGCTAAATAAAACAATAATATTACTCAAATGCAGTATTTCTGAAATATTAAATACACAACAACATACAGCTACCAAAAGGGACTGCAGATGATGGGAAACTGAAACTGTTGGCATTGCTCAAGTAATAAACCCTAGTCAGGACATCATGAACATTACCTCTGCGTCTTTAGAAGACCCATTTGTGAGAACAGGCAACTCTAAACCTTCATCCTCTTTAATGGCAACACCATCAATACTGCAGTCCTGCAGTGTTGCAGACGAGGATCACGTGATCTGATCCTTGAACATGGAGCCTTCTGATTCAGCCATAAGATATTTTAGCAAGGCTGAAAAAGAAGCAATTGTACCATCAATGAGATAAAAGAACAGAAATGCCTGGTGTTTTTTATTGCTACTCTAGATCACAAATATAATCACTCAGCCTTCAGCCTAACCCACCAATGCGACCAAGGTCCCTTTCTGGAGTAGACCTGTTTGGCCCATAACCCTCCAAATCTTTCCTATCCACGTACCTATCTAAATGCTTTAAGTATATATCTCCCTCCACCACTTCCTTTGATAGCTCATTCCATATACCCACCACCCACTGTGAGAAAAAAGTTGCCCCTGTGGTCCCTTCTAATATTTTCCCCTTTCATCTTAAATAGCCTTTGAGACCATCCACCCTACCCATGCCCCTCATGATTCTATAATGTCAACACTCAGCCTCATATGATCCATCATCAAAGCTATTCAAGAAATATGTTCATTAAAACAGTGCTCATGTTTCCTTAACACTGACTCTACCATCTCTTTGCATCAAGGTTAAATAAGAAAAATCAATTCATAATAATGTTCTGTTAAGCATAAAATCAGTTCATCTTGAAACTGTCCTTCCCTGTGAAATCTCTGGGACCAATTCTCATAAAAGCATGTATGAGGATTTTCCACCTTCCAAAATTACTGAAGTAAAAATAACCGAGTCTGTCTCAGTAATTTCCTGTTTGGGCCTTTAATCTGAATACTTAACTTCACTGCTCTGAGATTATTCCACAACACTTGCTTGCAAACTTGCAGAACTCTTGCCAGAGGTGGATTTTCCCAGCGAAACACATTAAGGCCTTAACAAGAACTCACTGGAGATACATTAAGGGCTGGATTTTCCAACAATTTCTTAATTTTTAAATCACACAAAAATAATAAAAATTCCCCATCCTGTTTCTTCCAATCCACAGACACATTAAAACCCCTGGCTAAACTGGCACCCCTCTCTGCCCTACCTGTTGCATGCAGATGTGATTCATTAATGAAATGGCATTCTCTAAAGAGGTGCATTCCAATTGATTGGTTCCCACAGTTAAGTAATTAATCACAGTGAGTGAAACAGGCATACCCTTGGAACTGCTCCAGGAAAGCATGATGATGATATTGGGTGTCATAGTCGGAAGCAGTTGAACTGGATGTGATATATGATAGTTTCTAAGCTGCTTAGCCTAAAGAATATGCGCACAAAGGATAGGAAGTAACCTAGGATGCGTAAAGCCATAAATAATAACATTCAATTTTAATGTAACTAGTCATCCCCAGGAACATTATCAATTTGTATACATTAGTCAAAAAGGAAGCTTCAATGGAATGCAATAGGGGAGGAAAGAGAGCAACAGAGTTTGGGGAAGGGCTTGGAGGGAACGTCCAGAGTTTGAGTCTTAGGTACCTTTGAATCTAACAAAAGCCAGCAACCACGAGGGTAATGAGTGAATGGAACTTAGTATGGCAGAATTTTAGAAGACCATAAGATATAGGAACAGAATTAGGCCATTTGGCCCATTGCATCTGCTCCACCACTTCAACATGGCTGGTACAATTTTTCTCTCAGCCCCAATCTCCTACCTTCTCCCCATATCCCTTCATTCCCTGACCACTTCAAGAATCGATCAACCTCTGCCTTGAATATACATAGACTTGGCTCCACAGCTGCCTGTGGCAGGAATTCAACAGATTCACTACTCTCTGGCGAAAGAAATCCCTCCTCATCTCCATTCTAAAAGGATGTGCCCCGCTATTCTCAGGATGTGCCCTCCAGTCTTAGACTCTCCACCAGAGGAAACATCCTCTTCACATCCACTCTATCAAGGTGTTTCACCATTCAATAGCTTTCAGTGAGGTCACCCCTAATTCTTCTGAATTCTAGACCCAGATCCATCAAATGCTCTTCATATGACTGGGGGGGGGGGTTGGAGGGGGGAGTGTGCTAAGCAAGTGCTACAATTCCCCCAAGGGTGACCTGTAGGCTAGCAGAAGGAAGGAGCACCTTACTCCTGCTTTGGTAGAGATGTATGAGGGGTGATTGATAAGTTCATGGCCTATGGTAGAAGGAGTCAATTTTTAAAAACCTAGCATATTCATTTTTCAACATAGTCCCCTCCTACATGTACACACTTAGTCCAGCGGTTGTGGAGCATACAGATCCCTTCTTTGTAGAAGTGGTCCACAGCAGGGTGATTGATAAGTTCGTGGCCTAGGGTAGAAGGAGATGAGTTATACAGCTCTCGTTACATGCACGTGCAGTTCAACTCTTTGAGTGAAAATGCAGAAAGTTTGAAGTTTCTCCTCATCTTCTTCTACTTTAGGCCATGAACTTATCAAACACCCCGCTGCGGACCACTTCTGGAGGTCCAAGACGCCGACTTCTACAAAGAAGGGATCCGTATGCTCCACGACCGCTGGACTGTGTGTGTAAATGTAGGAAAAATAAATATGCTAGGTTTTCTAAAATTGACTCCTTCTGCCTTGGGCCACGAACTTATCAATCACCCCTCGTATCTCCACCCCACCACCTGAAGATATAGTAGAGAATATAATTGGGCAATCAACAATACTGTCCATAGTAGAGCAAAGTGACAATTCACTTGGAGAATATAGTATGTGCAAGAAACTGAAACTACATGAATTCCTCCAAATGAAAGCAAAACAATTTCTACATAAGAAAGCAATGAGTGATAATGGTCTATAAATAGTATGAATAAACCCAATCCCAGTCATGTACAGCAATACACATTAAAATTATGTCTAATTGATGAGTCATCTGCTCACTAAAGAGCTAGGAAACAAATGTTAAGCAACCTCTTTGGTGAGACCACTCCTGGAATTATATATGGCAATGGCAACAGAAGGAGAGCAGAAAAGTTTCACCAGAGTAAATCCTAGAGTGGAGGAATTCTACTCTGATGAAAGAGAAAAAAAAGGAGATTTCTTTGAAACTTATGATGTTCCTTGGGTGGTTGATGGGGTGGAAAGAGAGTTGATATTTTCCCTGGCTGAGTCATATAGAACCAAGGATCTTGTTTACAACTTAAGGGTTGGCAACTCAGCAATGAGGTGAGAAGGAACTTCCTCACCCAGAAATTGGTGAATCTTTGGAATTCTCAGCCCAAAGGCTTGTGGAGGCTCAAGTGTGGAGAACAAACAAAAAGATCCAAGACTTTATGATATTAAACAAAACTACGTATTTTGAAAGTGGCATAGATAAAAGATTAACGGTAATATTGGAGCAGGTACAAGGGGCCAAATGGCCTCATCCTGCATCATACTCTGTGCCTACTATGTTAACCAGTTTTCATTCAAAGCCTTCGAACAATAAACTCTTCTCAGGCTTCTAGCTGGGTACAGGTATTAATTATAAATGATGTTTCAATGACAGACTCTGCCATCTTCATCAAGGATGATCCCTGGGCATGTCTAGTCCGGTGGTATTTATGCCCCCATAGTCCTTCCCTCCTGGTTGGTTAGTCCTCATCCAATCAGGTTTCCGGTCTCCCATCTTGTTTACAATCGACTTCTAGTCCTTACGTAGAGAGAGATCTTTGTCCTTGTTAAAATTCTTTTCCTCTGGTTTTATTTCAATGGCTTCCTTCACCAGGCAGTCCCAAAACCCATTGGCGCGGCACAGTAGTCTTGTGCCATTGAAGTCAATCCTATGGCCAGTGTGAATGCAGCCTTCTGCTACCACTGATTTCTCTAGGAAACCCAAATGGATACACCTCCTGTGCTCCTTAATGCGGGTTTTTGCCATTTGTCCGGTGTGGCCGAGATACACTGCTCCACATTCACAAGGAATCCTGTAAACGCCAGCTGACCTGGGTCCCAGGCCATCTTTGATCCACATAAGCTGTGATTTGAGCTTCCTTACGGGTTTGTAGATAGTATTAATCCAGTATTTCTTCAGGATCCTGACAATATAATTTGTATTGGTATTAGAATTGGTTGATTATTGTCACATGTACCAAGATGCAGTGAAAAGCCTGTCTTGTACACTGTTAATGTAAATCATACAATGCATTGAGTTAGAATAAGGTAAAACAGTAACAATACCCAATAAAGAGTGCAGTGAAAGTAAATTACTGTAAGTAAATGATAAAGTTCAGATCATAACAAGGGAGATTGTGAGGTCAAAAATCCATCTTATCGTACAAGGGGATCCATTCAAGAGACTGAGAACAGTGGGATAGAAGCTGTTCTTGAGCCTGGTGGTGTGTGCTTTCAAGCTTTTGTATCTTCTGCCCGATACGAGGGGGGAGAAGAGAGGATGTTCAAGGTGGATGGGGTCTTCAATTATACAGGCTGATTTACTGAGGCAGCGAGAAATATAGACAGCCCGTCAGCTGGTTCCTGCCATTTCCACAGCTTTCTGCAGTTTCACGTGCAGCACATGCTTCAGAATAATTTTATCAGAGGTGCTGCAGCCTTTCGTCACTAACTGCAATCTATTCATCAGAAAGTCAAGGATCCAGTTGCAGAGGGAGGAATTAACTCCGTGTTCAGAGCCTGGTGGTGAATTTTCTTGAGATAGTAGTGTTGAAAGCAGAACTGTGGTCAATAAACAATATTCTGACATAGGTGTCTTTACTGACCAAACACCAGCATGCCCAGCATTACAACAACATCAGATCTGCAGAAGAAAGCACAAGAAACTACCAGAAACGACCCAGAGCAAACCAGGCTGAACTGGTTTAAATACACTGCCATTGACTAAAATGACAGATATAAATAATCTCCTGGAGCTGGAAAATGTTCTGTTCCATAAAGACCAATGGTTCTTGTAAATATAATGAGACCTATAGTAAAAAAGAAAGTACTTTTTAAGTGACTGTAGTAAAACAAGGCTTATGTAAAAATAATGCATTGGAGCGGATACTTATGAGCGATTAAAATCAAAATCAGAATCACTGCAGCTAGCTGAACATATCTCAGCTTCCTGTTTATCAAGTAGAAAATGAAATCTGTCAGCAATCATGGGTATTGCTTTAAAATCTGATATTCTTGAATATTTTAACATGAATTTTAACTCTTAGTTGGCATTGAGTTACTAGCCCTTCAGATGGCCTTCAACCACCCAGTCTGAACAGGCTCTATTCGATGAGATGCAAGACCCTCTCCTCTGAAGTATTGAGAATCCTTTCCACTACTTTGAAGAAGAGCAAGGAGGTTAGATACCATGGTGACCAGATCATTATTTAACACCCAGCCAACATTTCTTATAAAGATTATCTGGTTGTTATCATATTGCTCATCAGATCACAAATGAATTCATGATCTCTCCATCTGCCTCCCGATTGCCCTTACACCTTAATTGTCTACCTGTACTTTCTGTATAACTGCAACACTGTATATTCTGCATTGTGTTATTGTTTTTTCCTTCAATGCATTTACTGTGCATTCGGAATGATCTGCTTGGATGGCTTGGAAAACAGAGCTTTCTCTGTATCTTGGAAAATGTGACCATAAAAAGCAAATTGGGAGCTTGCTGTGCACAAAGCAACTGCCTTGTTTTCTGCATTAGGCCAATGACCACATTTTCAAATGTATTTCACTGGCTGTAAAATTCTTTGAAACTGGGGAAGAGGATAAGTGGTGAACTTATGGAGATGTACAAAATCACAAGGAGCAGAGAAAGGTTGAATTCACAATAGTTTTTTCCCAGAGTTAATCAAGAATTAGAGGGTATGGGTTTAAGGTGAGAAGGGAGAGACTTAACAGGAAACTGAGAGGCAACTTTTTCTCCCAGGGAGTGCTCAGTATATGGAATGAGCTGTCATAGGAAATGCACCAGGAATGTACACTAACAACATTTAAAAGGTGCACCTACACAGATAGGAAAGGCTTAAAGTTTAAAGTAAGTATATTATCAAAGTACATATATGTCACCATATAAAACTCTGAGATTCATTTTCTTGTGGGCATACTCAACAAATCGCTAGAATAATAACTATAACAGAATGGATGAAGACCACCCAACTAGGCTGTTCAACCAGAGTGCAGAAGACAACAAACTGTGCAAAGGCAAGTATCAATAAATAGCAATAAATAATGAAAACATGAGATGAACCATCCTTGAAAGTGAGCCCATTAGTTGTGGGAACATTTCAAGTGAAGTTGAGTGAAGTCATTCCCTTTCGCTCAAGAAGCTAATGGTTGAGAGGTAATAACTGCTCTTGGACATGGTGGTGTGGGTCTTGAAGCTCTTGTACCTTCTTGCTGATGGCAGCAGTGAGAAGAAAGCATGGCCTGAGTGGTGGGGGTCCCTGATGATGGGTGCTGCTTTCCAAAGACAGCATCTCATGTAGATGTGCTCAATGGTTGGGAGGGCTTTACCTGTGAAGGTCTGAGAAGTATCCACTGCTTTTAGAGAGATGTGGGCCAAATGTGGTCTTAGATGGGAATCTTGGTTGGCATGGGCCAGTTGGGTCAGAGCCTATGTTTCCATGCTGATGACTTTTATGAATTGTTGCTACTGAAATATAATTTTTGATCCTATTACCATCTAATTATTTTTATATTTTACAGATTTAAATTTACTTTCTTTCTTTTTAAATCTTTTTATTGAATAAGTATACAAAAAGGTAAGCCATATAAACATTAATACAATGTTAAAGTATAATAAAATTCCAGAAGGTATCAATACCAAAAAAAATACTACAAACAATGTAATTTAAACATAAGAAACCAAGATAACATAATAGTATACTAAATTTTATATATATCAATGGAAAAAAAGAAAAAAAAACCCCAAAAAAAACCCACCGTGCAACTAACTAAAAGCAAAGCAAAGCAATGGGCTAACTTGAAACCAAACAGAGTTAAACTTAAAATCACGTCCTCAATCCCGACCTCCATTAAAAACAGTGAAAAAAAACAAGAAGGGTATATATTACATTAAATGAAAATATCGAATAAAAGGTCCCCAAATCTGTTCAAATTTAAATGAAGAATCATAAAGGTTACTTCTAATTTTCTCCAGATTCAAACATAAAATCGTCTGAGAGAACCAAAAAAAGGTAGTTGGAGCATTAAGCTCTTTCCAATGTTGTAAAATACATCTTTTCGCCATTAAAGTAAGAAATGCAATCATTCTAGATTTAAATTTAGAGATATTAATGAGATTAAATAATTCTAGCAATGTGTATTAGAAACATAGAAAATAGGTGCAGGAGTAGGCCATTCGGCCCTTCGAGCCTGCACCGCGATTTATTATGATCATGGCTGATCATCCAACTCAGAACCCCGCCCAGCCTTCCCTCCATACCCCCTGACCCCCGTAGCCACAAGGGCCATATCTAACTCCCTCTTAAATATAGCCAATGAACTGGCCTCAACAGTTTCCTGTGGCAGAGAATTCCACAGATTCACCACTCTCTGTGTGAAGAAGTTTTTCCTAATCTCGGTCCTAAAAGGCTTCCCCTCTATCCTCAAACTGTGACCCCTCGTTCTGGACTTCCCCAACATCGGGAACAATCTTCCTGCATCTAGCCTGTCCAATCCCTTTAGGATCTTATACGTTTCAATCAGATCCCCCCTCAATCTTCTAAATTCCAACGAGTACAAGCCCAATTCATCCAGTCTTTCTTCATATGAAAGTCCTGCCATCCCAGGAATCAATCTGGTGAACCTTCTTTGTACTCCCTCTATGGCAAAGATGTCTTTCCTTAGATTAGGGGACCAAAACTGCACACAATACTCCAGGTGTGGTCTCACCAAGGCCTTGTACAACTGCAGTAGTACCTCCCTGCTCCTGTACTCGAATCCTCTCGCTATAAATGCCAGCATACCATTCGCCTTTTTCACCGCCTGCTGTACCTGCATGCCCACTTTCAATGACTGGTGTATAATGACACCCAGGTCTCGTTGCACCTCCCCTTTTCCTAATCGGCCACCATTCAGATAATAATCTGTTTTCCTATTTTTGCCACCAAAGTGGATAACTTCACATTTATCCACATTAAATTGCATCTGCCATGAATTTGCCCACTCACCCAACCTATCCAAGTCACCCTGCATCCTCTTAGCATCCTCCTCACTGCTAACACTGCCACCCAGCTTCGTGTCATCCGCAAACTTGGAGATGCTGCATTTAATTCCCTCATCCAAGTCATTAATATATATTGTAAACAACTGGGGTCCCAGCACTGAGCCTTGCGGTACCCCACTAGTCACCGCCTGCCATTCTGAAAAGGTCCCGTTTATTCCCACAAATTGTATTGCTTTTAAAGTTGAACTGGATATAACCTGATTGGTATAATGCAAGGAGCGAATAACATCAGAGCAAATTGGGAAGGCAGTGAGTTGAGACTATATAAAAATAAAATCAGAATGTAATGAAAATGCATAACACGGCAGGCAGCAATGGTAGAGGGAGAAAGATATTTTTGCTCAATGACTTTTCATCATAACTAGGAAATGTGGGAAATGAAATAAGATCAAAGTTGCAGTGAATGAGATCGAAAGAGGCCTGTGAGAGGGTGGAGCAACACAGCCGACGCACCTCCTCCTAGAGATACTGCCTGGCCTGCTGCGTTCACCAGCAACTTTGATGTGTGTTGCTTGAATTTCCAGCATCTGCAGAATTCCTCATGTTTGCGTGGGAAAGGGTGGAGACTGGGTACAATGCTGACGGAGAGAGTGATGACTAGCTCAAGGTGTGACAGAGCGATGAGCAAGGAGGAGGCAAAGAATGCAATCTCAACATATCAGGAGAGGGAGTCAATAAAAGGAAATGTGAAATACAGACTGGAATGACTGCTCTTCAGAAACTGCAAAACTGTTGAATCCAGCAGCTGTGATGTACCGAGTCCAGAGATGACATACAATTCATTGAGCCTACATTGACTTAGAATAAGTCATTTGACCATTCCAGTCTATCCAAGCTCACAGATCTCCCGCCAATTTTGCCTGAAATGTTTTCTTTCCACAATCCCATCAATTCAAACACCCACTGACACCAGGGGCAAGGTTACATTGGTCATTTAACCCAATGTGTGATGTGTCAGGAAACAGGAGCGCCTGGAAGAAACACACGCAGGCACAGAGAGAATGTGTGACCTCTGTCTACACAGCAGTGGGGGTCAGGATTGGATCCATGTTGCTGAGCTGTGAGATGGCAGCTCTCCTAACTGTGCCAGAGCTCGATCCTAAACTCTCTCTTCATCGGGGAACTACACACCGATCTCCCACATTTCAGTGGAGATTCCAGCCACCAAACTATCAATGAACCTGGAGGCCAAAGACAAAGAAGAAAGAATGAGAGTAGATTGAATAATTAAAGTGACAGGTGAGGAGCCACTGTAACATCAGAAACAGGTTATTGGGGTTGATAATGTGATCACCAGCCCTTTATCCATCTTGGGCCCTCAACATCCGCTGTTGTTTATAAAGAAAATAACGGAAGTGGAAGAGCTAACAGGGAGTGTAGAAGGAACTATCCCTGACACATTTTGAAAGGAGAGGTGATGTTGTGTCTGTTGTTGACATCACTTTGAATGTGTCTGGAATTATGGAAGATGATTTTTTGAACATGGGGGCTAGTCAATTGGAAGTGAGCGCAAGGAAAACCCTGATGGGACTTTCGAGAGACTTTGAGACTTTACAGTGCCCATGGTCTGTTCTTATGAAATCACGGTATTGCTTTGCACTGTTGTAACTATATGTTATAATTATGTGGTATTTGTCAGTTTTTCAGTCTTGGTTTGTCTTGTGTTTCTGTGATATCATTCTGGAAAAACATTGTATCATTTCTCAATGCATGCATTACTAAATGACAATAAATGAGGACTGTGTGTCCCCATAATCTAATCTAATCTAATCTAATCTAATCTAATCTAATCCTTGCTCTGGATGGGAGGATAGTTGGTGGGGAGGCAGGGTGAGAATAGAACTGCAGGAGCACACACAAAATGCCAGAAGAACTCAGCAGTCCAGGCAGCATCTATGGAAAAAAAGTACAGTCGATGTTTCGGGCCAAAACCCTTCCGCAGGACTCAGTGGCCCAAATGTCGACTGTACTTTTTTCCATAGATGCTGCTTGGCCTGCTGAGTTCCTCCAGCATTTTGTGTGTGTTGCTCGGATTTCCAGCATCTGCTGATTTTCTCTTGTTTGTAGGACTGCAGGAAATGGATTTGAAGCATTTGAGAGGTCTGCTAGCCATGGCTGAAGGGAAGCACACGAATGAGACCTATCGGAAGCACCGATGTAGAAGGTGGGATTGTAAGGACAAATGGAATATGAAAAACCAGGAGAATGGACAATTGATCTTACAAGCCACAAACCATGACCACAGCATCAGATGTTTAATTCTAGTGTGCCTGCCATGTTTCCAAAGCCACCTTTTACTCTATGCCATACCTGAGCTAAGAAAGCAACAGGTGGTGGTCTGTGGAAGATTTCTTTAAGAAATATTGCACCCGGGTAGACAGTTCCTGCTCTCTGGCCTGGCTCTTGGATTTTGTTAACCTGCAGTGTATGCCTTCTTGACAAGTTCCTCTTCAGCCATGCAGCCAGCACCTTTCTCTGTTAACACGATTAGCAAAACTGGTACTTTCATTATCTTCCTCACCCACATAAGAGTTTAACCTGGAAAGTTAGTGGCACTCATAAACGCACATTATCCCATCACTGACTGGCAGGACGATGCACTCTGTGGATGCCGGTCCACAGCACCCAAAGCCCAAGGTTTCTGACTTGTGGAGGACTTCCCTTCACGTGCTGCATCAACGCAGAACAGAGGACAGGTAAATCTGGGGCTGGCACCTGGGTCGAGGGATCATGTAGGTAGGTGCAGTGACTTAGATATCAAATGGCGTTTCACAGCAAGGCATACCTGCCATCCCTCTAAGGTAGTTAGGATTTCAATGAGTGTTGGGGAGGGAGGAGTGGATGCGAGTCAAGGAGAGTGCTGAATGAGTTGAGATTATCTGGACAAAAGAATGATTGGTGAGAGTGGCTTGCATTACTGAATCAGGGGTCTGTGATTGGGTTGAGCCAGGAGATTGTGGTTGAGTGAGTAGCAACATGTGCATGTGAATCAAAAGATTGGTGGGTTGTAAAGATATGTATTGGAAGAGGGGATTGAAATAGGCTGGGTTCCTGAAAGCGTAACCAGGTATCTCTGTGAGTGGGGTCCAGGATGTTTGTGACCTTCCCAAGGAGACTCCTAGAGTCAGAAGCACTCTGAACTTTGCATTGGGTTGTGATCAGCCAATCACATGCAAGCCTCATACAAGCTGGATTAACTTCACCTGTTAATTCAAAATGGGGTCATTTTGTGGGGTTCTAATGCAGGAGGCATTATTTGCAGTGGTAGATGCCGGAGTCACAAAGTCATACAGTGTAGTGTCAGGCCCTCCAGCTTGCCAATCACTGCAGCCATACAAATTCCATTGACATACATTCAGTCCATAGCCTCCCATGTCTTAGCAATACAAGTACTCGTTTACATGTTTCTTAAGTATTGTCAGGGACTCTGCTTTGTTGTTTCCTTAGGCAGCATGTTCCAGACTTCAACCACCTTCTGATGAAAATCGTTCCCCCTCAGGCACCCTCTATTCTTCAGTACCCCCACCATGGGAACAAATTCTAATGGAATACATTATCTATCCCCCGAATAATTTTGCATACCTGTAACAGGTTGCCCTCGGTCTCCTCCATCCTAGGGAAAACAAATCGAGTCTATCCAGACTCTCTTAATAACTGAAATGCCCAGTGAAGGAAACATCCTGGTGAATCTCCTTTGCCTTGCCTGTCACTCCATAACCAGCCTTGGCCCTATCCTGCCTTGTCAGCTATATTTTCCTTCTGGAAAATGGACAATGGGCAACTCAAAGTTCAATTTACACCAATGCTCTAATAGTTGTATACTGTTATTATTCATTAATTCAATTCAAATTCTATTAAACGTTGGCTTTGTGGGAGAAGCCAGCGAGTGGTAGTAAATGGTTGCCTCGCTGACTGGAGGCCTGTGACTAGTGGTGTGCTGCAGGGATCCGTGCTGGGTCCATTGTTGTGTGTTATCTGTATCATGGATCTGGATGATAATGTGATTAACTGGATCAGCAAATTTGCAGATGACACCAAGATTGGAGCCATTGTGAACAGCAAAGAAGACTATCGGAGCTTGCAGCGGGATCCGGACCAGCTAGAAAAAAACGGGCTGAAAAATAGCAGATAGAATTTAATACAGACAAGTTTGAGTCGTTGCACTTTGGTAGGACCACCCTGGGTAGGTCTTACACAGTGAACGCTAGGGAACTGAGGAGTGTGGTAGAACAGAGGGATTTGGGAATACAGTTCCATAATTCATTGAAAGTGGCGTCACAGATAGAAAGGGTTTTAAAGAAAGCTTTTGGAACATTGGCCTTCATAAATCAAAGTACTGAATACAGGACGGGATGTTATGTTGAAGTTGAATTAGGCTTTGGTGAGGCCTAATTTGTCGTATTGTGTCCAGTTTTGGTCACCTCCCTAAAGGAAGGATATACATAAGGTTGAAAGAGTACAGAAAAAATATACAAGGATGTTGCTAGGGCTGGAGGACCTGATTTATAAGGAAAGATTGAATAGGTTAGGACTTCCCTTATAACTCAGGTTCTCCAGTCCCAGTAACATCCTTGTAAATTTTCTCTGTAGCCTTTCAACCTCATTTACATCTTTCCTGAAATTTAGAAGATTGAGGGGAGAGTTGATAGATGTATACAAACTATGAGGGGTACAGATAGGGTAAATCCAAACAGGCTTTTTCCATTGAGGTTGGATGGGACAACAACCAGAGGTCATGGATTAAGGGAGAAAGGTGAAAAGTTTAGGGAAAACTTCTTCGCTCAGAGGGTGGTGAGAGCTGCCAGTGCAAGTGGTGCATGCAAGCTTGATTTCAATGCTTAAAGGAAGTTTGGATAGGTACATGGATGACAGTGGTATGGAGGACTCTGGTCCGGGTACAGATCAATGGGACTAGGCAGTTTAAATGGTTTGGCACAGAATAGATGGGCTGAAGGGCCTGTTTCTGTGCTGTACTTTTCTGTGATTCTATGATTATTATTTGAGCTCCTAAGAGCAGTCCATCAGAGAGAAAGAAAAATGTGAAAGGATGAAGTCATTTGATATCCTTCCTGGTAGTAGATTCGTCAGTTATGTTTATTCGATTACTCTGGCCCATAGTTTCATAATATTACAACTTCAAACAAGTTTGAAAGCTTTAGTATGTTATCAAGGTATATTTGTTTCTGTTATCAAGTGCTTCTATAGTAAATCCGGTTCCATTTAAAATGAATGTCTTTATTGAACATGACCTAGCGTTAATGGGGAACCTGAAGACAGTTGCCTGGAAAGCTGACGATTGTGTTAGTGATGATCAAGCTCTGAAGAACACCACCACTCTGGTGGGCCTGCCAACTATCTCTCCATTCCTGTGTTGAGAAAAACTGAAAGGTGCCCTGGCTCAAATCTCTTGAGGTTATATCTGGCTTTACTCAAGTCAGTACTTGCCGCACATTTAGAACAAAAGCCTGGTAAACAGGTGTTAGCTAGGGCTGGGCTGAAGCTCATGTGGAGCATTAGCCAATAAAAACCATTCGCCTGTTTCAGTGCTATAAATTGTACACAATTACGGACGGCCGGCTCTGGATCGCATGGCTGTGTCAGTGTAAATATCTGCCAGGTTTCCTCCCTTAAAACATTGAAACTACTTGAATGCCGTCAAAGGCCCAATTGCGTTCAGCAGATTAAGTAAATGCAGAAATTCTTTCTTTCTTACTATCGTGCATTATTTTGCTTCTGTGCATTTTAAATATATTTAGGTTACTGAAAGGCAGAGCAGACTCGAAGGGCCAAATGGCCTACTCCTCCTCTTTTCCATCTCCCTACATTGGACATTAGTTAGGCTACATAAGTTAGGACGATACAGTCTGTCATTGTTCCCTGGTCAGTAATCAGGCTCAATATCAGACTCAGAAACATTACTCATGACTGACAAGGAGTAACCCCCAATAAAGCTGGCTGCCATAATGTTTTTTTTACCATTTTGTGTCCATTTCAAAATAAAATTAATTCACTCTCTCCCCTAAATAGAAGAGAACTGAGTGATAATGGTAATTGAGAAACTCTCCCTGAAGTGACGATGTTAAGATTGCAGTTAAAAGAAACGGTGTCTAGCTGCCTGTCATGGACTGAACATCACACTACCTAATATTTAATAGAATAAATAAGCACACCGTACATCCATTTAGCATTAGCTGTGAATGTGTACATCACATGTCATAGAGTTCAAGCTCTTCTCTAATGAAAAATAACAAATTGTCCCCTATTTCAGTAAATACTTGTTGAATAATATATTCAATATTGATTTATTGATGGCCTCCACTGTTCATTCATTAACATGCATCTACAATACAGTGATAAATGCACTTTCTAGGTTGCAGAGATACATATTGAACTTTAAATTAACTTCTGTTTTCTATTCCAAAGAGATTTCAAACATGGAAAAATAAAATCATCACAGAATTCATCAATTACTTCTGCCTGCGCTATATAAAAGAAAAGAAAATCATCAGAGTGTGTGTTAATATAGTAACATCATAACAATATCAGCATGTTACTGATATCAATGTGCCTTTCTGAATCTGTCTGCTGGACAGAATAATCGTTCTTTTACAGTAAGGAAACAATTTTAGAACACCTTTTCCGATAGATCTCCTTATTTCTTTCTTGGAATTATGAATAGAGCAATTAGCACAATGTGAAATTAAAAATGATTTTACAAGGAACTGGCACTTGGCTTTAAACATACAAAATCTAAGAGCTGCTGATTTTCTTGGTGTGTCCCTTATGTCTTGCACTGAAACATGGGCCACTGGGGGATGGGAGCAAAAGGGATTGGTTGACGGTGGCGGGGGGGTGGGGGGGTCATATCTGCAACAGTTTCTGTGGCACACAATTGAGGGCATGGGAGATGGGCAGGTGTCCACATTCTGGATCTGTGTCAGAGATCTGTGCACATGTTCACACTCAGGCAGCTGACAGGCCAGCTGGGGTGGGAGAGAAAAGTGGAGTGGGAGAGCAATGATATATGGATATTGAAATTGAAGGCATGGCTCAAAGAAACTAGAACAGGTTGTTTCTAATAAAACTCTTCAGCCATCAAATATAAGGTAGCAATGAATTAATTATGCTGTCCCAATGATATTTCATCAGAAGCATTAGCTGTATAACCCAGATGTTATGTCTAAGGCACTCCCATCAGAAAAAATTGCATCTATGCCACAAAATACTGGTTGACATCTTTTACAGACCTTCTCAAACTGCAGCTGAAGCCTTGGAGAATTACAAGCTATGGCCCATTTAACACAATTCAACCTTCTCTAAGTGGCAGAGGCTTGAATAAAAATTGATCCAACCTGTTACAAGGTGCTCAACATAAGGCAAGCCACTCCAGCTACTTGGCTTAGAAATAACTGGTGGTGCCTGTGAGGCTCACTCCATTCTGCTGCAAAGCCTCCCTGAGAGGGCAAGCTCACCAGTCCCAACAGATGGCAGGGTGTTTGTGACTCCAGTATTGAATCGATTCAAGATAGGTTCTACCTCCATCTTCTGAAGGGGAGAGAGATGGGCAATGAATTCCGAGCTTCACATAGCTCCCACATGTTAAAAGTGAATAATAACTATTTATTTGGAAGAGCAGTCTTCGATCTTGTGTTGCCATTCATGGCAGCCAATTGGTAAACAGTAAGTGGTGATGAGTAGGCATACAGGAGCAAGGCAGGACACCTGGCTGAGTGATGCTGTAACAACAATCTCTCACCAACATCAGTAAAATTAAGAAGTTTATTGCTGACTTCAGAAAAGGGAAAGAAAGTGAACATGTGCCAGTCTACATGGGGGCAATTGGCATTGGAGAGAGTAAACATTTTAAATTCCTGGGCATTGACAATTCAGTTGGCCTGAACTGGACCCAGCACATAGATGCATTTACAAGGATGAAGTACTGGCATCTTTACTCTTTCATCAGGTTATGGAGTTTCATCTTACCACCGAACACTTTAACAAACTTCAACAGATGTACTGCTGAAAATACCTTGACTGGTTGCATCATGATCTGGTACAGCAATTCGAATACACAAGAACATAACAAGCTGCAGAGTAGTGGGCTCAGCCCAATGTGTCACAGGCACATACCTACCCACCATCAAGGGTATCTACAGGAGGTGCTGCCTCAGGGGAGGTAACATCAATCATCAAAGACCCCACCACCTTGCCACTTTCTCGCTGCTACCACGGACCCCTGAAGTCCCACCCCACCAGGTTCAAGAGCAGCGATCTCCCGTCAACCATTCCATTCCTGAACCAAACTGAATAACTCCAATCACTCTGTGACCACTTTGAATGAAAATTGACATTTTTCTATTCTAATTGCGATGTTTCTTGTAAAAATTGCGCATAATTTGTTGTTTAATTCATGCTTTCTTGTGAATGCTGCTTATATGATGTCATATGATGCTGAAAGTGAGTATATCCTTGCACTCGTGCCTATACACACTTGTGTATATGACAATAAACTGACTTTGAAGAATATACATGGGTGAAGACAAGACAGACAACCGAGTTACACTCAGGGAAAGCAGACGGTCCCACTCAAAGCAGCTAATATTAATTGGCACCCTGTAGATAGCACTAAGAATAAAAACTCCAGTTGCAAGCAATTCCAATATAAACAAGATAGCATTAAGTGGGATTCACTTACTGCAGTATAAATACATTCATGATAAGAGTAAGCCTACTGTTAGCAAAATAATAACATCAAAAACAATGTTTTATCACAGTGTGAATTGCAACATGGTGGACATATCAGAGATTGAAAGAGAATAACTGCAGTCAAGAAATACAGTATCATATTCTGAGACTGAATAAACTAACAATATGTAATAATATAGCAGAATGTGTTTGCAAAACAGTAACTAATATTTGTTCCACGATGTGATTATACATTGTGATAGACAGTATCATGTAATGACAGTGATGTATTGTATAAATAGTATTTGTGTAATAGCTTTCAATCATTGTATAAATAAATACACAACTCTATTGATGCTTCACCTTGACAAGACAGACAAAAGCTGAGAGTGTGAAATAGGCATGTCTGAGATCAATTCCTGGTTGATATCATGCTGGGAGACCACAAGTGACTATAATGTCCCTTTTCTCAAGAAATGCCTCCTGCTTAGGATTCATCCGTCTAACCACTTTCTGTTAACTGCGGCTGCAAATGTGGCCATTGGATGAGTTCAGAGCTAGGGATCAGCAAAGGGGCTGTAGCTGCCGAACAGCCTCAGGAGAATCATCACCCAGGAACATGCACAGAAAATGATAGTTCACTGAAGCAAACATAAGGTGCTTGGTATGGCAAATGCTCTGCCCAAGAACGCAAGAAGTTGCAGAATCTTCTGAATACAGCCTGGTCCATCAGAGGAACCAGCCTCGCCTGTATTGAAGCTATCCCAGTGCCTTGGGGAAGCAGCCCACATAATCGCGAATCCCTCCCATACCTGGTCATTCTCGCTTCTCCCCGCTCCATCAGGTACAAAAGCTTGTGAACAGGCTCAGGGATAGCTTCCACCCTGCTATTATAAAGCAGATTTCTTATATGACAAAGAAGAACTAATGATTGCCCAGTCTACTTTGTCATGGTCCTTCCATTTTATTGTTTTCCTGCACTACACTTTCACTGCAACCAACACTATCATCTGTATTCTGTTTTTTTTTCCCATTTTTGTACTAACTTGATGTACATTTATTTACTTATTTATTGAGATACAGTGCAGAATAGGCCCTTCTGGCCCTTCGAGCTGCACTGCCCGGCAACTGCGATTTAATCCTAGCCTAACCACGGGACAATTTACAATGACCAATTAACCTACCGACCAGTACATCTTTGGACTGTGGGAGGAAACCCATGCAAACATGGGGAGAACGTATAAGCTCCTTACAGACAGCAGCGGGAATTGAATCCTCATTGACTGTACTGTAAAGCGTTGTGCTAACCAGTCACCTTGACGCCAGGATGGTTGAAGGAGAAGATTGAGTGAGGGGAAGGAAAGTGGACACTGAAGTAGGATACACCGGATGTAAAAGTCTCCACATTTGACAACAAAGACAGAAACAAATGGTGCATGTATGAAATAATATAATCTCTTTGAAGGAATATAAAATTTCTCAGAGACTACTGGTTATTTCCTTGGTCACTATCAGTGCACATAGCTATGTGGGAATATTGTAGCATCCATAGAGACTGAGGAGCACTTCTGATAGGTGAGATTCTTGATTCAGAATGTGTCATTAGAAACATGACTCTCATGAGGTAATAATAACATTTTTATATATCAGGTGGCTGCCTTTTCCATGTTACAAGTTTTCCTGTGCTCCTTAATGCCACGAGGAATTTGGTTTATTTATGAAAGGACAGAAATATCCACTTGTGGGCTTCTTAATGCCAAGGCTCCTTGCTTGAAACATGCATCATAAAATTTCTTCAGATACAATGAGATTTCATTCTAAGTAAAACTACACAAAATTTTGAGTTGAGGTGGCATGGATAACCTTGGAGTAACTTTCCCATGAAGCTGCAATGGGTTATGTGGCATTGATCTTTACTTGGCAAAAAGAGCTTCTTTCAGATACCTTCTGTTGGGGGGGGGGGGGGTAGCTGCAAGAACAATATAATCAAGTTGGCAGGGCAGCCAGCCACATTGAAGAAATTAATGCAAAATTAAAATCAATTTGTTTCATTAGCCAGTTAGGGTAAAGAATACTAAATGATAGCAAGCTAGTAAGTAAAATAGTTCCACCTGAAATATTTTTTAATCATGCTCTAAAGTTCTAAATAAAAATTGATGCTTACGCAGGCACTTAGGCAGAAACTAAAATTATATAATAATTTGAAAAAAACACTGCTTAAAACTTTGAAATAATGATTCTGGATGGAATCAATGGTAGATGTAAAGCTGAACCTTTTAGGACTAAAGGGTTGTTCAACAATAATTATGACTTCCTATCCCATTGCAACAAGAAACATTTTCAATGGTGTTAATCTATAAGGGGCTGATGGGCACATCAGGTGTGGGACATTCAGATGCATTCAAAGTCTTTGATGTTTATAACAGTTTGCAGATATAAGGGTTTTAGTAGTCTTCACTATTTTAGATTGGGATTTGAAGTCAAAAATCAATGTGAGATAAAATGGTGCATTATCAAGTCACCTGTGATTTGATTACTTATTGTGTCACTCAAGCAATGATTCACAAGGCAGGGAGATGATTTACGTCTCAAGTGAGTCATATTCTTGTAGGAAACATTTGTTTGCAAACCTCCTGACAGATGAGAAATTTTGCTCAACATGCACCATGTTTTAAATAAACAAGGGAAGTGAATCATTCTTTGTAAATCCTGTGGATTATTAACGTGGGGAATGTTCCTACTAGTTGAAATGGAACAGGCTTCATCAGAGTTTGACTGCATAATGTTTTAATTACTGGACCAGTAATCCAAAAATATTGGCCTTAATCCAGAATCATGAGGTTGAAATTGAGGAAACTAAACTCAATTAATTAATTACAGTAAGTATGACAGTAAAAAACCTAGTACTAGTTATCAGAAACAAAAGATGACAATGTTATCATAAAAATTCATGTGCATTTAGGGAAGGGTATCTATCTACATCACATGGTCTATCTTAAATGTGACTCCAGACACATAGAACTAGGCTCATAGGGAAATACAACATGGAAATAGGCAACAGCAATTGCTTGTTTTGCAAGATGGGAGTTCGCTAAAGGCGAAATAATAAAAGTTGGAAGTGAGGCTAAGGTTACTATGTCTAACCAGGAGCAAGATTGACAGAAAATACAGAGGTAGGGCTGGGGGTCTGGTGACAAAGATGAACGGCTACAAATTATGAGTTACTTGGAAACAAATCATTGCCTTTGTTCCTTCACAAAGAGTGTTTCAAAATCTTTTATTTTGGAGACCTCAGTTCAAGAAATTATGTCTACAGGTCTCCAAGCAAAGCTATAGAAAGAATCCATATGAGGAGTGATGTAAAGATTTACTTGTTCAAAGGAAATGAGCATAGCTGGCAACACCAGTCTTTGATGCCCATCCCTTGTTGTGCTAAAAACTGATGGGTTGCTGTGCTGAAAATTGGTGGCTTGCTGTCACTTCAGAGCCAAACACACTGGGCAGCTGACTCTGAGTTTCCTAGGGAGAGCACCTCCACTCCATCTACAAAATATGGATTTTCCTGATGGCCACCCATGCTAATTCGTGTTCTCATTCCTGTTCTGACATATTGGTCTATGGCCTCCTCTTCTGCCATGATGAGACAACTCTCAGGGTGGAGGAGCAACACCTCATATTCTCCAGCCTGATGGCATGAGCATCCATTTTCCCTTCTGGCAAATTTTGGCTTTCCCTCTTTTCTTTTCTTCTATTCCCCACTCTGGCCTCCTAACTCTTCTCCTTACCTACCTATCACTCCCCCGGTGCCCCTCCTCCTCCCCTTTCTCCCATAGTCCACCCTCCTCTCTTATCAGATTCCTTCTTCTTCAGCCTTTTGCCTTCTCCACCTATCACCTCCCAGCTTCTTACTTCAACCCTGTCCCCCACCCACCTCGCTTCACCTATCACCTTCAAGCTTGTCCTCCTTCTCTACCTAACCCCTCTCTTGCCACCTTTCTATTCTGGCATCTTTCTCCTTGCGCCCCAGTCCTGGTGCAGTCCCAAAATGTTGATTGATTCACTTCCGTAGATGCTGCCTGACCTGCTGAGCTCCTCCAGCATCTTGTAAGTTTTGTTCCTCGGGATGTACCAGCTCGCTGTCACATCCCAAATATGTTCATGTAGGTCAGTTAATTGGCTACTGTACATTGTAGATGAGTGGTAGAATCTGGGAGGGGCTGAGGAGAATGTGGGGAGAATTTACTCAGCTGTGAACTTACTCGACCGAGCTGTATAGACCTGAGAGTTCATTGTTCCTCTACAGTTTGTGGTGCACTGGCTGCTCACAGGCATTAGGTGATAAAGGAATGCTGTCCCGGTCTTCTGCAAATCAGGACGCACAAGAGACTGCACATGCTGTGTCTCAGACCAAAACATTGACTGTCCACTTCCCTCTGTAAGTGTTGCCAGACCTGTTGAATTCCTCCAGCATCAACTCGGTTGCACCACTCATTTCTTTCCAGGAATATAAATACGATAGTTGTGCTTAAGTGGAAACAGATATAAAAGTGGCGTTTAAGAAGCTATTGAACATGAGGATGCAAGGAATTCTGCAGATGCTGGAAACCCAAAGCAGCACACACACAGCATGCTGGAGGAACTCAGCAGGTCAGGCAGCATCTGTGCAAATGAACAGCAGTTGGCGTTTTGGGCCGAGACGCTTTCCATAGATGCTGCCTGACCTGCTGAGTTCTCCCAGCATTTTGAGTGTGTACGTGTGTTGCTTTCAACATGCAGGGAATGGAAGGATCTTGTGCAGGCAAAAGGGATGTAGTTTAAATTGGCAGACGTTGTTGGTCAGAGGGCATAACCTGTGCCCTGCTGTACTGATTTACATTGGATACCTGCTGAAAACTGCACACAGCAGGGCAGTGTAAGCCCCAAGGGCATTGTTTTAAGGTGAGGATATGGTTTTAGAGGGTGTCTGGGGAGGTTATTTTTCACCCAGAGTGATTGGAACCGGCAGCATCTGCATTAGAAGGTGGTAGAGGCAGATACCAAGACGGAAGCGGTTTGCCAGTTGAGTACCAGTGTCCCACCCACTCTACCTGCCTTCACTGTTGGTGATGAAAAGCTGCCAGTAGTGCCATCTTTCAAATATCTGGGGAGCATTCTCTCTGAGAATAGCGGCATTGACAACGACATCCAGAGCCATATTAAACAGGCATCAGCTGCCTTTGAGATACTTCGGCGTAGAGTTTTTCAGAACAGGAGCCTTCATCCCTCCACAAAGGTCACTGTATACTAAGCAGTCTGTGTCACCACCCTCCTTTATAGCTGTGAAGCTTGGGTAATCTACAGCCGTCACATCAAGTTCTTGGAGCGCTTCCACATAAGCTGCCTCCAGCGCATCCCGGGAATTACCTGGCATGAGCGGGTGCCTCACACTGAAATACTTGTAAAGACCAACTGCGGGAGTATTGAGGCCATGATCACCCAGCGTCAGCTGCAGTGGCTGGGACACGTGATAAGGATGCCCCCATATCAGCTACCCCGCAGAGTGTTATACAGCCTGCTGCATCATGGTCGACGCTCAGCTGGAAGTCCGAAGAAGTGCTATAAGGATCAGATGAAGAATGCTTTAAGGAAGTGCAAGATCAGACCCGAGGACCTGGAGGAAGTTGCTGCTGACCGTACCACTTGGCGACAACTGTGTAGGGACAGGGTTTGTATTCTGGAGATGGAAAGAACAACCAGAAGACACCAGAAGAGAGCCAGGAGAAATGCAGCCATGATTGCCACCACTACCACATATACATGTCCCACCTGCAATAGAGCTTGTGGGTCCAGGATAGGACTGTATAGTTGTCAAAGATCTCACTGTTAAAGGAGTGGACATCGTCATCGGATTTCGATGGACAACCGAAGAAGAAGAAGAAGAAGAAGAAGAAGAGGCAGATACGATGCAGCTGGGTAAGAACCTGAAACAACAATGCAGAGCAGGGTAAGGATTAAGAGCTAGTATGAGGGTCTTGTACTGATTGGGAATGGATAATCGCAGGCATAATGGGCCAAAGGGACAGCTTCAGGCTGTATGATTCTGTGACTCTAAACTTACTATGTGGCAATCATCTCTAATGGAATGTTTCACTCAACAAACAAAATCTACGTTTGGATATAAAGGCAGCAGAAGGCATTTCTTGACAACAGATCCAAACTTGAGTGCATGCCCCATTACCACCACCTTTTGCATGCACATCATCTGTTTAGTAGTTTCTTTTTTATTTTTCCTTTCTGCACATCATGTCAGACCTTCTCTCTTTTTCTTCTTATCCACAACCCCTTCCAGACTACGGATTTGATTAAGGCTATGGCATCTCCAACTACCCTTATTTCTAATGAATGGTCAGTGACTGGCAAAGGGAGAGTACAGTATTACAGTCCTAGTTGTTAACGCTGAATGCTCTAAATAATCCCAGAGAGGTAGGTTCAATGGAGTATCCTGATTGAGGAAAATGAGGGACAGAGAGAAGGGCAGAGGCAGACGTATAGATGGATAGGCAGACAGCAACAGAGAGGAAGAGGTTTAAGCAGGATATGCTAGAGTCTGTGGCCTTGTCAGCTGACAGCAAGGCCACCAATATTGTGAAATTAAAGTTGAGCAAGAGGCCAGAATTGAGAAGAGTAGAGATCTCAGAGAGTTGCCAATAGCTGCAGAAAATTACCTTCACCTCCATTCATTAGAGAAAGAGAACAAGCAGTATTCCCATCTGCTTTCATCTGCTCTTCCCCAAAGGAAAAGAACAAGTTTGATCATATTGCCTTCCTCAGTCACATAAGCTACCGCTTCTCCCAGCTGTGGTTGACCTAACCCGGACCAGTCTAGGTGAACTAGACTGGTACACACGGAACAGAAGAGTCAAAATACATACAAAACAAGCAAGGAAAAAAGGCATTTTGGCTAGAACCTATCATTTGGAAATCTTACCTAAAGTATTCAGCTCATCTCCTCTCTTACTCAGAGGCTGGCCAATCTGTCATTTTCTTTTGGCAGTTTAGGGGTTTCCATGCTTCTTTATGACAGAGAATGTGGCCATTTAGCCCATTGTGTCGCAGATCAATCCTTTTCCCCATACTAGCTTTGGCTGTAACTTATTCTTCCTACATTGCCATCGACTCCCCCCTATTATTAAACTACATTCTAAGGGAAATGTATAGCAAACAACTAACTGGCACTGCAATAAGCAGGAGTCCTCACACAGGCCTTCAATCTGAATCAGCAACCATTCTTTTCTCCCTCAGATTCTGCTCGACAATAAGTTCTGCCTGTAGATAGTTTATTGGTTTCCAGCGCCTGTATCCTCTTCTATACCAAATTGCATGTCTTTGAAATTTGGGAGGAAAGCAGATCATCCAAAGGAATTCCACATGGTCACAGGGAAAACATGCAAACTCCTCACGAACAGTGACAGAGGTCAGGATTGAACCCATGTCTCCAGCACTCTAAGGTAGTGGTTCTCCTAGCTGTGAACAATGTGCTAGTTTTCCAGCACTGATTGTTGTTTCTGCTACATAATGAACACAAAGGGGTGACCTAGTCATGATGTATAAAATCATGAAGGGCATAGATTATTCCTAATGTTGGGGTACCACAAGCTAGAAGACATAGATTTGTTATTTTTAATACTTTATTTTCATCACACGCAGAGAAAAACTTCACTTTTGCGTGCCATCTATAGAGATAAGACCAGAAGCTCAAAAAACACAGGGGCAGAATTACACCAGTCAGCCCATCGTCTGTTCTGCCATTCCATCATGGCTGATTTATTTTCCCTCCCAACCTCATTTTCCTCCCTCCTCCCCATAATCTTTGATACCCTTACTAATAAAGAACCTATCAATAGACAATAGACAATAGGTGCAGGAGTAGGCTATTCAGCCCTTTGAGCCAGCACCGCCATTCACTGTGATCATGGCTGACCATTCACAATCAGAACCCTGTTCCTGCCTTCTCCCCATATCCCTTCACTCCGCTATCTTTAAGAGCTCTATCTAACTCCTTCTGGAAAGAATCCAGAGAATTGGCCTCCACTGCCTTCTGAGGCAGAGCATTCCACAGAACCACAACCCTCTGTGTGAAAAAGTTTTTCCTCAACTCCGTTCTAAATTGTCTACCCCTTATTCTTAAACTGTGGCCTTTGGTTCTGGACTCCCCCAACGTCGGGAACATGTTTCCTGCCTCTAGCGTGTCCAATCCCTTAATAATCTTATATGTTTCAATCAGATCCCCTCTCATCCTTCCAAATTCCTGTGTATACAACCACAGTCGCTCCAATCTTTCAACATATGACAGTCCCCGCCATCCCGGGAATTAACCTCGTGAACCTACACTGCACTCCCTCAAAGACTAGAATGTCCTTCCTCAAATTTGGAGACCAAAACTGTACACAATACTCCAGGTGTGGTCTCACCAGGGCCCTGTACAACTGCAGAAGGACCTCTTTGCTCCTATACTCAACTCCCCTTGTTATGAAGGCCAACATGCATTAGCTTTCTTCACTGCCTGCTGTACCTGCATGCTTACTTTCAGTGACTGATGAACAAGGACACCTAGATCTCGTTGTACTTCCTCTTTTCCTAACTTGACATCATTCAGATAGTGATCTGCCTTCCTGTTCTTGCCACCAAAGTGGATAACCTCACATTTATCCACATTAAACTGCATTTGCCATGCATCTGCCCACTCACCCAGCCTGTCCTAGTCACCCTGCATTCTCATAACATCCTCCTCATATATCACACTGCCACCCAGCTTTGTGTCATCTGCAAATTCGCTAATGTTACTTATAATTCCTTCATCTAAATCATTAATTTATATTGTAAATAGCTGCGGTCCCAGCACCTAGCGGTACCCCACTAGTCACTGCCTGCCATTCTGAAAAAGACCCATTAATCCCTACTCTTTGTTTCCTGTCTGCCAACCAATTTTCTATCCATGTCAGTACCCTACCCCCAATACCATTTGCTCTCATTTTGCCCACTAACCTCCTATGTGAGACCTTATCAAAGGCTTTCTGAAAGTCCAGGTACACTACATCCACTGGCTTTCCCATGTCCATTTTCATAGTTACATTCTCAAAAAATTCCAGAAGATTAGTCAAGCATGATTTCCCCTTCATAAATCCATGCTGACTCGGACCTATCCTGCTACTGCTGTCCAAATATGCCGCTATTTCATCTTTTATAATTGATTCCAGCATCTTCCCCACCACTGATGTCAGACTAACTGGTCTATAATTGCCTGCTTTCTCTCTCCCTCTTTTCTTAAAAAGTCGGATAACATTAACTACCCTCCAATCCACAGGAACTGATCCTGAATCTATAGAACATTGGAAAATGATTACCAATGCATCCACGATTTCTAGAGCCACCTCCTTACGTACCCTGGAATGCAGACCATCAGGCCCTGGTGATTTATAAGCCTTCAGTCCCATCAGTTTAATGCCATTTTCTGCCTGATGCGAATTTCCTTCCGTTCCTCTGTTACCCTTGGTCCTCTGGCCACTATTACATCTGGGAGATTGTTTGTGTCTTTCCTAGTGAAGACAGATCCAAAGTACCTGTTCAGCTCATCTGCCATTTCCTTGTTCCCCATAATGATTTCACCCGTTTCTTTCTTCAAGGGCCCAACTTTGGTCTTAACTAATTTTTTCCTCTTCACATACCTAAAGAAGCTTTTACTATCCTCCTTTATATTCTTTGCTAGCTTACCTTCGTACCTCATCTTTTCCCCCGTATTGCCTTTTTAGTTATCTTCTGTTGCTCCTTAAAAGTCTCCCAATCCTCTGGCTTCCCATTCATCCTTGCTATGTTATACTTCCTCTCTTTTATTTTTATACTGTCCTTGACTTCCCTTGTCATCCACGATCGCCCCTTTCTCCCCTTAGAATCTTTCTTCCTCTTTGGAATAAACTGATCCTGCACCTTTTGTATTATTCCCAGAAATACCTACCATTACCTATCAACCTCCACTGTAAATACGGTGCCTATAAAAAGTATTCTCCACCCTTGGGAGGTTTCATGTTTTTTTTTTGTTTCACAACATTGAATCACAGTTTGATATTTGTAATTAATTTAGAGCACTTTGTAGAGATCTGTTTTCACTTTGACACGGAAAAGTCTTTTTCTGTTGATGTGTGTCAAAAAAGACAAATTAAATCCACTGTGATTCAATGTTGTAAAACAATAAATCATGAAAACTTCCAAGGAGGGTTGAATACTTTTTATAGGCACTGTATTACTGGGAAGTTAGAGAATTGGGAGCTTTTAAAAACCAACAGAAGGCAACTCAAAATTCATTAAGAAGGTAAAGATGCAATGTGAAAGTAAGCTAGCCAATAATATTAAAAGAGATACCAAAAGTTTCTTCAGATACATAGTGTAAAAGTGAGGTGAGAGTGGACATTAACCAACCAGGAAATGATGCTGGAGAGGTAGTAATGAAGGGCAATGAAATGGTGCATGAACTGAATAAATATTTTGCATCAGTCTTCACTGTGGAAGACACTAGCAGTATGGTGGAAGTTCCAGGTATCAGGGAGATGAACTGTGTGAAGTTACCATAACCAGAGAGAAGGTCTTGAGAAACGAAAAGGTCTGAAGGTGGATAAGTCACCTGGACCAGATGGTGTACACCCCAGTGTTCTGAAAGGGGTGGCTGAAGAAATTGTGGAGGCACTGGTAATGATCGTTCAAGAATCATTAGATTCTGTCATGGTTCCAGAAGACTGGAAAAGTGTCACTCCACTCTTCAAGAAGGGAGAGAGGAAAAAGAAAGGAAATTAAGGCCGGTTAGTCTGACCTCAGTTGTTGGAAAGATGTTGGGATTAGTTGTTAAGGATGAGATCTCAGGGTTCTTGGAGGCACATGATAAAATTGGCCGTTATCAGCATGGTTTCCTCAAGGGAAATCTGTTGGAATTCTTTGAAGAAGTAACAAGCAGGATAATCAAAGGGGAATCAATTGAAGTTGTGTACTTGGATTTTCAGAAGGCCTTTGACAGGGTGACACACGTGAGGCTGCTTAACAAGCTACAAGCCCCTGGTATTACAGGAAAGTATGGATAAAGCAGTCGCTGATTGACTGGAGGCAAAGAGTGGGAATAAAAGGAGACTTTTTCGACTAGCTGCTGGTGACTGATGTCGTTCCACAGGGGTCTGTATTGGGACCGATTCTTTTTACGTTGTATATCAATGATTTGGATGATGGAATTGATGGTTATTGTTGAAAAGTTTGTAGATGACATGAAAATAGGTGGAGGGGCAGATAATTTTAAAGAAGTAGAGGGACTATAGAAGGACTTAGACAAATTAGGAGAATGAGCAAAGAAATGGCAGATAGTATATCATGTTGGGATGTGTATGGTCATGCACTTTTGTAGAAGAAATGAAAGGGTTGACTATTTTCTAAATGGAGAGAAAATGCAAAAAACTGAGGAGCAAAGGGACTTGGGAGTCCTTGTGCAGGAGTCTGTGGTGAGGAAGGCAAAAGCAATGTTAGCATTCATTTGAAGAGGACTAGAATATAAAAGCAAGGATGTAATGTTGAAACTTTATAAAGCACAGCTGAGGCCCCTTATCGTAGAAAGGATGTGATGAAACTGGAGAGGGTTCAATGGAGGTTCACAAAAATGATTCCAGGATTGAATGGCCTGTCATATGAAGAGTGTTTGATGGCTCTGAGCCTCTATTCACTAGAATTCAGAAGAATGAGGGGTGACCTCATTGAAACCTATTGAATGGTGAAGGGCCTTGATAGAGTGGATGTGAATAGGATGTTTCTTATGGTGGAAGAGTCTAAGACCAAAGGACACAGTCTCAGTATAGAGGGATGTCCATTTACAATGGAGATGAGGAAGAATTTCTTTAGCCAGAGGGTGGTGAAGCTGTAGAACTCTTTGCCACAGGCAGTTGTGGAGGCCAAGTATTTATGTATATTTAAGGCAGAGGTTAATAGTGCACTTGTGTGTTTATAACGCTACCATGACAAGTTTCCTTTGGGATCGATAAAGTATCTATCTAGATTCTTGATTGGTCAGTGCATGAAGGGATACAGGGAGAAGGCAGGAGATTGTGGCCGAGAGGAAAATTGGATCAGCCATGATGAAATAGTGGAGTGACTCAATGAGCCAAAATGGCCTAATTCTGCTACTATATCTATACCATAAGATATAGTCTTATATAGACAATGACTTGGCCTCTACAGCCATTCATAGCAATGAATTCCACAGATTCACCACCCTCTAGTTGAAGAAAGTCCTCCTCATCTCTGTTCTAAAGGGATGTCCTTCTATTCTGAGACTTTGCCCTGTAGTCCTAGACTCCCACACTATAGGACACATCCTCCCAATATCATCCACTCTATCTAGGCCTTTCAATATTCAATTGGTTTAATGAGATCCCCTTCATTCTTCTAAACTTCAACGAGCACAAGCGCAGAGCCATCAAATGCTCTTCATACGTTAACCCTTTCATCCCTGGGATCATTCCAGTGACCCTCCTCTGGGCCCTCTCCAAGGCCAACACAACTTCTCTTAGGTAAAGGGCCCGTAACTACTCACCATATTCCAAGTGTGCTCTAACCAATGCCTCATAAAGCCTCAGCATTCAATCCTTGTTTTTATATACTAGTTAGTCCTTTTGAAATGAATGGTGACATTGCATTTGTCTTCCTTACTACCAACTCAACCTGTAAGTTAGACTTTAGGCAATCCTGCACTAGTCCCTTCACACCCCTGATTTCTGAAATCTCTCCCTGTTTAGAAAATAGTCTACATGCTCATTCCTTCTACTAAAGTGCGTGACCATGCACTTCCCTACACTGCACTCCATCTGCCACTTCTTCGACCATTCCTCTGATCTGTTCAAATCAAATCCTTCTGCTGACTCCGTCCTGGCCCTTCCACCTATCATCTGCAAATTTTTTGCTGGTGCGTAGTTTGTGTGTGTCCAATCTCAACAAATCTGAAGAAAGTTGCTTCAGCAGGCCTGTGTCTTTGTGCATCTTACACACACAAGCACACCCTGGTGGGCACAGACAGCTCCTATGTGATCTGTGCTGCCATTTCGTCATATCACTACATCAAGAGAGTAGAAGAGGAAAGTAATAACAGTATACAGAATAAAGTGTTACTGTTGCAGATTAAAGTGCTGTGCAGGCAGATAATCAGTTGCAAGGCCACCGAGATTGTGAGGTCAAGTGTCCATCTTGTCATACAAAGGGACTGTTCAATACTCTCATAACAGTGGGACAGAAGTTCATCTTGAGTCTGGTGGTATGTACTTTCAGGCTCTTGTTGTTTCTGCCCAGTGGGAGTGGGGGAAAGATAGAATGTTCTGGGTGGCTGGGGTCTCTCATTCTGTTGGATGCTTGTCGGAGGGAGGGAGAACCGTAGGTAGAGTCTATGGAGTGTGATATGAGAGAGGGAAGATTCAAAGGAGACCTGACAAACAAGATTTTCTACACACAGGGTGATGGCTATATAGAAAGATCTAGAGGAGGAAGGAGTAGGGTTGGTACAGTTACAACATTGAAATGATATCTAGACAAGAACATTGATAGGAAAGGTTCAGGGGAATGTGAGCCGCATGCAGCCCAATGGAGATGTATGAACTGGCTGTAAGACTCTATGACTCTTTACTGAGTGTGGGCTGGCATGGACACAGTAGACCATGAGATACAGGAGCAGAATTAGGCCATTTGGCCCATCGAGTCTGCAGCCCCTCTGCCTGTGAAATTTCTGTTGCTTGGTGACAATACAATGGCAAAACGATGCACAACTGTCTGGTCTCAATCTGCAGCAGCTGTGAGGTTCCTGATACAGCAAATCAAATAAACTCTAGACCAAGAACGACAGAACTAGATGTTGCGTTGGCTGGCAGAGTCAGTGAATTAACAAATGTCAAGTTAAGCTCCCTGAAATACAGAAAACAAATGGCACGCTATTATAATAGGATCATTAGTTTATTGAGGGCTGTGTGGTGTCTGGTGGTGCGTGGAGTGTAGAAAATGGCACTGCAGAATTCTCCAAATCTATATCCACTCCCAGCATTCAGCAGGGTGACACATTTTAGCCTCAGGACACAGTGCTCGTCATCAGATGTTGCCACCCAACCTTTACTCCTTGCACTCTTGGGAAAGCAAATATCAGCCCAGATCACATAGGACCTCGCTGTGTCCGTGTGAGTGTGAGTGTGAGTGTGAGTGTGAGTGTGTGTGTGTGTGTGTGTGTGTGTGAGTGTGTGTGTGAGTGTGTGTGTGTGTGTGTGTGTGTGTGTGTGTGTGTGTGTGAGTGTGTGTGTGTGTGTGTGTGTGTGTGTGTGTGTGTGTGTGTGTGTGTGTGTGTGTGTGTGGTTTCACAAAAGGAGCACAAAGATACAAGCCTGCTGATGAAACAGATGCAACTTTCTCATCCTTTTGTTCAGCTGGGATTGGGCACACGCAAACTACGCGCCAACAAAAAATAAATAAATCAAACGGAACTTGCTGTCATTTTCGCCACCTCTCCCTGCCGCGCCAGCCTAAGGGAGCCGATGTTTTATTTTAAAACAGGGATTGGCATAAACACTATTGTCTGATTTCTCATAGCTAAGTACCTCTGTGAACTCAACGTCAGCATCTGGTTGGTATTACACGCTGACAGAGGGAGTAGCGGGGAGGGGGTAGTGGGTTCGAATATAACAGGGCTCCAGCGTTACCACGGCGTTTCTCTGACAGACAGGAATACAGGAGCCTGTTCCAAAACACACCATGGGTATCCTAGCCAGGGAAGGGACTCAGTGCAAGTGTTTTTTTCTCCCCAAGGCAGATGAAGAAATGTGTTAACAGTGCTAATGGTGCCAAGTATTATGCTTCGTTAAAAATTTAATCACCTGCAAGTGCGAAGCAAGTGCAAAGCAATCATGTTGTAATTAGCACAGCAATTAACACATTTTTTCCCTGATACCGGTCTGCATTATAAAGAAGTGCATGATTGCCATACTTAATGCTTTTGACAGATTTGAGTTTCCTATCAGGAAGTATTAATTTTGTCAAATTGAAATTCGGACTTGGTGACTGATGTCAATTTTGACTGCGCTACGCTACTCCACGTGTAACAGTGCACCAAGAAGACATGAAAATTCATTTCAAGAACAGAGGAAATCGTAAATGAGTTTCTTTCTCTCTCTCTCTCTCTCTCTCTCTTGGCCCCCCCCCCCCCCCGCAGTCCTTGGCCTGCTTTCTCCCAGGTCTATGGTGGGAGATGAGGTTAGTGCAGGGACCACTTTGCGACAGGTAGGGAAGGTGATGCTAGACAGGAGCAGCCAGGTGGGTTGGTTCTTCAATGGAGCTATTTCCATATTTTTCATTGGACTCCACTTGCCTCCATACAGACTCGCGATCCTCTCTGCCTCCAGGCCTGGGCTTCCCATGAGTCAGTGAAAATACTATAGCTTGTTCAATGAGACTTTGAGAACATCTCTGATGCAAAGAAATACAAAGACAGTAGGACTCTAATTAACTGTCTTTCTACCAATAAACAATACAGTTTATAAAGACACACAGGGAGAGTGCCGATGCTGGAATCTAGAGCAACAAACGATCTGCTGGAGGAACTCAATGCATCCAGCAGCATCTGTGGGAGGAAAGGAATGAGCAGGTTTGACAATTCCTTTCCTCCCACAGATGCTGCTTGACCTATTAAGATCTTCCAGCATATTGCTTGTTAATGAATTTTATAAATGTTCCCGTGGAAGAGAATTATAAATGTTCCTGTGGAAGAGAATTATAAATGTTCCTGCTTTAGATAGGCACAAATATGCATCAATAAATCCAGGAAATTTTTGTTTTTACTTATTGCTGTTGCAGTTACCCGCCATCCTGCTCTGGTGAAGATTTTGGGACCTCAAGACCAGGAATTTAGGTTTGACCATGTTTAGAAGGTGTTTAAGCACATACATTTTCTTCCTGGGGACAGGGGAGTCTGCAGATGCTGGAGTCCTGGTGCTGGCATTGAGCTGAAATACCTACCCTCCTTCACCCTCTACAGATGCTGCCTGACCTATTGAGTTCCTTCAGCAAATTGTATTTTCCCACATTTTGTAATGGTCCAGTCCGTGAAGTCTGCATTCCAGTTCCTGGTCCGGTCCGTGGATTCCGTATTCCAGCTATTCCTTTCTCCCCTTATTCCGTTGGGCGCCTTAATTGAGGCACCTGATTCTCGTTTCGGGCTGGCAACATGAATAGCTCTGGGGTCCAGTGATTCCTTGCTGGAACATCCTCGTCAGTAACCTCATCAGTAGCCTCCTCCGAATCCCCGTCAAGTTAACCCGCCGCATCGAGGGCTTGATGCTTCTTGGAGCCTTTTCGTGTCAAGATAAAGAACAGTCTATTGTTGTGTGGTTTTTTCTGTCCGTGTTCACTCCTCCGCTGGGTAAGTCCAGCCCCTGAGCGGGGAGTGGTCTCAGTGTTTTGTGCCCAGTATCTAAGAAGAATCTCGGCTCTATGTCCTGTGTCCAAAGAGGAGCCCTGGCTCAGTGTTCCATGTCTTGTGCCTAAGTCAAGTTTGAGCCTAGTCCAAGCCGAGAGTCAAGTTCCAAGTCCAAGCCAGGTCTGATTCAAGTCCAAGCCAGGTCAGAGTCAAGTCCTAGCCAAGTCCGAGTCCTAGTCCAAGTCCAAGCCAAGAGCCAAGTCTAGACCCTGGTGCCCAGTCCCCGCCAAAATCCGAATCCCGAGTCATGACCTGTGTTCCCTGTCAAGTTCAAGTCCCAAGTCCAAGTCCAGGTTTCCTGTTTGTCACTCTTCGCCTACCTTCATGTTATCATTTTGTCCTCGCTCCTTGGCTTCCCTAGCATTCTTAATAAACATAGTCCAGTTCCTATTACTTCAGTGTCTGTGTCTCGCATTTGGGTCCGCTTCCATCGCCCCCTTACGACAGAACAGCCCAGTCAAACATGGACCCAGCGACACAGACACTGTCGGTAAACTCTCACCATTCAGGGTTCCCTCTTGTTGAAAACACCCCACCTGCCCAGGTCCTTGATAATCCGGGAAAGCCTGTTGGGGGGGAGGTACTGTCATGGTCTGATCCATGAAGTCCACATTCCGGTTCATGGTCCAGTCCATGGATTCCGTATTCTGGCTATTCATTTTTTCCCTTGTTCCGTTGGATGCCTTAATTGAGGCACCTGATTTTCATTTCAGGCTGGCAACATAAATAGCTCTGGGGTCCAGTGATTCCTTGCTGGACCGTCCTCGTCAGTAACCTTGTCAGAACACCCGTCAAGTTAACCTGCTGTGTCAAGGGCTTGCTGCTTCTTGGAGCCTTTTCATGTCAAGATAAAGAACAATCTGTCATTGTGTGGTTTTGTCTCTCCGTGTTCTCTCCTCCACTGGGTAGGTCTGGCCATTTGCCACTACCCTGAGGGGGAACGGTCTCAGTGTTTTGTGCCCTGTGCCTCAGAAGAGTCCCAAGTCTATGTCCTGTGTCCAAGGAGGAGCCCCAGCTCCGTGTTCTGTGTCCTGTGTCTGTCAAGCCTGAGCCTAGTCCAAGTCGAGAGTCAAATTCCAAGTCCAAGTTGAGAGTCAAATTCCAAGTCCAAACCAAGACAGAGTCACGTGTCAAGTCCAAGCCAGGTCAGAGTCAAGTGTCAAGTCCAAGCCAGGTCAGAGTCAAGTGTCAAGTCCAAGCCAAGAGCTAAGTCTAGACCCGGGTGCCGAGTCCCTGACAAGGCCTGAGTCCTGAGTCATGACCTTTGTTCCCTGTCAAGTTCAAGTCCCAAGTCCAAGTCCAGGTTTCCAATTTGTCACTCTTCGTCTACTTTCATGTTATCATTTTGTCCTCGCTCCTTGGCTTCCCTAGCATTCTTAATAAACATAGTCCAGTTCCTAGTACTTCAGTGTCTGTGTCTTGCATTTGGGTCCACTTCCATTGCCCCCTTATAACACACTTTCCTTTTGGATAGTTATTGATCATCCCCTATACATGCGTACTGGCATGTACTTTTGTGTCTGTACATGTAGGTGCAGGTGTGCATTCATGAGTGTGTGCATTTGTGTGTTCATAATAAGTGGAACTAGATAAGGGTGAGATAATGAGCAGCTGGAAGTGGTGGAGGGGGAGTGGAAGGGGAGAGGAAAGGTAGGCCAAAGGAAAAGAAAGATGGTATTGACAATATAATGTTGGTGAATTGGTGGTTACAGCCCAGTGGTTGTGGGTGGAATGGGAGACATTCTGTGAGTAGTTTGTGCACCAGCTCAATGTTATCCATGAGGGATATGAGCATGGGCTTCCTGCAGATTGGCACACAAATACCACCAGGAGATATTCATTTGTACCTACTACCACCCCCAAATAAAGATGAGCATAGAATAATACAGCAACGGAATAAGCCCCTTGGTCCATAATGGGCAACCATGATGCCAATTTAAGTTGCATATCTGCCCACATGTGGTCTATATCCCACAATTCCCTGCTGCTTCATGTGTCGGTCTAAATACTTCTTAAAATATTGTTATGTTATCTATTTCCATCCCTTCCCCTGAAAGGTTGTTCCAGAAAACTCTGTATATAAAAAAAAACTTGCCGGGGAAATATCTTTAAACTTTCCTCCCTCTCACTTTAAACCTATATCCTCTTAATCTGACACTTCCATCCTGAGAAAAAGAGTCTGACTAAATAACCCCTCATAATTTTATAAGCTTCATTCAACCTCTAATGCTCCAGATAAAACAATCCAAGTTTGTCCAATGCCTCCTTACAGCAATTACTCCCTAATCCATGCAACTTCCTAGTAAATCTTATACACCCTCTCCACAGCCTCCTCATGCCTTCCTGTGCATTGACCAAAATTCCATTCTCTAAATGAGGCCTAACCAAAGTTGAATACAGCTGCAACAATATGCCTTGAAATACTCTAAAAGCATTAACAAACACTTCAATAAACATGTCTAAACATTTAAATGTCTAAAAAAAATGGTATTAGCTAACTGCTAGCACTGACTGCATTGATACTTACAAGTCTGATTTTGAAATTACAAGATGCAACTATGTAAACATTGGCAGCTTGCTATTAGAAAAGAGTGCACAGTAGGGATCTACGTGACAAAAATAGTCTGGAAATTGATCTTGTAGGGACAATGGAAGGTTTCATATTGCACATATGGATATAAACGTACTTATCCAAAAATACACCTTGCAGAGACACTAACTCATGGATAGCAAATCAGTGGATAAGAAGAAGTGAGTGCAGGCAGCTCCATAGGTATGGAGAGGTTGGACGAACTCGGTACCAGGCCTTGCCTAAATTTAGAATTTTGGAGATGGCTTATTGATAATCAAAATCTTAAATTTCTTTGACACTTTAAGCTAAAGGTGTCAAAACATTCCGAGATGATCCATAGGAGCGTTGTCAATTTAAACCTGACATTGAGCCATGTAAGGAGATAGTAAGTACTATATCCTTCATAACTCAATGTTAATTTTGTGGCTTCAAATCACAGATCTTTTTTCTTTTGTAGAGTTGGTGAAAATAATTGCTCGGGTGTTGCCATTTACCTCTTCACTCTATCCCCTGCAACAGCCAGGATCTCCCTGAGGCCAGTTACATTAATTCCGTTTACCACTCCTACACCAACATGCTTGTTCATGGCCGCCTCTGCTGTAAAATTGAGGCTAGACACAGATTAGAGGAACAACACCTCATATTCCACCTGGGTGCTCTCCAACCCAGTGTATGAACATCAATTCCTCTAACTTCCAGTAACCACTCCCTTCTGTCCATTTCACCACCTTCACCCATTGCCCTTTGTTTTCTCTTATCCCACTGGCCCCACCAATCCATCTGTTACCCCTCGCCTGCCCCTCAACCTGCCATCACCCACACATTCCTCTCTTTATTCCATGGCCCACTCCTATCAAATTCCACCTTCTTTGGCCTTTTGATTCTTCTATGTATCACCTCCCCAATTCCAGCACTATTTCAGCTATCCCCGGCCCCATCTGCATATAACCACTCTTCATCTGGATCCACCTATCACCCACCAGCTCACACTTTTACACTGCTTCTCTCCTCTTTTACCTTCCAGTCTTGATGAGGTGTCTTGATGAGGTGTCTTGACCAAAGCATTCCTGGCCACCAAGCTAGTCCCAGTTCCTTATGTTCAGCCCAGACCTCTCTGAGACCTGCCCTCCATGCACGGGATCTATCTAAGTACTTTTTAAATTATACTATTGTACTTGTGTCAACCACTTCCACTGGCAATTCATTACAAAAACACATCAGCCTCTGCATGAAAAAGTTGACCCATAGGCCACCTTTAAATCTTTCCCTTCTCACCCCTATGCTCACTAGTTTTCAAGTCCCCTGCCCTGGGAAAAGACTGTTACCATCTTCCCTATTTGTGCCTTTGATCATTTTAAACATTTCTAGAAAGTCGCCCTTCATTCTCCTTCGGACCAAGCAAATAAAGAGCCTGGCCAACCTCTCCCTATAACTCAGACCTTCTGGTCCTGGCAGCATTCTTATAGATCTTCTCTGCACTCTTTCGATCTTAACCACGTCTTTTCTATAACCATAGCCATACACGGTACTCCAAATGCAGCTTCACCAACAACTTACACAAGTGCATCATAATACACTTTTACTACTTTTAGACACGGACATTGACATTGACACAGACTACAGCACAATTTTCAGCTCACAATGTTGTGCCAACCCTTTAACCAACTCCAAGATCAATCTGGCCCTTCCCTCCCACATAGTCCTCCATTTTCCTTTCATCAATGTGGCTATCTAAAAGTCTTTTAAATATCCTGAATGTATCTGCCTCTGTCACCAGCCCCGGCAGCAAATTCCAACCCCTCTATACAAACACCTTATCAATATGTTCCCTCATATTAGCCAATTCCACCCTGAGAAAAAAAATCTCTGCCTGTCCACTCTACCCAGGCCTCTTATCTTCTTGTACATCTCTATCAAGTCATATCTCATCCTCCTTGTCTAAAAAGAAATGCTCAAACTATCCTCACAAGAAATACTTTGTAGCATCCTGTTAAATCTCCTCTGTACCCTCTCTAAAACTTCCACATCCTCCCTATCGTGAGGCAACCAGAACAGTACAAACACTCCAAAGCGTCGCCTACCCAGAGTTTTATGGAGCTGCAACATGGCTCATGGCTTTTGAACATTTGTCTCTCAATCTCGCCTCATTTCCATTCTATCGCCACCCCCTGTTTCTGTTCCTTCTTCTCGGTTTCTATCCCACTACCTTCTCCTCACTTCAATAAAAACAGTTCATTTTCCAATTCCCCATCTGTTTCGACTTCAACCTTTTTAAAAATTTTTGCATGGCTAATCCCCGAATGGGTGCGTACAGTAAGCAGATCCTACTTTCATTAGGCGAAATGTTTGAGAAGGCAGAAACAAAAACAGAAAAAGCCAGAAATACTCAGCAGATCAGGCCGCAGCTTCGAGAAGGAAAACAGGGTTAGCACTTCAGGACTTTCACCAGGACTGAAAAGGAGACAAATGAGGTTTGTAAAGCTGCGGCAATACACAAAGTGCCAGAGGAGTTCAGTGTGCCAGGTAGCCTGGACACTTGACATCAAGACCCTTCAGCGGACTGAAAGAAAGAGAAGAGATACCCAGTTTAAAAAGATGGAGAGAATGGTTGGCAGGCGATAGATGGATCTAGGTAAGGGAAATGATGTGGCTAAGGGAGGAGTATATTTCAAAATGATGACAGAAGCAGGGACTTGATAGGTGGAACTGAGAAAGGGTTAAAGATGATGAAATCTGATAGAATTGGAAGAATGAGCATGGGATAAAGGGTGGGGAGGGAAACCAGTGAGGGGAGTGTGTGAGGGTGGGGGGCAAATGGAGAGGGTGGGTGGGGAAAAGAGAGGTTGGCAGTGGGAGATTATTGAATCAGGAAGAGAACGAAAAGAAAAATGTGGGAAAAGGGGCAGAGGGAGAGCACTTACGCATAGTTAGAGAATTCAGATTTCATGCCACCAGGTTGTAAAGCTGCAGCGAGGGTGGGAGAAGGGAAGACTAAACCACAGTTAGGCACGTAGTTTTACTCCTCATCTTAAAGTACGGAAGAGAGGTCAAAATTTTACAGGGAATATTGCAAATCTTAACCAATGGGCTGGCGTAAGCCAATGGTTACAATTGGACTCAAATGTGGTCAAATATTCTGGAACGAGTGTTTGAGCTCAGAAGCAAAGAAAACTTTTGTAGTTTTCCTAGGGAACCCTTCGGGGTTAAGGAGGAATTGTTTCCACTCCAGTTCTGTTGGTTGATAAGGTCAGTGGGTTAGGAGGTGCTGGATGGAGCAAGATGTGTAGGCATTCTTTCACAATGAAGGACTGATATTGGCTTTGAAGAAAGAAGTCATTGTATTTGAGAGAGAAAATCAAAGATTTCACTTTTGTGAAGAAAGTGGAGATTGAATGAACACAAAACACTGCAGGAAGTCAGTGTGTCCAGCTGCACCTATAGAGGGATATGAACAGTTAATGTTCTTCCTACACCAAAGTAGGATCATGCAGGATTTACAAACTTTCTGACATTGTGATAGTATCTAATGTGAAACTATTTTAACTGGCAGGTGGGAATGTAAACACAGACTAAGGGCACTTAGCGAAAGAGCAGAGACTTCCCCCAAGGTTGAGGAGTCCACAACTGGGAGGCAATAGGATTAGGGTGAGAGGGAAAAATTTGGAAACGGTGGTGAGTTTTTGAAATGAACTGTCAGAGAAAATGGTTAGACAGGCACATAGAATCATCTAAGAATCCTTTGGATAGGTACATGAAAGGGCGGAGCTTAGAGGCATATGAACTGAAGGCAGAAACCTGAGACTGGACAGGTGGGCTCCATGGTTGGCATGTATGGGTTGGGTAGAAACGTCTGCATCCATGCTCTAAATCATATCTGTGCTGTATTGTTCTACGACTCACTAAAATCACTAGAATCTAGAATGGTTCCGGAAGACTGAAAAATTACAAATATCGTCCCACTCCTTAAGAAGGGAGGGAGGCAGAAGAAAGGAAACTATGCCTTTGACAAGATGTAGCACATGAGCCTGCTGAACCAGATAAGAGTCCAAGTGTTATAGGAAAGATGCTAGCAGGGATGGACGATTGGCTGACTGGCAGAAGGCAAAGAGTTGGAGTAAAGGGGGCCCTTTCTGGTTGGCTGCCGGTGACTAGTGGTGTTCCACAGGGGTCAGTGTTGGGACCACGTTTTTTCGTGATAGATATGAATGATTTTGATGATGGTATTGAAGGCTTTGTGGCCACGTTTGCCGATGATACAAAGATTGTTGGAGGGGTGGGTAGAGTTGAGGAAGCAGGGTGCCTACAGGACTTAGACAGATTGGGAGAATGGGCAAAGAAGTAGCAGATGGAATATAGAGTAGGGAAGTATATGGTCATGCGCTTTTGTAGAAGCAAAAAAGGCATAAACAATTTTCCATATGGGGAGAAAATTCAAAATTCAGAGGTGCAAAGGGACTTGGGATTCTTTGTGCAGGAGTCCCTAAAGGTTATCTTGCAGGTTGAGTCAATGGTAAGCAAGGTAAATAAAATGTTAGCATTAATTTTGATAGGATTAGAATATGAGAGGAAGGATGCCATGTTGAGGCTTTATAAGCCATTGGTCAGGCTGCACGGAGTATTCTGAGCAGTTTTGGGCCCACATCTTAGAAAAGGTGTGCTGACATTAGAGATGGACCAGAGGACGGTCATAAGAATGATTCTTGGAATGAAAGGGTTAACATATTAGGGGCATTTGATGGCTCTGGGCCTGTATTTGCTGGAATTTAGAAGAATGAGGGGGGATCTCATTGAAATCTATCGAATATTGAAAGGCCTTGTTAGAGTGTATGTGGAAAGGGTGTTAGTTTAGGACTAGAGGGCACAGCCTCATAATGGAGGAACGTCCATTCAGGATATAGATGATGAGGAACTTCTTCAGCCAGAGGGTGATGAATCTGTGGAATCCATTGCCACCGACAGCTGTGAAGGCCAAGCCATTCAGTATATTTAAAGTGAAGGTTGATAAGTTCTTGATTACTAAGGGCTTCAAAGGTTATTGGGGGGAGCCAGGAAAATGGGATTGAGAGGGGTAATAAATCAACCGTGATGGAATGGCAGAGCAGGCTCAATGGGCTGAATGGCCTAATTTTGCTTGTATGTCTTATGGACTCAAGACTCTACGTGGTAAGGGAGAATAACTTGTTATAATTGGGGCTACACTGCCTGAAAGGATGATGGAATAAACCAATAAAGAAATCAATAAGGACTTCCAAAAGATTATTGGAAAAATATTTGAAAATCAGAAATATATCCCTGGGCTATGAATAATGGGAATAAGTGGATAGTAGTTTTGAGAAGCCAGGCCGCTCACAATGAACTGAATGGCCTCTTGCTATGCTATGTGTTGGACCAGAAGTGTTTGCCAGTTTGGATCATTTATTTGTTGCATCTAAGACCTGGTGGTAATCACTGCTGCCAGGCTGATTGGGGGATACGCAAAGCATTACCAATGCTCATCTGCAAGACACAATGCAGCAAAGCGGAGCAAATTAATGAATTAATGTTTTGCAACAGTTTCACGGGCCATGATCACAACACAAGTACAGCTACAAACTGTTCCATCAGGGCCTTCCGTTTGGAAGGTCCTGTTACTGCACTGGCACACGACGTGTTACACATGGGGTGTTTTTCTGCTTCCCTCACTTCTTCATTTCCTGTGATCTCTCGACATCACTCTGACTACCATATTGTGTGATAAAAATTTGTCAACACCTCTTTCTCTTTCTGTGGCAATGAAATTGCCCTGTATAAATGCCATGTCTTTGTTAAAATACCTTCTGGTGGAATGGCCCTGTATGTGAGATATCAAAGCCTCAGCGTGGGATAGAAAGCGAAATGTGTTAATCTTAGTCCCCGACACCAACCCTAACCTGACAGACAAGTTACACTCTTTGTGAGTGCATGCTCTGTGTATTGTATACAATCGGCACTGTGGGCACATCATCTGTTTTGTATGTCACCAACGAAACACCCCTTTCTAGAAACCTTTGACATTAGTTAATTTAATTGCATAGCAAACATGAAATGCCTGGGAAGTGGTAATGTTTTGTAGCAGTCGTTTAACACTCATTCATTTATCACAAACGTGTAAAACCCAAGATGTTTCACTTTCCTACCAAATTAAGACATACTCTCACAATCATTTAGGAGGATTAGTCACAGATATAACCTGCCTACAATGATACGGGATCTGTGTATTTGTTCACACGCAGCCTCGTTTATTTTCCAATTGAACAAGCTTGGGTCTATTGTTGGATAACTAGCAAAGATATATATTTTTAAATTATTTGATCTAACATCAATTTATTTTAAATCCAATGCACATCTTGCTTTAAGGCAGCTTCCATGTGGCACTTGACTATATTGTTTGCACTATCTCATCTCTCAAATCTGTAAATTCCTAGATAGAGAATGCAGAGCTGATTGCATAGTATGACGGCTTCAGCCTTCTCAGAATTAGTGTAACACAGAATCATAGATTCACCATGACTACAGAAGGCCATTCAGCCCATTAAGCCCATGCCATGTCTTTGCAGAGCAATCCAGGTATTGGGAATCCATTCAATCCCATGGAGACACATGCTGGAATCTGGAACAACAAACAACCTGCTGGATGAACTCAGCGGATCGAGCAGTATCTGTGGCGGGAGAGGAAAAGTTGACATTTTAGGTCAAAACCATGCATCAGTTCTGGTTGGAGAGAGCAGGAAAGCCACGTCATGGTCACCATACCTCGAAGAGACCTCACAGAGGAGTAGCATAATGGATTTACAAGAGACTGAAGGTGCTGAATTTGGAGCAACGATCATTCTGTTGAAAGAACTTGACTGATTGCACAGCCTTTGTGATCCTCAAACCTTGAACTATTCAACTAGGGAACAGCTTCTGCCTGTACATTCTGTCTAAAATATTCATAAATGTTTAGGTGAAGGGTCTTGATCTGAAATGTCCACTGACCTGCTAAATTCCTCCAGCATTTTTTTTTGCACCATATTCCAGTATCTGCTGTCTCCTGTTCCATCATGACCATGAGCACTTTTGTCAAATCTCCTCTAACCTTCTATGGTCCAAGGAAAACTAACCAGAACTTTTTTTTCCCCATTATTTATATCTTGGGTTTTATTCATAAATATTTGTTCCTTTTAAGCACTGGATCTTTACATGAGTCCTCATTAGGATGTGTTATTGGCAACATATGCAATGGAAGGAAGAAAAAAAAATAATCATATAAAAAATGTTGTAACATTTTAAATGAACTTTTGAATATTGGATAATAGCACTTACTGCTGTGTTGCAGTAATTTTCATTTTTTTCTGTATCTAATGACTTGCTGATAGCTCAACTACTCTGTAGGGACACCAAATGATTATAGTAAGGATGAGTGATCTTTGTAGGATATGACTGATTGGTATGGTAATACACAGGCTGGGCTGTAAGCTGTTATAGACAATCAATTATACCACTGTGTGGAACTCCAATACATACTTCATTCACAGTTTGTCAACTGGGATTATGGTATTACATTATAGCACTTAATTTTACTTAACATTCAACTCAAATTATACACAACAGCTAAATAGTTAATACGTTTGGCTACAAGACATCTTTATGGATAAAATTCAATCGAATCAAGAAGAAGCTGATTTCCTGGCAATTTGTAGCAGTTTCCAGAGGAAGTATTATATCAGTGGAAGAAAGGAAAGTTCTCAAATATTTAATTATATTATTTCAAAGATCAGTGAGAAAAGTTGGGACATGCACTCTACATTAATCAGACCATGCTGCAATATTAACTGATAGAGCAACTGTAAAATATGAGACAAGGATTGTGTAATATTTTATAGCTTTTTATGCAAGATTAGATTAATAAATTTAAATTAGTCCAATAAAGCCATTTAGGAACATATTATAGCCAGATAAAATGCAACAGTTATCAATTAGCATGTTCCATCTCATAAGGCCAGACATCTGATTTATTCAGTGTATCATTTAAAGGAACAAGTAAAGCGATATTAAACATAGACTCATGTCAGAACAGTTTACATTTCTGCACAATCACAATCTGTGCAAGTTCCTGCCAATGATTACATTTATTACTGAATCTTCACTGTGCTCTGCTCTTGATCAGTAATGGTAAAGTTAATCAATGTTAATCAGGCACTTTGATTCACCAATATCTGTTTTTATGCTATTATTTGCTTGTGAATCCTTTCCTACTGTATATAGTGGATATCTATGCTGCAAATATAATATTCATACACTTTGAATACTCTTAAAATATATTATAAGCATACAAAATACTTGCCGATTGAAAGGTTGGATCAATCAGATGTGATATTCAAAACACCCACTTCTCAACTATACTGACCTTTCATTCCTTAAACTTAGCTACCAGAAAATTTGAAGACTCAAATACACGTGTACAGGCCTCCATATCCAATTCCCATACCTTCCATCATTTGCTCATGGAGTTCCAGCTCCTAAAATTTATTCCTGTAATTTGGACTGCCAGTTTAGGATAATTTCCTGGACAATTTTATGACATGAAGTGACATCCTCAAATCCCCATAACTGCTCACCCATAGTGTGTAACTTGAATGATCCAAATCCGTTTCATGCCACAGTCTTTATTATCTAAATGGTGATCATTTATCAAAGAGTTATATCTTCCATTTCAAATTCACTCACCACTAGTAGACAGAATGAATCAAAGAAAAAGTTTTAAATGCAAATTGATGTAATTCCCTTTTGATATAACTGGTGGGATGCTTGTAGTATTTCTCTGGAAGTGAATTGTTAAAACCCAAGCCAGTTGTGGTTTGGTGTGTGGCACTTTTCCTCTTGCTTTTCATTCAGAAGAAACTGTGTTCAAAACCCATTGCAGAAAACCGGATGCACCAATCTATGCTGACATCCATGTATCAGAAAAATCTGGATGGGTAGGGTCTTTAATTTTGTTGGCTGCTTTACTGAGGCAAGAAGTATAGGCAGAGTCCTTGGAGGGGAAATAATGAGTCGAGTACAGGTAGGAGATCGAGAGCTTAGTGAAATGATGTCATGTTATCAATCTTTCCTTCAGTGTCAGCAAAACAAAAGCGCTGGTTGCTGACTTCAGGAAGGGAGGCAATGCACATGCTCCTGTCTGCATCAATGGTGTTGAGGTTGAGAGGGTTGAGAGTTCCAAGTTTCTAGGAGTGAACAACACCAAAAGCCTATCCTGGTCCAAAAAGACATAGATGTCTTGGCCAAGAAAGCTCACCAATGGCTCTACTTCCTCGGCGGGGGGGGGGGGGGGGGAAGGAATTTTGCATGTCCCCATCAACCCTGACCAAATGTTATTGATGTGCCATAGACATCACCCTGTCTGCATGTATCATGGCTTGGTATGGTAACTGCTTTGCACATGACGACAGGAAACTGCTCTGCACATCACAGAAACCAGCCTCCTCTCCGTGGACTGCCAATAATTCCCACTGCTTCAGTAAATTAGCAAGCATAATCAAAGACCCCCTTCCACCCTAAACATTCTCCCTTCTCTGCTCTTCCATTGGGAGGAAGATACAAAAGCCTGAAAGTGCATACTACCAGATTCAAGGACAGCTCCTACCTGTTGTTTCAAGACTATAAAAGGTTCCTAGTATGATAAGATGGACACTTGATCCTACAATCTAACTCATTAAGATCTTGTACATTATTGTTCACCTGTTCTGCATTCAATGTAGCTGGTACATTTTATTCTGCATTGTTATTGTTTTACCTTGTTCTTCCTTACTGAATTGTGCAATGATTTGATCAGTAAGAACAATATTCAAGACAAGGTTTTCACTGTATCTTGGTATATGTAGCAACAATAACCCAATCCCAATTCCAATTACAAGCTGTTCTCTGTACTTTCTTGCAGTCACAGGGAGTGCAGTTGCCATACCAAGCTGTGATATATCCAGTGTGTCAATAAAAATTGGTAAGGGTCAATGGGGATATGACACCTGAAGAAGTACAGTACAGGTGATTGGCCTGAGTGATGGATCAAATATCATTAGGAAATTATGTGCTGTTGTTCGATACTAATGGTATGCCTAAAAGATACTCATGGCACCAATTGTCTGCCTGAAGCAAAGAAAAACTATCCCTGTCAATGACAATTCACTATGGCTCCATTACATAACTGGGTCATTCCTTGGCAAAAGGTATAGTGTAGGGGTGGGGTGCAGTCCCTACCACCAAAGTTGTAAAGCATAAACAGACAGAAAATGGAATTGGGCATAGTTCCGAGCAGTGAGCATTAGTCCCAGGAGTGGCTTTTCCAGGGATTTTGAGGGCACAGGAGTCCTTTCTGAGACAGACTAGGTTTTCTGAATATTTGCACATTGAGATTGCCAGTCTTTACCACGGGGGTTAACTCTCTGGTCCAATGTTCTCAGGTCTGGCAACTGTCAACGTCCAACAGGTTTTGAATCTGTAGTGCAGATCTATACTAACTTAGAACTTCCAGCCAAGATCTTTCTATACCCATGACAGTATAGCTAAGCATCAGTGACACCATTGTTGGTGGTAGAATTGCAGATGGCAATGAGCAGATGTACAGGAGTGAGACAGATTGGCTGGTGGAGTGGTGCTGCAATGCCAACCTCACAATCAACTCCAGCAAGACCAAGAAATTGATTGTGGGCGTCAGGAGAACACACACCAGTCTTAATTGAGAGGTCAGCAGCGGAAAGGGTAAGCAGTTTCAGGTTCCTCTGTAATCAGCTCAGAGAATCTATCCTGGGCCTGACACATTGTCAACAGCTCTACCATTACGAGTTTGAGGACACTGACTATATCACCAAAGACTCTTACAAATTTCTATAGATGTTCAGCGGAGAGCATTCTGACTGGTTGCATCACAGCCTGGTATGGAAACACCAAAGCACAGGATCGCAAGAGGCTGTAGAGGGTTGTAGGCCCAACAAGCTCCATCAGGGGCACAGCATTCCCCACCATCACAGGTGTTTTAAAGAGGCAGGGCCTCAGGAAGGTATCATCTACCTCACCATCTGGAACATGCCTTCTTCTTACTACTACCATCAGGGAGAAGGTATAGGAGCCTGAAGACACACAGTCAACAATTCAGAAACAGCTTTTTCCCTCCAGCGTCAAATTTCTTAATGATCCATGCACCTATAAACACTACTTTGTTATTCCTTTTATTTGCACTACTTATTTATTTATAGTAATTTTACATTTTTGTACTATACTGTTGCCACAAAACAATGAATTTCATGTCATATAGGTCTTTGATAATAAATATGATTCTAATTCTGACACAAAATGAATTAAAATCTGTACTAATCTACAGGCAATTAACCTATTTGAGCAACATCTGTGATGTCAGTGGACAATGGTTCCAATTTACCGAAACATCTGGTTATGGACAGCTCTTGCAGCCCTGTCATGACCCAGAAAGTGTATATAGTTAAAAAGAACAGCTCTGCTCAGAAGGACAGGATTGGGAGCAACGCCTGAGGTCCGCCGACAGTCAGGTCCCAAGGGGGCCAGTCTAGAGAGTTTCAAATTGTCATATCTCTTGACCTTATTGTCAGATGAAAACCATTTCCTGGCCCATTGCACAGAAGGGGTGGAAGTTGTCATGAAGCCACTTACGTAGGATTGGCACATTCCTTTGCACTTGCTTGTCAATAGCTTGTTTTATTGTAGGATATGGAGCCCAGTCATCAGGCTCATTTTCACGTCTCTGCATTTCTTGGAACCCTTTAAGAGGGAGAAGATGTACACATTAAGAAGAAATACAACTGAAAGCAAAGCTAAAAGAAACAGTTTCTCCAAGAGCCCCCAAGGTTGTTGCAGGGAACACGTCTGCATTATTCTGGGTAGCAAAGTTTTTATTTCCTTAGGCAGCAAGGAGAGATGACTGCCACATTCTCCAAGAATCAAATATAAGATTGAGCCCAGCTCTACTTGTTGTGGCCAGGTTTTACCACACTCCAATGCTTGTGTTGTCTCTGGCCACCTCCAGGCAGCCTCAGGGCTCTGTATCGATAACTCCTGACAAACTGAAGTGTAATAAACAGAAGAGTGAGGCCGAATGAAACATCCATTATTTTAGTTGATGGATATTGTGGAAAGGGTGCTGAACTTGGAGGGTAGACACTAAGTATTGCCGATTTGATTCCTTTTGAATCAAAGGAAATTTTATTTTCTTAATTTCATAATTGTTGACTCACTACTTGTGTGAAGTAGTGTGAAAGAGTGACATCTTGCAAAGTGGGAGCCATTTGAAAACGTCAAGTCTTGTCTGGAGTCAGTCATTGTTTGTAGTAAGCAAGGTAGTGACATCTTGCAGGGTGGGAGCCATTTGAAAACTGCAAGACTTGCCAGGAGTGGGTCATTGTTTGAAGGAGCGAGAGGCTTGAAGGCAGGTACCTGGATGGCTCTCAGGAGAGGGCAAGGGAATAGGCAGCTAATGTAGAGTACACCTGCGGCCGTTCCCCTCAATAATAAGGATACAACTTTAGATACTGTTGGGGAGATGACCTACCAAGGAAAAGCCCCAGCAAGTAGGTCTCTGGCACTGAGTATGGCTCTGTGGCTTAGAAGGGGAAGAGAAGAGGAGTGCAGTAGTGAGAGAGGATTCCATATTTAGAGGAGGTGACAGGAGATTCTGTGGACGTGAGAGAGACACCCAGATGGTGTGTTGCCTTCCTGGTGCCAGCGTCAGGGATGTCTTAGATTGGGTCCACAGCTTATAAAGGGAGAGGGTGAGCAGCCAGAAGTTAGGGTACATTTTGCTACCAATGATGCAGGCAGGAAAAGGGAGGAGGTCTTGAAGAGTGAATATTGGGTGTTAGGTAGAAAGCTGAACAGCAGGGTCTCCAAGGTAATAATCTCAGGAATACTGCCTGTGCCACATGCCAGTGAGGGTAAGATGAATGCAAAGCTGAGGAATTGGGCAGTGTTGTCTCTATGCACAACTACATATCAAGTAAATAAAAGCACGTATGTGGGAGATAGCTTTAACTGGTGTATTCACATTGCAGCAAGAGAGAAAGCAATGCTCATGCACAGACAACAGATCAATACGCGGTGCTGGGAGGGGTTCATTGCTCTAAAAGAAATAGATCCATACATTACACTTCCTCTTCCTTTAGATTAATGCAACATAAACTGTAAATGTACAAAATATTCAATTCCCATTTCGTAAACCCATATTCCAAATAAACATACTTCTACAATAACAGTCCATAACTATCTTCACAGTTCTAAAGTTTCAGTTTTTAGGGAGGCACTCTGTTTCTTTCAGGATAGCACCTCTGGACCTGTGGGGTGGCTTCAGGTTTGGCAGGTGTCTTGTCTAAGACAACACTCTCAGTTTCTGGTATCACATAGAAACATAGAAAACCTACAGCACAATACCGGCCCTTTGGCCCACAAAGTTGTGCTGAACATATCCCTACCTTAGAAATTACTAGGCTTATCCATAGCCCTCTATTTTTCTAAGCTCCACGTACCTATCCAAAGGTCTCTTAAAAGACCCTATCGTATCCGCCTCCACCACCGTTGCCAGCAGCCCATTCCACACACTCACTACTCTCTGCGCAAAAAACTTACCCTTGACATCTCCTCTGTACCTACTCCCCAGCACCTTAAACCTGTGTCCTCTTGTGGCAACCATTTCAGCCCTGAGGAAAACCCTTGACTATCCACACGATCAATGCCTCTCATCATCTTATACACCTCTATCAGGTCACCTCTCATCCTCCATCGCTCCAAGGAGAAAAGGCCAAGTTCACTCAACCTATTCTCATAAGGCATGCTCCCCAATCCAGGCAACATCCTTGTAAATCTTCTCTGCACTCTTTCTATGGTTTCGGCATCACGTTGCTGTCAGTGACATCATCCCTGAGAGGCAAGTCTGGTGACTGTGATGTGTCCGTCTTGTTGGATGCAGTTGACTCAGGTGTGTTCTTCAGTTGAGCATCCGGTATCTGGTCCACATGATGTCTGAATGTCCGATCTCCAACATCCACTGTGTACATCAGTGGTCCAGATCTTGTAGCTATCCAAGTGTCCACTTGCCTACTTGCCTTCTCAGTAACCATGCACTAGGACTTCCTGTCCATCCTCAAAGCTCTTTGCTGCTTCACTTGGCAACTGGCTGAACTGTTCATTCTGCACTTCCCTCCATAGATCTGGTTTCAGGAGGACTATGTGAGATCTGACTCCTGCTCATGAACAGCATTCAGGTGTTTGATTTATCGTCGCATTAACAGAGTTCCGATACACAAAAAGGAAGTTGTCTGTCTTGTGTTGTAGAGAAACGTCCTCTTTGTCCATCCCTTTAGTGGACTTCTTAAAGGTTTGGATAAACCTTTCAGCTAACCCATTCATTGCTGGGTGGCGAGGAGCTGACTTGAAATGTCTGATGCCATTTTTCTTCATGAAGAGTTGGAATTCTTCTGACGTGTATTGTGGTCTGTTGTCACTCACAATTTGTTCTGGTAAGACGTTTCTGGTGAAGATAGTTCTCAGAGTGGAGACGGTCTTTGCTGAGGTAATTGACTTCATTGATGTAACCTCTGGCCTCTTCGAATGAGCACCCACAGCAATCAGATACATGGAGTCCATGGATGGCCCAGCACAATCAATATGTACTCTGGTGTACTCTGCTGACAACAGCCACCCCCATGGGTGTAACTGTGCCAGTGAGGGTGCATTTTGAACTTTTTGGCTTTTGGCTAAGTCTTCAATCTGTTTGTTTATTCCCGGCCACCACACGTAGCTCAAGCAAAACTTTTCATTTGGACTGTACCCAGGTGTCCTTCATACAGATTTTCTAACACTCTGGTGTGCAGCTTAGAGGGAACCACAACACAAGATCAGCGTTCTACTGACAGTTGGTCTCATGTCGCTGAGAACTCTGGAAACATAAGGTTACCATGAGCTGGCCATCCTCGCATGGTGATTTCATAGACCTTTGACAATGTCAGGTCACTCCTTGTTTCCCTTTGTATTTCGGAATTTGTTACCGACTGTAGGTCTACCAATGCGGTGTGGAACTCTTCTGCTGGGTCACAGTATGAAGAGTTTTCTTCTTTGGTTGCCAATACTGGAAGACATGACAAGCCATCAGCGTTGCTGTGTTTTTTGGTACCCTTGAAATCTGTGTCATAATAATGGGCTCCTAGGAATAGTACCCAATGTTGTAACCAGGTAGCAGTCATCACTGGAATTCACTTCCTGGGACTGAAAATGGACACAAGGGGCTGGTGATCTGTCACTAGCGTAAACTTTTGACCGTAGAGGTGGTGGTGGAACTTCTTTATTCCCCATTCTAAACTAAGGGCCTCTTGGGCGATCTGTGTGTAGTTGCATTCTGCAGTCATGAGTGATCTTGAAGCAAATGCATTTGGACGTTCAGATCCATCTTTCATTATACATGACAAAACAGCTTCAATGTCGTAAGAGGATACATCGCACGCCAGTCTGATAGGCAGGAATGGGTCATAATGGGTGAGCACTTTATCGGATGTTATTAGTCTCTTTGTTTCCTTGAATGCTTTTTCTCATCTTTCTGACCATAGCCATTTTGCTCCTGTCTGTAACAGTGTGTTCAATGGATGCAGCACTCCAAGCCACACATCTTCCTGACTTGGAAATATATTGCCATTCCTTCACAGTCACTTGGTCAATATCCTGGAGCTTCCTCCCTTACTGTATTGTGAGTATACCACATCTCAAGGACCAAAGCAGTTCAAGAAGACAGCTCCCCACCACTTCCTCAAGGCTGAAGAATGGGCAACTTCATGCTGACTCAGTCTGTGAAGCCCACAACTCTTAATGAATAGAAGAGTTGTAAGGTTCTAGGTTCTTCCCTGATCATTAAGCAGCCGGACGAAGGAAACCCAGAGTAGGTCCACAGCTCCCAAATGTAAAAGAGCACCTTGCACCATAAGCAGCACTTCCTATGTCATTTCTTTGGATGAGTCACCAAATCATTCATTTTAGCATTAGACATTGGTTTAATTAACACAAAATAAAAGGAATTACAGGGCCAGAAAATCTGATGAGCCTCTTAAGAGATATGAATGATTTGAAGTACTTTTTTTTCATGTAGAAATTCTCTGATGTTTCATTGAGATGATACCAGTCAAGATTTTTATCATGAAACTCTTCTTCCTATCCACACTTTTCAGAGCAGTAGCAAGAGAAGAGGAATCGATCATGGGATAGAGAAGTAAGTATCCCTGCTTTGTTGATGTGCAATAGTTTCTAAGAACAAAATGGCATTGAATTAAAGCTAAGGTGAAAGGTAAGACAAAATAGTCAATGTTAACCATATTTCTTCCACCAGAATATCTGAAAAAATTGTACAGAAAAATAACATTTCCTCAGAAAATCAGTCACATTCCACTGATATCTGGAATCCTCTGCTCTGAGAATGAATGTCGTTACATTGAAGTGTCTCTCTTGGTTGACTAATAGCATACTATGACAGAACTAAGCTCATGACTTCTAAATGTCAGCTGAACCCCTGGGCTGAATTACTTCGGTCATTAAATGTAGTGTCCCTTCTGAATGTATTTATGATTCTGCTAGACTTACTGTCGAGCTCAAATCTCCCATTCCCCAAATATTAGATTTAATTATTACTGTCTTAAGTCTCCTTTCAGAAAATACATAATATAAACATCTGTTTTAGACGGTTTGGTCTCTAATATGTTGCTAAGTGGGTGTATCAAGGGACAGAAAATGAAATTTGGACAAATAAAATCAAACTCCAGATTGCCTGAGATCTAATCAAAAAAGAGAAAAAAACTCGCATTTCTAAAAGAGACATTTTTGACATTATTTCCAAGACTTTTAAAATAATGAGATGTTTGGAAAGGATGTAAAAAGCACCATACCAAGGCATACCTTTCATTCATGTCTTCAGTACTTCATTCAGCCCACCAAACATGACTGCCAATTATGGTAGATGCAATAGAACATCAATATTTCTAAGCACCCTCCCATTTACATACTATACTTTTCTGACTTGGAAATATATGGCTGCTTCATCATCATAGAGGCATAGACTAATAGAGTAATGCAGCATGGGTACAGGTCCCTCAACCATGCTGAATTTATGTGCGCTTTGCCCATGCCCCTCCAAAGTTTTTCCTGTCCATGTATCTGTCCGGTTGTCTTTTATATGTTGTTATTGTAGCCACTGTGATCACTTCAGCTGGTAGCTGATTCCACATAGATATCTATGTGTAAAAATGACATTGCACCTCAAGCTTCCATTAAATCTTTCCCCTCTCACTTTAAACCCATGCCATTTAGTTTTTTGATTCACTTTTTCCTGGGAAAAAGATTACACATTCACCATATCTATGCCAGCCATGATTTCATACACCCCTCTAAAGTCCTCGTGAAGTCTCTTATGGTCCACGGATAGACTCTCGCCTGACTAGCCTCTCCCTGTAATTCAAACCCTCAAACCCCAGCACCATTCTCATAAATCTTTGCACTATTTCCAGCTTAATGATGTCTTTCTTATAACAGGGTGACCTAAACCGTACACAATACCCCAAATGTGGCCTCACCAATGTCTTGTACAACTATACCGCAGGTACTGCCTTATCAGCATCTTGTCCAACTAGGGGAAGAAACATGGAACCAACAGCCATAGGGCACAATGGAAGTATTTTGGATGCTTCAAAAAGATGGTGGATTGTCACCTTCCCATGAGCAGTTAGGAATGGGCAATAAATTCTATTTTACTTATTTTATTTTAGAGAAACAGCATGGAATAAGCTATCCTGGCACTTCAAGCCGCACAGCCAGCATGATTTAACCCTAGCCTAATCACAGGACAATTTTGAATGATTAATTAACCTCCTAACCGGTACGTCTTTGGACTGTGTGAGGAAACCGGAGCAGCCAGAGGAAACTCACACATTCCATGGGGAGGACATGCAGACTCTTTACAGATGATGATACTGGACTGATCTCATTCTGCCACACTCATATCCATGGTAAAAGAAACTCTCCTCCAAGAAGTCAGGCAATAATTCAGCTTTCATAATGGCATTTAAAGGTCTGACATGAATCATTATAAGACCGTAAGACATAGAAGTAGAAATAGGCCATTCAGCCCATCAAGTCTGATCCACCATTCCATCATGGCTGATTTATTATCCCTCTCAAATGCATTGCCCTGCCTTCTCCCTGTCAACTTTAACAACCTGACTAATGAACATATCAACCTCCACTTTAAATATACTCAGTGACTTGGTTCCACAGCTGCCTGTGGCAATGAATTCCATAGGTTCACTGCCTTCTACCTAAAAAAAAAATCACCTCATATAGTCTCTCCAGTTTGAGACTGTGCCCTCTGGTCCTAGACTCACTCACTATAGGAAATATCCTCCCCATATTCACTCTACCTAGACCTTTCAATATTCGATAGGATTCAATGAGATCCCCTCCATTCTTCTAAATTCCAGCAAGTACAGGCCTGGAGCCATCAAACGTTCCTCCTACATTAACATTTTCATTCCCAGAATCATTCTCGTGAATCTCTTCTGGACCATCTCCAATGTTAGCACACCTTTTCTTTGATAAGGGACCCAAATCTGCTCACAATACACCAAGTGTAATCTGACCAATGCCTTATAAAGCCTTAACATGACATCTTTACTCTTATATCCTAGTCCTCTTGAAATGAATGCCAACACTGCATTTGCTTCCTTACCACTGACTCAACCTGCAATGTAACCTTTGGGAAATCCTGCACAAGGACTCACAAGTCCCTTTGAATTTTCGTCCTGCTTAGAAAATAGTCCAGGCCTTTATTTCTTCTTTCAAAGTGCATGACCATATACTTCCCTGCACTATATTCTAATTTGCCTATTCTCTCAACCTGTCCTTCTGCAGACTCCCTGTTTCCTCAACACTATTTGCCCCTCCACGTATCTTCATATCATCCACAAAACTGGACACAAAGCTATCAATCCATCCAAATCATTTATATATCATGTGAAAGAAAATGGTCCCAACACCAACCCCTGTGGAACACCATTAGTAACTGGCAACCAGCCAGAAAAGGCCCCTCTTTACCTCCTGTCAGTCAGTCAATCTTCTTTCCATGCTAGTATATTTCTTTTAGTGCTATAGGCTTTTATCTTGTTAAGCAGTATCATGTGCAGTTCCTTGTCAAAGGCCTTCTGAAAATCCAAGTAAACAAAATCAACTGACACTCCTTTGCCCTTCTTGCCTGTTGCTTCCTGAAAATATTCCAAAAGATTTGTCAGACAAGATTTCCCCTGAAGAAAACTATGCTGACTTTGCATATTTTATCATGTGCCTCCAAGTATCCTGAAACCTCATCCTTAATAATGGACTCCAACATCTTCCCAACCACTGAAGTCAGCCTAACTGACCTATAATTTCTTTTTTCTGCCTCCCTCCCTTCTGGAAGAGTGGAGTGACATTTGCAATTTTCCTGTCTCTGGAAAGACTCTAGGATCTAGTGATGATTGAAAAATCATACTGGCGCCTGCACAATCTCTTCAGCTACTTCTTTCAGGACCCTGGAGATGTAATCCATCCGGTCCATGTGATTTATCTACCTTCAGACCTTTCATCTCCCCAAGCACCTTCCCCCTAGTAATAGTAACAACACTCACTTCTGCCCCCTGACGCTCTCAAATAGCTGGCATACTGTTCATGTCTTCCACAGTGAAGACTGACACAAAATACTTGCTAAGTTCCTCTACAATTTCTTTGTCCTCCATTACTACCTCTCCACCATCGTTTTCCCACGATCCAATATCCAGTTTCACCTTCTTTTTACTCTTTATATATTTGAAATTTAGAACCCTCTTTTATATTATTGGCTAGTTTCCCTTCATGTTTCATCTTTTCACTCCTTATGGCTTTTTTAGTTGCCTTCTATGGGAATAAAGGTGGCCTTTTCTGGTTGGGAACCGGAGTCTAGTGCTGTTCTACAGCGGTCGATAATGGGACTGCTTCTTTTCATGTTATATATCAATGACTTAGACAACAGAATTGGTGGCTTTGTGACCAAATTTGCAGATGATACAAGAGGGGCAGGTAGTGTTGTGGAAGGAAGAAGCCTGCAGAAGGATTGGGATTGGGAGAGTGGGCAAAGTGGCAGTTGATATATACATATTGTTAGGAAGTGTATGAGAAGTGCACTTTGATAGAAGAAATAATGGCGCAGACTATTTTCTAAACAGGGAGAAAATTCAAGAATCAGAGGTGCAAAGGGACTTGGGAGTCCTTGTACAGGCTTCCCTAAAAGTTAACTTGCAGGTTGAGTTGGTGATGAGGAAGGCAAATGCAAAGTTAGCATTCATTTCAAGAGGACTAGAATACAAAATCAAGGGTGTAATGCTGAGGCTTTATAAGCCATTGGTCAGACCACACTTGGAGCACTGAGGGCAGTTTTGGGCCTCTTATTGAAGAAAAGACATGCTGGCATTGGAGAGGGTCCAGAGGAGGATCACGAGAATGATTCTGGGAATGAAAGAGTTAAAATATGAGGAGCATATGATTCCTCTGGGCCTATACTCGCTGGAGTTTTGAAGAATGGGGGGGGGATCTCATTGAAATCTACCAAATATTGAAAGACCTGGATACTGAGGATGTGAAGAGGATGTGAAGAGGATGTTTCCTATAGTGGGGAGTCTTGGACCAGAGGACACAGCCTCAGAATCGAGGGATGTCCATTTAGAACAGAGATCAGGAGGCATTTCTTTAGCTAGAGGGTAGTGTATCTGTGAAATTCATTGCCACATACAGCTGTGGAGGCAGTCTCTTCTGTCTCCACTTTCTAGCTTAACTGCCTGCTTCACCTGCTTGCAGTTAAAAAGACTGTTTGCAGTTTAAGCGACTGGCAAAAAAGGACCTTCAGATTTCATTTGTTTGGATAATAATCACTGTTACAGATAATAATTTGCCTTTGTATTTTACCACATTTATCCGCAATATAATACATCTGCATGCATTTACTCACATCTCCAACAGGTCCAAATCATTCTGCTTCTTGGTAATTAGTAACTGGTCAACACACACAAAATGCTGGAGGAACTCAGCATCTGGGAAAAGACTACAGTCAATGCTTCAGGCCAAAACCCTTCGGCAGGACACAGTGCAGGAGCAGTGAGAGAGGGTTTCACTGAAGTCCGGTCGAAGGGAAGATTCTGCTAAAGGGTTTTGGCCCAAAACGTCGATGGTACTCTTTTCCATAGATGCTACCTGGCCTGCTGGGTTCCTCCAGCATCTTGTGTGTGTTGCTCGGATTTCCAGCATCTGCAGATTTTCTCTGATTTGTAATTAGCAACTGGTAATTGGTTTATATACTGAGATATAGTCAAAAGCCACGCAGACTAGGTCATCCCAAACATGAGTGCATTGAGGTAGCCCAAGAGGAAAACAATAATAGAATGCAGAATATGGTATTACTATTACAGAGAAAGATTCAAGATTCAAGATTGCTTAATGTCATTTCCAGTACATGGGTGTAAAGGAGGTGAAATAATTGCAGCACAAAAAAACACAATAAGATAAAGAACACAATAATAATAAAATCACAATAAATATAAATATATAAGATAGCTTAAATACATAGTTTGATTCTATGTCCACAAAGTGACGCTAGGCACAGGAGTGCCTATACATAGGGTGACAAACTGGAAATGATAAAGTAATGGTGGTAGGGAGTGTGGAGGGGTGGGTTAGTGTGTGGAGGTGTTGATCAGCCTTACTGCTTTGGGGAAAGTAACTGTTTTTGAGTCTGGTGATCCTAGCGTGGATGTTACATTGCCTCCTCCCTGATGGGAGTGGGACAAATAGCCCATGAGGAGTGCAGGTGGGATCCTTCATGATGTCATTTGACCTTTTCTGGCATCTTTCTGTATATATGTCCTTGATAGTGGGCAGGCTGGAGCCAGAGGTGTGTTAGGCAGTTTTGTCTAGTCCTCCAGTCCGCCACAGTGCAGGTTCTGTAACAAGCTGTGATGCAGCTTGCTTGGAGGCTCTCTACACGTGTATAGATTTCAGCCTCCTCAGAAAGCAGAAGCATTGGTTAGTTTTCCTGATTGTGTTCTGAGACCGTGAGAGGTTGTGCAAGATGTACACTCCCAAGAGTTTGAATCTGCTTGCCATTTCCACTGCTGTACCACCATTGTAAAAGGGAGTGTGAGTGTTGCGAGTTCTCCTGAAATCGAAAACCATCCCCTTGTCTTGCTGACATAAAGGAAGATGTTAAATTCCTGGCACCAGTCCTCGAACTCTTCCACCACCTCTCTGTAAGCCATCTCATTGTTGATGGTGATGAGCCCCACCACTGTCATGTCATCAGCAAACTGGACAATGTGATTAGTTGAGTGCTTGGCTATACAGTCACGTGTGAGCAGAATCTACAGCAAAGGGCTCAGCACACAGCCCCGAGAGGCACCCGTGCAGAGAACGACTATCAGAAGTCCAACACTCAGTTGCACAGTGGTGTATTTTGACTGAGGAGTTCATCAGGCTCTGCGAGACAATAGTGTAGAATGCCAAACTGAAATCTAGAAACAGCACTCTGACATAAATGTCCTTGTTTGCCAGGTGGGTCAGGGACAAGTACATGACAGATGCTATGGCATCTGCCATAGAGCTGCTTACCTGTAGGTAAGCATGCTGGTATGTCCAATGTCGCAGGAATGCAATTTTTGATTTGTGCCATTACCGGCCATTCAAAGCACTTCATGATAATTGGTGTCAGTGCCATTGGACGGTAGACGTCTAGCTCTAAAGCTGTAGAGTTCTTTGGTGCAGGGGTGATGGCGGCTGATTTGAAGCATGTGGGGACAGCAGCCTGGATGAGTGAAGTGTTGAAGATATCCATGAAGATGTCAGTGAGCTGGTGTGCACAGTGCTGGTAGTGCAGTGCAGGTAGACAAATAAAGTGAAAGGGCCATCAAGAGAGATCAAAAGTTCATCTTTATTAGACAGGAGATCCATTCAAAAGACTTATAGCAGCAGGATAGAAGAATGTGGTGGGATATGTTTGCAAGCTTTTCACCTTCCACCCGATGGGAGTGCAGAGAAGCAAGAATAGTGGAGCTGTTGCTGATTATGTTGGCTGCTGCTCTTAGGCAGCAAGAAGAGTTGACAGATACAAAGACAGAGTCAAGGGAGGGGATGCAGGTGTGTGTGATGGACTGGGCAGTGTTCACAACTCTCTGCAATTATTTGTGGTCTTGCAGTGAGCACTTGACTTACCAAGCTGAAAAGTATCAAGATTGAATGTTTCCTACCTACCACGGATAGGGTTCCTCTTGTCCTCATCTACCACCCCACCAGCCTTCGCGTCCAGCACATAATTCTCTGTAACTTCCTCCATCTCCAACAGAATCCCAACACCAAGCACATCTTTCCTTCCTCCCTGTCCGCCATTTTCTGCTGTCCACAGGGATTACTCCCTACGTGACTCCCTTGTCCATTCGTCCCTCCCCCACTGATCTCCCTCCTAGCACTTACCTTTGCAAGCAGAACAAGTGCTACACCTGCCTACACGCTTCCTCCCTCACTACCATTGAGGGCCCCAAACAGTCCTCCAGGTGAGGTGACACTTCACCTGTGAGTCTGTTGGGGTCATATACTGTGTCCAGTGCTCCCGGTGTGGCCTCCTGTATATCAGTGAGACCCAACATAGATTGGGAGACCGCTTCACCAAGCACCGATGCTCCATCCGCCGGAAAAATCAGGATCTCCCAGTGGCCACCCATTTTAATTCCACTTCCCATTCCCATTCCGATATGTCTATCCATGGTCTCCTCTACTGTTGTGATGAAGCCACACTCAGGTTGGAGGAACAATATCAAATATTCCATCTGAGTAACTTCCAACCTGATGGCATGAACATCGATTTCTTGAACTTCTGGTAATGACCCCCCACCCTCTCCTTCACCATTCCCCATCCCCTTTTCCCTCTCTCACCTTACCTCCTTGCCTATCCATCGCCTCCCTCTGGGCTCTTCCCCCTTTTCTTTCTTCCATGGTCTTCTGTCCTCTCCTATTAGATTACCCCTTCTCCAGCCCTGTATCTCTTTCACCAATCAACTTCCCAGCTCTTTACTTCACCCCCCCACCCCTCCCAGTTTCACCTATCACCTTGTATTTCTCCCTTCCTTCCCCCCACTTTTTAAATCTACTCCTCATCTTTTTCTCTCCTGTCCTGCTGAAGGGTCTTGGCCCAAAACGTCGACTGTACTTTTTTCCACAGATGCCGTCTGGCTCACTGAGTTCCTCCAACATTTTATGTGTGTTGCATGGATGTTTTCTATTGTGCATCTGTAAGAATTGGTAAGAGTCATCAGCGGCATGCTTCTTCATCGTACCTCCCACTGCCACCCAATTTGGAGTCTGGATAAATTATGTTTACTTCACTCATCCAAATCACAAACATATATTGTGAAGAACTGGCGTCCTAACACTGATCCCTGCAGTGCCTCATCAATCACAAACTACTTGAAACCATCCATTTTTGTAAAAGTGGTGAGGGCTCTTCAGTATGACCACACAATCACATGACATTATAGCTGCTGAGTACCAAATATTGCTTCAAATTACTGACAGTGACCAAAATCAGAAAAGAAGTCCATGCCACAAAGGTCACCAGCAGCCATATCAAAACATTGGAAAAAGTTGTTTGCAAAACTGACTTCTGTCATTTTCCGTATAGACTGTACAAAGTTACGAAAATTAAAACCAGACTCAATCTTTTTAATGGAAAATGCACACGAACAGTCAATCATAAATGGACTCAGTTTGGAGACTGCACATGCTGCCAGGATGGTAGGTTCTGCAATGGACCACCTACTGACATAGATAGGATTAATTTGAGCCAAGTCAAGAATGAGTAGAACAGGTTCCTTACTTCCAATCAAACATGGAAGATCTCTGACTTGCAGAACAAAAATCATACTCCACACAAGGAAATAATTTCCTGCTTTCTTCAAGAATCCCTAGGTTCTGGAATGGCTCCAGAGGACTGGAAAATTGCAAATGTCACCCCACTCTTCACGAAGGGAGGGAGGCAGAAAAAAGGAAATTATAGGCCATTTTGCCTGACCTCAATGGTTGCGAAGATGTTGGAGTTGATTGTTAAGGATGAGGTTTTGGGGTACTTGGAGGCACATGGTAAAATAGGCCAAAGTCAGTCTGGTTTCCTTAAGGGAATATCTTGCCTGACAAATCTGTTGGCATTCTTTATGCTTATATACTTTATACTTTATTGTTGCCAAACAATTGATACTAGAGCGTACAATCATAACAGCGATATTTGATTCTGTGCTTCACGCTCCCTGGAGTACAAATCGATAGTAAATATTTAAAAATTTAGATTATAAATCATACATAGAAAATAGAAAAGAGAAAGTAAGGTAGTGCAAAAAAAACCGAGAGGCAGATCCAGATACTTGGAGGGTACGGCCCAGATCCGGGTCAGGATCCATTCAGCAGTCTTATCACAGTCAGAAAGAAGCTGTTCCCAAATCTGGCCATATGAGTCTTGAAGCTCCTGAGCCTTCTCCCGGAGGGAAGAGGGACGAAAAGTGTGTTGGCTGGGTGGGCTGTGTCCTTGCTTATCCTGGCAGCACTGCTCTGACAGCGTGCGGTGTAAAGTGAGTCCAAGGACGGAAGATTGGTTTGTGTGATGTGCTGCGCCGTGTTCATGATCTTCTGCAGCTTCTTCCGGTCTTGGGCAGGACAACTTCCATATCAACTTCCATATTTCTTTGAGGAAATAACAAGCAGAATAGACAAAGGAGAATCAGTGGATGCTGTGTACTTGGATTTTCAGAAAGCCTTTAACAAGTTCTGCACATGAGGCTGCTTAACAAGATAAGAGCCCATGGTATTGCATGAAAGATTAAGTATTACATGAATAGAGGATTGGCTGATTGTCAGGAGGCAAAGAGTGGGAATAAAGGGAGCCTTTGCTAGTTGGCTGCAGTGACTAGTGATGCTCCGCAGGGGTCGGTGTTGGGACCACTTCATTTCATGTTATATGTCAATGATTTGAATGATGGAATTGGTGGCTTTGTTGAAAAGTTTGCTGGCAATATGAAAATGAGGCAGGCAATTTTGAGGAAGTAGAGGGGCTACAGAAGGACTTAGGACAAATTGGACAATGGGCAAAGATATGGCAGATGGAATGCAGTGCTGGGAAGTGTATGCACTTGCACTTTGATAGAAGGAATAAAAGCATAGTCTATATTCTAAATGTGGAAAAAATTCAAAAATATCAACTGCAATCAGCTCTCAAAGGGACTTGAGCATCCTCATGCAGGATTCCCTAAAGGTTAACTTGCAGATTGAGTAGTCGGTGGTGAGGAAGACAAATGTAACGTCAGAATTCATTTCGAAAGGAATAGAATAGAAAAGCAAGGGTGTAAGCCTGTGCCCCTCAGCTACGTGGAGTACTTCGCCATGTATTCAACCTGAGCCTGAGGCTCCGGAGGGTTCCTGTACTGTGGAAGACGTCCTGCCTCGTCCCTGTGCCGAAGACACCGCGCCCCAGCGGCCTCAATGACTACAGACCGGTGGCATTGACCTCCCACATCATGAAGACCCTGGAGAGACTTGTTCTGGAGCTGCTCCGGCCTATGGTCAGGCCACACTTAGGTCCCCTCCAGTTCGCCTACCAGCCCCGACTAGGAGTTGAGGATGCCATCGTCTACCTGCTGAATCGTGTCTACGCCCACCTGGACAAGCCAGCGAGCACCGTGAGGGTCATGTTCTTTGACTTCTCCAGTGCGTTCAACACCATCCGCCCTGCTCTGCTGGGGGAGAAGCTGTCAGCGATGCAGGTGGATGCTTTCCTGGTATCATGGATTCTTGATTACCTGACTGGCAGACCACAGTATGTGTGCTTGCAACACTGTCTGTCCGACACAGTGATCAGCAGCACTGGGGCTCTACAGGGGACTGTCTTGTCTCCCTTTCTCTTCACCATTTACACCTCGGACTTCAACTACTGCACAGAGCCTTGTCATCTTCAGAAGTTTTCTGATGACTCTGCCATAGTTGGATGGATCAGCAAGGGAGGTGAGGCTGAGTACGGGGCTACGGTAGGAAACTTTGTCACATGGTGTGAGCAGAATTATCTACAGCTTAATGTGAAAAAGACTAAGGAGATGGTGGTAGACCTGAAGAGAGCTAAGGTACCGGTGACCCCTGTTTCCATCCAGGGGCTCAGTGTGGACATGGTGGAGGATTACAAATACCTGGGAATATGAATTGACAATAAACTGGACTGGTCAAAGAACACTGAGGCTGTCTCCAAGAAGGGTCAGAGCCGTCTCTATTTCCTGAGGAGACTGAGGTCCTTTAACATCTGCTGGATGATGCTGAGGATGTTCTACGAGTCTGTGGTGGCCAGTGCTATCATGTTTGCTGTTGTGTGCTGGGGCAGCTGGCTGAGGGTGGCAGACACCAACAGAATCAACAAACTCATTCGTAAGGCCAGTGATGTTGTGGGGATGGAACTGGACTCTCTCACAGTGGTGTCTGAAAAGAGGATGCTGTCCAAGTTGCATGCTTTCTTGGTCAATGTCTCCCATCCACTGCATAATGTACTGTGTGGGCACAGGAGTACATTCAGCCAGAGACTCATTCCACCGAGATGCAGCACAGAGCGTCATAGGAAGTCATTCCTGCCTGTGGCCATCAAACTTTACAACTCCTCCCTTGGAGGGTCAGACACCCTGAGCCAATAGGCTGGTCCTGGACTTACTTCATAATTTCCTGGCATAATTTACATATTACTATTTAACTATTTATGGTTCTATTACTATTTATTATTTATGGAGCAACTGTAACAAAAACCAATTTCCCCCGGGATTAATAAAGTATGACTATGACTATGTGTAATGCTGTGGTTTATTAGGCATGGGTGACGCCTCATTAGGAATATTGCGAGCAGTTTTGGGGCCCTTATCTAACATTGGAGAGGATTCGGAGGAGTTTCACGACAATGATACCAGAAATGAAAGGATTGTTGTATGAGGAGCATTTGATGGCTCTGAGCCTGTCCTTTCTGGGATTTAGAAGAATGGGGGGCGGGGGGGGGGGGAAATCTCATTGAAGCCTATCGAGTGTTGAAAGACCAAGATAGTGGATGTGGTGTAAATGTATCCTATAGTGGGAGAGTCTATGACCAGCAGGGAATCGACTCAGAATGGATGGACATCCATTTGGAATGGAAAAGAGGAGGAATTTCTTCAGCCAGAGGGTATTGAATCTGTGGAATTCATTGCCACAGGCGCTGGGGAGGACAGGTCATTGGGTGTATTTAAGGTGGAAATTGATCAGTTCTTGATTAGGCAGGGCATAAAAGGTTACAAGGAGTAGGCAGGAGAATGATGTTGAGAGGGAAAACAGATCAGCCATGATGAAATGGTAGAGCAGACCTGATGGGCCAAATAAATTAATTCTGCTCTGATGTCTTATGGTCTTATGGTCTATGCTTGGTTACAATGTTTATGATCAATTGTGGGTGTATTACTTCATACTGGGGGTTTCACAACTTAAAATTGCATTTGTTTATGGAAAATTCCTCCTACAATATTTCACTTCCTGCCATCAATGACACCTTCCTGCACATACTCCCAGTTTGGAAAATTGGAATATTTATTAACATGACTAGATTCACATGTGGCTTAATCCAGAAAGAATTCCACTACTGTAGGTAAATAGTTTTTTCACTTTACTACTTCTTTCCTCACCAGTGAAGAATTCTAATTCAGGTTCAGATTCAGATCCTTGCTCACATGTAGTTCCCAGATGAAAGAGAATGCATCCAACAATAAATACAGGAACAAATGCAAAACAAGACAATAGTGTACAAGCAAGAGAAAATCTGCAGATGCTGGAAATCAGAGCATCACGTACGAAATGCTGGAGGAACTCAGCAGGCCAGGCAGCATCTCTGGAAAAAAATTTATTCGCTGTTTTGGGCTGAAACCCTTTGGCAGGACTGAAGGCAGAATAGTGTATAGTTGTGAAAAAAATACATGCAGATTCTCTTAAAGCAATCTCCTATGTTTAAAGGACTAGCCACTTTCCTTGAAAAGTTTAAACCGCACGATTTTCATTTATTAGTACGCTGAGTTGCTCAAAGCTACTCACATTACTAACTGTAAGGTTAATGCAAATGCACAAACCTTGCTAAATGCATCTTCAAACTCAAAGAGCCTCCAATTCATGTTTAAATGAAGCTTGTTGTAATATGTGTAATATTCCGAGCACTATCATAATGTTTGGTCGACACTGAATGCACACAGTGTATCCGCAATTAAGCAAGCAATTTGATTGTCCTAATTTTCCTTTTTTTACCATTAATCTGTTAATCATTCAATGAGCAAGTTATGCAGAGCTGAAAATACTACTGACTGGCTACTCATGTACTCTGATTAACCTTGCGCAAGTATACTATTTTGCATGAATAGATCAGTTTGTTGTGCAGCATAACAATTATTTACATGATGCTATTAAGGCAGCAAAATAACAACGAAGCAAAAGAGATGGATCACAAGCAAAGACTAACAGCTCACCACTTAAGAAGACATTAAAGCAGCTAACTGAAAACTTGGTCAAAGCTATAGGTCTTTTGAAATGTGTTAATGGGAAGGAGATGCATATACAGGAAGGGTGCAGGGAAAGTCCACAAGGATGTTACCAGGACTGGAGGGATTGAGTTTTAAGGAGAGGCTGGATAGGCTGGAGCTTTTCTCCTGGAGCAAAGGAAGCAGAGTATGACATTATAGAGGTTTATGAGGGCTTTTTTTCCAGGGTTGTGGAGTCTCATACCAGAGGACATAAATTTAAGGTGATGGGGGAAGATTTAAGAGGGACCTTACGGGAAAATGTTTCACACAAAGGGTTCACAGGTATATGGAAAGAGCTGCCAGAAGAAGCTACAAGTACAACGTTTAAAACATAGTTAGAGAGGTGATAGCTAGAAAAAGGCTTAGAGGTATATGGCCAAATGGGACAAGCTCAGCAGCATATCTTAGTCAACATGGATGAGTTGGGGTAAAGGGTATGCAGTGCTGTAAATCCCTATGGCTCCAATGGAGGAAAGAGTGGTAAAATCTTTTAGGTGTAAGGGTTGGTGGGAGGTGATACTGAAAATCAGAAGCTAGCAAATGTGACCCCAATTATTTAAGAAAGGAAGGAGAACTAATGACCTGTTAGCCTAATATTAATAGTCGCAAACTGCTCGAATAAGTAAGAATAGAATAGGAGAAAATCTAGTAAAGAATAATAGGATTGAGCTGGATCAACATGAATCTGTGAAAGGCCAGTTATGTTAGATTAATCAATTGGAGCTCTTTGAGGAACAGATTATATGTACTTGTCAATGTAGTGTATTTGGTAATATCAAACAGTTTTGTTTAGGTTTCACACATGGAACTGAAGTGATATACCAGCAATAGATTGAGAATTGGCTAACAGACAGAAAACGAAGCGTGAGAATAAATGGATCTGTTTTAGGACGGCAGGCTGTGACGAGTGGGTACCTCGGTAATCTGTTTCAATGGCCCAGCTAACCACAGTCTATATCAACGACTCAGCTGAGAGTCCAAGTGAGGGACCAGATAAGGTTTGCTCATGCTACTGAACTAGACAAAGTTATTAGTAGGGGAGATAAAGTAAAGAGGCTTCAAAGGAATATGGATAACATATGGATAAAAAGTAAATATGGAAGTGGAGGGATGGGTTAGTAAATTTGCTGATGACACAAAGGTTGGGGGAGTTGTGGGTAGTGTGGAGGGCTGACGGAGGTTACAGTGGGACATTGATATGATGCAAAACTGGCCGAAGAAGTGGCAGATGGAGTTCAACCCAGATAAGTGTGAGGTAGTTTATTTTGGTAGGTCAAATATGATGGCAGAATATAGCATTAATAGCAAAACTTTTGGCAGTGTGGAGGATCAGAGGGATCTGGGGTCTGAGTCCATAGGACACTCAAAGCTGCTGTGCAGGTTGACTCTGTGGTTAAGAAGGCATATGGTGCATTGGCCTTCATCAATCGTGGGATTGAGTTTAAGAGTGGAGAGGTAATGTTGCAGCTATATAGGACCCTGGTCAGACCCCACCAGAAGTACTGTGCTCAGTTCTGGTCACCTCACTATAGGAAGGATATGGAAACTGTAGAAAGGGTACAGAGGAGATTTAGAAACATAGAAACACAGAAAACCTACAGCACAATACAGACCCTTCGGCCCACAATGCTGTGCCAAATATGTACTTACTTTAGAAATTACCCAGGGTTAACCATAGCCCTCTATTTTTCGAAGCTCCATGTGCCTATCCAGGAGGCTCTTAAAAGACCCTATTGTATCCACCTCCACCACCATCGCTGGCATCCCATTCCATGCACTCACCACTCTGCGTAAAAAACTTACCCCTAATATCTCCTCTGTATCTACTTCCAAACACCTTAAAACTCTGCCCTCTCATGTTAGCCATTTCAGCCCTGGGAAAAAGTCTCTGACTATCCACACAATCAATGCCTCTCATCATCTTATACACCTCTAATAGGTCACCTCTCATTCTCCGTCGCTCCAAGGAAAAAAGGCCAAGTTCAATCAACCTATTCTCATAAGGCATGCTCCCCAATCCAGACAACATCCTTGTAAATCTCCTATGCACCCTTTCTATGGTTTCCACATCCTTCCTGTAGTGAGTCGATCAGAACTGAGCACAGTAGTCCAAGTGGGGTCTGACCAGGGTCCTATGTGGCTGCAACATTACCTCTTGACTCTTAAACTCAATCCCACAGTTGATGAAGGCCAATACACCGTATGCCTTCTTAACCACAGAGTCAATCTGCGTAGCAGCTTTGAGTGTCCCATGTACTCAGACCCCAAGATCCCTCTGATCCTCCACACTGCCAAGAGGGTTGCCATTAATACTATATTCTGCCATCATATTTGACCTACCAAAATGAACCACCTCACACTTATCTGGGTTGCACTCCATCTGCCACATCTCAGCCCACTTTTGCATCCTATAGATGTCCCACTGTAATCTCTGACAGACCTCCACACTATCCACAACAGCCCCAACCTTTGTGTCATCAGCAAATTTACTAACCCATCCCTCCACTTCCTCATCCAGGTCATTTATAAAAATCACAAAGAGAAGGGGTCCCAGAACAGATTTCTGAGGCACACCACTGGTCACCGACCGCCATGCAGAATATGACCCATCTACAACCACTCTTTGCCTTCTATGTGCAATCTAATTCTGGGTCCACAAAGCAATGTCCCCTTGCCTCCTTACTTTCTCAATGGTACCTTATCAAATGCCTTGCTGAAATCCATATACACTATATCTACTGCTCCACTTTCATCATATCCCCAAAAAATTCAATCAGACTCGTGAGGCACAACCTGCCTTTGACAAAGCTATGCTGACTATTCCTAATCATATTATGCCTCTCCAAATGTTCATAAATCCTACCTCTCAGGACCTTTTCAATCAACTTACCAACCACTGAAGTAAGACTCACTGGTCTATAATTTCCTGGGCTATCTCTACTCCCTTTCTTGAATAAGGAAACAACATCTGCAACCCTCCAATCGTCCAGAACCTCCCCTGTCCCCATTGATAATGCAAAGATCATCGCCAGGGGCTCAGCAATCTCCTCCCTCGCCTCCCACAGTAGCCTGGGCTACATCTCGTCTGGTCCCAGTGACTTATCCAACTTGATGCTTTCCAAAAGCTCCAGCACATCCTCTTTCTTAATATCTATATGCTCAAGGGGGCATACAGATCTGTGGTATTCAAGGCTGGCGCCGCAGGTCTGTACCAGAAGATCAGGTATGACTTGCAGAGGGCTATTTCAAGGGCGAAGAGACAATTTCGAACGTGGTTGGAAGCAACATCGGATGTACGACAACTCTGGCAGGGTTTGCAAGACATTACTTCCTCCAAGGCGAAACCCAATAGCATGAATTGCAGCAGTGCTTCACTACCAGATGAACTCAATGCCTTTTATGCCCGCTTTGAAAGGGAGAATATAAGTACAGCTGTGAAAGTCCCTGCTGTACCTGGTGACCCTGTGATCTCTGTCTCAGCGGCCGATGTTAGACTGTCTTTAAAGAGGGTGAACCCTCACAAGGCGGAAGGTGCCGATGTAGTACCTGGTAAGGCTCTGAAAACATGTGCCAACCAACTGGTGGGAGTATTCAAGGACATTTTCAGCATCTCACTGCTACAGGTGGAAGTTCCCATTTGCTTCAAAAAGGCAGCAATTATACCTGTGCCTAAGAAGAATAATGTGAGCTGTCTTAATGACTATCACCCAGTAGCACTCACATCAACAGTGATGAAATGCTTTGAGAGGTTGGTTATGACGAGACTGAACTCCTGCCTCAGCAGGGACCTGGACCCATTGCAGTTTGCCTATTGCCACAATAAGTCAACGACAGATGCAATCTCAATGGCTCTTCACTCGGCCTTAGACCACCTGGACAATACAAACACCTATGTCAGGATGCTGTTCGTTGACTAGAGCTCAGCATTTAACACCATCATTCCCACAATCCTGTTTCAGAAGTTACAGAACATGAGCTTCTGTACCTCCCTCTGCAATTGGATCCTCAGCTTCCTAACCGCAAGACCACAATCTGTGCAGATAGGTGATAACATCTCCTCCTCTCTGACAATCAACACTGGTGCACCTCTGGGGTATGTGCTTAGCCCACTGCTCTACTCTCTCTGTACCCAAGACTATGTGGCTAGGCATAATTCAAATACCATCTATAAATTTGCTGATGATATGACCATACAACCGTTGTTGGTAGAATCTCAGATGGAGATGAGAGGGTGTGCAGGAGTGAGATATACCAACTAGTAGAGTGGTTTCGCAGCAACAACCATGTACTCAATGTCAGTAACATGAACGAGCTGATTGTGGACTTCAGGAAGGATATGATGAAGGAACATATGCCAATCCTCATAGAGGGATCAGAAGTGGAGAGAGTGAGCAGCTTTAAGTTCCTGGGTATCAAGATCTCTGAGAAACTAACCTGGTCCCAATATATCAAAACAGCTATAAAAAAGGCAAGACAGTGACTATACTTCATTAGGGGTTTGAAGAGATTTGGTATTTCAACAAGAACACTCAAAAACTTCTATAGATGTACTGTAGACAGCATTCTGACAGGCTGCATCACTGTCTGGTATGGGGGGTGGGGGGGGCTACTGCACAGGACTGAAAGAAGCTGCAGAGGGTTGTAAATTTAGTCGGCTCCATCTTGAGTACTAGCCTAAAAAGTACGTAGGACACCTTCAAGGAGCAGTGTCTCAGAAAGGCAGGTCCATTATTAAGTACCCCTAGCACCCAGGGCATGTCCTTTTCCCACTGTTACCATCAGGAAGGAGGTACAGAAGCCTGAAGGCACACACTCAGTGATTCAGGAACAGCTTCTTCCCCTCTGCCATCCGATCCTGAAATGGACATTGAACCCGTGAACACTACGTCACTCTTTTAATATATTATTTCTGGTTCTTGGACAATTTTTAATCCATTCAATATACATGTACTGTAATTGATTTACTTGTTTATTCATTCATTTTTTTCTTCTTCTTCTCCTATTTCTTCTATATTATGTATTGCGTTGAAGTGCTGCTACTAAGTTAACAAATTTCACAACACATCAGTGATAATAAACCTGATTCTGATTCCGAGGAATGTGACATATAGACTATAATGTAGGAAAATGTGAGGATATCCACTTTAGTGCACCAACTTCTCCCGAACAGTTGTTTTTTACTCACACTAACTTCCTTCACTTCCTTATTCTTGTAACATATTCCATCAGGTTCTTTGTATCTTTTTCCACAAATACTGATACAAGGCATTTTTAAAAATTTCTGTAAGGTTGCCTTATTCCCTTCCAAATATCCGGACCTGCCTCTCGGTTTTTTTGCATTACCTTACTTTCCATTTTCTATTTTCTATTTATGATCTATAATTTAAATCTTTAATATTTACTATCGATCTGTACTCCAGGGAGCGGGAAGCGCAGAATCAAATATTGCTGTGATGATTGTACGTTCTAGCATCAATTCTGTGGTGACTATACAGTATAAAGTATTCTGTTATAAAATCAGCCATCTCTGACCTTATGCAGTAAGCTGTGGTTATTGCATCTACTAGTATGAGTTGTGTAGCAACTTGCTTTTATATAGTGACTCAAATGTTGGAATACAACCCAATGGTACATCATCTGAGCAAAATCAACCAAAGATGGAGTCCTGCCTCTGGATCTACAGATAAAAGTTTGATCAATTGGATGAGTCTCAAGCAACTTCTGAAAGAGAGAATTGCAGTGTGTGGAGTGAAATGACAGAGCTCAGGACTTAAGCAATTGATGACAATCCCTTTTCCAAGCTCTTGTCCCATAGCTCACTATACTTTGATGATTTATTCAGAGTTTTGAACTGCTCAATCAATTCAAAAGTGCAAGAGGAAGAAGCAGGTTCACATAGGTCTGCAACTGAAGATTTAAAAAACAATACTTTGTGACAGTTTTCAGATTTCAAAAAGGCAATCAGTGAATGGGATTCATTAGCAAGGGCAAATAAAAATAAGGCAGGGCAAGCGGAGCAGCCATTGTGTGAGTGGGCCAGTGTTAGAGTGGAGCGCCTTTGGCTTTGGCTCATCAGGTTTGGGCGAAGTAAGTATCTGTTAAGTTTCTTCTTCTTCTTTATTCTTCATTCACGTTAGTGCATTGTTAGAGCAGTGAGAATGATTCCAGGGCAGTGTTATGTAGTTGAGGCTTTATAACACACTGGTGAGGGCTCACTTGGAGTACTGTCAGCAGTTTTGGGCCACTTGTCTAAGAAAGGATGTCTTGACATTGGAGAGGGTTCAGAGAAGGTTCGCAAGAATGATTTTGGGAATGAAAGGGTTACCATATGAGTACCAATTGATGGCTCTGGGTCTGTACTCGCTGGAATTCAGAACATTAAGTGGTGGGAGCTCATTGAATCCAATCGAATATTGAAAGGCATCAATAGAGTGGATGTGAAGAGGATGTTTCCAAAGTGAGGGAGTCTTAGAGCAGAGGGCAGAACCTCAGAATAGAGCAATAGAGGTATTAGAACCCCTTGGAAGCAGTGATCATAATATGATTGAGTTCAGTTTCAAATTTGAAAAGGAGAGGCTGTATCAATATTTCAGTGGGACAAAGGAAATTATGGTGGTATGAGAGAGGAATTGGCCCAAGTCGATTGGAAAAGTAAGCTTGATGGAGGGGCAGTAGAGCAGAATTGGATGAAATTCCTACAAGAAATAAGGAAAGTGCAGGAAAAATATATTCCAAGAAAAAAAGAAAATGATGAATGGAAAAATGGCACAAATGTGGCTAACAAGAGAGGTTAAGGCTAAAATAAAAGCAAAAGAGATGGCGTACAAGGAAGCAAAAATCAGTGGGAAAACTGACGACTGGACGACTTTTAAAAACTTACAGAAGGAAACTAAGAAAGTCATTAGGAAAGAAAAGATGAATTATGAAAGGAAGTTGGCAATTAACATAAAAAAGGATACTAAAAGTTTTTTTTAAATACATGAAGAGTAAAAGAGTGACACGGGCAGATATAGGATCGATTGAAAATGATGCTGGAGAAATTATAATGGGTAACAAAGAGATGGCGGAGGAACTGAATGAGTATTTTGCATCTGTCTTCGCAGTGGAAGACATTAGCAACATACCCGATAGCCAGAGGTCTCGGAGAATAGAATTAGGTACAGTCAAGATTACTAGAGAGAAAGTGCTTGGGAAACTAAATGGACTAAGAATAGATAAGTCTCCCGGACTGGATGAGGTGCACCCATGGATTCTGAAGGAGGTGGCTTTGGAGATCGTGGAGGCATTGGAAATGTTCTTCCAGGAATCAATAGACTCTGGCATAGTTCCGGAGGACTGGAATTTCGCAAATGTAGTTCCGCTGTTTAAGAAAAGAGGGAGGCAGCAAAAAGAAAATTACAGACCTATTAGTCTGACATTGGTAGCTGGAAAGTTATTGGAGTCGATCCTCAAGGACGAGGTTATGAAATACCTCGAGGTGCATGACAAGATAGGCCCAAGCCAGCATGATTTTGTGAAGGGAAGATCCTGCCTCACCAACCTATTGGAATTTTTTGAGGTAATTTCAAATAAGATTGACAAGGGAGAGGCTGTGGATGTTGTGTATTTGGATTTTCAAAAGGCCTTCGATAAGGTGCCGCATAAAAGGCTGCTTAATAAGATAAGAGCCCATGGAATTACAGGAAAGATATTGGAATGGGTGGAGCATTGGCTGATAGGCAGAAAGGAAAGGGTGGGAATAAAGGGATCCTATTCTGATTGGTTGCCGGTTACTAGTGGTGTTCCACAGTGGTCAGTGTTGGGGCTGCTTCTTTTTACAATATATATCGATGATTTAGATAATGGATTAAATGGTTTTGTGGCTAGGATTGCGGATGACACCAAGACGGGTGGAGGAGCAGGAAGTGTTGAAGAGAGTGGGCAAAGAAATGGCAGATGAGATACAATGTTGAGAAATGTACGGTTGTACATTTTGGAAGAAGAAATAATTGGGCAGATTATTATTTAGATGGGGAGAAAATTCAAAAACTCAGAAGTACAAAGGGACTGGGGGGTCCTCATGCAGGATACCCTAAACTTTGTTAACCACCAGGTTGGATCGGCAGTAAGGAAAGCGAATGCAATGTTGGCATTCATTTCAAGAGGAATAGTGGTTAAGAGTAAGGAGGTGTTGATGAGGCTCTGTGGGGCACTGGTGAGACCTCATTTGGAATACTGTGTGCAGTTTTGGGCCCCTTATCTTAGAAGGGATATTCTGATGTTAGAGAGAGTTCAGAGAAGATTTATGAGGATGATTCCTGGAATGCAGGGGCTAAATATGAGGAGCATTTGTCGGCTCTTGGTCTGTATTCATTAGAGTATAGAAGAATGAGAGGGGATCTCATAGAAACATTTTGAATGTTGAAAGGGTTGGACAGAGTTGATGTGGAAAGGCTGTTTCCCTTGGTGGGTGAGTCCAGGACAAGAGGCCACAGACTTAGAATTAGAGGGTACCCATTTAAAACAGAGATGAGGAGACGTTTTTTTAGCCGGAGTGTCATAGATTTATGGAATTCATTGCCACATACAGCTCCGGAGGCCCGATTATTGAGGTGTTTAAGGAGGAGATTGATAGGTATCTAACTAGTCAGGGTATCAAGGGATATGCGGAAAAGGCCGGAATTTGAAACTAGATGGGTGAATAGTTTAGCTTATGGTGGAGTGGTGGAGCAGACTCGATGGGCTGAATGGCCTACTTCTGCTCCTTTGTCTTGTGATCTTGTGATCTTGTGATGTCCATTTAGTGCAGAGATGAAGAGAAATTTCTTTAGTGGATCTGTGGAATTCATTTGCACAGGTTGCTCTGGAGGCCAGGTCATTGGGTATATTTAGGCAGAGGTTGATAAGTTTCTTGATTGGTCAGGGCATGGAATGATATGGGGAGGAAGCAGAAGACTGGAGTTAAGAGGGAAATGGATCAGCCGTGGTGAAATGGTGGAGCTGACTTAATGGGACAAATGGCCTAATTTTGCTCCTATATCTTATGGTCTTATGGTCTCAGACATTTTAAAGGTCTTCAGAGTTGCTGCCTCCACCACAGCCACAGGCAGTGTGCTTCAGATTTCAGCTATCCTCGTCTTACTCTTATCTTCAGTCTATGCCCTCTAGCTTTAGATGCTTGTTATGGAAAACATTTCCACCTACCCTATCACCGCCTCTCATAGTCCTGTATACTTCAGTCAGTTACTACTTCACCATCTTTTACTCCAAGAAGATAACAGGCCAAGTCTATCCAGTCTGCAGTCTCTTTGGCCTCTAAGCCTATCCAGTTTCATTACGAAAAACTCCATCTCTGCAACATCCTGGTAAGTCTTCTCTACCCCTCTCTCCAGGGCAATTACATTGTTCCCATAGTGTGGCAACTAGAATTACACACAATATTCCAGTGCTTGCAAAATCAATATTTTATAGTTGTTTATAAACTCCTTGCTCTAGCATTCTGTGCCATGGCTAATGAAAGCAAGTATCCTGAGTGTATTCTTAGCTGGCTTATCTACTTATGTTTCAACATTCAGAGATTCATGGACTTAGATACCAATAGTTCATTGTGTCCTGGACTTAATGATCCTCCCAAAAATCATTACATCACACTTCTCAGAATCAATTTCCATCTGCTATTGCTCTAATCAATATGGTCGCATATCTATAAGACTGTATAATTTAAGAACAGAATTAGGCCATTCAGCCCATTCAATCATGGTTGTTTTTTAACCCCATTCTTCTGCCTTCTCCCTCTAACCTTTAACCCTCTGTCCCTTTATAAGAACCTATCAATCTCTGTCTTAAATACAACCCTCTGCAACAAGTTCCACAGATTCGCCTCCCTCTGGCTGAAGAAATTCCTGCTCATCTCACTTTTAAAAGGATGTTCCTTTATTCTGAGGTTACGCCAACAGAGCCTAGACTTTCTTACTAATGGAAACATCTTCCCTCAGTCCACTCTATCCAGGACCTCCAGTATCCTAAGACTACCCTTCTCATTAACAACAACACCGCCAACTGCTGTGTCATCTGTGGATGTACTAATCATACATTCCACATTCACATGCAAATTGTTAATGTATTGAACAAATAGTAAGAGTTTCAGAATCAGTAGACCACAGATCACAGGCTTCCGATCACACAAAAAATTAATCCTCTGTCTCCTATTATCAAGTTAATATTGTATTGAATTTATCAACTTGCCATGGATCTCATGGCCTCTAAATTTTTGACCAGTCTCCCATGTGGAACCTGTCAAAAACTTTACTGAATTGCATGTAGACTACACCAAAAGCAGTTCCTTCATTGCTACCTCTTTGAAAGATTCTGTCGGGATCTCCCTTGAACAAAGCCATGCTGCTTATTTTTGATTGACCTCTGCCATTTCCAGTAAAGATTAAACCTGTCCCTTGGAATTTTTTCCAATAGCTTTACCTACTATTATTGATATACTCACTAGCCCAGCTTATTACCCAGTTTATCCTTGGAGCCTTCTTGAATAAAGTTATCACTTTGGCTTTCTTCTGGTCATCTGACACCTCATCTGTCAAAGCAAAGGAATTAGGATTATCATTTGGAACTGCAACATAGGATTAAAATATGATTGCACAAATTTTGAATATATTTGGTTGGAGTTATGAACTGAGCAGAGATAGTTTCATTGAATTGTTACTGTTAAGAGTATGTTCTGATCCATGTTGTCTTCAGTCTGTCAAGGAAGGAGAAACTACTGGATCTAGCCAATAAGGTGAATGGATGAAAGCAGGTAACATAATGAAGCATCTCAGACCTGAAATATTAATCATTTCCCTCTGCACAGATGCAACCTGACCTTCTGAGTTTCCCCAGCATTTTCCATTTTTATTTCCAGTAACAGAGCCCCTGACATTTGGGAAATTGTGGCCATTCTATTATTTAACCCCAGTATGAGAACTTCACCTACAAAATCAATTTGCGCATGCAAGCTCCCAGAAAAAAACAATATCGGAATAACCATATAATCTGTTTTAGTGCCTTTAATTGGAGGGAAAACACTGATCTGTGATAACATCAGGGTAAAAACCCCACAACACTCTCCTGCTCTTCTACAGAATAGTGTGAAGGCAGTAGTCTCAGGACACCTGTACATTCTGCCCCAAGAGATTAAATGAGATTCTGGTTTAGATTCTCATCTAATCATTCTGCACTCTATAATTGCTTTCCTTTTGCACTACCTCAATACACTTATGTATAAAATGACTTGTCTGTGTGGTATGCAAACAAAGTTTTTCACCGTATGTAGGTACAAGTTAAAATAATAAACCAATTGCAAATTACTAAGAAACATCGTTGAGATTCCAGTTCTCTCTCATCAAGAGCATCAGATGTAATGTTAATTTATAAGTCATAGCAGTAGATTTGCATTCTTTCTAAGTAAGAGAGAGGAAACAGTTTGATTTACGAATCAACTTTCATAATCCAAGTATGAATCATCATGCTTTACTGTTGATTAAGTACATTTCAACTGCCATCCCTACTATTCTCCAAGTTGATGCAATAAGGTGAAACTAAAACATGCAAGGTTATTGTTGGCCATGGCTTCATGGATGTAGAGATAAAGTTTTACATGAGATCACACACCACAGCAATAGGAAATCCAAAGAATTTCATTGTCCGTCTCTTGACAAACAAGACTTGAGAATCTGAAACCAGCTCAAAACAGAGAAGAATATTTTCCCTCCTACTCTTTGAAAGATCTTAAAAATTCCATGAGAAATACATTTAGGCAATGTTTCCAGTCCACATTGATTTCTTGACACAAATCAGTCCAGCCCTTAGCATTAATTAGCACAAATTACACAATTAGGAGAGAATGTGTGACGTAAGCTTTGGCATAAATGTTACTGCTGGTAAGTGAGCTGTATGTTAACTAAAAGTTGTTAGCTCTTTAAGAAGCAGAAAGGTAAATATTTAGTCTAGGTCAAGGGGATAAATATATGTGACTAAAATGTTCATTGGGATACAGCACAACCTATGGAATGCAACCACTTAGAGTTGATCAACATAGATCATAATCCAGGTGGCTCCAAATTTCAGTATTTTATCTTGGAATGACTTTAACTAACTTCTACCTTCTTGAAAGTTTTGCCTCCTTTCATTCACTGCCTTTAGCAAATCAAAAATACATATAATTTCTGCAAATCACAAATGATGTATGGGATATTTAAGAATGAGGTTACTTTACATAGTTCCCTGACCACTATCCAGAAAAAACGATAGTTTTAGTTAAACTGTGTGCCACCACATATCAAAATGCTTGAAATTAATTGAAAAATATTTTCATAGGCACTCCATCACCAACACTGATTCACCGGGCAGTGCTCATTTATGAATGTTGAGCTCAGAAGAGAATGCATCCTATAAGAAAGTGTATGCCATTTCTCTTGCATTACAGTTGATGTTTATTTTTGCTTGTTTACTCTGCTTAGGAATAATGCCAAGGCAAACCACTCCCCACCTCCCCCACCCCATCCCCTAACCTGTGCCTCCCCAGCCAACAAAACTTCTTGTTATGCTTTGGTCTGTAATATGCTACAAGCAATAGGAACTTCAGAATCAAAGTAAACCATGGCTAACAAGAGAAGTCAAAGCCAACATAAAAGCCAAAGAGAGAGCATATAATAAAGCTACAGATAATGGGAAGTTAGAGCAGGGGTCCCCATCCTTTTTTGCACCGCTGGGTGCATTCCGGCCACCGCTGCATTCTTCACAGTCCAGAGGTTGGGGACAACTGAATTATAAGTCAATTATAAGTCAATAGCATCATAACATTTTAAGTAACGTTTGGATATTAAACACACAGCGCATAGTTTCCTTGTATGAACATATAAAATCATTGCAACACACCAATATCGCTGAATCAGTGGGAGCCCTGGGCTTGTTTTCTGGCAACAAGACATCGAGGGGTGATGGGAGACAGCGATACTCGAAGGGGGTTCCTTATGTCCAGTCTATTCCGCAATTTAGTTTTCGTTGCATTCATTGCAGAAAACTCCGCTTCGCAGCGATATGATGTTGGAAATGGAAGCAACGTTTTCAGTGCTTTTGTGGCTATCTCAGGATATTCAGCCTTGACTTTGATCCAGAATGCCAGCAAAGATGTTATGTCAAACATACTTTTCAGCTCACCGTCATGTGCAAGTTCAAAGAGTTGATCTTTTTTCCCACGCTGACATGGAAGATTCACCGGAAACATTCACAAATGGGTCACGGACCCTTTGCACGTCTTGGGTCACTGATGACCTTGCGTGCATTAAAGTTCAACAGTGGGCGTGACAGGGAATGAAGAAAGGTGCAGCTGACTCATATCATTTCATATCGCCAATTTTTATCGTTTCCTTGCAGCTCGCGGCCTGTGGCCCGGTCGCACATGCTTTGTGGCCCTGTACCAGTCCGCGCCCAGTGGTTGGGGACTGCTGAGTTAGAGGATTGGGAAGCTTTTAAAAACCAACAGAAGGTAACTAAAAAAGTCATTAAGTAGGTAAAGATGGAATATGAAAGTAAGCTAACCAACAATATTAAGGAGGATACCAAAAGTTTCTTCAGAAACATAGTGCGTAAAAGAAAGGTGAGAGTAGATATTGGACCTCCGGGAAACGATGCTGAAAAGGTAGCAATAGGGGACAACGAAATAGTAAACAAACGGAATAAGTATTTTTCATCAGTCATCACTGTGGAAGATACTAGCACTATGGTGAAAATTCCAGGTGTCAGGGAGGATGAAGTATCTGAAGTTACCACAACTAGAGAGAGGTTTTTGGGAAACTGAAGGTAGATAAATCACCTGGAGCAGATGGTGTACACCCCAGAGTTCTGAAACAGGAGGCTGAAGAGATCATGGAGGAATTAGTAATGATCTTTGAAAAAACACTAGATTTTGTCATAGTTACAGAAGACTCCATTCTTCAAGAAGGGAGACAAGCTGAAGAAGGGAAACTATAGGCCAGTTCGTCTGACCTCTTTGGTTGGGAAGATGTTGGAGTTGTTTACTAAGAATGAAGTCTCAGGGTAATTGGGGGCACATGATAAAATAGATCATAGTCAGCATGGTTTCCTCATGGGAAAATCTTGCCTGACGAATCTGTTGGAATTCTTTGAAAAAGTAACAAGCAGGGTAGACAAAGGAGAATCGGTTGATGTTGTGTACTTGGATTTTCAGAAGGCCTTTGACAAGGTGCCACATATGAGGCTGCTTAACAAGCTACAAGCCAACAGTATTACAGGAAAGATTCTAGCATGGTTAAAGCAGTGGGTGATTGGTAGGAGACAAGGAGTGGGAATAAAGGAAGCCTTTTCTGGTTAGTTGCCAATGACTAGCGGTGTTAGACAATAGGCATTAGGCATTAGGTACAGGAGTAGGCCATTCGGCCCTTTGAGCCAGCACCGCCATTCACTGTGATCATGGCTGATCATCCACAATCAGTATCCAGTTCCTGCTTTCTCCCCATATCCCTCAACTCCGCTGTCATTAAGAGCTCTATCTAACTCTTTCTTGAAAGCATCCAGAGAATTGGCCTCCACTGCCTTCTGAGACAGAGCATTCCACAGATCCACAACTCTCTGGGTGAAAAAGTTTTACCTCAACTCCATTCTAAATGGCCTACCCCTTATTCTCAAATTGTGGCCTCTGGTTCTGGACTCCCCCAACATCGGGAACATGTTTCCTGCCTCTAGCCTGTCTAATCCCTTAGTAATCTTATATGTTTCAATCAGATACCCTCAGGGTTCTGTGTTGAGACTGATATTTTTTATGCTATGTGTCAATAATTTAGATGATCAAATTGATGGCTTTGTTGCAAAATTTGCAGACAATATGAAGATAGTAGATGGGCAGGTGGTTTTGAGGAAGTAGAGATGCTACAGAAGGACTTAGATAGATTAGCAGAATTGGCAAAGAAATGGCAGATGGAATACACTGTCAGGAAGTATATGGTCATGTACCTTGGTAGAAGAAATGAATGGGTTGACTATTTTCTAAATGGAGAGAAAATACAAAAAATCTGGGGTGCAAGGGGATTTGGGAGTCCTTGTGCAGGATTCCCTACAGATCAATTTTCAGGTTGACTTTGTGTTGAGGAAGGCAAATGCAATGTTAACATTCATTTCAAGAGGACTAGAATATAAAAACAAGGAAGTAATGTTGAAACTTTATAAATCACTGGCGAGGCCTCACTTGGAGCATTGTGAGCAGTTTTGGGCCCCTTATCTTAGAAAAGATGTGCTGAAACTGGAGTGGGTTCAAAGGAGGTTCACAAAAATTATTCAAGGATTGAATGGCTTGTCATATGAAGAGCATTTGATGTCTCTGGACCTGTCTTTTCTAGAATTCAGAAGAATGAGGGGTGACCTCATTGAAACCTATTAACTGGTGAAAGGCCTTGATATAGTGGATTGGAGAGGATGTTTCCTATGGTGGGAGAATCCAAAACCAGAGGACACAGCCTCAGAATAGAGGGGTGTCCTTTTAGAATGGAGATGAAGAGAAATTTCTTTAGCCAGAGAGTGGAGGATCTGTGGAATTCTTTGCTGCAGGCAGCTATGGAGATCAGGTCTTTCAGTATAATTAAGACAGAGGCTTATAGATTCTTGATTGGTCAAGTCATGCAGGGGTATGAACAGAAGTTAGGAGATTGGGACTGAGAAGAAAATTGGATCAGCCATGTTGAAAATGTGGAGTGGACTCAATGGGCCAAATGGCCTAATTCTGCTCCTATATCTTACGGTCTTACGGTCTAAACAATTTTTTTAAAATGGTAGGTGGGTGGGTAGGAGGATAAAACTCCTCAGCAGCATTCACAGAGACATAGAAAAATCAAAAAACTTGCAGATGCTGCAAATCTTAAAACAAAAACAGATGTTGAAACCACTCTTCATCTCAGGCAGCATCTGTGGAAGGAGAAACAGTTGACAGTTCAGGTGCAGGGCCCTTCATATGAACTCTTACCACAAGTACAACTGACCTGCTGCATACTTCCAACATATTCTGTTTTGGTTCACGGAAATATTCGACAATTTTAAATAGATTGAATAAGTGAAATATTTATCATTTTAAAAACATGCTCACTTTGAAATGTAGTTGGGTTTATAGTGATAAATTGCTTTACCTAATATTAAGTAAGATTAAATTGAACAATCAATTATTCAGGCTTTACGTGATCTAATGAGCTCCATTTCACACATTCTCTTTTCTCTGCTAATGTCATGATTTTTGAGTTGGCTTCTGTATAATTACTCAGTTATTCTAGTTTAGCTGCTCTGAGCGTTGGACTTTTAGAGTCCTACTGAGATGTTTGACACCACTGCAAGAGGGGAAAGATAATTTGTTACAGTGCTTGCTCCCAATCGTAACCAGGCATTTTTGCCTGAAGTAGACATTGCATCGTACCTCCCGTTTTTGCACTGTTACTAGACTTGCTGCAATTACTTTACTCCAATAAAATCGTAACTATAGTTCATGTAATATTACTGTCCTCAAAATAAAACTGATGTACTCTTATTATACATCAGTAATCACTAATATATAATAAAGCAGTCTCTATATTATATTAAATTTTTTTAAACTGCCAATGAAAATCTGAAATAAAAGTAGAAAATCCTGAAAACACTCAGCAGATCAAGTATCATCTGCAGGAGGAGGAGCATACCTAAAGATCCTTTGACCTGAAATGTTAAGTCTGTTATTTCTCTTTACAGTTGCTGACTGACATGCTGAGTGTTTCCAACATCTTCTGCCTACATGTGGTTGTTGGGGTGAGAACGAAACAGAATTGAGTGTGACCACCAATGTTCATATAGATTATTAAGGGACAGAATTAGGGAAGGCACTAGTGTGCATTTATTTGTCTCTGAACAGATTCAGAAAATGAAGAGAGAGGAAGATTCAGAAGAGGTAGGGAGTAATTTGACTGAATTAAAACAATAGGACTATAGACCAGTTTTATTTTTAATATTTGAGCGAATTTGGACACCCACTACCAGCTGATTAACCAGAGAACAGGTTAAGATAATATAAACTTTATTTGTCACATGTACATCAAAACATATGGCAAAATGTGAGGTTTGAATCAGATCAAATCAGCAGAGATTATCCTGGGCAGCCCACAAGTGTCATCATGCTTCTAGTGCCAACATAGCAGGCCCACAACTCACTAACCCTAACCATACGTCTTTGGAATGTAGGAGGAAATAAACACCATCACAGAGAGAGCATTCAAACTTCTTAAAGGCAGCAGTGGGAATCGAACCCGTCTTACAGCTGGTGCTGCAATAGTGTTACACTAACCTCTACACTATGGTGCCACCCTCCAATCAGGCAATGTTTCAAAGACCTAGGTTATTAAGTTAATAAGGACTGTATTTCCAAACTTTAAAGCTTGCTTCCAATAATCTTCTAGACATCTTCATGTCAAAACAGTCAGAGGAATGTAGGAGAGCTTTAGTTATAGTGAGAGTACAGGGATATTATATTAATTACAGTTAGAATTCTACAGAAGTACATTAACTACCTGAAGATTACAGTTATAATGCAGTGAATACAGTTGTGTGCAATAACTGCTTCACTGAGAGTCTGGTAATATACATTAACTAGTTACTATTCTGTAACAGTAATTATGTTAATAAGTTCTAAAAGCTAAATCTCCCAGGCTTATTGGCCTTATTTAATGAATTACAGCATTCTAGAGTCATACTGAACTTAAATAAATTTGCAAATCCCATCCAATAGAAAAGCAAAGAAATTTAGTCCATGAGAAGCTGGTAAAACGTACCACTCTAAAAGAACTCTTGAACAAACAAAACTGACATATAAATAAAAAAAATAACTATTAACATGTTTGATGCCTTTGTCATGTTTCAATGTTGTTTGCATTATCCTTTACCGGATCTGTATTTCGTGTTGTCAAAAGAGGTGTTGCCCCTCTACCATTACCCCAGATAATTAGTAGTCAACACCAGTTCACTGTTTTCTTTCAAACCAAAGTTAGGTAATGAAAAATAGAATAGTTGTTGGGTGTGCTCCAGATAGAACCAGCTTTAGGCTATAAACTCCCATTGGGATAATAGGTGAGAGTGTATGTCAATAGGTGGTTTATTAAGACTACCTCCTTCACTACCCGTCTACCTCTGACACCACTTCAGCAAACTGTGTCTTTCCATTCTTTGGCCTCTCTGTTCCATAATATCTCTCAGGGCCCTACCATTTACTATATAAGTCACACCATGGCTTGATCTCCCAATACATCATACTTGTCAGGATTGAAATGCCAATCCGCAGCTCACATATCTTCCTGTATTTTTTCATAACCTTATCTAGAGTCTACAACACCACCTTGCATCATTCACAAATTTAATAGCAATACCTTGTACGTTCACATCCAAATCCTTTATGCCTTAGGGAGGCCTTCTGCTGGTTGATATCGACCACAGATGTTGCGTCTTAGCTGTCTGCAAGCCAGGGGAGTGTGATATAAGGAGCAAGCTGGTGCTTATGCAGCAGGGTCCCCCTCTCCACGCCGCTGATGAATCCAAAGGAACGGCAGTTTGCAACTTTATGTAAATTACAAACAGCAAAGGTCTCAGCTCAATTCCCTGTGACACATCAGTGCACAGAGGCCTCCAGCCTATGAAACAACCCTCAGACATTACCTTCTGCTTCCTACCACTGAGTCAATTACAGATTCAATCCACTATCCTTCCCATGTAATTTAATCTTCCAGACTAGCCTGAAGGATGTGTTAAAAGGCCTTGTTAAAGTCTATATAGACAACATCCACTGCCCTATCCTCATCTATCCTTATGGTTACCTCCTCAAAGAACTCTAAGAGATTTGTCAGAAGTGACTTCCCACACACAGCACCATGCTGTCTATCCCAAATCAGAATTCATCTCTCTAAATGTTGGGAATTCCTGTCCCTCAGAATTCCTTCCATCAATTTACCCCCAACCAATATCAGACTCACCAGCCTATAGTTTTGTAGCTTGATTTTGCTACTCCTTTTGGACCATGGTACCATGGTACCATAGAAGCCACTCTCCAGTCCTCGGGAACCTCACCTGTGTTCAGAGATGAATCAAAAATCTCTGCAAGGGCTCTGTAGTTTCTTACCTAGCTTTCCACAGATCTGAAAATGCACCAGGCCATGCCTTGGGGATTTATCTGCCTTAGTGGCCTCCAAAACCTCCTTTCTCCTAATTTGTGTGTAGTTTTTTCATTGTACCTCATGCTACATGAGAACATTGGCCTTGACTTTGGACAAGCCTTTGGAACAGATCTTGAACCCATAGCCTTCCCAGTCATGAGAGCATGACCTACTATGCCACATCTGATGTTAAAGCTGAGCAGGACCTGATCACAAAACACCTGGTGCTCAGCAGCAATTGGCTTACAATGATCAGGAATAGATTTGTTCCACAGTTTTTCTTCAACCAAAGGGAGCTACCACACCATTGCTGACACTTCCCAGTAGTACCAATAGAGCTCAGCAAGCAAACCAGGTAACTTGCTGTACTGTGGTCCTCAGGAGCAGTCACCACGTCACTATCTTCAATCCACAACTAAAAGATGTTAAAAATAAGCAAGATTGTGCCGGAAGCACATCGCCGCTCAAGGAGTGTGTGTGAAAATAAGTTTAAAATTGATGTCATTTCATCGGAAAGGATTATGCACCCAGCAACATCTTTGCAATAACAGTGCATTCCAAGCCACCTCAGAACACTCTGTTGGGTTCTGTCTTACTTCCAGTCAATTTCTAATTACAAACTCAGCACTTATTTTGCTGTTCAGCTGTGTTCGTGTATTTGTTCCCCGATGTGTGTAAAATGTAAACATTATTGGCTTCAGAAAAGTTGTAGCTTCACAGCAGTTTACAAGGTGGTGAACAAGCTTCATGGAGTAGTATACTCCATTCAGTCAAATACGTTAAAGGAAATTGAGCATGACGCCAAAGTGTATACTCATCTGCTAGGTTCACAGAAAGCTTATAATCTACAAATGTAAAGTGTCATTTTTCATGTTCCTACTTTGTTTGCTGTTGGAAGGGCTCCCTGAGATCTAAGGAATTTCAGATGGGAATGTCAAATAACGATGAATTAGCTGTGAGGAAATCACTTTAGAAGTACCACATTCCATCAGGTGCGTTCCAGTCCCTGTATGAGAGAATACTTATAAGAGAACACTTTCTACAGCCTCCTGGATATATAAAGTCTGTTCCCTCCCATGAATAATAAAGGGGAGTGAGGGTGGGGTTGGGAGGAGAGTGGTGGGTGCAGAGGAAGCAGAATGCATAACATCCTAATTATTATTTTTCTTACAGCAGTAAGACTACTTAAAATGGGAGGAAAAACAAAGCATATTGGGCAGAATCAAACCTTGCTTATTGAGTAGTGACAGATTCTTCTTCTTCTTCTTCTTCTTCTTCCTGCGCACTTATCTCCTGGTGGAGTCATCGGGGCGCCGTTGTGACAAGCTGTGCACCAGCTTTTTGGTGTGCTCATCATGCGGCGTGTCTTGGGCATCTGAAACCTAGCAGAGCCCATCCCTCTCCAGGTTTGATAGCTGATTTCCTCTAACTAGATGGCTCGCCTTGATGATGTGGTCCTTATAGTTCATCCAAGAACCTTTCCGCCCCAGCCAGTGACTTCATCATGGAAGTCTTTCGCCCAGTGGTGCCATGTTAACACCACCCCCTCACGTGGTTTAGCCTGCCAGCTGAAGCGGTTTACCGGGATATGGGGTATGTGACAGATTATACAATTAATAATTAATTTTAATACGCCTCCATAAAAGTTTAACATTTTTCAATGTTGTATGTTTCTGCATGGGGGACTGTACTGTTAGTGATTTCTCATGTCTTGATGCTCATCAGATTCCAATGAATTGGTTAATAAATGTGGCCGGGAATTAACAATCACAATGGTTATTCTGCATCTATAATAAGGCTTGTCAGCAGTTTATGGAATGGCAGACAACGGCTGCGGACTTTTCTTTGGTCTAATTCAGTGTGGTCTGTTTAAAAATTTCTGTGCAGAGAGAAAGTTAACGTGATAATGGCTGTGTTTAGTAGGCATGACTAGATATAGTCCAGATTCAGCCAAGCTGCAGTGTAGATATATCGTGCAATTTAAATTCCACAGATGTGACATTAGATAGTAGCTACAAGGCTTTTGTGAGGCTCACAATTCAAAACAAGAAAGAACAAAGATTCCTTTAATACTTGAAACAGCAAACACGAATGCAAACTGTTAATGTGGATTCACTAATTTGAATCAAGACTTTTGTAATAGTCAGGATAGGAAATAAATGCAAATTTAGTCATTCAAAATAAGCATGGCATGAAAAAGACAAAGGCATCAGTGATGGATTTCAAGACATCATGAAGGATTAATTGACTGAATTTTAGACATTGCACAGACAAATCTTCTGAGTACTTATAATTTTGTAAGAAATAATCACTTTCTTCAACCGAAACTTGCTGATTATATGCAATAATGCTGTCAATTTCAATTGTTAGAAATATAGAACATGAACACACAACAGGCCCTTCAGCCCATAATGTCTGTGTTGACCAGGAGGTCACATTAACCTAATATCTTTTGCATGCAATGGTCCATATCCCTCTAATCCCTGCCTGTTTAAATGTCTCTTAAACACTGTTCTCATATCTGCTTCTACTACTTCCTCCAGCAATGCCTTCCAGGCACCTACCGCTCTTTGTGAAAAAAAACTTGCTCACATAATCTCCTTTAAACTTCCCCTCTCATTTTAAACGTATGTCCTCTAGCATTTAACATTTCCATCCTGGGATAAAGACTATCTGCCCTTTCTATGGCTTTCATAATTTTATATGCTTCTATCAGGTCACCACACAACCTCTGATGCCCCAGAGAAAACAATCCAATTTTGTCCAATTTCTTATAGCGACTATGCCCCAGGCAACATCTTGGTGAATTTCTTCATCACCCCTCCAAAACCTGCACATCTTCCCTATATTGTGGCAACCAGAACTACACAAAGCACTCCAAATGTGGTTTAGCTAATCTATTATATAGCTGCAAAATGACTTGCCAGCTTAGTACCCTGACAAACAGAGGCAAGCATATCATGTGCCTTCTTTGCCACTCTATCACTCATGATGCCAATTTCAAGGAGCTATGGAATTGCACCACAAGATCCTTCTGTCCACCAATGTTCCGAAGGATCCTACCATTTACTGTATACTCTTACATTTGACCTTCCAAAATGTAACACCTTGGCGACCCATTTTCTAGCACCCACGAACCGGCTCACGAAACAGCGCACACAGGCAGAGGGCTGGCCGCAAAAGGGGCGCCAGACCATCTTCACCAGCAGGGCAAAAATCCCGCGCGCGGAAACGGTCTGGGAATATGCATTCCCCACAGTAGTCCCGCCCCAGGGAGGGTGGGAACGGGAAGGCTTTAAAGCAGGCCGCGAAGTTTGAATAAATCTCTTTATTGCAACTCCAACTCACCGACTCCGTGTGATTATTCTAGCGCTGTGTGTAGCACACCGCTACAACCTCACACTTGTCTGGAATAAACTCCATTTGCAGTTTCTCTGCCAAGTTTTCAACTGAATATACAGTATAATGCTGCATCCCTTGATTACCTTCCTCACTGACCACAACTTTTGTGTCGTGACTTACTAATCAAACCACTTATATTTTTATCCAATTGATTAATATAAATGACAAATAAAAGAGATCCTTGTGGAACATCGCTGATGAAAGACCTCAAATCAGAAAAGCACCCTCTGCCACTGTCCTCTGTCCCTGTCCACCTAAAATGAATTCTGATGATTTTTCAGATTCTAAGTTTGAGTTTCAAATCCAACATAACTTAAAAGAACAAAATCTTGTAACTTGCCACTGATTTTGCAATTGCAATTTGAGATTAGTTTGAGTTGGGCTAATTGTTGCTTGAATGCTGGTAAATCTTCTATATTAGTATTTCAGATGTGAAGTATGGGCCTGCAGATCAAGAAATCATTGGGTTTTATATAACTGGGGTTAATGAAGGGAACAGTGCTGAAAATTTGAACCAATTGAATTTGGCTTGTGAGGATGATCATTAGCTTCCCAGAGCCAATACTGTTGGATTATATGATGAGGTCCATTATTGCCCACTATCATTCTCTGATTGAATTTTCAATCACAGGCTCCCCATGCTGAATCACATCACTCCCCGAGAGATTAAGAGGGAGATTGCCACAGGCTAGCCAACCAAAAAGTGCACGTTAACTCAAACTGACTGTTTTTCACTCACCAACAACACAGTGGCATCACATATCTGCATCTGACAGAGACTACAATATCTGAACCTTTCAGAGGAAGTGCTGTGACAGGAGGACAAACATTGGTGACCAACCAGTCCCTTGTCATAGACTCCATTGACTCGTCACATCATCAGAAGATCTTTGAAGGCTACTCTGCAGTTGACCAAAATTGCTACAATCTCCAGGGAAAAAAAAACCGCAGCTGCAGTGTAGAATTAACCACGTCATTCATTGTAGATGAGCCTGCCAGTTCGAGCCGCACCTGGTCACTGGAAATGGCATGGCTTGACATGGAGAGTTTGCAAGTGCTAAAGAATAAAATCAGCTAGGAACATTTCACCTTTGTCATGTTTTTGGCATTGGAAGTTCTATTTTTCTTTGTCTATCTTCCTTAAGAATCACACACAGAATTAAGTGTATTGCATCCACAAAAACTGGTATCAGATAACCAAGGAATGTTTGAGGGCATTCAGCCCATCATGTAGCTTGAAAGTGTGACTTAATTACTCTCCCTCCTCTGCTCATCCCTGTAGAGTTGAGCAAATTCAGATGTGCACTTACGATTTGTTACAAAGGCTGAAGCATGACGTCAAATCATCATATTTAAAAATGGACTTGTTTGATGAGGGACAGACAATGTTCATCATTCCTGTCTGATGGTTCTTGAGAACGAGATGGTGTCTCTTCTTGGCTCACACGTGCACAGTAAGAATATACAAACTTTCTTACAGAGGACAATAGAATTGAACTCTGAACTCCAATGCCCCGAGCTGTAATAGTGTCGCACTAACCATTCGCTACCGTGGTGATTCAGATTTTAACTAAAAACTCTAGAGACTGCAGATGCTGGAATCTGGGGTATAAAACAAACTACTGGAAGAACAGTGGCTCAGGCAGCAACTGTACAAGGAAATGGGGTCAGTGTTTGGGATTAAGACCCTTCATCTGGACTGGCTTCTCCAGAAGTTTGATTTTTCCTGATGATCTCACCTCTATTTCTCTCTCCACATATGCTGCCTTGCCTGTTCCGTATTTTCAGGACTTTCTGTTTGTACTACAGATAATTAACAGACCCTAATCATGCTTTAGCATAGTGCAGAAAGCTTGTTAAACTGCCTGAAACACCCAATTCATTCAGAGCAGAACCAATGTAATTCAATTCAGACTGTTAAAGATTGGCATCATTTGCTCAAATTAGGAGAGCAAGAGGAAACACATAATGGATGTGAGACTGTGAGTAGTGAACTACGTGGGTCCATACAGATCATTCTGATCCTACACCTTTATCCCTACAAAAGTTGTATTATATAAGAGACAACATGGTTACTAAGGTTAAGGACCACAAAGCAAATGCATCATATTATCTTATGCTTGTTGCACACAACCCATTGTTACATAAATAAAGGGAAATTCTCAACACCACAAATGCTGTAATCAGTGCTTAGCTGGGTAAAAATTATGTGCCAGAGCAATTTGTAAGAGAGGACAATAGTAGAAGCGAAGCACTTAGTCTTGTATTCGTCCAGAAAGCCTAGAGCAATTTTTGTTCAAATGTTTGTATAAAGTTCTGCCTTCTATCCTTTTATTTAATGGAAGGACTCCATGTAGACCTCCAGGGCAAAATGTCAGCAATGGATTCCCATCACATGCCTTCTGCATTTGGCACAGGCTGGTGCACCTCAGAGAGTTTATGTTCTCCCTTGACCTCCACCAATGCCCTTGTACAGAAAGCCTCCAAAAAGTAATAAATATGGCCCAGCCCAACACAGGTCAAGACCCCCCCCCACCCCCACCATTGAGCACATCTACATGGAACACTGTCGCAGGAAAGCAGCGTCCAGCATTAGGGACTCCCACCATCCAGGCCATGCTCTCTTCTCACTGCTGCCATCAGGAAGAAGGTATAGGGGCCTCAGGACCCACACCACCAGATTCAGGAGCAGTTATTACCCCTCAGCCGTCAGGCTTTTGAACCAGAGAGGATAACTTCACTCACCCCATCACTGAACCGTACCCACAACCTACGGACTCACATTCAAGAACTCTTCATCTCATGTTCTTGATATTTATTGTTTATTTATTTATTATTATTGTTATGATTCCTTCTTATCTCTCTTTATTTTTATATTTGCAGTTTTTTTTTACATTGGTTGCTTATCCAGACTGTTGAGTGCGGTCTTTCATTGATTCTATTGTATTGCTTGTATTTACTGTGAGTATCCCCAAGAAAATAACTCAAGGTTGTGTATGGTGACATGTATGAACTCTGATAATAAAGTTACTTTGAACTCTAATAGTTAGGGGAGCAGTGCAGAATCTGTCAATAAGAAAATCGGATCTGATTAAATGGAATTCAGATAATCCATGGATGCTTAGGTACAGATCCGGAGCTGGAGTCTCTAAGGCAGTCCGACGTTGCCTTCAACCTCCCTCCGGCAACTCCTGTGACAACACCGGTGCCAAGCTGTATCGGCCCTTGCCCTTTCCTTGGACAACATCGGTGTCGTGGAGAGGGGAGACTTGCTGCCTGGGCACCTGCCGGCCTTCCATACAACCTTGTCCAGGCGCAGATCCACGGTCTCACGAGACTGACGGATGCCACCTAGACTCAGATATGACCATGCCACTTGTAAATGGCATTTGAGATGCTGTTGTATAGCACTAGAAAACTTGCAGTCATCTGGCATGTAACAGAAGCTCATTTTTTTACCCCAGCAGAGTACAAACACAACCTTAATCATTTGTTGCATCCTGCAACTACCTGGTAGCACACAGCAATGCAGATGTTGATATCACGTTTGTTCACACTGAGAGCACTACCTGTGTCTTGCTCCTTGATAAAGCTGGATGGAATAGCACAGGTATTAAATTGCAACTTCTTTGAGACACTATCCCCTTGTCTACAATTTCTCGGAGTTCCTGGTAGATGAACAGGCAGTTCATTTTCATTGTGCAATAATAAATCCTCATGGTTATTGCAAGTGCCCAATTCCAATATTTATTCTTCATTCAAATTTTCCAGGAATCAGATCAGTTGCCCACTACTATTGGTGGGGGGGAGGGGGGAGTGGAGAGGACAATGGTGCAGGAAGTAGATCTACCGACTCCCAGCTCCAGTGTCCCTGGTCCAATCATGACCTCTGATGCTGCCTGTGTGGAGTTTGAAAGTTCACCCAAGGTGGGTTTCATCCCACATCCAAATCACACACAGGTTGATAGGTTGATGGGGTAATGGGGCACTGTAAATATTCCAACTGTCTAGTTGAGTAGTAGAAGTTAGCGGAGTTAATGGGAATGTAGGGAGCAGAATGTGGGATTGGTATAGAATTCAGATAGCTAACGTTGGTCCTTTCTTTAAGAAGGGCAGCTGGAGTACATTAGGTAAATACAGGCCAATAAGCCTTAAATCAGTGGCAGGGATATTTTTAGAGAAAATTCTAAGGGAACAGGATTTATGTCCATTTTGAAAGGCAAGGACTGATTAGCTCCATAACTTGAGTTTTTAGGGGAGGTAACAAAGGGTGGAAGGGTGGAGATATGTCTCCACCAAATGAGGGGTAAAGCAATCCTTCCCTCAGCTAGCCTGCAGATCACCCTTGGGCAAGGTGCAGCACCTGTTTAGCCCCCATTTGGGGTCACTTGAAGCCATGGTAACAGGTGATGGATGGCCATATGAACAGCCAGTGCATATCACAAGTACTGGTTATGCGGTCACTGACGCAAGGCAGACAATCTCTGAAGAGTATTGATAATGGCTGGGGTCACCCATCTTGTAAAAACACGTCCTAGAAGAAGGCAATGACAGCCTTCTACACTATGCACAATAGCACCACCATTCCACTTCCTCATCTAAGTCAGCTATAGAAATCACAAAGAGCAGATCCATGCAGAACGTCACTAGTCATGGACCTCAAATAGGGTGATGAAGAAAGCATTTTGGCATCCTTACCTGCATAAGTCAGGAAAAGAATATTAGTCAAGATCCCACACAAACTGCTGGAGGCATTCAGAAGGCCAGGCAGCATCTATGGAAAAGAGTACAGTCAACATTTCGGGCCGAGACCTCTGCCGAAATTTCAACTGTACTCTTTTCAATAAATGTTGCCTGGCCTGCTGAGTTCCTCCAGCATTTTGTGTGTGTTGCTTGGATTTCCAGCATCTGCAGATTTTCTCTTGCTTGTGATTAGTCAGGATGTTATGTTTCAATTTTACAAAACTGTATGTCAGCCGCATTTCAAAGTTCAAAAGATCAAAGTAAGTTTATTATCAACTTACATTTATGCCTCCATATACAACCTTGCGATTCATTTTCTTGCGGGCATACTCAATAAATCAAGTAACCATAATAGAATCAATGAAAGACCACATCAACAGGGAGGGCAACCAGTATGCAAAAGGCAATAAACTGCAAATACAAAAAGAAATAATAAAAATAATAATTATTACTATTACTATTATTAAATAGTGTCCTCATAATTTATCTAAAAATAACAAATAAATATAGGGAAAATGAGATGAAGAGTCCTTGAAAGTGAGACCATAGGTTGTTGGAATGTTTCAGTGGTGGGTCAAGTGAAGTTCAAAGGTTCAAAGGTTCAAAGGAGGAGAGCCCCAAAGAATGAATGACAGTTAAATGTAAGAACCCCAAAGTCCCTCCAGCACCCCTCCCTCCCATGTGTAAGCGGCAGCAAGCAACGATACCCCCTCCCCCCACAAGCAAAAAAAAAAGCATCAGCACCCACCATCGAGCACTCAAGCGTGAGCCAAGTAATAGCAAAGACACAAACTTTCAGTTACCCCAAAGACTTTGCATTTTACCTAGCATTCAACATACCACAGGGTCTCTCTCTCTCTCTCTCTCTCTCTCTCTAATAAGTGAAAAGAAGGTGTCTCCATTTTCTCCCCAGTGAGCAGGGAAAGATAACAAACAACTCGCTGGTTTACAATGTTAGAAGTCCGTTATGTTGCTTTTTCCGAGCTCTGTTCCGAAGGATCTCAAAGGGCCCGGGTCTTTGGGCACACAGCAGAAGATTTTCCCACTCCCCAATGACACATGGATCTCCTGCCGTGACACCGACCCTCGATCCGCTCACCTCCAGAGCCCCGAGATTTTAGGTTTCCAACTCTGAGCCAGATTCTCAGGCCGAACCCTTGGCGTGCCGAACAACAGCCAGTCCTGAAACCCTGAGAACGGGGTCCCATTCCCGCAAAGAGCCGAAGTCAGCGTATAACTCCAAGTCAGGGTTTTCAAAAGAACCCTGAAAGGGAAAAAAAAAGATGGACATAGAGCTGTTTCCTAAGATGCAAGCAAAGTAGTCGCCGTTTAGCGCCATCTTGACTTCGCTCCGCCTCTCCTCTGAGTGATGTTGAGTGACGCTATCCCTTTTGGTTCAAGAGCTTGGTGGTTGAGGAGTAATAACTGTTCCTGAACCTGGTGGTGTGAGTCTTTAGGCTTCTGTACCTTCTTCCTAATGGCAGCAGCGAGAAGAGAGTGTGAATGCTGTTTTTTTGTGACAATGCTCCATGTAGATGTGTTCGGTGGTGGACTGAGGGCTGCATCGACTACTTATTGCAGGATTTTGGTGTTGTTGTAAGACATTGGGCACCCAGTCAATACTCTCCACCACACGTCATAGAAATCTGTCAACTGTTAGATATCATGCTGAATCTTCGCAAATTCCTAAGGAAGAAGAGGTGCTGCTGTGCTTTCTTTGTAATTACGCTTATGTGCTGGGCCCAGGACTGGTCTTCTGAAATAATAACACTGAGGAATTTAAAGTTGCTGACCCTCTCCATCTCTGATCCCTGATGAGGACTGGCTCATGCGCCTCTGGTTTCCGCTCCCTGAAGACAATAATCAGCTCCTTGGTCTTGCTGACATTGAGTGAGAGGTTATTGTTGTGGCACCACTCAGCCAGATTTTTAATCCCTTTCCTAGATGCCAATTCGTCACCACCTGTAATTCGGCCCACAAAGTGGTGTTGTCAGCAAACTTGAATATGGCATAGGAGCCGTGCTTAGCCTCACAGTCATAAGTGTAAAGCGAGCAGAACAGAGGGCTGAGCACACTGCCTTCCTTGTGGTGCACCTGTACTGATGGAGATCATGGAGGAGATGTTGTTGACAATCCAAACCGACCTGGGTCTACAAATGACGAAATCAAGGAACCAAATACACACAGAGGTATTGTGGCCAAGGTCTTGAAGCTTACTGATTAGTTTGAGGGGAGGATGCTATTGAATGCCAAGGTGTAGTCAATAATAAGTATGCATCTTTACTGTCCAGATGTCCCAGGATTGAGTGAGGAGCCAAAGAAATGGCGGTAGGCACACTGGAGCTGATCCAAGTCGCTTCTCAGGCTGGAGTTGACACGTTTCATCACCAACCTCTCAAAAACTTCATCACTGCAGATGCAAGTGTTACTGGACTTATTTGGAGCACAGTGTGCATTTCTAGCCACCACTCTATAGGAAGGATGTTATTGTGCAAGAGGGAAAGCAGCAAAGTTTAGCCAGAATATTGCCTGCATTGGAAGACCTAGTTATGGGGAGAGAATGGGTAGGCTGTGCTTGTTTTCCCTGGAGTGAAGGAGACTATGTAGAAACACTTTTTCCTTTGCTCCTATTCAACCCTACACCTCCTCCCTCACTCTTTTGTTATTATACTTCATACTTCGTTGTCGCCAAACAATTGATACTAGAGCATACAATCATCACAGCGATATTTGATTCTGCTCTTCATGCTCCCTGGAGTACAAATCGATAGTAAATATTAAAAATTTAAATTATAAATCATAAATAGAAAATAGAAAAGGGAAAGTAAGGTAGTGCAAAAATACCGAGAGGCAGGTCCGGGCCAGATCCGGGTCAGGATCCGTTCAGTAGTCTTATCACAGTTGGAAAGAAGCTGTTCCCAAATCTGGCCGTATGAGTCTTCAAGCTCCTGAGCCTTCTCCCGGAGGGAAGAGGGACGAAAAGTGTGTTGGCTGGGTGGGTCGTGTCCTTGATTATCCCGGCAGCACTGCTCCGACAGCGTGCGGTGTAAAGTGAATCCAAGGATGGAAGATTCCAGCCCTATACCTCCTCCCTCACTCCTATTCCAGACCTGCCCTGAATCCTCCTCCCTCACTCCTATTCCAGACCTCCACCTACTCCCTCACTCCTATTCCAGACCTGCCTCAATACCTCCTCCCTCAATCCTATTCCAGACCTCCACCTCCTCCCTCACTCCTATTCCAGACCTCTACCTCCTCTCTCACTCCTATTCCAGACCTCTACCTCCTCCCTCACTCCTATTCCAGACCTCCACCTCCTCCCTCACTTCTATTCCAGACCTTCCCCTACACCTCCTCCCTCACTCCTATTCCAGACCTTCCCCTACACCTCCTCCCTCACTCCTATTCTAGACCTTCCCCTACACCTCCTCCCTCACTCCTATTCCGCCCTACACTTCCTCCCTTATTCCTACCCAGGCCTAGACCTCCTCCTTCACTCCTATTCAGGTACTTACCCTTGCAAATGGAACGTGCCATACCATTAGAGCATAAGACCATACCTGCTCTTACAACTCCTCTCTCACTCCTATTCAGGATGTCCCTCCTGGTAATTATCCATGCAAGAAGAACAAATGCCACAGCTGCCCCTGCACCTCCTCCCTCACTACAATTCAGGACCCCAAACAGTCCTTCCCGGTGAGGCGACACTTCACCTGTGAGTCTGTTGGGGTCATGTACTGTATCTGGTGCTCCCGGTGTGGCCTCCTGTATATCGGTGACTCCCAGTGTAGATCGGGAGACCGCTTCGCCAAGCACCTATGCTCCAACCGCCAGAAAAAGCGGGATTCTACTTCCCACTCCTATGCCACCATGTCAGTCCATGACCTCCTCTACGGCAGTGATGAGGCCACACTCAGGCCGGAGGAACAAAACCTTATATTCTGTCTGGGTAGCCTCCAACCTGGTGGTATGAACATTGATTTCTCGAACTTCCGGTAATTGCCTTCCCCCCCCCCCCCACCCTTCACCATTTCCATTCCCATTTCCCTCTTTCACCTTATTTCCTCATGTGCCCATCACCTCCCCTCAGGAGATACTCCCCCTTCCTTTTCTTCCATGGTCTTCTACCCTCTCCAATCAGATTCATCCTTCTCCAGCTATTTAGCTCTTTCACCTATCAACTTCCTAGCTCTTTACTTCACATCTCCCCCCCCCCTCCCGGTTTCACCTATCACCTACTACCTTATGTTACTCCCTTCCCTCGTGCCACCTACTTGCTGTAACTTCTCGTCCTTTGTTCCAGTCCTGAAGAAGGATTCTGGCCCAAAACATCAGCTGTTTACTCTTTTCCATAGATGCTGCCTGGTCTGCTGAGCTCCTACAGCATTTTGTGTGTGTTTCCTGGATTCCCAGCATCTAGAGATTTTCTCATCTTAGAACTTTATAATATTATAAAGAGAGTTGAGATCTGTTTTCCATGGTAGGCATGTCAAAAACAAGATGTCATAGGTTTATAGTAAGAGGAAGAAGTTTTAGGGGGGAGCTAAGGAGAGTTTTTTTTTACATACACAGCAGTCAATAGCTGAAATTCACTGCTGGAGGTGGAATCAGCTATAATGACTGGATTCTGCCCAATGCTTTGATGCCAACTTTAAATGAAAAAGATTGATATGATAAGTAAGTGTAGTGAATCTCAGGTAATTTTCTGCATCTTAGTAATTGCTTAAGAAACAAATAAACATCAATTTCATGTCTATATTAACAGGCTTATTGGTGAAAGGATAAAAACCTTTCACATTCTGTTTCCCTAAATGTACAAAACTATTGAACTCTCCAATCCAGACTTTCTGGTGTTTCAAGCAAGTGGAATTCCTTGCTTTTATCACCTCCGAAAGTATGGTTGAATTTATCCCGGACTGCATGGATCCAAGTTAAAACAAAACTAGACATCCACATATTTAATTCCTTACAGCTGACGATATAAACATTAGCAATAATTTATATTTTTGTAACACCTTTAAAGTGGTAGGTCTATCCCAGAACCATCACAGGAGTAAAATTAAGCAAATATTTGGAATGAAGCCAGATCAAGAGATATTGGGATAATGAGAAGTATTTTTTTTCAAAAATGGACTTCATTCATAAAAAAATATTTACACAAAGCAAGAAGCTGTGACAAAGAAACACACTGGTGTTTATTCCATTCAGCAATGTAAACTTTTAAAGAAAATTACACAAACACAGCACCATAGCCAGTCCAGTGACTCTCTGAGGTGATGCCACTTTCATTGCCTGAGCCACTAAGCTAACAGTTCCACCCTTTGTATGCGATAGAAGAAGGACACTAGACTGGGTTCTTCCCCACAGAGCCTTGGCATTGGTGCACCAAGTGTCAATGCATCCCTCATCACCTACTCTTGCAGCTTTCCCTTACAGACGTTATGTAGAGCTGGAAGACCAACAAGTTTCAGGCAGATAAAAGGATATCCTTCACTGAGTTGATGACCTTCCAGCAGCACTTGATGTCTGTCTTGGTGCCTACCCCTAAGAACAACCCATAGATCAGAAGGTCCTCCGTTACGCAATTGCTGAGATGAATTAGGACATTGACCCTTGTATCCTTCTCTACATCTCATAACAAATCCACAGTCTGGAAAGAGATGGACGCATACACTGGGCTGATATGTCATCTGTATGTGAACAACCTGAGAGGGAAGGACCTCCTCACCAGCAGCCAAGTGAGGTCTTGGTGCTGCAGCGCTTGATTGGAAGGGACCTTTCACCACCAGCCAAGTGAGGTTGATATGTTTTTTGGACAGACCTCAGATGAGACATTCTGCCAAATAGTTTGGACTGTTTGCTCAGGGAACCAATCCATAGAATCCAGAGTCACTTTTTACAGATGGAAAGCAGCCAGAAGATAACATCCTTGAGTTTCAGGAGATCACGACCCTTACAGTGTTCAACACACCCCAGCTCTGGGAGTGGCACAGAGACCATTGGTTTCGAGCTTTGGGAGACGAGGAGCAGCACAACATCCACTTTTCTTCCATCTCTCTCGTGCCCCAATCCTTAAAACATTTGCTATTTTTCATTTTCCTTTCATCGAGCTCTTGCAAACTTCTATCAAATCCACGCTCAACATTTTTTTTCCAAGAAGAATTATTTATAGAGGCTCATGTGGACCATAAGCACCATTCTCATTCTTCTGGATCTAAATGCTGAGTATACCTGCTGTGAAATAACAGCTGTTTCCTCAATACTCGTTTCCCAGAAGTTTATGGAATTGAAAGGCTGTGTCATTTTAAGCATTATTTTATAAAATTACATGGAATACATTGGAACGTATATTCAATGTGTGCCTGGATATTTATCTTAAGTTTTCAAGGGCAGAAGAGTTCATCTTTAATCACAGAGCTAAATACTCAGTGGGTATCTGCCCCAAATTACACACATCTCCCTCACTGTCCTTTTTATTAATATGAATAGAAAAATAAAGTTGGGGCTGTCATCTTTGCACATCCAACCAACGACATATTTCTCCCCCACCTTATCTCAGCGAGTAATCACCTGGAACTTGGAAAAGTTTTGCAATTACCTGAGAAGCTGCTTTATTTGTTTCCTTCCTCCCCCCACCCCCCACCACCACTTTCTAAATGACTTTTCTAACATGAGATGGTAAATGATAATTATAGTCAAGGTAATCACATGCTGAGAGAGCACCTTGTCCTTGCAGTGTTTATATCATCGCCAAGGATCTGCCTTTAGGCTTCAACTTGTTAATAATTTAAGGTGTGCTCTGCGTACTTTTATCGAGAAACCTAGTTATTGAGTTTGTAAACCTGATGATGATTTATGGCAACACCTTTACATGAGTCATGCACATTAAATTCGACAACAGGGAACAGTCCCAAGCAAGAGGTACAGTATCCCTTTCCTTATGGAGGGCAGAAAATGTTAGGTATTTATAAAGTTTATCTGATCACATAGGTCAACTGCTGTGCTTCTCAGAATAGTGGATTCAGAATCAGAAAAGAAATATGTCCGTTTAAATGTTACTGTTAAATCATGCTTCCACTACCCATTTAGGCAGCTAATTCCAGACCACAACTCACTGTCAATATCAGTAATAATGACTGTGAAAATAACAGATTGTCCTACCCACCCGTGTGGTTCACTAATGTCCTTTAGGGAAGAAAATCTGCTGCCCTTCCCTGGTCTGGCCATTGTACAACTGCAGCCCCACAAAGATGTTGTTAACTCTACAGTTCCCTCTGAACTGGCCCAACAAAGCACTTATTCCAACGGTAATAGGGATGCATCTTAGCAAAGCACACACTTCATATGAATGAACAATTTTTAAGAGGATTTCATAAAGTTCTCTCTGGTATTCCTCCCAATTTTGCCTTTGAATATAGTTTTAAACTGTTTTAATTGTTATTAAAGGAATCAGAGAAATACCTAGCTTCACTGTACTTTCTCTCTAACTGAAACACTGTTTTCTTTTTTTACTACCTTGGCATCCTTATGTATGTGTGTATTATTGTTACGTTTGGAATGATGTGGATATAGCAAACTATAGCTTTTCACTGTATCCCAATACATGTGAGAATATAATTAATGCTCAAAAAGTATAGTGTTAAGTTAGTCTCCGATTTGAGGAGCTACCTTGCTTTGATGCTCTGCTGTGATATTTAATGAATCCAAAAGAGAATAAAATTAATAATTTACTAAAGACAGCCAAGGGCAGGAAAGGAGGTTGCACTGTAGTTCCACATCCTTAAATCAAATGACATATATCCCCTCCTTCCTTCTATTCTCTTTTTCCATCCCCATTCTGATTACCCTCTCACTCCTTCTCTTTCTTTATTGGTCCACTGTTCTCTCCTATCTGATCCCTTCTTCTTCAGCTCTTTATCTCTTCTACCTATCCCCTTCCAACTACTTACTTCATGCCCCTCCTCTATCTGCCCACCATCCCCCTCACCTGGTCTCACCTACCACCTGCCAGTTTCTACTCCTTCCCTTCCCCCATCTTCTTATTCTAGCTCTTGCCCCTTTCCTTTCCTCACCTGATGAAGGACCTCTGCCTGAAACTTTGACAGTTTATTTCCCTCCATAGATGCTGCCTGACTTGCTGAGTTTCTCCAGCATTTTGAGGAATGAGTTAATGATATATTGGGCAGAGTCCTCAGCTGTCTGCAGCTTCTTATGTTCCTGCATTGTCGTGTCAAGAGTCATGAATCTGGGGGGAGCAGGATAGGGAAAAGGAAGTCAATGGAAAGATATAATTCCGAGAAATTAGCAAATCATAATTTACGAATTAGCAGTTCATTTCCTTGTAGATAAATGCAGCCCTGCTGATCTCAAAGGAATGAGGCTTTATGGAGAAGGGTGTGGATGCATGAAATTAAGGTGGATCATTCTGAACTGTTACCAATAGCAACGCATCTCTATGGTGTTACCCAAAGTGGTGGCAAACTGAAACTCTATATTTGTTTCCTTAATCCTGTTTTTCAATGTTTAAGTTTTGCTATTTTCACTATTATTGAAAAGATTCCTGCAGATTTTATTGAATACTGCCAATAACCTGACAGTTGAAAGCCAGAAATTCTCTCCAAAGAAATCGAAGAATGAATTACCTTTCAGCATTTTGGAAGTTCCAAAGGGCTAGCTAATAGTGTTAGCAACAGTAATATACTTAGGCTCATGTGAGCTCTACCATCCATCTTTCAGGCCTTTCAATCACAGTTTTATGTATTTTCAGAAACGTGTAAAGCCAATCATTTTTGTACAGTTCTTGGCAACTGCTTAAACAACTTTGCTTAAATAATTGAGTACAAACAAGTACTAGCTCATAAAGGTAAAATGGGACAAACATTGGTTCATGAAAGCCACACCACTTCTTTAATTGTGTATTGCAACTAATTGTTAAAAAGATGGTTTCCTCTGCGTTTATTGAGTACGCCGTTTCACAAAGTGCCTGGAGGCGAGAGATGATTTCTTTGCCGTGGATGCAATCAGCTCTGACCAATCAGTAATGAGGGTTAATCAGCTGATCGATTGGTCCCTGAACAGTTTGGTGCTGGCTCCTCTCTGACTGGCTCTAGCCTGGCCTGAGGGCAAGGGTTGGGAACTTTTAATTATCAGCAGCTACTCCACTGATTGAATGGTCAATGGTTTTACTACTCAGGCATCACATCTTGAATAATAATAGAAAACAAAGCAAGCTCAGAACAGTGCAAACAGTGGGCTAGCACGATACTTGGGATGGGTGTGCCAGTAGATAAGGAGAAATCTAATTTCAAGAAAATTAGAGAATTTGAGGATTTTCTGAAAAAAAACTGATCCGGAAAATTGTTCAATAGTTTTATTTGAAGGAGGAGGAATTTTTTTTAAATGAAACCATTCATCAAAAGCAGACCGTCTTGTTGTAAGATCATTACAGTATGATTTCACACACATTTAGATATACGAACCCTACACATCAATGCATGCCAGCTTCATTACTATTTATATTTCCATACACTGGCATTGTGCAGTCAATTCATAATTGTCCAGTTTTTCTAATTAATCACAAAAGATTTTTGTTTTGCCTGGGGTGACTCATGATGGCAAGCCATAGCTCATACATCAAACACAGGCCGCATTTTGCTAGCTCCTTCTGCTGGGGAATGTCGCTCTGTTTCTAACTACCACGGACGTATTCACTGGGCATGTGCAGCCTGGAGCAAAGGAGAGAAGCATTGCGATCTGTCCTCGGCCTTGTGACATGTTATTTTTATCAGATGATGCTTTCTGGGGCCTTAATAACTCCAGATATGTGGGCTCAATTTCATTAATTGACAAAAAAGGCCTAACTCTTCCCAAACTCTCCAACGGCCAAGTGTTCAGAGATCCTACACAATTTCTGTGCACTTTCAGCACCCATCAAGTCATTTTTACTGAGGGATGGGGGAAAATGATCTCATAAATATTCAGTTATCAACTGTCACCGCTTAGCAAAGGTCGCAGAACTCGAAAAAGAGGAAGCGATGTTTGAAAGCAAATGACCCAATGGAAGTTTATAAAAAGGTCTCAGATTCCCTCAACTGAGGATGAAATATTTGCTGTGCATTCTGATGCTGGTCACTATAGCTGGAACTTACTATATAGAGATGTTGGGTTAGCATCAGGTCCTCTCTACGCTGAGTTATCTGCTGAAGAACAATGTATGGACTTGCACTCACTGAGCCAAGGTACCAAGGTAATCCAAAGGTAACCATTGCTTACAGAATGGAAAGGAGACTGTGATCTATAAACCAAAGAGGAATAGCAATCATGGAAAAGGGAACAAAGAAAAGAAGAAGCAGTACTGAAAAACACTTCAATACCTCCTTGGCACAAAGCAAGGAAGAACCCCAAAGAAGCCTTTCAGGTTAGGCGGTCCATTAAAAGTCTCAAAACTCCCTTTAAGAGAAGTTATTTTGTTGGAAAGATTACAGGAATTTCTTTCACCGCCTCAAGACATCCTTAAGTGCTTTATAGCCAATGAAGTACTTTTGAAGTGTTATCATGGCTGTGAAGGCAAGCAAGGGTATTAGAGTTATGGACCAAGACAGATAGAGTTAGGATACAGATTGAGACATGAGTTAATTGAAAGGTTGAAACAGGGCTTGAGGGACTGCAAGTCTTGAGCCTATGACTCAGGTACTTCCATAAAATGCTTGAGCCAGAGAGACGATAAGGGACCCAAATACAATCTCCATCTGTATAAAATTAACGTTGCATAAGGATGTCATGAAACACCAATATCAGTCCCTAGGTAGTAATTTCAGCCATTGCTTTGTGATATTCTCTGCGAGGGGAAAGGTTATTGAGGAAAGGAACAGGGAAAGAGTCATTTTCCATGAAACTATACTCAGGAATGAATCTGCATGTTTGAAGGATGAGGACAAATATCAAAATAAAAATGAACCATCACCATCACCACATTGAATACCAAGCAGATTATATCATGCCCAAAATGCACAAAACTGTGAACTATTCAAAAAACTTCAACTTTTTTTTAAAGCTGATCTTTTACATTTCAATAAATTGTCACAATATTGTTTCAAGATTGCTTCTCCTCTGGCAAAGTTTGAACTGATATGATCTCAGGATGTGATTATTTTCGTCCATGCTAGCTATCATTGTCCATCCATAATTACCCCAGAACTAAAGAGGCAGTTAGCCTGCAGAGAGTGGTACACACTGCCCGATCCATCACAGGCTCATCACATCCTTGCATCCAGCCCATCTTCACAGTGTGTTACTTCAGGAAGGCAAGTAGTATCATCAAAGTTACCTGCATTTCCAGCCAATACATTTCCTGTCTTCAGCTTCTGGGAGAAGATATAGGATCTTCAAAGCCCAGGCATGCAGATTTAAGAAATACTATTAAACCTCTGAATCAGACTTTACATCCCTTTCCAGATGATGCTGTACATTCTCAGGCTTCTTTTGCTACTCAGTTACTCTGGCATCGCACCATTCTGCTTCTTTGCATTTGTTGTATTTATTAATATTATTTCTGCTGTTTACTCTGTGAGTTTCACATGAACAAAGGATTTCATTGCACACTGGTATGTTTGACAATAAATTAAATTAAACTAAGTGTCTACCATGTTGGTGGGTGTAGAGTCACATAGAGTTCAGGGGAGGTAAGGGCTGGATGAGCAAATGGGCCTTTACAACAATCCAGAGGTTAGCTCTTGATAGTGTTTATGTTTTGACAAGAATATTTGCAGGGAAAAAAAAGCCTAGCAGGCAAGGACACCAATTTAAAGGAATGAAAATGATAGACTAGACTGTTCATACTTTAAAATGAGAGAAACTAAGATATAAGGCACACCACCAGCTTTGTAAGAGAAGTTTGAATTATGAAACATACAATAAGAGATCACACACTCTAAGGAAATAGTGAGGTATCTACTGTATATGGCTGTTCTTCAGTGGCACAGGCAACAACTTTCCTTTAGAATTATCTCACATTAAAAACAGAGTTTTTGAACTTACAGCATACTGCCTGACTTTATGAATAGAGGATTAATTCTCCTTATACACTGTGGCCATTTCATTAGTACCCCCTGTACCTCATTTTGTGGCTACTGAGTGTATGCTCATGGTCGTCTGATGCTGTAGCCCATCCACTTCAAGGTTCGACATGTTGTGCATTCAGAGATGCTCTTTTGCATGCCACTGTTATAACACATGGTTATTTGAGTTACTGTTACCTTCCTGTCAGCTTAAGTTAGCCTGGTCGTTCTCCTCTGACCTGTCTCATTAACAGAGCATTTTTGCCCACAGAACTGCCACTGATTGGATGTTTTTTGTTTTCCGCACCATTCTCTATAAACCAGAGACCGTTGTGCATGAAAATCTCGGGAGATCAGGAGTTTCTGACATATTCAAAGTACCACATCACCAATGATCATTCCACTGTCAAAGTTACAAAGATCATAGCTTTTCCCCATTCTTATGTTTGGTCTGAACAACTGAACCTCTTGGCCACGTCTGCATGTTTTTATGCATTGAGTGCTGCCACATGATTGGCTGATGAGATATTTGCATTATTGAGCAGGTGTACCTAATAAAGTGGCCACAGAATTTAGAATCTGATTCAAAATGAAAAATGCTAATTTTGCCAAAGGAGATTTTCTTGTTTTCCAAAAAAAAATCTTTTAAACTCACTTATACATTACCACAGTACAGTAAATTTATTTTCCAATATAGGGATAACAAGCTCAATCTAGGAATAAGTCTAGCACAAGTTGAGTCATGTCGACGTTAACCATTGTGAGGACATGGGAGAATATCAACAAGACTTTTATCCCTGGAAACTAGGCGGAGTGAGGCTATAATTCTCTCTTAATGTAGGGACGGAAATAAAGTATGTGGGTGAAGTTGGAGGGTTAAACAAAATAACAAAAAGATTTTGCGAACTGATGAATCTTTAAACGTCATCAACAATTTTTAATATGAAATAAAAAGGAGATATAAGTGGGAGTTTTGATAAATGATTTGTACAACGTCATGGATACAAAGAGGAATATTAAGAATTTATTGAGAATTTCCATTTATTAGAATGTGGCAGAATGTCTAAAGGCATTCCACAGAAGTGTTGCCAAATGAAGTTTGACACCAAACAATTAGAGATATCAGTACAGGTGACCAAAAGCTTGGTCAACAATGCAGGTCTTAAGGGATGTCTTGAAGAAGGAAAGAGAGGTAGTGCAGGAGAGAAGTTTAGCAAAAAAATTCTAGAGCTTATGGGCAAGGCAGCTGAAGACACTCAGGTGTTGGAAACTAAATTAGGAAGCGATCTAGTGGCCAATATTAGTGGAGCGTAGTCATCTTGGAGGGGTGTTGAGATGTGGAGGTATTGGGATGAACAGGAGTTTTTGATGGACTATAGATCATGTTCTTTTGGGGATTGTTTTTGTTTGCATAGTGGATAGTGGGGTGTCTGATGCTTCTTGCTGGAACAATTTGGGGGAGAGGGTTGATGCTTTATTGCTGATTGTGCGTGGGAGGGGGAGAGGGGCTTTGGGTTCTAACGTTTTTCTCTCATTCCTTCTTTGTTTTTGGTTCCCTCTCTGTTTTGTGGATGTCTGCTAAGAGTAAAGATTTCAGGTTGTAAACTATATACTTTCTCTGAAAATGAATTGAACGATTGGACCATTGTGAGATGAGGGATCAATAAAGATAAGGAAAGCCAAGTCCAGAGGCATTGCTTAACTATCACCAATATAGGTCATTACCAATCTGTACTGATTGTGGTCTCCCAATATGAAAGTTGAGAATCTACTTGTTCTCCTCGTTATTCTTTTTTTTTTGCATTATTTATTTATTTTGTAATTTGTAGTAACGTTTATATGCTCGCACTGTACTGTTGCTGTGAAACAACAAATTTCATGTCATATAAGTTATTGAGCTAAACTTGATTCTAATTCTATAGGATAGCAATCATTAATATGATGGTTGAATTGGATGCGGTCTGAGTTAGGTCACAGAGTTAGCTTAAGGACTCCAGAGTGAGATCAGTTAGGAATGCATTGGAATAGTCAAGTCTAAAGGTAACAAAAATGGAATCAGGCTTCAGCACAGTGCCAAATATAGAATGGATTCGGATAATAATAATATAGGCAGTCTGAGTGTGACACAGTGCGTGTCGTCTGGAACTCATCTTAGGGGGGAATACGCCACTGTTTTGGCAAGCAGTATAGTTCAGTTTGAGACAGATGCCAGAGGGAGGATGGAAAACCATGAAAGAAGCACAGATTTAAATCTGAGATCACCATGTATCTCACAGAGTATCAAAGCGTATCTTTTGATGGTAGGAATTTGCACTTATATATTCATTTGGAATTCATGGTGATCTTAAGTTGAACTCAAATTTCCACTAAAAGTTTGTTAAATACCAGAATGAAACAATAAATTGACATAACGCAAGCAATAGCATCACAAAAAGGAGATAGCTGGTAAGTAAATAGGTTTCTTATCCATGAAGATCTCTAATTCACAAATGTTGGGAATGCAAACTTCCGGTAGGTGCTACACTGAAGGAATCAGAAACAGGTTTAGTATCACTGGCATATGTCGTGAAATTTGTGGTTTTGCAGTGACAGTATATTGCTTTACAGTACATAATAATTTTTAAAAACTATGAATTACAATTAATATATATTTTTAAAATTAAATTGAATAAGTAGTGCAAAAAGAGAGAGAAAAAATTGAGGAGATGTCCATTCACAAATCTGATAGCGGAGGGGAAAAAAGCTGAACCTGAACCATGAGTGTGTGTCTTTAGGTTCCTGTACCTCCTTCTTGATGGTAGCAATGATGGTAGCATGTTCTGGGTGTTGGGGTCACGAATGATGCCGCCTTTTTGAGGTATCATCTTTTGAAGGTGTCCTCAATGCTATGGAGGCTAGTGCCCCTAAAGGGGATGGCTAAGTTTACAACTTTCTGCAGCTTTTTCCAGTCCTGTGCAATGGCTCCTCCCCTGAATGCTGCACTGTCACATACTTTGCTTGCCATGTTAAATCACGACACTGTCCATCCACTGAGATGGAAATAAAAGACCCCAAGTTCCAATTATACGGAGAGGAGTAACCTATCCACTACCTATCACTTAATTAACATCACTGAATTGGATGAACACACACAAAATTCTAGAGGAACTTAGCAGGTCAAGCAACATCTACGGAAAGGAATAATGAGCCAACATTTTGGGCCAAAACCTTTCATTAAGACCAACGATCTGCATCACCATTGCTGTCTACCGAACCTCACAGCAGAAAGACTAGCCACTTACTTTACGACATTGTTTCAGGAAACAAATTTCAAAAATTCTTTGTGTGAGGCAACTTGATGTGTTTTAAATTCATGAAAGATGGTAAGTAAATGTAATCATTGAGTATCTGATTATAAGAATCACATTGTGTTTCCAAAAACAAAAATAACCACACAAGAGCTTTGTAGCTCGTGTAATGAAACTGCTATATGGAGATGGCGATGTGTAGTTATTAATAATGTCCCATCTGTTGTCTTCACAAGCATCAAGAAGCCAGTGATCTTCAGAGAGCAGCTGAACAGATGGGACAACACCAAATGTCATCTGCACCCACATTTCTACCAAAAAGAAGCCCAATACATGATTTGTGATGAGGATGTAAAAGTATTACTCACTGGTGCAGAATATTAAGCAGATCTGTTGACTGCTGAAGAGCTCCACAGCTCCGAAGAGTTGATTTAAGATACTAACTTTGTATTCCAGCAGTTGATTTTACTACACGTACACAGTGTTCTGTAGGCATTTGTTTTCATACCTGGTGGGGTGATAATGATAGGCAAATCTTTGTCTGCACTGCTATATTGCATGGCAAAAGCAATGCTGTCATCAGCAGCAACATTGTTAATCATAATGCTGATGAATAAGAACATATCCCCTACATTTACTGATATTGCTCTTCTACATTCTTTTGGGACCAAAATACAACAGCATTCCTCCAAGAACACCACCATCTTGTTATAGGCTTTGGAGACTTGCATGCCTCTGTGACCCTGAGGGTTATGTTGGCTGGAGTCAAGGCTTTATGCTTTGGCTCTTGGTAGGGTCGCCCATGCCAAACATGTCAAATGGTAGAGGACAGACTAAGAGTGGTCCACAGGTATACCAAGTTCGGAGGTTCAGCTCAGGGCTAACAACCCTGACTGATGGTGAAAAAGTAAGTTGTTATGGAAACAGCAATGAAGAATTCTTCTATATCTGTATGCGACAGTATATGGCCCAGGATAGACAGAGATTGAAGACCTTCACTGCTGCCCTAAATGCCAGCAGTCTAACAGGCAATAACTAACAACAGCCTTTTTGAATACTGCTTACAAGATACAAACTCCAAGCTTTCTTAGAATCCCGCTGTCTCAAACTATTCAATGGGCCTTTTGATGCTAGAATCTGGTGCAACACATGAGGTGCTTAAGTAACTCAGTGGGTCAGACACCATCTGTGGAGGGAAATGGATAGTCGACGTTTCAAGTTGAGACCCTTCATCTGGACTCAGGAAGTTGAAATGTGGACATGAATTATTTCATTTGCTGAGGATTTGAGAATGGGATTGAACATTGCGCAAATATCAGTGAAATTCTCCTCTTCTGGGTAGTTGAAGGAAGAAAGATAATTGATGAAGCAGGTGAAGATGGTTGGACCTAGACCATAAGGTTTGTGTGGTGGTCACATCAGCCAAGGTTGGAAAGGGCAGATGCATCTGCTGCAGGTAGTCAGGTGAGAATGAGGCCAAGCAGCCTCATCTCCAGTGTTGGTTTACTCACTCAATCCAACAGATGTATCCTTCAGGATTTAGCCAATGTATTAAGGGATGGTTCTACTGACCCAATTTTCATGATGGCCATTTGGTGTGGCCTTGTTACTTTCACAGCAGCTTCTAAGTAAGGTTCAATATGGAGGAAACTGGTTCATCATCGGGAGGAGAATAGTAGGTGGCAATCAAGAGGAGCAAGAGATGAGTTTATTGTCATATGCTCTAGTATATCTCTGAACAGATACAAAGAAAAATTTCTTGTAACAGCATCACATACACATAGCATCAGACACACAATGTTCACAAGAAAAACATTACTGTAAGTGATGCACAATTTTTACAAAAAAGAACGTAATTAGAACAAAAGAAAAGGCCATTGTAGGGCAAAATGGTCAAGTGGAAACAGTGAACATAGAACATAGAATAGTACAGCACAGTACAGGCCTTTCGGCCCACAATGTTGTGCTGACCCTTAAACCCTGCCTTCCATATAACCCCCCATCTTAAATTCCTCCATTACCTGTCTAGTAGTCTCTTAAATTTCATTAGTGTATCTGCCTCCACCACTGACTCAGGCAGTGCATTCCATGCACCATCCACTCTCTCAGTAAAATACCTTCCTCTAATATCCCCCTTGAATAAAACATCAAGGGTAGGTTTCCTTCCCCATGTTTGACCGGTTACCATGAGATTTCATGGGCTGTAGAGTCAAGGTTATGAGCTCCATGGGTTAATTCTTCCTCTCTGTATACCACTGTACCACCCTCTTTGGTAAATATACCCTGAAGTAGGATATGAAGGGAATTATGATGAAGGAGATGGGAACATTTTCTGTTAGGTTGTTGTTTGACTAGTCTGTCGGTCAGCCCTTCCAACGTAGGCACCACGATGCCTATAAGAAGTATTCATTCCCCTTGGAAGTTTTCAGGTTTTATTGATTTACAACATTGAGTTACAGCAGATTTAATTTGGCTTCTTTGACACTGATCAACAGAAAAAGACTCATTCATGTCAAAATGAAAACATCTCCACAAAGTGATCTAAATTAATTACGAATATAAAACACAAAATGATTGATTGCATAAGTATTCACTCCCCCCTGCCCTTTAATATGACACACCAAATCACAGATGCAGCAGACTGGTTTTAGAAGTCACATAATTAGTTAATAGAGATCTGACTTTGGAGACCTGTGTGCAGTCAAGGCGTTTCAATTGATTGTAGTAAAAACACACCTGTACCTGGAAGGTCCAATTGCTGGTGAGTCAGTATCCTGGCAAAAGCTACACCATGAAGAAAAAAGAACACTCCAAGCAACTACACAAAAGGTTATTGAAAAGCACAAGTCAGGAGATGGATACAAGAAAATTTCCAAGTCACCAAATATCCCTTGAGTCAATCATCAAGAAATGGAAAGAATATGGCAAAGCTGTAAATCTGCCTAGAACAGGCTGTCCTCAAAAACTGAGTCACCGTGCAAGAAGGGGACTAGTGAGGGAGATCACCAAGAGGCCTACGACAACTCTGGAGAAGTTACAAGCTTCAGTAGCTGACATGGGAGAGACTGCACATACAACAACTGTTGCCCAGGTACTTCACCAGTCGCAGCTCTATGGGAGATTGGCAAAGAGACTGTTGAAAAAAACTCACAAGAAATCTCGGCTCAAGTTTGCCAGAAGGCATGTGGGAGACTCTGAAGTAAGCTGGAAGAAGGTTCTATGGTCTGATGAAACCAAAATTGAGCTTTTTGGCCATCAGACTAAATGCTATGTTTGGTGTAAGCCAAACACCACACATCATCAAAGACATACCATCGCTACCGTGAAGCATGGTGGTGGTTGCATCATGCTGTGGGGATGCTTCACTGCAGCAGACCCTAGAAGGGTTGTGAAGGTAGAGGGTAAATGAATACAGAAAAATACAGGGAATCCTGGAGAAAAGCCTGATGCATTCTGCAAGAGAACTGCAACTTGGGAGAAGATTTGTTTCCCAGCAAGACGATGATCCCAAGCATAAAGCCAAAGCCACACAGGAATGGCTTTAAAACAACAAAGTTAATGTCCTGGAGTAGCCAAGTCAGAGTCCAGACCTCAATCCAATTGAGAAATTATAACTAGACTTGAAAAGGGCTGTTCACTCATGATCTCCATGCATTCTGACAGAGCTTGAGCAGTTTTGTAAAGAAGAATGGGGAAAAATTGCAGTGTCCAGATGTGCAAAGCTGTTAGAGACCTATCCACACAGACTCAAGGCTGTAATTGCTGCCAAAGGTGCATCTACTAAATACTGACTTGAAGGAGGTAAATACATGTGACCAATCATTCATGGTAATAAATTTAGGCCAATTTGTAGAAATTTGGTCTTACTTTGAATTGGAAGAGTTTTTTTCTGTTGATCAGTGTCAATTTAAATCCACTGTGATTCAATGTTGTAAAACAATAAAAGTATGCAAACTTCCAAGGGTGGGGGGGGGGTGGTTGTGAATAACTTTTATAGGCGATGTATATGTTTCCATGAGAGACTAGGCTGGGAGAGACGGCTGTGTCTGAATTTGATGCTTAGATTGATGCTAGATGGTTAGTTTATTGTTATCCCCTCTGGGTTTCAATGTATGAGTTATAGCATAACTCATGAGGCAATTTCAGAATGCATTTAAAAGCCAGCCACATTGGGAGCATTGGGGTCACAAACATACCAAATTGTGTAAGGATAGCAAATTTTCTCTCTGAGCGAACCAACCACCTGTAAGACTTAGAACATCAATTAAAAATTTTTCTGCCTTCAATCATTGACTTGTGTCACACTATTCACCCCTTTTGAAGATATGAAAATATGATTTCATCAGGACTAATGGATCAACTGACTGAACACAATATTGATTTACCGTTCAGACCCAATTGAACCTTATTCTATCGTCAATCCTTCAATAACATACCAACAGCAAATTAAACTTATTGTTTTCAACCAGAATGAAGTATATCAAAAAAGAATTAACAATGTTCTTATTTCATATATGCTAAAAGAAGAAATAAAAATAAGAGGCAAAATTCACCTCCAAGGTATTACTACATTTTCTTGGTTCTGTTATGGCTCAGTTAATGAAGTGAATGACAAAGAAATTCTTATGGTCTACAATAATGTGTGATTATAAAGTATTTCGATGTGTTTTCAGAAATTTTACGACATACTTCCAGCACCATGTATAGATCTGGTTTCACAAACCCTAGGAAAAGTAATGCATTAGATTTAGGGCTCCTTAAAGGTCCAGAAGGGAACCCCAATGAACCTCTTTACTTCAAAGCTCTACTTCACGGTAAGCTTTTTTTACACTCACATGGCACCCACACAATATTGGTGTAAAGTATCATTGAAAAGGCAGAGGCTTCAATATTGTTCGAGTATTGTACCCAATGATCACAGCACAGTGCTTAAAACCAGAATTTCTGATCCACAAGCAAATAGGTCCCCAAGCGACAAGATTATTATGCCTTAAAATGCTATGGGCTTGACAGAGTACCCACCTTGAGAATGTTTTACCTCACAGGGGAATCATGAACTGGTGACAGTGTGCCAGGTGAGAAGTTAATCAATTAGAGATTGAGATAGAGAAGAATTTTCTAGAATCAGAATCACACTTACAAGATTCAATTAGTGGTTTAGCAGCAGCAGTACAATGCAAAGACACAAAACATTATAAATTGCAAAACTAAATATTGCAAAAACTATTGAACCATTCAGAAATCTGATGGCAATGGGGAAAAGTAGTTTCTGGTTCACCGAGTATGGATCTTCAGGCTTTTATACTTCTTTCCTAATGGCAGGAACAAAAAGATGGTGTGTTCTGGATGGTGAGAGTCCTTAGTGATGGATGCCTCCTTTCTAAGGCACCACCTCTTGAAGATAGCCTCAGTGGTGTGGAGCATTGTGCCTGTGATGGAGCTATGTGAGTCTAACACCACCTGCAGCATCTTGTGATCCTGTACTTTGGAGCCTCATGCCAGGTTGTGATGCAAACCAGTCAGAAAGCTCTCCACCATACATCTGTAGAAATTTGTAAGTCTTGGGTGACGTACTGATTCTCCTCACACTTCTAACCAGGTAGGGCCACTGGCAACAATCTGTTGGACCCAGGGAAGATCTTCTGAAATACTGATACTGAGAGACTTGAAGCTAGAGGAGAAGATGAAGGAGAATGTCTTCTTTTAAAGGGTTGTGAATCTATGAGATTCTGAAGCCTCAATCATTAAATTTACTCAAGTTTGAGATACACAGATTTTCAGACAGCTGGGAAATTAAGAGCTACAGGGAAATATATATTGAGACCTAGATTAAATCATGATTTTATTGAATGCCAGAGCAGGCTTGAGGGACATATGGCCAACAGTTACTCATATTTCTTATGTTCTTAAGCATGGCCAATAGACTGTCACTTCTGACCACAGTAATAAATCTAAACCGTCCTTTGAGTTTATGCTACTGATAGCCATAGAGTCATAGTGTTACACAGCACCTAAACAGACTCTTGGGTTCACCCTGCCCATGCCAACTATCATTCATATTAATTCCATTTACCAGCATTTGATCGATACCCTTCTACACCTTGGTGATTCAAGTATTCATCCAGATACTTCTTAAATGTTGTAAGAGTACCTGCCTCCATTGCCCTCTTAGATAGTGTTTACCAAAGAATGGTCACAGTCTAGGAGAAAAATTCTTCCTTATATCTCCTCTAAATCTCTTATTCATTTGGGAACCATGATAGTGTAGTGGTTAGCACAATGCCGTAACAGTTTGGGACAATGGCGTTCAGAGTTCAATTCCGACACAGTCTTTAAGGAGATTGCACATTCTATCTGTGACTGCGTGGGTTTCCTCTGGGTGCTCCAGTTTCCGGCCACAGTCGAAAGATGTACTGGTTAGTAGGTTAATTGCTCATTGTATATTGTCCCTTGGTTAGGCTAAATAGGTGAGTCATAAGGCTGGAAGAGCTTGTTCTGAGCTGTAAATAAATAAATAGATAGATAGATAGACTTAAACTGATCTCTGCTCAGCGGAGAGCTTTACCACTCTCCACCCTATCAATGCCCCCTTTGTGCACATCTTTCGATCCTCGCTCACACTGCTCCATTCCAATGAAAACAAACCTAGCCTCTCCATTCTCTCCTCATAACTGAAATGCTCCATCCCAGGCAGCGTCTTGAATCTCCTCCAAGTTGGATTTACTGTCATATGCACAGGTGCAGTGAAATCCAGTACCATCGTGTTTTTTTTTTTGACATTGTGGTGACCAAACACATTACAGTGATGACCTCCTACCCTTAGGGGCACTGGAGGTGGCCAAAGGAAGGCAAAATATCACAGACGTTGGAGAATCTGTAATAAAAATGGAGAATGCTAGAAACACTCATCACGTCAAACAGCAGGTGTGGAGAGAGAAGCAGGTTTCACAACCTATGAGCTCACTTTCAAGGATTCTACAACTCAGATTCTCAATATTATTTATTTACTTGTTTATTTTTATTATTTGTTTTTTATATATGCACAGTTTTTCTTCTTTTAGGAATTATTTGTCAGTCTTTGTGTGTAGTTTTCCATTGACTCTATTGTAATTCTTTGTTTTGCCATGAATGCTTACAGGAAAATGAATCTCAAGCTAGAATATGGTGACATACTTCGATAACAACTTTACCTTGAAATTACCTTGAACTTTGAAATTTGTGCACAGTATTCTAGATGAGGCCTCAAATTTATAATCCTTTAAGGTCTATGCAGAGCAACTTCTCTTCATCACCCTCATCCTCTACCCTCCAAGTTTGGTCATTGCAACAATTCCAAGGCAATATATCTCATCTGGCCTCAACTAAGAAATGGTAAGTTGTGAAGCCCAGCCATTGATTTGGCGATGACCAAGGTCAAGACAAACACATTATCAAAGTGTACCACCCACTTTAAGCTATAGCATTAAAAAAAGTCTCCATTCCTTTTAAATACAAGAGCAAACACAGCCTACCATTATATTTTCACTTTGCCAATAAATGCTGCTTCCGAAAAGCCCAATGCTTTAGATGATTATACAGAAATTCTACTCTTTCTTTTTTTCTTTCATATGAGAATTAACAACCATTGTATTTAATTCTTTGAAGTGACCTTAACTGGATAAAAGAAAGAACATTTCTTGTTCTGATAGCTTTTATTCCTGTATTGCCCTTTCCAAATATGCCTTATTATACTTTGTTAACAATGTCAAGTAGAAGGGAAATGGGGCTTAAAAATTGAGATGTTGCCATATTCACTTAATAACACTTAATGCATTAAGAAGTTATCCATTAATATTGCACTGAGCAATTATAGGCAAAAGAACATCGGAGACATTAACTGTAAGTATAAATGAAAATGATAATCTGCATTTGGATTCCAATTGTCAGTAGTGTCAATTGGAATCCAAATGCACTTATTTTTATTTCCATTTACCGCTGTTTTCACTCAGGAAGCACTGCTGTTTTGAACAATATTTATAATAATGTCCCATCCTTTTTACGGCGGTCAGTCCACCTTTGGTCCCCACCTGGCACTCAGCTGTCACCTGTGGCTCCTCGTAGCTGTTTGCATGCGACAGCGGCCACACCTCGGGCAATGGCTTTGACAAGCCGGCTAAACCAGGTGAGGGTAGCCGATGGGCTCCAAACCCTTGGTGAGATAGGGAGTTGTCTATCCCAGCATGTGAAGACAGACTCCAGCGGATTGAGTGGACGAGACCAAGGGAAGGTCCAACGGTCAAGAAGGCAGTCTCTGCAAGCGTCACGGAATGTGTGGAGCACAACAAGACACAGAAGACATACTGGTCATCCACTGCACTTAGTCCCATCTCCAGCCGTCTGGACTCTTGTCTTGCCACTAGGTCCAGATGGGAATTGGGAAGAGAGAGAGAGGCTGACGCTGTGCAACTCTCCCTCACTTAAATCCAAATCAAGCGCTAGTCTCGACACCATCATAAATAGCCGGCTGGTGGCATAGTGACATCAGCGCAGGACTTCAGGGCAAGAGATCCCGAGTTCAAATCCAGCCAAATCCCTTGCACGCTCTACATCTGTGCTGGGTTGAGCGTCGAGCTAGCAACTCGACCTCGTAAAAAGTACTAATAGTGTTGAGGTCTTCATTGATGACTATGGACAAACCTTATAATAATGCTATAACTTAGAGAGTCACAGAGACAGGGTCCTCAGCCCATCTAGTCTAGTCTCAACCCACACCTGGACCATAGCCCTCAATACACCTTGCATCTATGCATTTATCCAAACTTCTCTTAGATGTTGATATCAAACCCACATTCACCATTAACACTGACCTACTATTGGTTTTATTTTCTAGTTAGTATCATAAAGAAAACTCAATTGCTTCATTCGTTTTCATTTTTCATCTCTGTAAATGGGGCAATATGATAAAACTTTCCATGCATGAGCATTCTTAATTTTGGCTATACTTTATTGCAAGATTAATTCTCATGGAACACACAAGAAACTGCAGACACAGGAATCTGGAGCAACAAACAAAAAATTGGAGGAACTCAGTGCGTCAGGCAGCAACCATGGAGGCAAATGGACAGTCAGACATTTCCAGTCGAGATCCCTCTCTGAACAGTCCTCTCCAACAAATCTAGTCCAGATGAAAGATCTTGACCTGAAATATCAATTTGTCCTCTTCCCTCCGCAGATGCTGCCTGACCTGTTAAATTCCTCCAGCATTTTGTTTGTTATCTCTGATGTATCAATTACCTTCTCCACTTTAAACCCCAATTCCAAGCTGCAACAGTCACATACAGGTCCTCCCCAAATTATGACAAAGTTCAATTCCTGAGAACTCTTCATAACCTGAATAGTCCATTAGTCAAAAATGTGACCACCCAGCGATGTACTTAAATAAAAGCATAGACCAACCAAGTGTAATGTGTAGTTAAACAAGGTCATTTAACTCAGCCATTCAAATATTGCCACAAACCATGTTCCCACACTGCAGAACATGCCTACAGTAGCCAGCAAATGAGATTAACATATTTTGGCATCTTGGTCTGCATGGTCAAATTAGGCCATAATGCCTGTATCTGCACTGTACAGCTCTTTGTCTCTCTGACTCTGGTTTTCTGCTTCCAGTCCTTAATTGTTGACAGATTTGTGTCGCTGCACCATTAAATTCCCAGAAGAAAGTCAAAGGCTACTGGAGGTATTGAAGATGAAGAAGTACAAGAACATATATCAGTTCAACTTTTGCCAAGTCATTCACCCTTCCATCATACACTTTTCTGATTGTCAGAGAAAGACATAATAAATACTTGTGGCATATAAATGCTACTCTACAGGAAATCATCCCAAGCATTTCTCTCTCACACCTCAGTACCAAGAGATGCATATCTCAGCATTCAAGCTGTCGTCAGTGAACCATGGCGATGTTCTGCGGGCTGCATTCAAGAGTACCAATACTTTTGTGTCATATATTTCCACTCCCTCTGACCCAGTCTAGGGAGATCCAGTGAGAATTAAAGAATAAAGCTAAGCTGGAGGTAGAATGTACGGATTCAGGTGACGAAGCATTTAGGAAGAGAGAAGCAAAGGAGAAGATAGTAATGCGGTACAATGACAGAAGCAATGATAACCAAAGTGGATCAGAAAGGGGCAGAGCATACAAGCGGATGAGTGCACCAGCAAACAGGATGAGAGCATCAGGTAAAACTAGAGGCTTTTTATCTGAATGCAAGCAGCATCTGTAAAAAGATAAATGAGCTTACCACACAAATTAAATAAATGGGATTGATCTGATAGCCATTACCGAGATGCAGTTGTATGGTGCCAAGGTGAATATTAAGGCGTATCTGACATTTCAGAAGATCAGACAGCAAGACAAAACAAGTGAAGCAACGCTTTTAACAAAGGATACATCATGGCTGTGGTGAGGAATGACAGCAGCACAGAAGCTCAAGACGTGGAACCAATTTGGATGAAGACAAGAAGTATAAACTGCGAGAAGTCACTGCTGGGAATCATATAGGGATTGCACTTTGTAAGCAATACAAATCTAGGAATAATCAGGTCTAGTAAGAAAGCTCTTGCAATAATCATGGGTAATTTGAATCATCATTTAGATTGGACAAGTTAATTTGGCGACATAGCATCTGTTCATAGAACAGTAACCAGCCCTTCTAGCCCAAAAACAAGATAAATAAAAGGGAAACCAGTAGATGTAATATATTCGCAAACACGAGGAAATCTGCAGATGCTGGAATTTCAAGCAACACACATAGAAGTTGCTGGTGAACGCAGCAGGCCAGGCAGCATCTCTAGGAAGAGGTACAGTCGACGTTTCGGGCCGAGACCCTTCGTCAGGTCAGATGTAATATATTAGGATTTTCAGAAGGTGTTCGATAAAATGCCCCATAAAAGTCATTGTACAAGATAGCATAAGGTTAGGTATGGAAGAGGAGTGGGGAAATTTGATGGGATGCTAAATGGGGTAAGCAAAAACAACCTTAAGTGCCACCAACAGAGCACTCTATATTAAAAGGCATTTTACATTACTTAACCTCATCAAGTGTTACTGCAGCATTTCAAAGGGTGGCTCAAATAGAGATGTACGCATTGCATGATCTAACAACATTGTACGGAACCTACTAAAAGTGTTAATGGGCTACAGACAGCTCTTTAGCCTTCTGGAAGGTTTCACCAGGCAGCTAGCACTGAAGCCTCGGGTATGTACTTTGTTGTTTCTGGTTTAGTTGACTTAAGCAATTAATTGCCAGAAATCATTTCATTTTGCAGATCTTTTAGAAGTAATCTATATATCACAGAGCAGCAATCAGTGATGTCAAAGTTACATAGGATATCAATTCCATGGGAGTAAAATTGTTTCTTCTTCCATTTGTTTAACAGTAGTATCACTAACCACAAGTTAGGTATATTGATTTGTCTCATGTTATCCCTTACGATCTTCAAATTTTGGTTTCATGCCCATTCTGCTGTAATTACTCCACCACTGACAGTCAAGTCCTCAATGCCACAGCCCTATGATCTGGAATTTCCACAGATCTCCCTCAATCTTACCTTTCAGACACTCCCATAAACTTACCTCTTGGGCTCAATGTCTACCTTTGTTTGAAATGCTATGCTGAACCATTCTGGGACATTCAGTTTCCAATTACATGGTTAAAAAGATAAGGTGTACATTTTACCAGAGTCTCCATTGGAAGACAGGAATGACACTGACATAGAAATTGAGGCTTTTGTTATCCTAACAGGTCTGTAGAGAAGAGACAGACAATTGGTCTGCCTGTAGGATGATGTTTGGCGACTGTTTCCGTTTAGTGGTGAACCCTTTTTCTTTTTTGTTGAAGGTATAACATTCATCTAATATTCTGTAGCCTGGATTTACAAGAGCTTTTCTATTGCAATCTCATGGTCCTCACTTTTTTTCTTTGCCTTCCAGAATGTAAAATCACAGAGAAATCTCCAATAGATAGCTGATTGTTCTTTGACATAAAACCGTAGTGGGTTTGGGGTGTGTGAAAGACAACTCTTCAAATAAACGAGGAGTAATACACTCAGTTGCCACTTTATTCAGTACACCTTTACACCTGTGCATTAATGCAAATATCTAATCAGCCAATCATGTGGCAGCAACTCAATGCTTAAATGTGCACAGACATGGTCTAGAGGTTCGGTTGTTATTCAGACCAAATATCAGAATGGGAAAGAAATGTGAACTAAGTGACTTTGACTGTGGAATAATTGCTGATGCCAGTATCTCAGAAATTGCTGAACTCCTGGGATTTTCGCACACAACTGTCTCTAGAGTTAACAGATAATGGTGCAAAAAAACAAAAAAAAAATCCAGTGAGTGGCAGTTCTGTGGGTGAAAATGCCATGTTAATGAGAGAGGTCAGAGGAGAAAGACCAGACTGGTTCAAGCTGACAGGAACGCAACAGTAACTCAAATAACCACTCATTACAAAAGTGGTTTGCAGAAGAACATTTCTGAATGTTATATTTTGTAACTCCAGAGCATTAAACTAATTGAAACGAACGAATGACAGTCTGAAATGTGAGTCTAACTTAGTCTTTACTTTAAACAAGGTGTGCACATATCACCTGGTGACGTGATGACATATGCCATTTACGTACTTTTACAGATAACCTACAATTCGTAATGGAAACAACGAAGAATGCTTAATCAAACAATATATTTACAATATTACTCAAATATTACTGAAAGATTAAATACATAACACTCTGCCCTAATTAGCTATAAACTCCAACTCAATATAGAATACTTCTCAACTATATACACAATATACTATATAATACAACTACTATACAGATGTGTACAGCAGAATAAATTTTAATTTGACCTATTCTGACCTAAAGGCGAATCCCGACAAGGGGTTTCCTCTGCTTGGCTACTGAGACATGTGGTTCTGACAGCAGTAGTCACCTTTCTTCCCTAACAATTGGCTCTGTTCTCCTCATCTGATCAAGGTATTGCCTCCAGATGATATCCGATGCAATCTCCACCATGTAGGAGAGTGGTCTAGCTCTGTCCTTAATTTTTCCAAGTACTCATGTTTGATCACCCCTGTAGTTCCTCACCAGAACTGCTTGTCCAGGAGTGAAACATCTAACCTTCTTGTTTGAAGACCTTTCAATTTGTCTCAGCTGTCTGTCCTGCATTCTCTCTTCTGAGACTGGGCATGAGAAGATCCAATCTTAATGCAAGGAATGATGCATGAACAACATAGCAGAATGTAAAATGAAACTGTTGGCTTGATGCTTTGACTGGTGGCCTGGGGTATTTCAAGCAGCTTGTAGAGTGCACTCCATTATGATATGCAAAGAAAAAAGTTTGTGAATTTCTGACCCAGTGTCAGTGCTGTGTGTTCTGATGACAATGCTCGCAGTACATTCTTTAGATTCTGGGCAAATCTTTCCACAAAGCCATTTCTAGCTGGGTGGTTGGGTGCAGATGTAACATGCCTTACTCCATTCAATTTTAGGAATGAATGAAATTGTTCTGCAACAAATTGCGGTCCATTGTCACTGACCATCAGTCCTTGAGAAGAGGCTTCTCAATACATCGACAGTGTGTGAGGATGTAATGGAGGCTATTGGGAACACTATTGGCCTCTTCGTAGTTGCATTCACTACCACTAAGAAATTTGTGCCCATGAGTGGTCCAGAAAAATCAAAATGAATCCTACACTGGGGCAATGCAGACCACTCCCAGGGATGAAAAGATGCTGCTCCTGGCATCTTCTGGACATGCTGGCATCCTAAACAGTGCATGACAAGCTGCTTGAAATATCCCAAGCCACCAGACAAAACATCAAGCCAACAGTTTCACTTTGATCACGCCTAGATAACCAGCATGTTGCTCCCTCTACAATTTTGCTCTCAGGTTGAATGGTACAACAACTCTCAATCCCCACATAAAGGGCATGTTCATCCCAGCACTGGCAAAAATGGGGAACTGCGATTTGTGCTGTACATTCCAGCCATTTTGGGTGGCCATGAAGACATGAGATAGTGTAGAGTCTTTTCTGATCTCCCTTTGGATCATTTCTGCTGTAGTAGAGAGAGTTCCGATTTGCACCAAGAGAAGTATCCTTGTTTGTAAATTTTTCAGTTATTTCCTATTCCAAGGGTAACTGGGACAATCCAACAGGATTTCCATGACTAGTCATTCTCTTGAATTCAATCTTGTAATTGTGTCCTCCAAGAAACAAAGCCCATTACTGCATATGTGCTGCTGATGTGGATTGAAAATGGACACTCTCTCATACATGCACTGGATAAAGTATTTTACAATCCTCTCTGTCAATCTGCATAATTTTTCACTGCAGTGGTAAGGGAATGTGATACAAAGGCTATAGGATGTTCGGTTCCATCACTCATGGCGTGACATGTCTGCACCTGTACCACAAGGCGAGCTGGCACAGGCAAGCTTCAATGGTCGATGTCGATTTTAATGTGTGAGTACAGTGTTTGACACCACCATTTCCATTTCCTTTTGGAAAGCCACCTCACATTGCCATTTCTTCCTGATCTGTAGTAATGAGTTCAAGGGGTGGAGCACATTAGCCAGGTTTGACAGAAATCAGTTAAAGTAATCAACAAATCCTAAAAAGGACCACAACTGTGACACGTTCTTTGGCCTTGGAGCATCCACCACTGCTTGAATTTTCTCAATGCACTTGTTTAATCTTTGGGTGTCAGTAGTGTGACCACAGTAAGTGATGCTATGTTTAAAGAATTCACACTTGTTGTGTTATACCCTGAGCCCATAACCTTCAAATCTTTTTAACAGATATTTTGCAGATGTTCCAGGCTGCACTGAGTGCCTGGGCAATCTTGCAGCACCTTCTCCATACCTTTCTGCAAGAGTCCAGGTGCAGATGCTGTGTCAAAAATAATCCTACTATAGCAATAAAGCCCTTTATGAGTGTTTGTGGTGAGAAACACTTTGGAACCTTCTATCATCTGCATCTGTAGGCAGGCCTCAGCTAGGTCCACTTTGCTGAAGTGTTTCCTCCAGACAAGTCTGCAAAGATATCCTCTATCCTGGGCAGAGGATATTGATCTACTTTCAGTACTGGATTGATGGTGACATTAAGATCACTACAGATCCTGACAGACCAATTGTCCTTGGCTACTGGGACCATTGGCATTTCACATGGGTTCCAGTCAAGTTTGGAAAGAATTCCTTCAGCTTCCATGTGACTTAGCTTATTGGCTACATTATCACAGTTGGTATAAGGAACCGAACAGGCTTCGCAAAACTTGGGTGTGGCTTTTTCATTTAATGGTACTTTCCCCTTGATATGTTCGAGTTTTCCAGTGCCATCATCCAGTATCTTTCTTAATTTGTTTTTAGTTGACACTATTACAGGGGATGTCGCAAGCAAATGATGGATGGATCTCCAATTAAGTTATAGTTATCTCAGCCAACCATGATCCCACAATGGTGACCCTCCTGTTCTTACCAATGTGGTTTGCTTGTTGTTGTATCTCACTGTTATAAATAATATTCCCACAGGAGTTATCTTTTCCTCAGTGCAAGTTCTTAGTTGGATATCTGCAGGCTTCAGTTTACAAACTTTGAAATGCTGTTCATACTCACTTTGTGGAATGATTGAAACAGCCAAGCCAGTGTCCAATTTCATTTTAATTAATTCACTTCTGCTGTAAACTATATTGCTTGTCTATCACAGTACACCAAATGCTGGAGGAAGTCAGCAAGTCAGGCAGTATCTATGGAAATGAATAAACAATCAATGTTTCAGGTTGGGATTGTCTGTCATTAGTTTTCACATTTTAAACCTCAAGTCTACCCAGTCCGGTATCACTCTCAATATTATCAGATTTTTCATCAACAGCACACAGTTTAGTGCTCATTTTGAAACTGCAACTGGACTTTTTATCTTTTTCTCTTCCCTGTGCAGTCCATTTATTTTTGTCTGCCCAAGATGTTCTTTGTACGTAACCTACTTTGTTACACTCTTTGCGAGTTTCACCTTTAAAGCAACATTGAGCCCCTGCCACAATTTGCTCAGCCAGGCCAGTTCCTGTATTGATGCTGTAATTTTGTTCACACTCACTATCATTCCTGACTGCAACTTAATTACTTCTCGGTCTGTTGTTTCCATTGATACATCTATTTCAACTGCTCTTTTAAATGTAAGTTGTGCTTCAGTTAGGAGCCATTCTTAATGCATTCCTCTAAAACTCCACAAACTAAACAATCTCTCAGTGCACCATTAAGCCTATTATTGAACTGACAATGCTCAGTCTCTTCAATTCAGACACATATGCTGAAATAGACTCCCCTTCCTTTGGATTCTGGTTATGAAACTAAAGAGTTCTGCCATCAACAATGGTTTCAGTTCTAAATATTTCTGCCTTAGTTTGTCAAAATCATCAAAGCTCATGTCAGCTGGTTTGGTTGGAGCAGTTAAACCTCAATGCAAACTATATGCCTATAAACCCAATGCAGTCAGCAAAGTCGGAACTTGTTTCTCATTGGCTATTTCATTTGCTTTAAAGCACTACTGAATCCACTCTGTATATAACATCCAGTTATCTGTTGTGTAATCAAGTGCATTAATCTTTCCAATGCAGCCATTTATGTTCTTTTTTATTATTATTATCACCCAGTACTCACTGTTTATAAGTTTGTCCATTTTCTGCCATTTTTAACTCAACCGCCTTTCCTTTTTCAAAGATAACGCACTGCTCTGAAGGGAAAATAAATGTACTGCACTTTTTTTAACATGACCATTTCTTGCTGCACTTTTTAAAAAATCAAACATCTCACTGTGCTTCAACAAGTAGGTAGTCGCTTCATGCTTGTTTACAGTTTCATCATCGCCATTGTTATGATTTATAACTCCAAAACATTAAACTAATTTAAAAGAAAAGACCAGAGTCCAAAATTTGAGGCTAACTTAGTTTTTACTTTAAGTGAGGGCACTAACGTATCATGTGGCGATGTGATCACATATGGCCTTAAAGTGCTTTTAGAGATAACCCACAATGGTTTAAGTGTATTCTATGTTACATTGACTGTTCTGTTTATTATAAATTATTATAAATTACTATGATTGCACATTGCACATTTAGACAGAGACATATGTAAAGATTTTTTACCCTTCATGTATGTGAAGGATGTAAGAAATAAAGTCGATTCATTCATTCAGTCAATGCATTATGTGAACAACGGAAAATGCTTAATCAAACAATATATTAACAATATTACTCACATATTACTGAAGTATTAAGCACACATCACTGAATGCATAACACGTCAAACCTTGAAGTGGAAGGGCTACAGCAGCAGAAGGTCATGAACATACACTCAGTACCTAGTAAGGTGGGCACTAAGTGTAGAATGTAAAAAGGAATTCCTAATAACTGCATGATAATATTATCAAGCAAACAAAACTAAAGCTCCTTGTATTCTGGTGTTGTGTTGTCAAACCTTGGCTTTCTCTCCATGGGAGGTTGTAGATCTTCAGCCAGTGGCTCAGGTGAATGAATGTTTTGGCACTAAGATATCCAAGGGATATGGGGGCTAAGGCACGGAAGAGTAGCTGATGTAAAAGTTCAGCCACATTCTTGTTAAAGGCACCGCAGGCCTAAGGATGCAATTTGTCCCGCTCTGCTCTTATTTCCTTTCCTCCTTGGTTCTGATGAAGGCATGACAGGAATTAAGACATAGAGTTTGCAACATGTACTTCCCCAAAATTACGCAGGCATTCCTTGGACCCTTTGTCTCTTCCCACCCAAAGACTTACTAGACAGTGTGTTCAGCAGAGGAAGATTAAATTAGCAGAATGAAGTTCCTGAGCAATTCAAAAACATACTTGGAAGTCAATAATAGTTTGAGTTTATGAAAGAAACATTGTAAGTTCATGGGAACACATTGTGGAAACATGAAATTATACCCCATCTTTCACTTCAACATTCAGGAAATATACTAGAAGATTGGTTGACTGGCAGGAGGAAAGGAGTGGAAATGAAGGGGGCCTTTTCTGGTTGGCTGTGGTGTTAGTGGTGTTCCATAGGTGTCGCTGTGGGAGCTACTTCTTTTCACATTATACGTCAATGATTTGGATGACAGAATTGATGGCTTCACGACCAAGTTTGCAGACAATCTGAAGCTATATAGATGGGCAGGTAATGTTGAGGATGCAAGGAGTCTGCAGAAGGATTTAGACAGCTTAGCAGAATGGAGAAAGAAGTGGCAGATGGATGTAGTGTAGGGAAGTGTATGGTCATTCACTTTGGTAGAAAGAATAAAGTTGTACACTATTTTCTAAACAGGGAGAAAATTCAGAAATCAGAAGTGCAAAGGGACTTGGGAGTCCTTGTGAAGGATTCCCTGAAGATTAACTTCAGGTTAAGTCAGAGCTAAGGAATGAAAATGCAATGTTAACATTCATTTTGAGAGGACGAGAACATAAAAGCAAAAATGTAATACTGAAGCATTATAAGATATTGGTCAGACTGCACTTGGAATATGGTGAGCAGCTTTGGCCCCTTATCTAAGAAAGGATGTGCTGCTACTGTAGAGGGTCCAGAGGAGTTTCATAAGGTTCTAGGGAATAAAAGGATTAACATGTGAGAAGTGTTTGATGGCTGTGGGCCTGTACCCACGGGAGATTAGAAAACTGAGGGGGAATCTCATTGAAACCTATCAAATATTGAAAGACCTAGACAAAGTGGACGTAGAGTGGATGTTTCCAAGAGTGAGGGAATCCAAGACCTGAGGGCACAGCCTCAGAATAGAATGATGTCCCATTAGAACAGAGATGAGGAGGAATTTCTTTCAGTAGAGGGTGTTAAATCTATAGAGTTAATTGCCACAGACAACTGTGGAGGCTAGGTCATTGGATAAATATTTAGAGGGAAGTTGACTGAGTCTTGCTTACTTACTATTGCCATCAAAGGTTATGGGGAGAAGGCTGGAGAATGGGGGTGAGAGGGATGTTAAATCAGACATGAAGAAATGGCAGAGCAGGCTCGATGGGCTGAATGGCCTAATTCTCCTCCTGTATCTTATGATCTAATGGTCTCATAATCACTGGATTAAAACAGTCACAAAAATAAGTGGAATTGTTCCACTAACTGGGTTCTTCCCTAAGCATTAGTTACCCCACAATGCATTTTAATCAATCCCATCCAGGCAATTAATATGTAGTAAGCACAACTGTTTACACGTCATCTTTGTACAGCTATTGATGGATCAATATTGTTCATGTTCATCACTCTCTCTTTCTAATAAAAGCAACTCTGAACATTAGATTTGGCCTTGAAGAGCTCTTAGGCGACAAAAGTTTACCAAGGCTCACTATTAAGTACTTTTTCCTTGTCTAAAGATACTTATCACATTGCTCCCCATTTCTAGAAAATACAGACCTTTAGTAGTAGTGCAATCACTTGAGTTGAGTAAGATGTTCTCACGTTGTCTACTGGTGGATCCTCAGGTGGCTGTAGTGACCGATCCAGGATCTACATACCCTGGTGCACTGTGGGCAAGAGTAAGTTGTGGCTCTGGTTAGTGGTTGGAACTTTTGGTTGTTCAGTCTCTCTTTTTGCAGATGCCACTCTGTGGCACAGCGGAGGCCGCTGTCATGTACCATTTCTCCCTCTTGAACAGATTTCCTCCAGGTGCATCTATTGAGTGTAATGTCTTCCCAGTTTTCAGAAGTAACGTTGAACTTCTTCAGGCTGAATTTGATGCTATCTTTGAAGTGTTTCCTTTGCCCACCAAGAGCATGCTAGCCTTCCTTCACCAAGGAGTAAAGGTTCAGTTTGGGGAGATGTGGTTAGGCATCTGAATGACATAACCTATCCATCAGAGTTTATGCTTTATCGTGGTGGAGATGCTGTTCATGTTGGCCTCTTCCAGTACACTGTTGTGTTAGTGTGTCTCTCCTTCCAGCTGATCAACAAAATCTTTTGTAAGGATCTTTGGTGGTATTGTTCCAGGGCTTTCCGGTGGCTACTGTAGGTGGTCCATGATTCAGATCCATACTGTAATTTAGGAAGGACGACTACTCTATAAACCAAAAGTTTTGTTTGAACAAGTAGATCACGGTCTTCAATGACAATTTTCCTTCATCTTGCAGAGGCTACATTAATGTTGCTCAGATGGTGGTTGATCTCTGAGTCGATGTCCGCTGTGAGAATGTCACCAAGGTACAGAAAGTAGTCTACATTTTCAAGGGTGATATTGCCAACTTTGACAGAGAGCTGGTTGGGTAGTAGCTGATATAGGACCCATGTCTTTTGTTATATTCAAAACAAGACCCAGGATGCTAAGTGACTTGGTAAAAACATTCAGAATACATTGGAGGTCTTTCTTCAGAGAGAGCTGTCATTAGCATATCAATGCTTCATGATAGTTGTGGTGCTGCCTTGTTCTTGGCCCTGAATCGGTTGGGATTGAAAAGCCTGTTGTCCATTCTACACATAGTTGGGATTCCCTGTAGCAGGACTAGGCCAGTGAGGTGAAGGACGCAGCAATAAAGATGGCAACAAGGGTGAGCGCAATGATACACCCCTGTTAGACTTCTGCCTTGACAATGAAGGGTTCTGATTCAGTGCCACTATTGCTGAGTACTGTGGTTGACATGGCATCATGCAGTAGCCTCAGTATTTGTAAGTACTTATCAGAACAACCATTCCAGAGAGTTTGGCAGTCTACTGTATTAAATGCCTTTGTCAAATCTATGAAGGGCAAGTACAAGAGTTGTCTTTGTTCACAGCATTCTCCTGTAATTGGCATGTTGTGAAGATCATGTCTGTGGTACTTCTAAATGGGCAGAAACCACACAGTGATTCAGGGATTTTGCCTTCAGATAGCGGAAGCAGTCAGTTGACAACTACATGTGCAAGCACTTTTCCTGTTGTTGACAGTAAGGAGATGCCTCTGTAAAAGCCACAACCTGACTTGTCTCCCTTCTTGAATATGGTCACTATTAGAGCACCCCTGACCTCTAATGGCATTTACTCATTTTCCCAGACTTTCAGGAGCAAGTCATGAATGTGGTGTAGAAGTGCTGGTCCAACTTCCTTGAGGATCTCTGCTGGGATCATCTCAGAAGCAAGAGCTTGGTTGCATTTCAGACTCCTGGTGGCATCATGAACTTCTTTCATACTGCATCTTCTTCTTGCTGTATCAGAGGGAAATGAGACATTGTTATGTTCTATGTTGGAATGAGACATAGCTTACTTCCAGTATGTTAGGTACCAGAAGGCTTCTCGGTTCACAAAATAAACCAAACTGCTGAAAAGGCAAAAGGTGGAGATGTGTATTTCGTGATAAGCTCTCAGTGGTGCTCCGATGTGGCGGTTTCATCAAACTCATGTTCCCCCAACTTTAGACGTATAATGATCAAACACTATCCATTCTATTTACCAAGGAGTTGTCCTCCATTATCCTGACCACAGTTTACATACCATCAGTGACCGAATATAATCAAGTGTTTGAGATACTGTATGATGTCGTCTCCAAACAAAAAACAGCCCAAAGCATTTCAAATTATAGTCAGGGACTTCAACCAGGCTTGCTTGAAGAAAATCCTGCCCAATTACCATCAGAACCAGAGGTTTCAACACACTAGACCACTGTTACACTAAGATAAGGAATGCCTCATGTTCCATGCCTCAAATGCATTTTGGTAAATCTGATTACTTGGCTGTCCTCCTCCTACCTGCAAAGCTCCAGAGATTAGGACAACAAAGAGGTGGTCACAGGAGGCAAAGGAATTGCTATGGGAATACTTCAAGGTGGTGGTCTGGGCCATGTTCAAGGATTCATCTATGGATCTAATGAATACACCATGGTTGTCATAGACTTTATTAAAACAGTTGTTGATGAGGGTGTCATTCAGAGTCTTCCCCAACCAAAAGCCCTGGATGAAGCAGGAGATCCCAAATCTACTGAGGGCCAGATCAGAGGCACCCAAGTCTGGTGACCAAGCAAGTTACAAGAGGTCCAGGTAAATCTTTGGAAAACCATCTCATGGGTGAAGTAGCAATTCTGGACTAAACTAGCATCAATGTAGGATGCTCAACAGTTGTGGCAGGGCTTGAATATTATCACCTCTTATAAAGTTAAGTCAAGCAAAATTTGAGACAGCAGGGCTTCACTTCCAGATGAGCTCAATGCCCTCTATGCCTACTTTGCCATCAAAATATGGAGGAACCATCATGAACTGCCACAGCCTTTGATGGTCCTGTGGTTTCAGTCTCTGTGGCCAACATGCAAGCAGCTTTCAGGAGGGTGAACCCCCGAAACCATCAGCCCAGACGGGGTACCTGGTTTGATTTGATGACTCAATGGATATATTGATTTGATGGGATACTCGTATCATTTCGGGGCCATCCCTCCCCCTCCTGTCTTCTCCTATCATTTCGGGACGATCTCTCCCCCTCCAGTCTTCTCCTATCATTTCGGGACCATCTCTCCCCCTCCGGTCTTCTCCTATCATTTCGGGACCATCTCTCCCCCTCCAGTCTTCTCCTATCTTTTTTGGTCTCCCCGTCCCCCTCCCACTTTCAAATCTCTTACTAGCTCTTCTTTCAGTTAGTCCTGACGAAGGGTCTTGGCCCGAAACGTCAACTGCACCTCTTCCTATAGATGCTGCCTGGCCTGCTGCGTTCACCAGCACTTTTTGTGTGTGTTGCTTCAAAGACTTGTGCTGATTGTTTGATATTTCCTGTACATATTTTGTGAATAAACTTTATTTCTTAAAATGAAAAATGCAACACCTTTGAATAGCTCTCAGCAGTGGAAATGCTGTCTGAATGTTGCTTTTCTGTAGCCTATGTGTACTGAGGCCAAGTTAAGATCTCCATGCAGTCTTAGGATGTCCTTCCCTGATACTAAGCACTATTCCACACAAGGAAGTGGATTCACCAACTTAGCTATCAGGAAAATGAGTCACAACTGCTATCTGCTATCTTAAAATGTTCCAGATCTTAACATGATCCTTTTATATCTGTGTGTGTCTTTGTGCAGATTTTCTGTATAGCTGTGCTCTCAGTTACCAGCATACAAAAATGTTCACTCTGGAAGAATAACTATCATAATATCATCACTTCTTTAGAGAAAGAACTTTTGTTGGTTCGTTGGGAAATTTGTGTCCAGAATTGAACTCATAGATGGACATCACACACTATTTTTTTCATTAAAAATCCTACAGCACAATACAGGCCCTTTGGCCCACAATGCTGTGTCAAACATGTACTTACTTAGAAATTACCTAGAGTTCCACATAGCCCTCTATTCTTCTAAGCTCCATGTACCTATTCAGAGTCTCTTAAAAGCCCCTATCATATCCACCTCCAGCACCACCGCTGCTGGCAGCCCATTCCACGCACTCACCACTCTCTGTGTAAAAAACTTACCCCTGACATCTCCTCTGCACCTTCTTCCAAGCACCTTAAAACTGTTCCCTCTCGTGCTAGCCATTTCAGCCCTGGGAAAAAGCTTCTGACTATCCACATGATCAATGCCTCTCATCATCTTATACACCTCTATCAGGTCACCTCCCATCCTCCACCGCTCCAAGGAGAAAAGGCCAAGTTCACCCAACCTATTCTCATAAGGCATGCTCCCCAATCCAGGCAACATCCTTGTAAATCTACTCTACACCCTTTCTATAGTTTTTGCATCCTTCCTGTAGTGAGGTGAACAGAACTGAGCACAGTACTCCAAGTGGCTCTCCTAATTTCATTCTTAAGCTCCTTCCTGCTAGCCTTATAATCTTGTAGATCTCTATCATTCCTTAGTTTTTTGAACCTTCCCATCTTGCGGCTTGGATTATAAGTAGCCTTGGGGTTGAGTGTGGGCTGCTGGTTTCTCTTGTCAGGATTGCCTGAGAGCAACCTGCCCGTGGAAGGCTAGAGCGGCCTCTTGTCATCTTTAGGCCGTGTTGAAGAACCGTTGCTTCATGGAGCCTTGCTGTCGGTAGTCGGAGTTGTCTCTGCGGTATGGATTCGGCTGTTTCCCAGGCCAGCTGAGTGGCTGCCAGCCGCTCCGAGCTAGGTAGGGATCCGGCTGTTTCTGTAGCCAGCTGAGGTTGCAGGCCGTAACTGCGACTCAGAGCAACCCCAATGCAGAGATGGAACTGTCTGTCATTCTTCAGTGTTTGTCTTGTCTTATCCTTGCCTCTGTGGGGTAAGTCAGGCCATTCTGCAGTTGTCCTGCGGGGAATCTGTCTTGTCTTGCCCTCACCATGGGGTAAGTCAGGCCGTTCTGCTGTTGTCCTGCGGGGAATCTGTCTTGTCTTGTCCTCGCCTCCATTTGGTAAGTCAGGCCGTTCTGCCGTTGCCCTGTGGGGGGCGGGGGGGGGGTCCTGACCTATCTTGTCTTGTCTTTGTCTCTGTTGGGTAAGTCCGGCCGTTCTGCCGTTACCGGATGGATAGTCCTGTCCCAACTTGGTGTGGAGTTAAAGTTGAGTCCCGGTTTGTCCAAGTATAAGTCCTGGCTCTATGTTTATGTACTGTCTAGTCTTGTGTTAGTGTTGTATTAAAGATGAGTCCTGGCTTTTCGAAGGATAAGTCCCAGCTCTATGTTGATGGACAGTTCCCAGTCTCCAAGCTCCAGCCTCCGAGTTATCAGCCTCAAGCCTCAAGAGCCAAGACTCCAGCCACGTCCTGTCCTGTAGCCATGTCATGTCCTTACCTAGTTCTGGGGTCCAAGCCCAAGGCAAGACCCAGGTCCTGGGTCCTTGTCCAGTCTTTGGCTCAGAGTCCAAGCCCAGGCTCCTAGTTCATTGTTCCTTGTCCGGGATCAACGGGTATGGGGTGAATGCAGCAGAGTGGGGATGACTGGAAGAATTGGATCAGCCCATGATTGTCACGGGGGGGGGGGTGGGCGTTGATGGCGGACCCAAATGCAAGACACAGACACTGAAGTACTGGGAACAGAACTTGACTAGAGTAGGGACGTAACAGGATACAGACAAGGAGCAGGGACAAGAACGCAGACTGGGCTGGTTTTCCTCATCCACTTTCATGTTAAAATCCCAGCGATTATCATGACATTGCCTTTCTGACATGTCTTTTCTATCTCCTGCTGTAATTTGTAATCAACATCCCGGCTGCTGTTTGGAGGCCTGTATACAACTGCCATTAGGGTCCTTTTACCCTTACCATTTCTTAACTCAACCCATAGAGACTCTACACCTTCCAATCCTATGTCATCCCTTTCCAATGATTTAATATTATTTCTTGTACACAGAGCCACACCAGCCCCTCTGTCTACTAACCTATCATTCCGGTATACCGTATATCCTTGGGCATTCAGCTCCCAATGGCAGCCATCCTTTAGCTAAATTTTAGAGAATGCCAGAAGGTCATATTTACCAATCTGTTGCTGAATTTCAAGATTGTCCATTTTATTCCTTATGCTGCGTGCATTCAAATACAACACTCTCAGTCCAGTATCTGTTGCTTTCTGTTTTAACTGCATCACACCTCTATTGTCCTGTATCCACTGCCCTGCCACTGGCTTTGAATAAGCTTCATCTTCTGCCTATCCTTTCTATAATCTCTGTTGCATGCTATCTTTTATTTAGTTCTGTCTTCCCCTTCCTTAGCCCTATCACTCTGGTTCCCATCCCCCTGCCAAATTAGTTTAAACCCTCCCTAACAGGTCTATTAAATGTGCCCACGAGGATATTGGACCCCTTTGGGTTCAGGTGTAACCTGTTCTTTTTGTACAGGTCGTACCTCCCCCAGAAGACAACCCAGTGATCCAGGAATCCGGAGCCCTGCCCCTACACCAGTCTCTCAGTCACACATTAATATGCCTGATCATGTTATTCTTGCACTCACTAGCACGTGGCACAGGCAGCAATCGTGAGATTACTACGCCAAAGGTCCTGCCTTTCAGCTTCCTACCTCTGAATTCTCTCTTCAGGACCTCCTCCCTTTTTCTACCTATGTCATTGGTACCAACATGTACCAAGACTTCTGGCTGTTCATCCTTGCCCTTCAGAATACTCTGCACCCGATTAGAAACATCCCGTACCCTGGCACCTGGGAGGCAACACACCATGCAGCAATCTCTAGCAGGCTGACAGAACGTCCTGTCTGTTCCCCTCATTATGGAATCCCCTATGACTACTGCATTCCTCATCTTCCTCTTTCCCTTCTGCTCCACAGAACCAGGCTCAGTGCCAGAGATCCAGTTGCCGTGGTCGTTCTCTGTCAGGTCATTCCCCTCAACCGCATCCAAAACGAGATAACGATTATTGAGGGGGATGGCCACAGGGGTGCCCTCTACTATCTGAGCTCTTTCCCTCGCTTCCCTGACAGTCACCCACTTATCGAACTCCTGCAGCCTCGGGGTGACTAACTCCCTGTAGCTCCTCTCTATCTCCTGTTCACTCTCCCTAATAAGCTGTAGGTCATCGAGCTGCAGCTCCAGATCCCTAACATGGTCCCTCAGAAACTGCATCTCAGTGCACTTGGCGCAGATGTGGCCATCTGGGAGACTGGAAGATTCCCAGGATTCCCACATCTGACACCCAGAGCAAATACTAACCCTACCAACATGCTTGCTATTCCTCAAAACAAATATGCGAAGAAAAACTAAAAACGAAGTCAACTTACCCACTTACCTTGATGAAGCCTGAATGAGCAAAAGCCTGTTGCTTCTACTCTTGGCACTGGCTTACTCCAGACAATGGCCACTCCGCTTATCCCTTCTGTACTTTTATTTAGTTCATAGAGCTCTGTTGATCCCACTGATAGGCCACATACAATGGACTAACACCCACGAAGCTCTCGTTTTAAATCACCAACTCTGACCTGCGAGAAGCTCATCGAGCTCAGTTGCCACCACTGATAGGCCCCGCACAATGGAATGACAGCCACGAAGCTCTCGTTTTTAATCACCTGAACATTTGCCATATTTCTGCTGTACATTTCCCTGAGAACATCTATTCCCAATTAATGCTTCCAAGTTGCTGCCTGATAGCTTCATATTTCCCCTTACTCCAATTAAACGCTTTCCTAGCATGTCTGTTCCTATCCCTCTCCAATTTTATGGTAAAGGAGATAGAATTGTGATCTCTAGCTCCAAAATGTTCTCCCACTAAGAGATCTGACACCTGACCAGGTTCACTTCCCAATACCAGATCAAGTACAGCCTCTCCTCTTGTAGGCTTACCTACATATTGTGTCAGGAAACCTTCCTGAACACACCTAACAAACTCCAACCCATCTAAACCCCTGGTTCTAGGGAGATGCCAATCAATACTTGGGAAATTAAAATCTCCCACCACGACAACCCTGTTATTATTACACCTTTCCAGAATCTGTCTCCCTATCTGCTCATTGATGCCCTGTTACTATTGGGTGGTCTATAAAAAACACCCAGTAGAGTTATTGACCCCCTCCTGTTCCTAACTTCCACCCACAGAGACTCAGTAGACAATCCCTCCCTGACTTCCTTCTTTTCTGCAGTCGTGACACTATCTCTGATCAGCAGTGCCACGCCCCAACCTCGTTTGCCTCCTTCGCTGTCTTTTCTGAAACATCTAAAACCTGGCACTCTATAACCATTCCTGCCCCTGAGCCATCCAAGTCTCTGTAATGGCCACAACATCATACCTCCAAGTACTGACCCACGCTCTAAGCTCATCCACTTTGTTCATGGTGCTTCTTGCATTTTCATACAATGTATTAAGAAAACCCATGTATTTCCAAAGAGCTGCAGCACAATCTCATTGTGTTATGCTACATAAAGCAACAAAGAAGAAGACTCAAAATCCATTGATATCTCATTTATATTGACAGAGCAATAAATCAATGTAAAGGCTTTGATGAAAGCCAGAAGGTTTTCTCTTTGTTACTGATCAAAAATCATTTTGAATTTGTTACATTTCCTGTTTGCTCTTTCCTCTCACCAATCTTTGCAAGGTAGCCATGAGCACAATACAACAACATTCTGGTTGTTGACACCTGAAATCTTAACCTTTCCATCAAAATATCTGGAACACTGAGGGAGTTCCATCCCCTCAGTGACATTCAGACTCTCCTGGTTATAAGAGCCCTCTTTCACTCCGAGGAATCCTTCAACTAACTTCTGAAAGGAAATGTCAGCTACCTATGAAAAATGATTCTTGGTTGCATGTAATGTGTATCTTATTATCATTCAACAGGAGATTCACAATGCTAGCAAATCAATACAGATCTGATATAAACGTACATGAGGATCTGATCACAGATCCCTTGAGATCTGGGAATTACATTTATGACTCTGATTTTACACCCAAGATCTGCACAATAACCTTTACTACAGCATGTGTACTTTCCACGTCATCTATCTCAGTTACACAACTGCAGTGATGAAAGCCAATTTAACCAATATTTTGAGTCATTTCATTCTATGGGCTTCCAACCTCCATTCAGCATGTTGGATCTAAGCGTAATTATTTTGGTTTTTTTATGTTGTTCCCCTATTACTGAGGAAGGTTTTTCTTGGGGGAATGTCTTGCACATGTCCCTTGGGTTTTTAATCCCTTGAGTTAAATGCTACCACAGTCTGAAATGCCTATTGTGTAGTCCATTGAGACAGTGCAGCAGGATATTTGATGACCTCAAGTACACAGAGTTGACTGAATGAGGCCAGACAGGGGTGTATTGGAATAGTTGAGTCTTGAGGTTAGAAGAAAGCATGTGTGAGGACATTGACTGAGGACAGGACTAGAACTGGGTGACGTAACCAAGGCAAAAATAGACAGTCTTAGTGATATGTGGTCAGGCACTCACTTTGAGATCAGAAAATGTGCTAAGATTGTAAGTAGTCTAGTTAGTTTTTCACGGAGGTGTTACATTTCTTAACGTAGCCTGGGTTTGGCCAGCTGTCTTGCTCCAGCTGCCAAAGAGAACTTAAAATACCAGGAACCTAATTTACACCATTTGATAGTCATAGTCATAGTCATACTTTATTGATCACGGGTGAAATTGGTTTTCGTTACAGTTGCACCATAAATAATAAATAGTAATAGAACCATAAATAGTTAAAATATTGGCATAAGTATCAGTCTTCTCAATGGGATTGAAATGAACCTCATCACAAATATTTACTTTATGGATTAAGCAGCATAAATGCTATAATTCCTTGCCCTTCCAAACCCTTCGACCACTGTGCCCTGTGATATCATGGTAGACTTTGCACCTCAGACATACATGTATGTTTCTCTCTTCCCCTCTTCTGTCCCAAACACTTCACATAAAACTATCCGGAATGAAGTGTTGACAGCACATAGCACTCTACTTCCAATACTGAGGAAAACTCCATAAGTAAATAAAGAGAAATGGTTTCCATTGGCTGATGCAGGGGTATGGTAACATAGTGGTTAAATTATTGGCTTAGTAAAGAGTCCTGGATTAGTGAATCAGAGTTCATATCCCAGCATGGAGTCTGGGAACTTGAATTCAAGTAATTAAATAAAGATGGAATTTTCTCTTTTTTAAAAATGTTTACCCCACCGGCAGTAACAATGAAACCAGATTTTAGTAGCAACCCATCTGGCTTACTCATGTGCATTCTGGAAGGAAATCGGCCTCCTGTACCCTGGTTGGCATAAATGTGGCTCCAAAGATCACTCAGACATATATAGAACATAGAACAGGAAAGCTCCGTTCAGACCCTCCAGCCTACGATATTGTGCAGGCCATTTAACCTACCCTGAGATCAACCTAATACTTCCCTCACACATGTCCCTCCATTTTTTCAAGCATGTGTTTATCTAAGAATCCCTTAAATGTCACTGATGTATCTGCCTCTACTGTCACCCCTGGAAGAGTGTTCTATACATCCACCACTCTCTGTGTAAAAAACCCACCTCTGACATCTCCCTAAATTTTCCTTCAATCACCTTAAAATAATGCACTCTCAAATTATTTATTTGCACCCAGTCTATCAATGCCTCTTATCATCTTATACACTTCTATCAAGTCACCTCTCATCTCACTTCAGTCCAAAGAGAAAACCCTCATAGAAACATAGAAACATAGAAAATAGGTGCAGGAGTAGGCCATTCGGCCCTTCGAGCCTGCACCGCCATTTATTATGATCATGGCTGATCATCCAACTCAGAACCCAGCCTTCCCTCCATACCCCCTGACCCCTGTAGCCACAAGGGCCATATCTAACTTCCTTTTAAACATAGCTAATGAACTGGCCTCAACAGTTTGCTGTGGCAGAGAATTCCACAGATTCACCACTCTCTGTGTGAAGAAGTTTTTCCTAACCTCGGTCCTAAAAGGCTTCCCCTCTATCCTCAAACTGTGACCCCTCGTTCTAGACCTCCCCAACATCGGGAACAATCTTCCCGCATCTAGCCTGTCCAATCCCTTTAGGATCTTATACGTTTCAATCAGATCCCCCCTCAATCTTCTAAATTCCAACGAGTACAAGCCCAGTTCATCCAGTCTTTCTTCATATGAAAGACCTGCCATCCCAGGAATCAATCTGGTGAACCTTCTTTGTACTCCCTCTATGGCAAGGATGTCTTTCCTCAGATTAGGGGACCAAAACTGCACACAATACTCCAGGTATGGTCTCACCAAGGCCTTGTACAACTGCAGTAGTACCTCTCTGCTCCTGTACTCGAATCCTCTCGCTATAAATGCCAGCATACCGTTCGCCTTTTTCACCGCCTGCTGTACCTGCATGCCCACTTTCAATGACTGGTGTATAATGACACCCAGGTCTCGTTGCACCTCCCCTTTTCCTAATCGGCCACCATTCAGATAATAATCTGTTTTCCTATTTTTGCCACCAAAGTGGATAACTTCACATTTATCCACATTAAATTGCATCTGCCATGAGTTTGCCCACTCACCCAACCTATCCAAGTCACCCTGCATCCTCTTAGCATCCTCCTCACTGCTAACACTGCCACCCAGCTTTGTGTCATCCGCAAACTTGGAGATGCTGCATTTAATTCCCTCATCCAAGTCATTAATATATATTGTAAACAACTGGGGTCCCAGCACTGAGCCTTGCGGTACCCCACTAGTCACCGCCTGCCATTCTGAAAAGGTCCCGTTTATTCCCACTCTTTGCTTCCTGTCTGCTAACCAATTCTCCACCCACACCAATACCTTACCCCCAATACCGTGTGCTTTAAGTTTGCACACTAATCTCCTGTGTGGGACCTTGTCAAAAGCCTTTTGAAAATCCAAATATACCACATCCACTGGTTCTCCCCTATCCACTCTACTAGTTACATCCTCAAAAAATTCTATGAGATTCGTCAGACATGATTTTCCTTTCACAAATCCATGCTGACTTTGTCCGATCATTTCACCGCTTTCCAAATGTGCTGTTATCACATCCTTGATAACTGACTCCAGCAGTTTCCCCACCACCGACGTTAGGCTAACCGGCCTATAATTCCCCGGTTTCTCTCTCCCTCCTTTTTTAAAAAGTGGGGTTACATTAGCCACCCTCCAATCCTCAGGAACTAGTCCAGAATCTAACGAGTTTTGAAAAATTAAGGCGCACTCTCTAATCCAGGCAACATCTGGGTAAATCTCCTCTGCACCATCCATACAGCTTCACAAGAGTCCTATGATGAAGCAATCAGAAATGAACACACTGCTCCAAGTGTAGTCTAACCATAGTTTTACATAGCTGCAACATTACCTCATGGTTCTTGAACTTATATCCCCCAACTAATGAAGGCCAGCATATCATACACCTTCTTAATAACCTTATCAGTTTGAGGATGAATGGATGTGGACTCCAATATCCCTCTGTTCCTCCACACTACTAAGACTCCTGTTTTTAACCTTGTATTTTGCCTTCATTTTCGACCTTCAAATTTGTATCCCTTTACACTTCTCCAGATTGAACTCCATCTGCCACTTCTCAGCCCAGCTCTGCATCCTAAGAATGCCCCGCTGTAACCTGCAACAACCTTCTACACCAACCACAGCACCACCAACCTTTGCATCATCTGCAAACTTACTCACCTACAGTACCGTTCCATTTTCTCGTCCACGTCATTTATAAAAATCACAAAGAGGATCAGTCTCAGAACAGATTCTTGTGGAACACAACTAGTCACTAATCTCTGGGTAGAATAAACTCCATGTTCAACCAAACTCTGCCTTCTATGGCAGGCCAGTTCTGAATCCATGCAGCAAAATTTCCCTGGATTCCATGCCTCCTAAATTTCTCTACAAGCGTACCATGGAGAACTTTGTTAAATGCCTTACTAAAATCCATATCCACTCTCTCCCCTCATCAGTATGTTTTCTCTCTTCCTTGAAGAATTCAATCAAGCTCATGAAGTACAATCTGCCTATCACAAAGCCATGTTGACCAACCCTAATTAGTGTACGCTTCTCCAAACGTTTGTAAATCTTGCCTCTAGGAATCCTTTCCAATAGCTTGCTCACCTCTGATGTAAGACTCACTGCTCTCGAATTCCAGGATTATCCCTATTACCTTTCTTGAACAAAGGAATAACATTTGCAACCCTCCAATCTTCTGGTACTACACCTGACGAGAGAGAATGCAAAGATCATCACCAAAGATCTCTTCCTTCGCTATCCGTGGTAATCTGGGGAAATTCCCATCAAGCCCTGGGGACTTATCTATCCTAACGTTTTTTAAAAGTTCCAACACATCCTCTTTTTTAATATTGACATGTTCCAGCACATTAGCCTGCTCTACACGGTCCTCATATTCTTCAAGATCCCTCTCATTAGTGAATTCTGAAACAAAGCATTCATCAGGACCACCCTACCTCCTCTGCCTCTGAGCGTATGTCTTCGACCTGAAATATTAACTCCCTACTTCCTTCCACAGATGCTGCCTGACCTGCTGAATATTTCCAACAAATTTTTTGCTTTTATTCAATGCCGCCAATGTGGTTGACTCTAGATTGCCATCTTAGGTGGGGCAGTTGGAGTTTGACAATTGGGAAAAATGTTCATAACCAGTGGATTAAAATTCCAATGTCTGGTGAAGTAATTAACATGAAGAAAAGATTATCTTGACAATGAGGGTGGACTGAAATTCAATTGTAGACTTCAAGTCAAGTCAAGTCACTTTTTATTGTTACTTCAACCATAACTGCCGGTACAGTACACAGTAAAAACGAGACATTTTTCAGGACTATGGAGCTACATGAAACAATACAAAAACTACACTGAACTATGTAAAAACAACACAAAAACTACACTAGACTACAGACCTACCCAGGACTGCATAAAGTGCACAAAACAGTGCAGGCATTACTATAAATAATAAACAAGACAATCGGCACAGTAGAGGGCAGTAGGTTGGTGTCAATCCAGGCTCTGGGTATTGAGGAGTCTGATAGCTTGGGGGAAGAAGCTGTTACATAATCTGGTTGTGTGAGCCCGAATGCTTCGGTGCCTTTTGCCAGATGGCAGGAGGGAGAAGAGTTTGTATGAGGGGTATGTGGGTTCCTTCATAATCCTGTTTGCTTTACGGATGCAGCGTGTGGTGTAAATGGCTGTAATGGCGGGAAGAGAGACCCTGATGATCTTCTCAGCTGACCTCACTATCCGCTGCAGGGTCTTGCGATCTAAGATGGCGAAATTTCCGAACCAGGCAGTGATGCAGCTGCTCAGGATGCTCTCAGTACAACCTCTGTAGAATGTGGTGAGGATGGGGGGTGGGAAATGGACTTTTCTCAGCCTTCGCAGAAAGTAGAGACACTGCTGGGTTTTCTTTGCTAGGGAGATGGTGTTGAGGGACCAGGTGAGATTCTCCGCCAGGTGAACACCAAGAAATTTAGTGCTCTTAACGATCTCTACGGAGGAGTCGTCCATGTTCAGTGGAGAGAGTGGTCGCTCTGTGTCCTCCCAAAGTTAACAACCATCTCTTTTGTTTTGTTCACATTCAGAGACAGGTTGTTGGCTCTGCACCAGTCCGTTAGCCACTGCACCTCCTCTCTGTATGCTGACTCATTGTTCTTGCTGATGAGACCCACCACGGTTGTGTCATCAGTGAACTTAATGATGTGGTTCAAGCTGTGTGTTGCAGCACAGCCGTGGGTCAGCAGAGTGAACAGCAGTGGACTGAGCACACAGCCCTGGGGACCCCCCCCCCGTGCTCAGTGTGATGGTGTTGGAGATGCTGCTCCCGATCCGGACTGACTGAGGTCTCCCAGTCAGGAAGCCTAGGATCCAGTTGCAGAGGGAGGTGTTCAGGCCCAGTAGGCTCAGCTTTCCAATCAGTTTCTGAGGAATGATTGTGTTGAATGCTGAACTGAAGTCTATGAACGGCATTCGAGCTTACATGTCTTTTTTGTCCAGGTGGATTAGGGCTAGGAGGAGGGTGACGACAATGGCGTCATCTGTTGAACGGTTGGGACGGTACGCAAACTGCAGGGGGTCCAGTGATGGGGGCAGCAGGGTCTTGATGTGCCTCATGATGAGCCTCTCGAAACACTTCATGATGGTGGATGTGAGTGCAACGGGACGGTAGTCGTTGAGGCAGGACACTGAAGACTTCTTCAGAAGAGAATGGAGAAACAGGTGAAGCATACAACATTCCACAGATCTGAGGTAAGAGTGGAGAAGAAAGACTACCTGGATTGTTCATTAAAGGAGGAATGGTGATTCTTTTTCTCTCAACTTGACATGCTAAATGTTTCCAGTGCTTTCTGTGTTTTTTATTATTCTTTGCAGGAGTTGGTTCAAACTCAACGTGCTGGATGGCTTGATCTTGGGCTGTGAAAGAAAGAATCAGACTTACATATGTAGGGTCTTTCTCAGTCTTGGGATGTGCCAAAGAGTTCACAGCCAAGGAATTGCCTTACATATTGCAGCCAGTGTTGGAGCTCAAATATACCTAGCAACATCTCTCAATCAATAATCAGGTGAACAACCTGATTAACCCTTTCTGGGTCAGCGCACCTCAAGATCTTTTCACTTCTTCGAAAGTGCTATGCAGTCTACTTGAGTGGTAAACACATCTTGGTTAATGTCTCTTTGGAAAAAAAAACACAAAATTAGGCCCTCATAACCAATAGGTATTATCCACTCAGAATTTTTTTTAACAATATAGCATTAATTTAGTCTATTTTATTTCCAAAGAGATAGCAATTACTTCTTTGTATTTTGTATATTCTCCTTGCTGGTATCTATTGGTTTTACAAATCCCTGTTACTGCATCATTGCTCAGATTTACATCCGAAAATAATGAGGTATAGAATGGCATCGGTGGCATCCGTTAGTCTCACAAGACCATGGATCTGTGCCTGGAAAGTCTTCCTTCTCCTCTCCAGGGCACAAGCCTGGGCAAGGTTGTATGGAAGACCGGTAGTTGCCCACGCAGCAAGACTCCCCTCTCCACGACATCCATGTTGTCCAAGGGAAGGCCAAGGGCCAATACAGCTTGGCACCAATGTCGTCGCAGGAGTTGTCAGAACGAGGTTGAAGGCAACGTCGGACTGCCTTAGGGACTCCAGCTCCGGATTTGTCCTCAGGGTTTACTCCCGAAGCCTTTCCCATGAGTGGGTATGGCCGCAAGGCAGCGGAGGTTTGAAATCAGAGTTTTCCCTCTCTTAGATGGACTGCCTTCCCAGGCTGACGAGCTCCATCTACCCGAAAGAATGGCATAAGATATTAGTTAAAACATTTCAGTAATGGAAAATAATTTTAAAGTAAGGTGATTATTGATTAGCATCTCAAAGTTGCACAAAATCATGGCAGTTTATCACTTAAGAGAAAATGCAGTTGCATTTCACCAGTGCTATATCATAAGCACTAACCTTATGGAAGCTTCAGAGTGATATGTATGAATATAGTTCTTAACTTCTGTCAGAAATCAGTCTTTCATCCCATTCAGGCAATGTTTGATTCCAGGTATGTTGAGCTGAAAGGACAACATTTTTGAGCAACTTCCAGGGTAACCAGGAAACTATTGTGACAGTCTGTGACATCAAACACACTTCTTGAACCTGTTCTACTATGGATTTGGCATCACTGTGTTTGACTTAAATCCCCCTTTAGAACTCCTTTGCTGTCAGATGGGAAGATGCTGTGAGTGCTGTTGGCATTCCCTCTCAAGTGAGGGAGCTCTGAAGTGTTCTGTATTGAATACTTAAATAATATTTGAGTACTATTGCAAATATATTGTTTGATTAAGCATTCTTTATTGTTTACATAATTCCTAATGAGTTATATGTACGAAGTATGTGAATGGCTTATGTATACCATCCATCATCTTGCCATCATGTCATAAGTGTGCGCCTCACTACAAGTAAAAACTAAGAGTACATAAGTATCCCTAGTCCTGTTTTTCTTTCAATTAGTTTTATGTTTTGGAGTTACTCACCATAACAGTGGTGAAGAGTAAATTTTAAAACAAACCCAAGATAACTACCTACCTGTTGATGCACAGCGAGATATTCAAGTTTAAAAAAAAACACAGTATGTGGTTTCTTTGGAAAAGGAGAAAGGCAGTGAGTTCAGAAAACTGGCAGAAAACAGCCAAAATTAATGGCTTCATAAACAGTGAGTACTAGGTGTTAATAAAAATGAATTTTTAAAAAGTAGATATGGCTGCCTAGATTGGAAGATAAACACATTCGATTCCACAAGAAATAACTGGCTGAAGTATATTGAAGGAATTGAGCATTATTTTGAAGCAAATGAAATAGCCAATGAGAAATGAGCACCAGTTTTGCTGAGTGTAATAGGTGGAAAGACATACAATTTGCTGAGAAGTTTAACTACTCCAAGCAATCCAGCCGAAGTGAGCTTTGCTGATATTTTGAAAGTAATGCACAAACATTTGGAACCAAAACCATTGTTGATTGTAGAATGCTCTAGGTTTCATAAACAGAATCAAAGGAAGGAAAGTCCATTTTAGCTTACATGGCTAAATTGAAGAGATTGTCCGAGCATTGTCAGTTCAGTGATAGGCTTAATGATGCACTGAGAGGTCATTTAGTTTGTGGAATCATACAAGAAAACATTCAAAAACAGCTCCTAGCTGAAACACAACTCACATTTAAAAGAGCAGTTGAATTTACTGTATCAATGGAAACAGCAGACAGAGACACAAGTGAGTGCCAGTCAAGAATGAAAGTGAGCATGAACAAAATTGCAACATCTAAAAAAGAAGCCAGTCTGAATGAATAAATGGTATTACCATTGTGACAGGGGCTCACATACACCAAACCAAAGCAGATTTAAAGGTGAAGCTTGCAGAAAATGCAACAAAGGAGGATACATACAAAGAGCACGTCAGGCGGACAAAAATAAATAGTGTGCACAGGGAAGAGGAAAAGATAAAAGTCAAGCTGCAGTTTCAAAAACAGCACTATTCGTCACACAGGACTGAATCACCTTGAGATTTACAATGTGAAAACAAACAAGAGACATTCAATGTGGCTTACACCAGAAACGAATGGCAAATTAATTAAAATAGAAATGGACACCAGCTCAGCTGTTTCAGTCATTTCACAAAATGAGTTTGAATAGGATTTCAAAGAAAATTAACATAAGCCTGCAGATATCCAACTAAGAATTTACACTGGAGAAAAGTAATTGGGAAGGGAAGATGGCAGTGCGACGCAGCTCTCAGCGGCCACTCCGGTGGTAATGTCCGTTATTTATCAAGTAGGGTGCCGTGCACAATCCTGGTTTGATGGAGACGGACGTGAGAGCACGGAGGAACATCTGGTGAAGCTTCTGAAATGCCCGCTTCGCTGCCGCTGCTACTGTGTGGTCCAGAATCTCCGGAGGAGAAGGCCCTGAGTCCTTGGCTTTGCTTGTTTCTCGGTGGCTGGGGTGGGGTTGAAGCACTCGGCAGAGGAAGGTGCTCAGAGAGGCTGTGTCGGAGGGGCTGGTTGAAAGCTCGAAGTTTTCAGACGGACTCAGAGTCCGCTGCGGTCGGGTGCTTCCAATGGTACTGCATCGGCAAGTTGGCGGCGCTTTGAGGTTCATGACGGGGAGAGTTCCTCCCTTCTGCCGCCTGCGTGAGATGATGAGTCTATCGGGACTTTGAGACTTTTTTTTACCGTGCCCATGGTCTGCTCTTTATCAAATTATGGTATTGCTTTGCACTGTTGTAACTATATGTTATAATTATGTGGTTTTTGTCAGTTTTAGTCTTGATTTGTCCAGTGTTTTCTTGTGATATCATTCTGGAGGAACGTTGTATCATTTTTTAATGCATGCATTTCTAAATGACAATAAACGAGGACTGAGTGTCCTCATAATCTAATAAAAAATAACTGAAATACAACAGCCAACAAGTCACACTGGGCTTGCTTGTGGTAAAAGCACAAGGGCCAACATTGTGCGGATGTGATTGGCTGAGACTACAACCTGATTTGGGATCCATCCACTATTTGCATGCCACACTCCTCGCAATAGAGTCAACTGAAAGCAAATTTAAAAAGATACTGGATGATGCCACAGTGGTGTTCAAGGATGGCACTGGAAAACTCAAACATATCAAGGGTAAATGAAAATTCCACACCCAAGTTTTACAAAGCCCATTCAGTTCCACATACCATCCGTCATAAAGCAGCCAGTGAGCTAAATTGCATGAGTGCTGAAGGAATTCTTTCCAAAACTGAGTGGAACCCATGGGCAAAGAAATGGTCCCAGTAATCAAGAAGAATGGGTTAGTCAGGATCTGTGGTGATTTTAAGGTCACTATCAACCCAGTACTGAAAGTAGATCGAAACACTTTGCCGAGGATAAAAGATATCTTTGCAAACTTTTCTGGAGGGAAACACTTCAGCAGAGTGGACTTGGCTGAGGCCTACCTATAGATGGAAATGGAAGAAGAGGAGGTGGTGGCTAAGTCCATGCGTATACTTAAGGTAGAAGTTGATAGTTTCCTGATGAGTCAAGGCTTCGATGGATACAGTGAGAAGCAGCTGTGCGAGGTTGAGTGAGATCCAGGATCAGCCATGATGGAATAGCAGAGCAGACTCGATGGGTGGAATGGCCTAGTTCTTCTCCTATGTCTTATGGTCTTATGGTTTAAGAGTCCAAAGTGTTCTCACCAAAAGACACACAAAGGGCTTTATCACTATAATAGGCCTATTTTTGGAGTAGCATCTGCACCTGCAATCTGACAGAAAGCTATGGACCAGGAGCTACAAGGCTGTTCAGGCGCTCAGTGTTACCTAGATGACAGTGATGATGACAAGGAGTATCTCCAAAAATTCAAGACAGTGCTAAAAAGATTAGAAGGTTATGGTCTCAGAGCACAAAACAACATGTGTGAATTCATTGAAAGAAGCATCATGTACTTTGGTCACACTATTGACACACACAATTTACAAAAGTGTGCTGAGAAGATTCAAGCATTCATGGATGTCCCAAGGCTAAAGCACGTGTCACACTGCAGTCCTTTTTAAGGTTTGTCAATTACTATAACAGTTTCAATAGACAATAGACAATAGATGCAGGAGTAGGCTATTCGGCCCTTCGAGCCAGCACCACCATTCACTGTGATCATGGCTGATTATCCACAATCAGTATCCAGTTCCTGCTTTATCCCCATAACCTTTGATTCCACTATCTTTAAGAGCTCTATCCATCTCTTTCTTGAAAGCATCCAGAGACTTGGCCTCCACAGCCTTCTGGGGCAGAGCATTCCATATATCCACCACTCTCTGGGTGAAAAAGTTTTTCCTCAACTCCATTCTAAATGGCCTACCCCTTATTCTTAAACAGTGGCCTCTAGTTCTGGACTCACCCATCAGCGGGAACATGCTTCCTGCCTGCAGCGTGTCCAATCCCTTAATAATCTTATATGTTTCAATAAGATCCCCTCTCAGCCTTCTAAATTCCAGAGTATACAAGCCCAGTTGCTCAAATCTTTCAACATATGACAGTCCTGCCATCCCGGGAATTAACCTTGTGAACCTACTCTGCACTCCCTCAATACCAAGAATGTCCTTCCTCAAATTTGGAGACCAAAACTGCACACAGTACTCCAGGTGTGGTCTCACCAGGGCCCTGTACAGCTGCAGAAGGACCTCTTTGCTCTTATACTCAATTCCCCTTGTTATGAAGGCCAGCATGCCATTAGATTTCTTCACTGCTTGCTGTACTTGCATGCTTGCTTTCAGTGACTGATGTACAAGAACACCTAGATCTTGTTGTACTTCCCTTTTTCCTAACTTGACTCCATTTAGATAATAATCTGCCTTCCTGTTCTTACCACCAAAGTGGATAACCTCACATTTATCCACATTAAACTGCATCTGCCATGCATCTGCCCACTCACCCAGCCTGTCCAAGTTACCCTGCATTCTCATAACATCCTCTTTACATTTCACACTGTCACCCAGCTTTGTGTCATCGGCAAATTTGCTAATGTTACTTTTAATTCCCTCATCTAAATCATTTATATTGTAAACAGCTGCGGTCCCAGCACTGAACCCTGCGGTACCCCATTGGTCACCACCTGCCATTCCAAAAGGGACCCGTTAGTCGCTACTGTTTGTTTTCTGTCAGCCAGCCAATTTTCAATCCATGTCTGTACTCTGCCCACTAATCTCCTATGTGGGACTTTATCAAAGGCTTTCTGAAAGTCCAGGTACACTACATCTACTGGCTCTTCCCTCCCTTGTCCATTTTCATAGTTACATCCTCAAAAAATTCCAGAAGATTAGTCAAGCACGATTTCCCCTTCATAAATCCATGCTGACTCAAACCGATCCTGTTACTGCCATCCAGATGTGTCATAATTTCATCTTTGATAATTGACTCCAGCATCTTTCCTACCAAACCTGGCTACTGTGATCTACCCACTGAATTCATTACTACAGATTAGGAAGAAATGGCAAAGAACGAAGCAGTGTAAGGTAGCTTTCCAAAAGGGAAAGGACATTCTCCAGACTGGATTATGATCCAGTGAAGCTTTGCCTGTAACACCTCACTTAATGGTATGATCATGCAGTCATGTCTGTTCTTCCTTTGATTAGTTCTTTTGATTTGCAGATGACACCAAGAATCGGGTGTAGTAGACAGTGAGGAAGGCTATCATGGCTTGCAGAGAGATCTGCATCAGCTAGGAAAATGGGCTGAAAAATGGCAGACGGAATTTAATGCAGCCAAGTGCAAAGTTTTGCACTTTGGAGGGCCAACCGGGGTAGGTCTTACACAGTGAATGGTAGAGCATTGAGGAGTGTGTAGAATGGAGGGATCTGGGAAATGCAGGTCCATAATTCATTGAAAGGGCGTCACAAGTAGATAAGGTCATAAAGGAGGCTTTTTGCACGTTGGTCTCATAAATCAATGTATTGAGTCCAGGAGATGGAATGTTATGTTGAAGTTGTATAAGATATTGGGGAGGGCTAATTTGGAGTATTGTGTGCAGTTTTGATCACCTACCTACAGGAAGGATGTAAACAAGGTTGAAAGAATTCAGAGAAAGTTTACAAGGATGTTGTCGGGTCTGAAAGACCTGAATTACAAGGAAAGATAGAATAGGTTAAGACTGTATTCTTTAGAACGTAGAAGATTGAGAGAAGATTTGATAGAGGTATACAAAATTATAGGGTAAATGCAAGCAGGCTTTTTCCAATTAGATTGGATGGTACGAGAACCAGAGGTCATGTCTTAAGGGTGAAAGATGAGAAGTTTAAAGGGAACATGAGGGGAAACTTCTTTCTTTTCAAATCTTTTTATTATTATTATCCAAAATTAACAGGAGCACATCGAAGTAGGCAACACTTACAACGTCTCAAGAAAAAGAAATTGTTTTAAGGATTGAAAAAATTTTGGTGACCAAAAAAAGAGGGAAAAAAACCATTAGGTGTTCAACCCTGGAGCCATGCGTCACACAAAAAGCTTCTAAAGATAAACATCAAACCTCCAGCAAGAAAAAAAATGTACCAAAAATTTACAGTTAGCTCGTGGAGGAAATCTATCAATTAACTCAAATGGTAGTAACGAGCAAATGAACCCCATCTTTTCTCAAAATCAAACATAGGTTCAAAGATTTGACTTCTAATTTTCTCCAAACTAAGACATAGCATAACTTGAGAGAACCATTGTGACAAAATGGGAGCCGACGTATCCTTCCACTTCAACAAAATGGCCCTCCTAGCTATCAATGTAACAAATGCAATAACATATTGGTCAGACAAATAGATACCGTGGATATTTTGAGGAATTATTCTAAATAGCACAGTTAATTTGTTAGGTTGTAAATTAATTTTAAGTGCTTTAGAAATTGTAGAAAAAACTGACTTCCAGAACTGTTCCAGTATAGGACAGGACCAAAACATGTGTCAGTGTAGCTGTTTCAGTTTTACATCTATCGCAATAACTATCAACATTAGGAAACATTTTAGACAATCTCTCCTTCGTCAAATAGTAATGATGTACAATTTTAAATTGAATCAGTGAATGACTAGCACAGATCGAAGAAGAGTTAACCAACTTCAGAATCCGCGTCCAGTCCTCCGTCATAAAAGTCAAATTAAGTTCCTTTTCCCAATCTTGTTTAATCTTAAATAAAGGACACTTATCCCATTGTAATAGTAAAGTATAAATTCTTCCAGTGGAACTCTTCACGAGGGGAAACTTCATCACTCAGAGGGTGGTGAGAGAGTGGATTGAGCTGCAACACAAGTGGTGCTTGTGAGCTCAATTTCAACATTTAAGAGAAGCTTGGATAGACACATGGATAGTAGGGATATGGAGGGGCACTGGTCCTGATGCAGGTCAATGGGATTAGGCAGTTTAAATAGTTTTGGCATGGACTAGATGGACTGAAGGGCTTGTTTCCGTGCTGTACTGTATGACTATGTTCTGAAGTTACAAAACGTAACATGAGGCAGCTGACAAATAAAAAAGAAAAGCAGAGCGTTATAACTTCAGGATTAAGTAGATGACATTTTTTGTCATGGATGACTGCAAGCATGTCTGTGTCTCTTTAAAACAACAACAAAATTTGACCTGATTTCCTGCATTCCTGTGCCAACCAACTGGCGGGTGTGTTCAAAGACATTTTCAGTTTCTCATTACTACAGTCGGAAGTTCCCACCTGCTTCAAAAGGGCAACATACCAGTGCCCTAGAAGAGCAGCGTGAGCTGCCTTAACGAGTATCATCCAATAGCACCCACATCTACAGTGATGAAATGCTTTGGGAGGTTGTTTATGGCTTAAATTAACTCTTGTCTCAGCAAGGACCTGGATCCACTGCAACTTGCCTATCACCACAATAGGTAAATGGCGAATGTTATCTTACTGGCTCTTCACTTGGCCTTGGATCACCTGGACAACAGTAATAACTATGTCCGGATGCTGTTTATTGACCAGAGCTCAGCATTTGACTTAATCATTCCTACAGTTCTGATTGAAAAGCTCCAAAACCTGGGCCTCTGGAAATCCTTCTGCAGCTGCATCCTCGACTTCTTAACCAGAAAACCACAGTCTGTGCAGATCAGAAATAAAGCCTCCACCTCGCTGACAATCAGCACCGGCACACCTCAGGGATGTGTGCTTAGCCCATTGCACTACTCTCTCTACACCCATGACTGTGTGGCTAGGCACAGCTCAACTTCCATCTATAAACTTGCTGACAACACAACTATTGTTGGCAGAATTTCAGATGGTTGCAAGAGGGCATACGGGAATGAGATGTATCAGCCAGTTGAGTAGTGTCACAGCAACAACCTTACACTCAATGTCAGTAAGACCAAACAACCAATCTGTGGATTTCACAAAGGGTAAAATGAGGGAACAAACACCTGTCCTCATAGAGGGATCAGAAGTGAAAGGAGTGAGCAATTTCTTGATCCTGGTTGTCAACATCTCTGAGGATGTATCCCAACATATCGATGCAACTACAAAGAAGGCATGGGAGTGGCTATATTTCATTTGGAACTTGAGGAGATTTGGTATGTCACTAAAGACACCCACAAATTTCTACAGGTGCACCATGGACAGCATTCTAACTGGGTGCATCGCCGTCTCGTGCGGCGGAGGGCACTACTGCACAGGATCAAAATAAGCTGCAGAGAGTTGTAAACTTACCTCCATCATGGCCACTTAAGTCTGTAGTATCCAGGACATCTTCATGGAGCAATACCTCAAAAAGGCAGCATCCATCTTCAAGGAGCCCTGACATGCCCTATTTTCATTGCTACCATTGGGAAGGAGGTACAGACCCAACAATTCAGGAGCAGCTTCTTCCCCTCTGCCATCCGATTTCTGAATGGACATTGAACCCACTACTTTTTTACTTTTATTTTTGCACTACTTATTTAATTTAACTATTGTATATATATATATATATATATATATTTACTGAGAGTTACAGTTGTTTCTGTCTATTATTATGTATTGCTTTGTACTGCTGATGCAAAGACAACCAATTTCACGACATATGCCAGTGATATTAAACCTGATTCTGAATCTGATTTCCAGGTCTATCCTGCTAACAATTCTCCCATACATGTTCATTTGTAGGTAGCGTTAACAGATGTCACTAATTTTTAGATAGGGTTAGGAATTGTGGATGGTTATGACAGAGGAGCCTTCATCAGCCTTTTCTCCATGTCACAGCCACAGCCTAACATTAGACCGGAATATAGAGCAGGTATTTGTAAGGTGCTTCAGAGCACAGCAGGAGGAGGGGTTGTTGTGGGGAGGTGGGGGAGAGATTATCTGACCTAAGCATTGACAGTACTTCCCACTTCAACCCATTGGGCCCCAGGGAGGTTGCTCTGCTATTGCCTGCCTGAAGCAATTGAACCTCTTTATCACTCTAATCTGTTCATTGTAAACCCACAATTGCCACATGGTGGCTTCATATTCTAAGAACTAAAATATCCCAGTCTGAATAAAGAAAAGTGGTGTGTGAGTGCTCTTACAGCTAAACAAATGTTATCAATACAGTATTTTTCCAGGGACCACATTTTCTCCTTGGCCTTACCGTGGCTATTGCATTGTGCTTTAATGTGGTCATTTTAGGATTAGTTACTTCCCTTTGAAATGGATGAAACACTCCATCAGTTTGTTGGGAATGCAGTTCCTCTCCTTTGTTACACAGGTCCAGAACCAATCAGACTGGGAGGAGAAAAAAACTCCTGACTTATTTTAAAAACCTCCCCAAATTCCTCTCTCCAATGTCTCTTTTCTTCCATTTGCTTCCTGACCAAAACAAATTGTGTTTGTTTTCAGAAGCAAAGTTGATATGCAGCAGTAACCTAATGGGATTCTCCTTTAATGAATTGCAAGAAAAATAAACAGTATTTTTTTGGTGAAATAATTCCCCCTGTTCTGTACTAGGTGAAGGTATAACACTGTGAAGAAACAGAATTTGCTTCACACCCATGTAAAAATTACTAAAAAAAACTCAAGGTTTTTTTTTCATTGGGGTGTCTGAACATTAGCTGGGGAGAATGCAGTTGATTTGAAAATTATAATTTCGACTGAAAGAATATTACCCCTTCTGTGTGTGAAAATTCAATTTTTTTTCATACTTTCCTTCCCAACTGAAAATAATATTGTGGTTGGAATATATGTGAGACGAGTAATTGTTCTTCAATGATGAAATAAATCATTGATGGGTGAAATTACACATGCTCATTTAGGCTGTAATGTGATTAGCAGATGATGGGATGTGGTTAATATATTGTCTCACAGCTCTGAGACTCCAAATCCTTGACACCAGAAATCCATCAACTACAACTGTCTTTAACTTTACAAACGTGATTGTCGATGACATAGAATCGGATGGCGAGGCCCCTTTTTGTTGCTACAGGACAAAGGCAGAAGGTGAAAGAGAAATGGATAAGAAGCTTTGGCAGAAAGTTAGCTGGGGAAAAAAAAATGCAAGCTGTTTCAGTGGCTGCAGCTGATTACCAGTCGTCTCAAAGCTACTCCATCTTCCGCACACTGGGTAAGTCCTTTATCATGGGCAGCACTGGTTTTGCCTGAAGCTATAGCTACCCTAAAGGTAAGTGCTTAGATGGCAGAGGGATTCTATCATCGAACTTCATAATAACACAGGGTTTGCCACAGCTGTGGTATGACGCTTTGTGATGGAGCAGCTAGCATTTAGATGAAATAGTGTCCTTCTTTGGTTTGAAATTATCATGTCTATTAATTTAGACAGACACTGGGTGCTGTATTTTTTTACCATATAATAATTGCTGTGGTGATTGTGGTGGGGGGTGGCGGTTGATGTATGAAGAGTCCTTCCCCATGCCTACTGATATCTCTCAGATGTAGATAACACCTACAAGCTGCCGTGAATGAAATCTTGGCATTACAAAATGTTACTGCGTGCTTCAGAGTTTATGATGCTGCTACAATTGTATGAATGCAGGAGATTTTTATAAATACCTGCCTGGATACAGGAATAATTGCTTCAGGAATTAAAAGAGAAAATGTAGAGAAGCTCCCACAGCATTTGAGAAAAGTAAAGACAATTTAACTCTTTGAAAGCCTGTTGTAAACTGGGGCTGAGTGAGTGATATTTAGTATTATTCTCATAGCTTGTGTTTCTTGAGGATCTTCATTCAGCTCAATTGAGAAGGTCTCTTGGAGATAATTTATCGGTGCCCATAGTTAGAGCGGATGTCCTAAAGTTATCCAGCACAGATGGAGGCTATTCAGCCCATTGTGTAAATGCTGGCTTCCTGAAAGAGCTTTAGATTTCATTCTAATTATCTTTGCTGTTACTAATGTAATCTAATATATCAGATTTTCATTTATGGTGTTAAAAGGGCTTCAATCCTGTACTGAACACACTTTGGCCCCAAAAAGGTGCCATAAGGAAGATAGTGGGGAATATAGAAGCAAGGCCAAAGTGTCAATCTGGGTCTGAAGTTGGCTCAGTGGCAGGAAGTAAAGGGTCCCAGTTGAGAGCTGTTTCTGGTGACTGGAGTTCTGTAGAGTCAATGGTCATTGACGAGGTTCGTATAATTTCCATTAATGGTTAAGAGGTTAATGGAGGAGAAGGACAAAGATATTTGCAGGAGATGGTTTGGGTGATTGGAAAAACGATTGCAAATTGAATATAATCCAAAGAAAATGAAAATGGGGATTTGAAAGAAGGCAAGAGAATACACAATAACTAGGAAGTTATTCATTATCGTGGGCGAACAAAGTGGCCTTGGAATCAAATAGCTGGTAGTTAATTGATAAATTGCTTTATTATTTTCACATGTATCAAGGTGTAGTGAAAAACCATACCTTGCATATCATGTCATGTATACAGATCATTTCATCACAAGAGAGGGTATGGAAGAGAGTTATGAGTGTTGCTGGGACGGTAAGATTATAGCTATCAGAAAAGACTGGATTAATTTCTCTGTAACAGAGAAGGCGAAGAGAAGAGTTCACTATGCATGAGGGGTCAATTTAAAGTTAAGTAGGAAGGAACTTAACAGAGGGGCCGCTTGATTACAAACAGGAGAAAATCTGCAGATGCTGGAAATCCAAGCAATACACACAAAATGCTGGAGGAACTCCGCAGGCCAGGCAGCATCTATGGAAAAGAGTAGAGTCGATGTTTTGGGCCGTCAACCTTCATCAGGACTGGTGAAACAAAAGATGAGGAGTCAGAGTAAGAAGGTGGGGGGGGGGAGGGGAGGAAGAAACACAAAGTGATAGGTGAAACCAGGTTGGGGGGGAGGAAGGATGAAGTAAAAAAGCTGAGGAGTGGATTGGTGAAAGAGAAACAGGGTTGGAGAAGAGGGAATCTGATAGGAGAGGACAGAAGGCCACAGAAGAAAGAAAAGGGGGAGGAGAACCAGAGGGAGGTGATGGACAGGTTAGAAGATAAGGTGAGAGAGGGAAATGGGATGGGGGAAGGGGGGAGGCACTACCAGAAGTTCAAAAATTGATGTTCATGCCATCAGGTTGGAGGCTACCCACTGCTCTCTACTCTCTCCGCACTAACCCTCACCTCGTCATTAAACCCACAGATAAGAGGGGTGCGGTAGTAGTCCAGCGGACTGATCTCTACCTTGCTGAGGCCCGGCGACAACTGTCTGACACCTCCTCTTACTTCCCCTCTAACAGGACCCTGATAAGGAGCACCAGACAATCGTCTCCCACACCATCACTGACCTTATGAATAGTGGGGATCGCGCATCCACTATCATCAACCTTATAGTTCCCTTATCCCACATCTCCCTTTTCTACCTCCTATCCAAGATCCACAAATCTGCCTGTCCAGGTAGAACCATTGCTTCCGCTTGTTCCTGCCCCTCTGAACTTATATCTGCGTACCTCAACTCCGTTTTATCTCCCCTGGTTTGGTCCCTTCCTACCTACCTCCATGACACTTCACATGCTCTTGATCTTTTCAATGATTTCAAGTTCCCTGACCCCAATCATCTCATTTTCACTATGGATCTCCAGTCCCTATGCACCTCCATCATCCACCAGGAAGGCCTCAAAGCTGTCTACCAGACCACCACTCTCCTTTGTCTAGCGGAATGCTCTCTCAATAATTTCTCCTTTGGCTTTTCCCACTTCCTTCAAACAAAAGGTGTAGCCATGGGCACTCACATGGACCCCAGCTATGCCTGCCTGTTTGTTGGTTATGTGGAACAGTCTGTGCTCCGAACCTACACTGGTGTCACTTACCAACTTTTCCTATGCCACATCAATAACTGCATTAGTACTGCTTCCTTCACCCATGTGGAGCTTGTCGACTTTGTCAACTTCACCTCCAGCTTCCACCCTGCATTCAAATTTAGCTGATCCATTTCCAGCACCTCACTCCCCTTTCTTGGTCTCTCTGTCTCTATCTCTGGAGACAACTTATCTACTGGTGTCTATTATAAACCTACTGACTCTCACAGCTACCTGGACTATACATCTTCCTACATTATTACATGTAAAAATGCCATCCCCTTCTCTCAATTCCTCAGCCTCCGTCGCATCTGCTCTCAGGATGAAGCTCTTCATTCCAGAGCTAAAGAGGTGTCCTCCTTCTTCAAAGAAAGGGGCTTCCTGCCTCCACCATCTTCGCTGTCCTCAACTATATCTCTTCTGTTTCGCTCACATCTGCCCTCACCCGTCCTCCCACCACCCTACCAGGGATAGGGTTCATCTTGTCCTCACCTACCACCCCACCAGCCTCCATGTCAAACACATAATTCTCTGTAACTTCCAACATCTCCAACGGGATCCCACGATCAATCAAATCTTTCTGTCCCCGCCACTTTCCACAGGGATCACTCCCTACTTGACTCCTCGTCCATCCGTCCTTCCCCACTGATCTCCCTCTTGGCACTTATCCCTGCAAGCAGAACAAGTGCTACATCTTCCCGTACACCTCCTCCCTCACCACCATTCAGGGCCCCAAACGGTCCGTCCAGGTGAGGCAACACTTCACATGTGAGTCGGCTGGGGTGATATACTGTGTTCGGTGCTCCCAGTGTAGCAGTGAGACCCGGCATAGACTGGGAGACTGCATTGCTGAGCACCTACCCTCCACCCACTAGAAAATGCGGGATCTCCAGTAACCAGCCATTTTAATTCCACTTCCCACTCCCATTCCGACATGTCAGTTCATGGCCTCCTCTACTGTCGCGATGAGGGCACACCCAGGTTGAAGGAGCAACACCCTATATATCATCTGGGTAGCCTCCAACCTGATGGCATGAACATCAATTTCTTGATCTTCCGGTAATGACCCCCCTCCTTCACCATTCCCCATTCCATTTCCCTTCCTCACCTCATCTTCTTCCCTGCCCATCACCTCCCCCTGGTGCTCCTCCCCCTTTTCTTTCATCCATGTCATTTTGTCTTCTCCTGTCAGATTCCACAATCTCCAGCCTGTATCTTTTTCACCAATCAACTTCCCAGCTCTTTATACCCCCCACCCCCCCCCCCCCGGTTTCACCTATCACCTTGTGTTTCTTCTTCCCCTCACCCTCTCCCATCTTTTTACTCTGACTCCTCATCTTTTCTTCTCCAGTCCTGATGAAGGGTTTTGGCCCGAACCGTCAACTGTTTACTCTTTCCAATGGATGCTGCCTGGCCTGCTGAGTTACTCCAGCATTTTGTGTATGTAGCTTGAGGTATAGTTTGAAAAGAATTGGTAAAAAGGAGGGAGGTAAGGAAAAATATTTTCACCCAGAGGTGTTCGTGGTTAGAACTCAATGTCTGAATCATTGGTGGAGGCAGAAATTCTCTGACCTTTAAAAGTTCCTCGGTAGTGTACAATGTACTCGATGTGACCTGCAGGTCTACAGACCTAATGCAAAAATATTAGATCAAGTCACATCACATTACTTCAACTGGCATGGATATGATGGGCCCAATGGCCTCCATCTTTATCTGATTTCATAGTTGCTGCCACCTGATCTCCCTTTCATCCACTGCCAAGAAGCAACACTTATTATCCATCCTTTATTTCTCTTGAACAGGCTGGGACTGGAGTCATACATAGCCCAAGGCCAGGATGGCAGATTTCCTTCCTTGAAGCACTTGGATGCAACAGAAGTTCTCCAATGGCAATACAGTCTTTTCATGGTTGCAATTGCTAGCTTTTTAATTCATATTTATTTAATTAGCTCATTTTAAATTCTTCAACTGTCATGGTGGGATTTGAACTTACAACTCTTAGACAACAGCTCTATTGATGACAAAGTCTGGCCTTGCTAGTATGCAAGATAGTCTGCTGATGGTTATGTGAATAGTGGCTACCTTGCTTGTTATACTGTTAGAGAACCATACACTACATAATCAGGCCCTTCTGTCCATATTGTCAATGCCAACCATCTATACTAATCCCATCTAACTTTCTCAGCCAATAGATAAATTGTCTGCTGTAAAGTTAAATTGGTATTTTCATAAATTAGTTTATTACTGTCACATGTACAGAGGTATTGATAAATTGGTTTAATATTGTCACATTCAAAAACTTGTCTTGCATACTGCCATACATATCAGTTCATTACAACAATATATTGAGGCAATAGTAAGTGGAACGGTAACAGAGTTCAGAATAAAGTGTCACAGTACAGGGATTGTGCAGCACAGGCAGACAATAAGGTGCAAAGTCACAAAGCAGATTGTTAAGGAGTCATAGGGTTATACAGCACAGAAATAGACCCTTCGGCCTACATGTTCATGCCATCCTTTTTGTCCACTAATCCCATTTATACTAATCCTATTGTCCACATTAGAATATTCTATGCTTTGCCTCTATAACAATTCTATACCTCGTTATCATATCTGATTCCAACACCTCCTCTGGCAGTACATTCTAGATATCGGTCACTCTGTGGAAACTTTCCTTTCAGAACCCCCTTAAATCTCCTTCTGCTCACCTTAAGTCTATACTATCTCCTTCATGATGGCAATATCATGGGAAAATCATTCTGGCAAACTGACCTATCTATGCCTCTCATAATCTTATGTATTTCTATAAGATTATATAGCTTGTTTTGCTTCAAGGAAGACAAGCTCAGCCTATTCATACTATAGAAAGGATAGGTTTATGCTGGAGAGAGTACAGCGGTTCACCAGAATGTTGCCAGGAATGGAGGACTTCAGTGATGGAGAAACATTGGATGGGCTGAGCTTGTTTTCCATGGAGCAAAGGAGACTGCTCTACCATTTCTACAATGAGGCACAATCAATTCAACTCTTCTGCCAGTGGCTTTCCCTCCACATCTTGCATTCTAACATCTCCATAACACGTTGTTTCCAGCTCTGGTTTCAGCCTTCCCAGTTCAATCCTAGCTGCAATCTTAGGTATGTGCAATCTATTCACACCTGTCCCAATGGTATTCCTTCATATATTCTTTTATCTGCTCAAATCATCCCTTTACCTCCACTAATGCTGCTTAATTTGCCAAGTTCTTCCATCCATTTTCATTTTGCTCTGGATTTCTGCATTTGCACTCTCTTGTGTCTCACAGCCTAGGGGTTATGATTCTAGGCTAACAACTCAAAGGTCAGGAATTCAAGACAAGCTAATTTTATTTACCAATAGGATGTAGATATCTCTGGCATGGCCAAAAGTTATTGTTCCGTGCCCCCGCGCCCCCCCCGCGCGAAAAGTTTGCTTCTTGAAATACTCTAGTTCTTGTGGTGAAAGTGCTCCCATTGTTGGTGCTAAGTTCTAGGAGACACAGGAAATGCTGGAATCTGGAGCAAGAAACAAGCTGTTGGAGGAATCAGAGTCAGGCAGCATCCGTGGAGGAAAATGAACCATCAGTGCTTCAAGTGAGGTCCTTCATCTAGACTGGATGAATAGAGGGGAGATGAAGAGGTGAGGAGGAGGAGCGGGGCAAGACTGGAAAGCGAATGGTGGATTCAGATGAGGAAGGTTAGGGAGATGGAGTCAAGAGGGGGAGGGAAGGGTGAAGATAGCTTCAGAAGTTGGCAAGTGGTAAGTGAAGGCAACTAAGGAATTATGGAATCGACCAAGAAAGGAATGTGAAGAACCAAATAAGAATGTGGTTTGTCTCTGAGGCATGGGATGTTGTAGCAATAACAGATACATAGTTGAGAGAAGGGCAGCATTGCCTTATGAGGATAAGTTGAGCGAGTTAGAGCTTTCTTCTTAGGAGCGAAGGAGGTAGAGCGGCGATTGATGGAGGTGTACAAGATTATAAGTCATAGATCAAGTGGATGTCTGGGGACTTTTTGCCAGGGCAGAAATGGTTAATGTGAGGGGACATAATTAAGGTGATTGGAGGAAAGTACAGAGAGAATGTTAGAGATGAGCTTGTTAACACAGAGAGTCATGGAATGCCCTGCCAGGAGTGGTTGTAGAGGCAGATACATTGGGGGTATTTAAGAAGCTCTTCGATAGATGTATGGATGATAGAAAAATAGAGGGCTAGTAAGAGGAACAGGTTAGCTTGATGTTAGAGAAGATTAAAAGGTTGGCTCACTATCATGGGCCAAAGGGCCTGGACTGTGCTGTGGTGCTGTATGTTCTATGTTCAACATCACCTCAGTATTCCAGGGTACAGGTGCTACAGGCATGACAGATGTACAGGGAAGAAGGAGGGAGTATAGCCTTTTTGATAAGGGAGGGTGTAACAGCAGATATGTTTGGAGGTCTTCCAGTCAGGCCGTATGGGTAGAACCTAGAAGCAAGAAGGGGAGGGTCATTCTAGTGAGGCTGTATTATAGATGCCCCAAAAGTGAGCGAAAACTTGAGCAGCAAATGTGGAGAGAAATTACTCATAGTTGAAGAATTACGGGGCTGTATTAAGTGGGAGATTTTAATTTCCCCTGTATTGACCAGCACACCCAAGCTGTTAAGGGCCTTGAAATATATCCAGCAAAGTTTCCTGACTCAGTACAGAGGAACCATTTCAGGAGGGTGCAATATTGGAGTTCCTCTTAAGAAACAAGACAGGACAAATAACTGAAGTGGAAATAGGGGTCCCTTTGTCTCCAATGACCATAGTACTATATTATGTGATGGAAAAGAATAGCACTGGCCCACAGGAGAGGATGCCAGGGTTAATTTTGGGGGAATTTGACAAGATCAAGCTGAGGTTAATTAGGTGAGTCTGTCTGAAGGGAAAGGAATGAACAGCAAGTGGGAGGCCTTTAAGAATGTGATAACAAGTGTCCAGAAGCAGCATGTTCCTGCTGGGGTGAAAATTAAACCTTGCAAGTCCAAGGAACATTGGCAGATAAGAGATATTAAGGTTCTGATCAAGAAAAAAGAAGGAAGCATACATTGGGTTTAGGAGATTGGACTGAGCAAATCCCTTGATGACTATAAAAATAAATTACTCTTCAAAGGGAAATTGGGAAGGCAAGGAGTGGTATGAGATGGAAATGGCAGGAAATGTTAAGGAAATTCCCAAGATGTTCTAAGCTATAATAAGAGTAACAGGGTGGTTAGAGAGGGAGTTGGTCCCCTTGGAGTTCAGCAGGGCTGTCCATGCCTTGAGCCACAGGAGATGGCTGGAATTTTTAACAAATATTTCTCCTTGGTGCTTACTGAGGAAAACATAATGGTTACTAAAGAAATAAGAGAAACAAGTTGAGATGCTTTGGAGGACATTTGTATTACCAGAAGGAGGTAATTTCAGTCTTACACTACATTAAAATGGATAAATACAAAATGACAAAATGCATCCTCAGACTTTGTAGGAGGTAAGAAAGGAAATTGCAAAGGCCCTTGTGGAGATATTTGCTTCATTTTTAACCACTGGTGATGTTCCCAAGGTGGCTAGTTATATTCCATTGTCTAAAAATGGTAGCAAAGACAAGCCAAGTAACTACAGGCTAGTCAGCATGACATCACTAGTGGGGAAGTTATGGAGGAAATTTTAAAGGACAGGATTTACCAGCATTTAGGTAGAAATATCTTGATTAGGAGGAGTCTGCATGGCTTTGTGCATGGGAAGTCATGTTTATCAAGCCTTTTAAAGTTTTTGAAGAGGTAACCAAAAAGGTAGATGAGGTAGGGCAGTGTATGTTATGTATCTGGAATTTAGCAAGGCCTTTTACAAGGTCCAACGTGATAGGGTGGTCTGGAAGTTTAGATCCCATGTAATCCAGGGAGAGCTAGTAAGGTGGATTCAAAACCAGCTCAGGGGGAGGAAACCAGCTCAGAATGGAGGCTGGTGCTAAACCCTTGCTTTACATTATGTCTAGGAATGACTTGGGAGGAAATGTATGAGGCCTGATCAGCAAGTTTGTGAATGGCCCAAAATTAGGACATGTTGTTGAGAGTGAAGAAGTTTATCAAGGAGTGGCAAAGAGATTTTAATACAGATAACTGTGAGGTGATGCATTTTGCAAAGTCAATCCAGTGTAGGACTAATACTATGAATGGTAGGGCACAAGAGACTGTAATGGAATAGAGGGACCTAGGAGTACAAATCAATAGTTCATTGAAAGCAGCGTCACAGGTAGGCAGGGTGGTGAGCACGCAGGACTTCATCATTCAGCATACTAAGTATGGGAGTTGGGACATAATGTTGCCGTTATATATGTTGCAAAAGTGAAGCCACCCTTCAAGTACTGCACGGTATATCGTTTTGGATACGCTATTTTAGAAAAGACATGGTTAAACAGGAAAGAAAGCAGAACAAATTTGTGAAGATATGCCATGACTAAAGGCATGAGTTACAGGGAGAGTTTGGCCAGGGTAGGTCTTTATTCCTTATAAAACCTCAGCATTACATCCTTGCTTTTATTTTCCATTTAAAATCTAGGATGTAAAACCAAGGCTTTATAAGGCAGTGCTCAGACAACATTTGGAGTATTGTGAGCAGTTTTGGGCCCCATTTCTAAGGAAGGATGAAGAAGGTCCAGAGGAGGTTTACAAGAATCATTCCGGAATGAAAGGGCTAATGTTTGAGAAGCTTTTAGTGGCTCTGGGCCTGTATTCGCTGGAGTTTCGTAGAATGAGGTGGATTTCATTGAAACCTACCAAATATTAAAAAGCCGAGATAGAGTGGATGTGCAGTGGATATTACAAATTGTGGGACAGTCTAGAACCAAAGGGCACAGACTCAGAGTGAAAGGGTGTCCCTTTGGAACAGAGATGAGGAGGAATTTCTTTATCAGAGGGTAGTGAATCTATCGAATTTAATGCCACAGACAGCTATAGAAGCCAAGGTTAATAGGTTCTTGATTAGTAAAGGGTGTCAATGGTTATGGGGAGAAGGCAGAAGAATTAGGTTGAGAGGGAAAATAAAAATATATCAGTCATGATTGAAAGGAAGAGCGGAGTAGTTGGGTCAAATGACTTAATTCTGCTCCTATGCTTTATGGTTTTATAGACCTATAAGTGCCTTGCACATATATTCAGTGGCCATTTTATTAGGTACAGAAGTGGAACCCAGAGTGGGCTTCTGCTGCTGTCACCCATCCACTTCAAGGTTCAACATGTTGTGCATTCAAGATGTTCTTCTGCACACCACAGTCGTAACGTGTGGTTATTTGAGTAACTTCCTGTCAGCTTGAACTAGTCTGGTTATTCTCCTCTGATCTCCCTCATTACCGAGTAGCTTTCACCCACAGAACTGCCACTCACTGGATTTTTTTTTTGTTTTTCACACCATTCGCTGTAAACTCTGGAGACCGTTGTTTGCGAAGATCCCAGGAGATGAGCAGTTTCTGAGATACTCAAACTATCCCATCAGGTACCAACAATCATTCCATGGCCAAAGTCACTTAGATTCCTATTCTGATGTTTGGTCTGAACAACAACAGACTCTCTTGACTGTGTCTGCATGCTTTTATGCATTGAGTTGCTGCCGCCTGATTGGCTGATTAGATATTTGCTTTAATGAGCAGGTGTACCTAATAAAATGGCCACTGTTTGTGAGACTGGTGAGATGGGTGTGGATTTGCCGGATGGTAAGGGGCTGCAGGCATCTACTGCTGAGCGGTAACAGGACATTTCCTAGTCTCTCCTCTTCCCCAAGCCTGGGTCTGCAACATTCAAGGTCTGGGTCAAACCCAGCAGAGCTGAGAACACTGAGCAGACTCACTTACCCATTGTCAGTGAGGCTGCACTTCCTGTGTCTACTTGCTCTACCATCACAACTACTTGTGTGATCCACTCCCACCCATTGTACTTGTTCGTTTCCAACTTACGAGCAGATCTTGTGAATGGAACCCTATGGACTTCATGCAGATGAAATTCAATGAACTATAAAGAAAATTATTGTTTCAAAGTCAGGATCGTTTGTTGTCATATGCACGCATACAGGTACAATGAAAAATTTACTTGCAACAGCATCACACACATGACATCATATAAGCAGCATCCACAAGAAAAACATAAATTATACATAATTTATATACATTTTTTACAAGAAAGAACACAATTTGGACAAAAAATGTAAGTCCTTGGCAACGCGGAGAAGTTAAAGTGCTGCGATACTGAGGTAGTGATTAAGACTGATCAGTTCAGTTCAAGGATGAAATGGTTGAGGACAAGTAACTGTTCTTGAACCTGATGGTGAGGGACTTCAGCTTCTGTGCTTCCTTCCCAATGGAAGATGGTGAGAAGATAGCATGCCTTGGGTGGTGAGGATCATTGATGTTAGATGTTGCCTTCTTGAGGCACCCCATGAAGATGCTTTTGATGGTAGGGAGAGTTGTGTCCATGATGTATTGGACTAAGTCCATTACTCCTTGCAGCTTCTTACATTCTTTCACATCTGAATTGCCACACCAGACCATGATGCAACCAGTCAGGACATTTTCAACAGTATATCTGTGGAAGTTTGTTTCGAGTATTCAATGACATGCCGAACCTCCTTAAACTACTAAGGAAGTAGAGACGCTGTTACACCATCCTTGTGGTTGCATGTTTGTGCTGGTGGGAGTGCTCAGAGGTGAGAAGGAAGGAGGTAAAAGGGTTATGGTTGGAGAGAGGGTGAATAGAGGCAAGAGGAGTGGTAGAGGAGTGAACCCAGCCTTTGTAACATTGCAAGGGGTATGAGAAAGGGGAAGTTGTATCTTATGGTGGAGGAATCTGAAATTATGGTGAATGATTCACTGGATGTGGAGGCTAGTGGACCACCAGAGGAAAAGGGGACCTTTTGCTATTTCGAGGCAGCAGGAGCGGGATTAAGAGCTGACTTGTCCTCTGGGCAGTTGGAAAAGTGAAAGTAAGGGAAACATTCTTAAATATGCATGTAAGTTTGTCTGAATTTTCTGCAAGATTGCTGTTTTCTTATCCATATAATTTAGTTTTGGCAAGGAAAAAATATGATCTGTCTGCAGTCATAGTTCCAGGGAAAGGCGTATAACCTTGCATCAAAATGTGCTGAATGAAATCCCATAGTCATTTGTAGCCAGTGGGAGTGTAGGCCCATGAGTTAGGCCAAAGCGCTGTCAACCACCTCCAACCTCTGACCTATGAACCAACTCTTCATTGCAAGAATGTGAGTTAGAAAACTCATCCTCAAATTCTTCTATCAACACCATCTTGAAGAAATGATAAAAGTTGCACAAAATCAATCTGCTACATAACCCATGATATAATGGTTGTGGGAGAGATTACGAGAAAGAAAGATTCATGCAAATAAGAAAAGGAACAATCCATTGCTATCAATGTTCATGAGGGTTGGGTAAAGAAAACCCATTTAAAGCAAAACATTGAGAAACCTGATTAATCTTGAGTCATGTTTCATTTTGTTATTCATTATTGACACACAATGAAAGTTAAGCAGGACTGATGGGAGTTTGGGCAAAGGTGATATAATTGTCAAACTGGAGTCCAGGGTTCACTTACATTGTCATCGTAAAGTGGAGGAGAGGATCTCCTGTCTGTTGGAAAAGCAGCTCTGTATTTAATCTATTACAAAAGAGGAGCTTTTCTACAACTGGTGAAACAAAAAAAAACTGCAAGGCTGAAAACCCAAAGTAATGCTGAAGTACTCAGCAGGCCAGGCAGCATATGTGGAAAAAAAACACTTCAAACTGACAATCTTTCATCAGAATTGTTTTTTCATCTCTCCAGATGCTAAGTATCTCCATTATTTACCTGCACTTTTACCTGTTGTTAGTGCTCCAAAATCAGTATATATGCACACCAACACTCTCTGTAGCTCCCTCTACTACACACACTGTCTAATCCACACTCACATGCACAGAAGTACAAATTGTCTCTCTTTCTTTCACACACACACACACAAACACTCTTTCAAACAAACACGTACACAGACATGCAATCTCGTCCACACACACACCCACACCCACAGAGTCTCATATACATTCACACGCTCTCTCTGTCTCATTCATATTTACATACATACAAACACACACTCCCATCACAAGGTGGGTAGATGGAGCTCATCAGACTGGGAAGGCAGTCCATCTAAGAGAGGGAAAACTCCGATTTCAAACCTCCGCTGCCTTGCAGCCATACCCACTCATGGGAAAGGCTTTGGGAGTAAACCCTGAGGACAAATTCGGAGCTGGAGTCCCTAAGGCAGTCCGACGTGGCCTTCAACCTCGTTCTGGCAACTCCTGCGACTACACTGGTGCCAAGCTGTATCGGCCTTTGCCCTTCCCTTGGACAAGATCGGTGTCGTGGAGAGGGGAGACTTGCTGCATGGGCAACTGCCAGTCTTCCATACAACCTTGCCCAGGCCTGCACCCTGGAGAATCCAGGCACGGATCCATGGTCTCGAGAGGCTAACAGATGCCACCACACACACACTCATTCACACTCATACACGCACTCAGTCTCATACACACACATAAGCACAAACCCTCGTATTGTCTCATATACACCCATAGAGATTCATATGCACACACAAACACACGCATTCTCTTTCCTACTATCTCATGCACACACTGTCTGTTTCATATACACTTAAACGCAGTCACAGCTTGCTTCTAATATGTTATTCTAGTGTGCTAATAATGATCCACAAAGTCTGACAACAGGTCATCTTTCCACACAGGTAACCAAAATCTTGCTTAAAGAAGGTAGATTTGGGGGATTGTCTTTAAAGAGAGGAAGAGAGTTTTAGAACCAGGGAGTTTTAGGAAGAGAATTCTGGAGCTTTGGGTCTGGGCTCCTGAAGACATAGTTGTCAAAGGTGAAGTGATTAAAATCAGAAAAGTAAAAGAAATGAGACATGAAGGACAAGGGGTTCACAGAGGACTTCGGATCTAAGTCCTCCTGGCTTTAATTCGTATGTCCTTATACAAGAACACTAACTCAGGAGGGCAACATTCTTCAAAAGTCTGTTCTGCCATTCAATGTGACTCTGCCTTATGTGTATCCTTAACTCCATCCTCCAATCTTGGCTCCATTTCCAGCAATACCCTTGAGCAAAGAGTTCTATTTCAGAGCTCAGATGACATTTATGAATCACACAAGCTTTCCTTTAATTGTTCATGATGTTATCTCCCACACAGGTGTCCAAAATTCTAGAAATGCTTAATTTGCACTTTAGCAGTGGTAAGCACTGGCTTGTAATGACTATTTATGATGTCATCTTCTGCAGCTGAGACTCTGATTACACAGCTATAAAGAGTACATTATCTGGCAAGTATCCAAGAACTGGAAATAGAGTGTAGGCATGGTAGGGAATGAGTTAAACACCTCCTTCTGCATCATCAGTGGACTGCCCAAAGTCTGCCAACATTTGTAAGAGAACAGAACAAGCTCCAGTTGGTTAGAAAGAAAATCACAACATATGGGAGAGACCACAGCACAGTTTTATAATCAGACTTCATACTAAAATAAAACTACATTTCCCATGCGGCACCAAGCTTACAATATGCATGTTCTGGCATGACTTCCATTAAGAGATAAACTTAGATCTGGCTTGTGACTTGTAAGCCGTCATGTCATAAATTACATTTCAGAGAAACAAGTTTGCATAAGGGTGAGGCATGCCTGAGTAAGATTATCAAAAGAACACAATCAAATGACAGCAGATCTTTACTTAGTTTAATGTGGGTCAATAGTCTTTCTTTTGGAAAAAGAATTTCCTTTGCTACTTTGGATATTTAGCTCAAAGATGACATGATGACATAACACGGCAAATGTTTTCAGCCAAAGGAAGGTCCCGTTCGTTGGAGGCAACCTGTGCACAGATCAAGGGAGTGCATCTTCACAGCACCTTTTCAGTGGGAAACTCTGTTGTTTCTGAGCAGGAAGATAGCAAGTTCAAATCCTTCTCCAGAGATATGAGCAAAATTGCTCAGGCTGATACACTAGTGCAGTATCATGTGTGAGTGCTACAGGTTCAGCCTTCTGAATGAGATGTTAAACTGAGGCTTCATCTGTGCTCTCAGGTGTATAAAGCATTTCATGTGACTACTTCACAAAACTGCAGGGGAGTTAACTCATGCCTTGGCCAATGTTTATCCCTCAAGCAAAATTTCTCCGGCAGATTATCAATTTATTGTCACAGTTCTGTTTTTGGGAGCTTCTTGTATGCAAATTGATTGTAATGCTCTCTGCTTTAAAACAGTGACCACACTTCTCACTGTAAGAACACTCTGGGACATTCTGAAAGGAATAAAGGTGTTACACAAATCTGTTTATTTATTTTAATTAGAATCATTCATTGCAATATAGCAGAGAATAGGCCTTTCTGGCCCTTTGAACAATGCTGCCCAGCAGTCTCCTCATTTAATTCTAACCTAATCACTGGATAGTTTACAATGACCAATTATCCTACCAACCGGTATATCTTTGGACTGTGGGAGGAAACCAAAACACCCGGAGGAAACCCACACCATCACAGGAAATGGAGAGTGGAATATTCTTAATACACTGTTTAAGAAATAAAAACAGGAGCTGGCTTTTGATTCCTTAAGCCTACTCTGCCATTCAATAAGTTCATGGTTGATCCATAGTTTATTAACATGAAAAAAAATCTATTAATCTTTGTTTTAAATATACTCAGTGACCGAGCCCTCTTTGGTAGGGAATTCCAAAGATTCTCATTCCTTTGGGTGATGAATTTTCTTCTCTATTTCTGAGCTGGTTGAACAATCCTTGAATTCTAGATTGTGAGTCCTGTCTGGAGAAACATCATCTCTGCATCCACCCTGTTGAGCCCTTAAGAATTCTGTACTTTTCTCGTTTTTTGTAATTTATTTTTTGTTGAAGTTCATCATCAAATAAACATTTCCCTAAGATGTATTTCAGATACTGTACATATATATTATAAAATCATATTTGTCACAAATCTCCACATAATATTTATCTGAGGTATACACTTATAGAAAGGAGAGGAAAGAAAGAACAATCGAAAAAAGAAATCTATGTACTGAGTAGGGAGTGATTTTTTTTTTACAACATATTCATTGACTTGTGAGAATAAAATCAGGCCTATGAGGTGTTATGTAGTTAAACCATTTTTCCAGTCTGAATAAAATTGTTCCAACTTATGATTAACAGATGCTGTTATCTTCTCCATTTTGTAAATGTCCATTGTAATTTCCATCCATACATTTAAAGTTGGGCTCTCCCGTGGTAACCATTTCTTGGTAAGGTCTTTTTACCAGCCACCAGCAGTACATTCATTAAATATTTAAATATTTTCAACCATTCTTGAGGTATATACCTAAAATATATGGTCTTATTCTCTAAGGGTATTTCACATTTAAAGATGTCTTGTAGGGCATTATGTATCCCACTCCAATAGTCTTTGATAACGGGGCATTCCCAGAAAATATGATAATGGTCTGCATTTTGATTTCCACAATTTCTCCAGCAAACAGGGGGGTTACGATCAAAATGGGATTTCTGAAAGGGTGTAATTCTGTACTTTTCAATGAGATTATATCATTTTGGGTTCTGTTGAAGCAACACAGGACAACAATGCCCAATCTAAATTTTATCTCTCTATACTACACACAGTCTTTCTTCCCAGTGTTTAAGGTGAGAGTGGAGAGATTTGTTGGGATCCTGAGGGACAACTTCTTCACGCAGAGGATGATGCGTACATAGAGCAAGTCAGCAGGCAAAATGGTTGAGGCAGGTACAGGAACAACATTTAAAATATATTTGGTCAGGCACACAGGCACATGAAGAGGAAAGGCTTATGTAGATATGGGTGAAACACAGGCAAATGATTAAATGGGCTTCTTGGCCAGCAAGGACTAAGGGTCCTCTTTTCGAACTATATGATTCAATAACTCCATAGTCATTTAAGAATAAGATGAAATGACCACTTTGCACTCAGCACTCAGAAGGAAGGGAAGCCTCTGAATATAAGAAAGGATATCCAAGCACAATCAATTGCAAAAGTATTGTTAATTCTGTCAGATACTTGAGCTTGAACCTACCTTTTATTGATAATTTTCCAACAATCTCTTTCTAAATATTGTTAAGAAGCCCCATAATTTTGGTTTACCAATAATTTGCAGTGTTTACATCCCATGGTCAATCATAATTCATGGTAACTTGTTTATCAAATAACATACCTTTTAATGCAATTATGCATTTACATTTTCTTGCCCATTTGCTTGGCTCTTGCTAACTCAATCCCAAGCAGCTAGCTTAATTGGTATCACAGGTTATGCCTGATACCTCCATGCATTGTAATGGTTCTATCAAGCTAAGATCCAGTCATGATGAGGATTTGGTTATAAGCAACAAGTGCATGATGAGATTTTTTATTCAGTCCTGGGTAAAACAGCCAATATTATCAAAGACCCCACCCACCTCAGATATTCTCTCTCCACCAACCACACCACCCACCCCCACATCAAGCGGAAGTTACAAAAGCCTGAAAGCACATCTCATTAAGCTCAAGGACATTTGTAGCACACTGTTTTAAGGCTATTAAATGGTCCCCTTGTAGTATAAGATCGACTTCACCTCAAAATCTACTTTGTTATGGTCTTCAACCTTCCTGTCTGCCAGCACTGCATTTTCACATTATTCTTCATTCTGTTGTTGTTTTCCCTCGTACTACTGCAATGCACTGTTGTAATGAGATGATTGATATGGATGGCATGCAAAACAAATTTTTTCACTGGACCTGGATGCCTGTGACAATACTTCATTAATTTACTTATTTACCAATTACAGATTGAGATATCTAAACTTAATTCAATCTCGATGGGAACTTACTGTTTAATTCATGTGGGCTTATCAATAAACAGGTTTAAAATGACATTTTAAAATATAGTAATGCTCTACTTTGCCACTGTGTGAAAGACAATTCTATTGATTTGGCACTACATTGTTATAAACAACAGGAAGATATTTGGCCACATTGCAATGATTCTTATCCAGTATTCCATTGTGTTGGAAACCACTGTCTTTTTTTAATAATACTTTTTATAAGATTTGAACTCTTTAACAAACTCATGTAGCTTTCACACTCACTGGCAGAAAGCGGTATAGCAGCTAAACGAACAATTTATCACCATTTCTCATCTTTCATCAGTTAAGTATTAGCACATTACCCATGTGATGTAATTGCTTTAATAATGTAATTTATCAACTAATTTATCTCTATCTGAGGAATTTCTCTTATCAAAAAAATGATGGATTTTTCAGAAGCACCACCTTTATTCTTCTGTCTATACACTTCTTCACGTTGTTGCCCAATTCTTTATTTGGTTTGCTTAGTATTTGTATGTTCATTAATACCCTAAAATAAACTGAAATCTTAGAATTAAGACCACTTGTCATTCTTGACTCCTGAAAGAACCCCAAAGATCAGAAATTAAACAGAGATCCAACATTGCAGAGCCATTGGCTACATCATGCCTGTAGGTCAACAGATTCCCAATTCCTGAGATCCACTGGAGGGCAGATGATGGTCTCTTCTGTGCCACTAAATAAACTCATCTGACGCAGCCCCTTTCACTGGAATGGGATAATCAATCTGCATTGAAAAGTCAAATAAAGCTAAATGATTTGATTCATTTATTCTTAAATGAATGTCAATGTTTTGATTAATTTACATGAGGTGAGTCACAGACTCCTAGAGATATACACCATTGAAATAAGCCCTTTGGCCCATCGGGTCCATGGTGACCATCGACCACCTAATCCTACATTAATTCCATCTATTCTCCTCACATTCTCATCAGCCCCTCCCACCCCCCATGTTAGTGGATAGCACAATGCTTTGCAGTACCAGCAGCCCAGGTTTAATTCCCACCACTGTCTGTAAGGAGTCTGTACATTCTCCCCGTGACCATGTGGGTTTCCTCTGGGTGCTCCGGTTTCCCCCCACATTCCAAAGACATACCGGTTGGTAGATGAATTGGTCAATGTAAATTGTCCTGTGATTAGGCTAGGGTTAAATCAGGGGTTGCTGGGCAGTGCGGCTCAAAGGGCCGGAGCAGCCCACTCCACACTGTGTCTCAAAAAATAAATAAAATGGGGAGAATGCACACTCCACATAGACAGCACCGGAGGTCAGGGTTGAACCCCAGTCCCAGGAGCTGTGAGGCAATGTCTCTACTAGCTATGTCACTGTGCCCACTTGTTTTGAATCAATATGTTATGTTTCTTAATTCTTATGTTTGTGTATTTTAGTGGTTTCTAGTCAACAGCCACAATGGAGAAAGAAGGAATTCTCAGAAGAACACCAGCACGTCCCCAGGTATAGCCTTCAATTCTAATTGAAGACCACTTCCCATCCACAGTCAGCTGTACCATGATGCCTCCAGAATACTGGGAGCCTCACCACCATAAAAGCTTAGTGTGGCCTCTAGAGACATGCCAAACTCATGGGTCAGGTAAGATATGATCGGCCCATTCTTTTGTCTCTCAAAACAAACTATAGAACTCCCAGATTAAGTTATCTCGATCAAATATTCAAGACACTTAAGAGGAATTCGATACTCTCTCTTCAATTATGGACCAGTGAAATAGTTTTGGCCAGTCTTAACTTGCTGCAGGACCTTTGCGACTCGTTGAAGGGAAAAGTAAAGGTGATTGGGGATAACCTGGCATAGAACAGTACAGCACAGGAACAGGCCTGTCATCCCATGGTGTCTGTGCTGAACATAATGCCAAGTTAAACTAAATCTGGTCTACTGGTATATGATCCATATCTGTCTGTGCCTTCTATATTTATATGCTTGTCTAAAGGCCTCGAGCATCGCTTCCACCACTACCCCTGGTATCCTGTTCCAAGCACCTACCAGCCTGTGTAAAAACCTTGCTCCACACATCTCCTCTAAACTTTCCCCCTCACCTTAAATGCATGTACTCCAGTACTTGACAATTTCTACACTGGCAAAAAGATTTTGATTGACTAACAGGAAACTAGAGCATCTTAACACCTAAGTTCTGACTATCTATGCCTCTCATTATTTTATACACTTATATCACAACTCCCCTCAGCCTTTGATACTTCAGAGAAAGCAACCCATTTGTCCAGACTCTCCCTGTAGCTTATACCTCTCCAATCTAGGCAGAACCTGGTAAACCTCTTCTGCGCCCTCTCCAAAGCCTCTACATCTTTCCAGTAATGAGGCAACCAGAATTGAACAAAACACTCCCAAGTGTAGGTACATTGAGGAAATATCACATGAGACAATAAGATTAAGCATCAGAGAAGGTCATTGAGTTCATTGTTCCTGGACATCCTCAAGGATGTTCTTCTGAGACTGATGATCTGGTATTTATTCTCCATCCAGCATGATGACATGGCCTGGGAATGCTAGCTGTTGACATGGGCCCGTCAAAGTAGCCAGTGAGTGTATCCTTGTCCAGCATTGATATCACTCGTTCAGATAGACACACAAAAAAGGTACATATAAGATTTATTGAGGAAATAAACAATGACATTTAAGTCCTTTAGGTCACTTCTTGTGGGAGAAAAAGAAAATAAAAAATGTTTCAGCATTCACAGAGAACTGAAAGGATTCAAAGCTGGATTTATATTCCAATTTGGAACTTTCACTTTTCCAGAAAAGTGACATTTGGATTCAAATGACTTTCAGCAATGGAGAATTAGCTGCTTGCATCTTGTATACTAACAGAGAAAACAAATGCCAAGTCTTGATGGTTCTGTGACAGGCCAGAAATTTCCCAGGTGTATTTCTTTTTCTCAGGACTATAAAAGGTGAGATAGGGAGGGAAGTGAAGATGAAAGGAAGAAAAGGAATGAAGAAAGTGTAGTAGGAAGGAGGGAAGTGTGGAAGGAACTGTGGCAGAAAGGAAAGAAAGAAAGATCTCAGAGATTTTCAAGTGAAATAAATCCTTTGAGAAAGAATGGTTATCTTGTGGATTGAAGTGAGGTGGTTAAAAAGCTGTAGCTGCCTGCATGAAAATCTGCAAGCATCCCCTTGATGCAAGTGAATGGAAGCAACACTCAGTAAGAACATGTTTTATTGCTGAAATATCCACTGGCTGGATCATATATGAAGATTAGCTGCAAGAACAGTGTAGCGGGGAGCTGATGGTACTATACTCCACCAAGTAACTCCACCTTCAAGAAAATCAGGGGATGGGAACAAAATTAGAATACCTTTATACCCAAGTTCTGGCTATGCCAACCGAACCTCAAATCCTACATCTGAATCTGAATGGATCCAAATTGAACAGAAATCTCAATTTTGAAGTTATTTCTGTTTCTGTCTGATTCAAATCAAAGGCAGTATGGGATTAAAGTTTGGATTATAGTAATATCGAAAACTTTTATTTCATAATGTTTTGAAAAATAGCCTATGATAATTCATAGTTGGCAAATTAAATTCTTTTAAATTGCCTAATTTTACATTCAAGTCAATTATATTTGCTAGAAATGTTAACTAAAAGCAGATAATAAGGCAAATATCCAAAGAGTCAGGCAGCATCTGTGGTGAAAGAAACAAAGTTAACACTTCTGGTCGATGACCATTCATCAGAACTGAGCTGAACAATTGACCTGTATCATGTCCCATCAAGCTCACTGTTTGCATTCACTGTGCTTCTTTACTTTTGTGCCTACAAGTTCCACTGTCCTTAAGGTCATATTTTGTCCGTCACACAAAAGAGTTTGCAAGTTGCAATGGGGTCTTAGACAGTGTAGACATGAAGCTCTACCTTCAGAAGACCACTGAAAGGGAAACTGGGGCAATGGTTCTGTTCCAATCAAAGTCTCTGGCACACTTGTAAAAAAAATAAATGTTTAGAAACAATTAAAGAAGATATAATTACATCTTTTTTAAAAGTTACTTTAATTAAATTGCATCAAAGTACTTGCAAATCAATAAAGTATTTAGTTAAAATAAAATAATATTTTAAATTGCTTATTTACCCATTCTTCAAGCAGAGAATCCTGAACCACTACCTGCATATTTTAGCTCCTTCTGTTTCTCTTCAATTATATTTGTATCCATTTAGAATCAACTGTGTCGTTCAATTGGATATAAGTCTTGGGTAGAAGGATGCAAAGAACACAGTGATTGTGTTTATAGCGATAATCTTGTACTGACTCATCATTTAAAATGTGCTGTGTTGATGAATAGTGATGTATTTCTTAAGAAGTAAAAGCCAGATTCATTAGCTGTGTTTTTTTCTATGGCAAGAACTGGACATTTCACAGTAGAAAAGCCACATCAAAATAACTGCATCATATTTTGTGATCCATCAGACGTAATATCAATGCTTTCATCAGTTAGTTGGAATGCACGTACTGTGTGCCTGTCATAAGTACACATTTTGTATGGCTAGATTAAACCTACATGTTGTGTATCTGTGTTGTAGGTGCACTTAGTTTATCTATGTATATGTAAGTGCATATTAAATATACATTCTAAATCTGTGATAAACGTACATACTGTATAAATGTGTTAAATGCAAATGACTATTATATAATGTTGGAACATTGGGGTTTGCATTGATAATTAAATTTGACTGCTTTTAGAGGAACATGTATCCTAACATTAAGTGGATAAGCATTTATATTTGTGCACTCAGAACTTCATGTTATATATATTTATTAGATGATTATGGGTGGGGTTCAATTCATGTTCCTTCTTGACCCTTATTGTGCATGTCATATTGGTAAAACTCCTATTTACTTGCATTTGCTTTGTGAGGACTTGCCTTCCAGTGTGTCAAGCAGGCATAAAATGTTGCTGCTTAAATTGAAACTGTATTCAGCGTTGTGGACAGAAATCTAGGTTATTGCCTTCAAGGGTCAGTTCATTCAAACCTAAATATAGGTTCGTGCTGGTGAAGAGAATGGAGCTGAAATGTAGTTACCGACTAATACACTGCAATCACATACAACTGTCCCCTTTAACACTTTACAAATTATATCTGTACAGTACAAACACATCCTAAATTAATGTGGGAAATCTATATTACTTAACTTTCCTTTTTGTTTCCAGCATCGTCAATGTTTAACCACAAACTTCCAAATAAAAACATAAAATGGTTTCATTTCTAATTCCCTCTATCAGATTGCAGATATGCTCTAATCTAAAGGGGAAAAAAATTAGGAGGCATCTGGAGACACTGTTGGATAAACCATCACCGTCCTGTCACCCAATCCATTACCACTGTACTCCACCATCTTTTCTATATTAACATAATTATTTTGAAACTGTAAATATATTTGTGTGGTCTTAAGCCATCAACATTTATTTAATTCTAGACTAGCTCATCGCATAGCTGTTGTTCAATGTTAAAGCAGACATAGACTGTTCAAAATGTTAAAAATAAATACAAAATTTAGCAATCTGGTTTCTGGATGAAAACAGCAATGCAAAACTCATTCAATTCTTCAATATTAAGTATTTCAAAATCCCATTTCAGAGTTGCTAAAAATTTCATTTACCTACAACAGATAACAATTGTGATATTGTGTTTATCATGTGTATGAAATTATGTCATTTTACAGATATATAACTTTAAGTCTTTCTTAAAGATAAACAAATTGAAATAACAAAAAATCTGTTAACTCCTTTTCACATTTTTGGTTGCCTTTCATTTTTATTTCTCTTATGCAGTATATAAAGGACTATTTTTTCATAATATTTGGAGTAATTATTCATATTTGGAGATGTTTCTTTGTGTGAATGAAAGCGACAGTGAGAATAAATAAACAATAAATAGGAATAAATAAGGAATTTAAGAGACATGCAAGAACAAAAAGGCAATATATTAAGCTGCAAGAAGGAAACTGGATAATTATTTGATTGGCAGAATAAGAAAAATGAGAAGGCTTGAAAGAAATATATTAAGTTTTTTTTAATAGGAGGAGATGAGAAAGAGAATCAATTTTATCAAATTAAAAAGAGCTGCAAATCGACACAGCTACCAGGAACCTCTTTCAGTCAGCCCATCTGAAGTTGTTGTTGAAAGTTCTCTGTCTGGATTCATCCATTTGCCAAACTGTTATGCATTTGATGGAGAACCATGAAGCCTTTTTAAACGCTCACATCATTTACAAGGGTCCAGGTTTTCATTAAAAAGGAGAGGCAAGCATCAAAGCCCCTGATTTAAATGGCGTGTGCCTCAGCGATTTGAGTGAGCGAATGACAAAGCTGAGAGAAAAAATGTTCACTCGAGCAATTATTTCTCCATGGTGAATTTGTATTAGTTTGCTGGAAAGAAGCATATGTTTGGCCTGGGGCAAGACTCCCCCCCACCCCCCCGGCTGCGGCAGAGTGATCAGACTGAGAGAGGAGACACAGACCTGGGACTGCAGGCACATAACAATCCTGGGTCCAGCACCAGCCGTAGCTTCTGAGTTGTATTTAGAACCTGTCACTGTTGAATTATCAGAATTATATTCCTTGTGTCAAGTTATAAAAGGCAAATAAAAAATAAAAATATTACTTGCATTCTAAGTTGCTGAATTAGGTCTCTTTGTAAGTTGAGTCCGAGGACTTGTCTTGAATTTGTCTCACATTCTGTGTATCTTTAAATGTCTCAGAATACTGACAGTCCAATGAAGATTTAATCAAAATAGTGCCTTCAACTATTTAATCATAATGCCTTCAACTAATCTGCTTCTGTTTCAGATAAATGCATTAAACTGTGGGGATTTTGAAACTGGACTATTGTGGACCTAGAATAACAAAGATACTTAATTATTAAAAATTGGTGGACCAATCACTTGGAAGAAAATTGCAACAACAATGGATGGTATGCCTTTATTCACTTAACTTAGCTTCAGGCTTACACTAAACACAGGAAATGACTTCCACAACACTAAAATACTTTGCAAATTCAGTATCTTGATCTAGTCCTTTTATTCAGCCAGGATAGAGGTACAGAGAGAATGGAAGTCCCTTTAAATCTTAAATGATTGTGCAACATTTTCTGAAATAATATCAGCAAACAGTGTAGAATGGTATACATGGGCCCTGCTTAAAGAATATTTAGAGAATATTTAGAGAAAAAATACTGGAGCATGGTATTTTAAACTAGAGATGAAGCAAGAAATTAAAATAAAGCTTCTCTGAAGATGCCAGTGCTTCAGAAAATAGACGGCATTATTTACAGAAACAGTCAAATTGCTCAATTCCAGTAAATAGAAAAGAATTTGATCTCTCTGAGTGTTTACATGCCATCCTGTTCCAGAAATAGAATAAATATCAACTGATATCAAGTTACTACATGGCACATGTGTTGCATTGGATGAAAGGGCCATAAAATTAGTGGAAGCTCATATTTGCCTGTTTTCAAGACCTTGATGTAAATCATTTGATTTGCAACAAGGGTAAATCTGGTGGTAATTGATGGGCATGTTTTTACACGACAGTCACAATAGAGCAAGCCAGCCTTCATCACTGAGTTTGTTCATGTAATTTGAAGCAATTAAAGATATAACATCAGTTGTGTTCCATTTCCAAAACAGAACAGGTCCTTAATCAGAAGAAATATGAAAAGGATATTTTGAACCAGAAATAAGTTGACACGTAAGCACTTGAAAGAAGAAATAAAATGTGAATGGAACATGATGTGTGGACTATGATTCCAAAGAAATAATGTGAAAAATATGGAACTGAGATGTCAAGGATTAGGATCAAATGTTCAAAATGGAAAAATATGAAAATCTCCATGAGGAATGCGGAAAAACACACAAGAGACAAGGAGAGAAATCAAAATGCTTGCAGCAGGGCAAATAAGTAAAAGAACATGGAGACAGTGATTGGGAATTTAAGTATTATGATTGGGCATAAGGGAAAGGAGACCTATAATGATTACATAAACCATCATCTCATGGGTATTAGATATTCAGGCAATAGAAGAAGGCATTTTGTCCACAACTTGAGATGAACCTTATCATCCAATTCTCCTCAAAGTTAAATTGACGTTATTAGAATCATACATTTATGTCCCAAATTGAAATACAATATATAAAATCTCCTATGATTTCTCTTCTTTTAAATGCCTTTTTCAGAAGAAGTATATTAGAATATATTGCTGACATCGCTGAAGCTTGTTTCTGAAAAGACAAACCAAGGGTACAGTTTGAAACATAACTAGCAATGGACAAAGGGTAGTGATTTTGCAATTAAGCCAAAACTCAACAAAAAATTAAACATTGAAAATCATGACAGGAGTCCTAATTAGCTGTGCAATAAAGGATTTACAAATGTTTGTCCATTGTCAGATTACACAAGATATACAATCAGTGGCCACTTTATTAGGCACAGGAGTGAACCTAATACTATGGCTGCAGGATTGGACCCTGTGTGGTCTTCTGCTGCTGTAGCCAATCCACTTCAAGTTTCAATGTGCTGTGCATTCGAATAGGCTCTTTTACACACCACTGTTATAATACAGGGTTATTTGAGCTAATGTCATCTTCCTGTCAGCTTGAACCAGTTTTGGCCATTCTCCTCTGACCTCTCTCATAAACAAGGTGTTTTCACCCATGGAGCTGCCACTCACTGGATCTTTTTTTTTGTTCTTCACACCCTAGAGGCTGTTGTGCGTGAAAATATCCCGAGATCAGCAGATTCTGAAATACTCAAACTATCCCATTTGGTACCAATAATCATTCCATGGTCAAAGTCACTTAGGTCACATTTCTTCCTCATTCTAATGTTTGGTATGAGCAACAACTGAACTTCTTGACCATGTCTGCATGCTTTTATGCATTGAGTTACTGTGATGTGATTGGATGATTAGATATATGCATTTGCAAGCAGGTGTACATGTATATCTAATAAAATGGCCACTGTGTATTTTACTGAATCTGAAAAAAGTCTGTTGAGTAAATTCTTCTGTAAGTTTCTTTTTTGCTCTTCTTCTTCTTGATGCTTAAGTAACATGAATTTCTATCAGCTAACCACTACTTCTTTGCCTCCTGTCCTCATTAACCTGGGTGGTGATTTCCTGCATAATGGGTTTCTCATTGCTTGCCATTGGAAAGACAAGCAAACAGACACATAAAGACTGATATAATTTGGTATTTTCTAAACAGAAAATGGACTTGCTTTTCTATCTGTCCTTTCAGGTCCCTTTAATGACCTTCCAAAATCTTTTGCAGATAACACTGTTGTAATGCAACGTATCAGGCAGCCGATTTGTGTGCAGAAGACTCTCAGAAATACCAAAATGGAAATGACCAAATAATCTGTTGTTGTCATGGTAACTGAGCTGCACATTTTGGATGGGCCACTTGAGTTGATATCCTGTTCTTCAAAAACTATAAGGATCTTTATTCCTCCTTGTGTGAGTCTGCTCAAGAGTGTAGAGCATTGCTGCCCATTGCACTGTATGAATTTCTGAACGGCCCCTTGATGTAAACATATACAGGAGTGAGTGCTCAGAATAGATTTTATTGATGTAATAAACTATTGTTAGGAAGAGAATCGATGAGAATGTGGGGAGAATAAAATAAAGGGATTAATGCTCATTATTGGTTGTTGGTCAGCTTGAACTTGTCGGGCAAAATAACCCTTGATATTGGTGTATCTTTCTCTGATTCTAACATGGCACAAGGGTCTGTTACACTGTGAGAAATGTTCTCACAGTTACTTCTTGGAGACAAAATATTGTTGATAATGGGAAATTCATTCAATTCTATAAAGAGAGACTAGGTGAAATTTCTTCCCTGAGAGTACTGATGCAGCTCGGAAGAGAGTGGTTGTGGAAATTTCTTTAGAACCTGAAACATAAAGCAGTACAGCACAGTACAAGCCCTTCAGCCCGTGATGTTGCTTGACCAATATAAACCTACTCCATAATCAATTTAACTCTTTCCTCCTACACAGCACATAACCCTCCATTTTTCTTATATCTGTGTGCCTAAGAGTCACTGAAATATCCCTTTAATGAAATAATGGATACTTATTAAAAACAAGGAAGAGTACAAGGTCGGGGGGGAATATATTATTGTGCACATAAAGTCATAAGATTTCTGTTTGCAATGAAACAGTGATGAACACGTGAAGAAGTTCAAATAAACAGGTCATTCACTCTTGCACTGGCATTATTTACATTCAATCTGCCTTTGTGGCAAACATTTCACAGAATCTAAGAATACTTGCAAATTCTGGAAGAGTTATAATAACTGAAACTAAGGGTCAAGGATCTGAAACGTTAATTTTTCCTCTTTCCATAGATGCTACCTGACCAGCATGTTCTGTCTTTATTTCCAGCTTAAGCAGGTTCATTTCTAATTGCCATATTATTGTAAGCCTTGCATTGGTAACAGAAAAGTCAGACTCAGCAAGCGAGGCTGATGATACAAATTTCTCAAAAGATTCCACATAAGTTGTACAATATTGTTAGCGGCAGTTGGTGGAGCTGTTTTATACTTCAAAATAATTGAGTTCAAACTCATTCCAAAATGCTGGGCATAACTCTTTCAGCTCTTGTTCTAAACAGGTGCTGAGAGAGTACTGAATTGTAAGAAATCATGTCCATCAAATGAGATGTAAACCAAAGTCTTCCCTATTTACTCAGGAGAAAGTAAATGATTCCCAAGCCCCAGTAACTTGGACACTATTTATCTCTCAACAAACACAATGAAACAGATAACCAGGTTGATCTTTATGGAAGATTTGTCTGTGCAAATTTGAAGCAAGCTTTCTATACTGCAACAGTGCTTACACATTAAAAGGCACTGAAGTCCTTTGGGCAAGTTTTTCCTTAAGACTTATTGCATATGGCAATCAATATATTCCAAGTGATACTTTTGTGTTTGCATTGTGACAAAGCTTATAGCTGGCAAAAAGCCATGATTGGCTCAGTTGGCAGGGCTCTTCTGTATGAGTCAGAAGACCATAGTGTCACAGTAATTGGTTTGAAAAGCATGCCTGATGCTTGTGTCCAGCATTAATGGAACAATTAACCCAGAACATAATTATTCCTCAGAGCAGAAATTTTAATTTCAATAAAAAAAACTGAAGAGTTATCCCTGTCTCCTTATCTCCTTGCCAATATTTATCACTCAATAAACAGCACAAAAACAGATTGTCTGGTCATCATCACATTCCTGTTTGTGGGAGCTTGCTGTGCCTAAATTAGCTGCTACCCTTCTTACATTACAACAGAGACTATACTTCAAGGGGCCTTCGGCTGCTATAACAGTCCTTTGAGAAATTAAATCATTTTCCACCGACATTAAATTTGCATTGTAAATGCAAACAATAGATACTTTTGAGTCGATTCAGTTCATATTCTGAAGAACATGAGTCATTAAGGAAAGGTCTAGGATTCAGCAGCTGCAGTGGTGTGAGAATACTTCCATTGATAAAAGTATTGGCTTGGCTCAATAACAGGAGTCAGATTCAGGTGCTGAGATCGAAGTACTATTCCTAGGGGTGAATGAATGCCATAGGTTGGCAGCTGGTAATACGTAGGACACATGTCACTAACAGAAGTCTTCAGATCAGGGGCTCTTTAGAGAAGAGCAAGGCTTTCCCCACTGTCTAAGACAAGAATCTTTTCTTGGCCAACACTAAAATAGATTCAGCAGTTGTCCGGGATCATAGCCATAAAGTAAAAACTCAAAACTTTTACTGGCAGCACACAAACACTTGTTGGACAAATTGTGCCTGGTGTCATATTAGTGACAGGATTCGGTGGAAGAATGCCTACAGGAAGAATGCAAGTCAGATACATCATGACCTCAATCAGTATGGAAAGCACTGAGCTCTAACCAGTGTCCATCCTTAACCTAGCAATGCTAAACAGTCATGAATCATATCAATACTACTTACAGATTGGTTATTGACAGATTCCTGCTCAAACTTGGCACAATGCTATACTACATCCGCATTCGACAGATGTTGTTGAATTACACAAGTTCCCAGAACAGGTGTGATGAAAATATATTTCTGTATCTACCTCCACAGATCCTGCCTGACATACTAAGTATTTTCCAGAATTCTCTGTTTTTATTCTGTTGGGAGAAGTATGCCAGGTTTGAAATAATTCTTTTTTTGCTTTCATAACTTCTGCATAAACAGCTGCTCTGATTCGCATTCTGTTCGGAATAAAACTTGGCTGGAAGACTAGCCATCAGGCTGCTGGATCAGGACAATCCGAAATAATAAGAATGAGACAAAGCACTCTCAGCACGAGGTCGTTTCACATACTCAATTTACTCACAGAAAAATTCCCTGATGCAGACCACTGCAAGGAGCAATGTGTGATGTCCACATTCACTACCAATCTTCCACCAGCTGCAGCCCGATCTGAAGTATCAGAGCAGGACAGGGACTGCATTGCCAAATGTTGTCAAGGTAACTATGCTTTATTTATATTGCTTTATTGGTGATGCATGGCAGCTCCACATTGAAAGTAAGAGGGATTTCATTCCCTCAACATATGATTATAGGCCAAATGTTATCTACAGATAAAATGGCTGATGACTTTGGTAGATATACAAACGGACAGCAAGCATATAATGAAAGGCTATACCTAGCAGCAAACTGACCCCACTGGAGGAGCCCTCTGCTACTCAGCATCAAGTCAGATTGTGGTCTGCTGCATGTACCTCCACTTTGCCCTTTGCTGTATGATGACACAAATGAGCAAGAAGAGGACAAGAATAAGGCGAAGAAGTGAGGAGGCAACATGGACTCTGCTTTGCTCACACATTCTATTTCAGTCTGTGTAGTAACTCCATTTTCAATACCCCATTCATCATGCTGTACCTTGCCCCTGCCACTGACTATCATTACATCCACCTTATTCTAACACAAGGAACCAGTACAAGTTCAACATTCCAAACTAAATGTCAATGAGATTGTATTGCACACCATAGTGTCACTGACTGACCCAATTCTCCAATACAGAACTACTTCAATGCCCATAGTATTGCTGTTTCCATGAAGTAGACAACAGGTGGCCCTGGTGGACAACCTCAAACAACTGCAGCCCTCGAAGACCTGGTTGTGGACTGCATCCACCTCTACATTGTCTATACTGACCCAAAACAGACAACAGCAAGGGTAGGAATGAACGTCAAGCTCTTTGCTAAGTACACTCCTAGCCTTCTCCTGCTTCCAGGCATCACGCCAGTTTCCCAAGAATTTTGCTATATATCGCTTCTGCAGTGGATTTAATGAAGTTTTTGTCTGAATTCTTATTTGAGTTATCTTAACCCTGTGAGTGTCACTATCCTTCTGTAAGTTAGTCTCTACACTTGCTGAACCTTGGTCTGATTGGCTGCAGTGTCTCAATACGTGCCAAACACAACTGTGTAATTGTCTAAATTAGAAGTCACTGCCTGAGCTAATATTTAAGATCAGGTAACTGCGCCTTCAACAGTCTACTCCTCTTGCATGCTGAAGTACTTTCACACTCTCATTTTTCAGGATTTCCAAAGAGTTGCCGATCACTTGGTGGTTACCATTAAAGAGCCAGCACAGGTGATTCATTAAAAATTAATTTATTTCAGACTCCAATGCACATATCCCCACTTGCTTTGAAAATGGCACATTTTTAAGCATGTACACTGACCAGGTCTCTGTTAATTATGTATTTACCTCAAAGTGCTGATGTTAATTGACATTTTAAGAGACTGTTCTGGATGAGGCCATGTTGGAATCCCAGAAGTCAGTCCCAGGTGAGGGAAAGAGTACATCTACATGAAGGCCTGAGCAAAAATTCAACCATCGGAGGAACTCTCTTGTAGAGGGAGGTATGCAGTCAACAGGTTGAATGGAGACTGAAGACTTGAGACCTTCTTCGATTGATGGAGTGTTCTCCAGGTCCTTTTGTGTTTTTGTTTGGGGGAGTGGGGGGATTAATGATCTTTTTTTTAATTTGGAAGATTGAATGGGGGATGAGAATAGGAAAGAACTTAATATTGAGTAACGGTCACTCTACTCCTGACATCGGTTAGATACTGAGCCAAGTTCCCTCTGCTAAGCCATGAGGAGAGGTTCGGAGTTTCTAGATCATCTGGGAACACAAATTAAACCATCCACTCTATACAGTGTGTGCATTGAATATTTGCTATCTATGTCCTTATTTGTGGATTAGGTCAACAGAATGAGACTGGAATGGGTAAGTTCAAGATACTCTGAGCCTTCACTTGACCATTGACAGAGTGTAGGATTCATTCTGGTGTTTGAAATCACCAGTAGCAAGACATTCCCCTTCCACTTTTAACATTGACCAAAGAATCCAGGCCAGTTTTAAGAGGGCCGAGTGCACATATCTCACTACTCAGGGATGTGGTGACTCAGGTGATTAAAAAATGGGCCTGAATTATTTACTAGCAGCGATCTGAATAGAACACAAATCCATAACCTCTTCAAAAGATTATTAAGCCGAATCAAGAGTCAGAAATAGTTAATCGCGAATTGTCTAAACGAAGACTACATTAGCACTAACATAGGTGACTGCATCGCATCACCTGTTGCAAATAAAACGCACCAACCTGTATCCAGAGCCTACAAATCAACAGACAATGAAGACCTCAAACCGCGACTCCAGAACCTCAACACACCACAGTCAGTATTGCCAGAAATACATGGCATACTGCATTTAAACTAAAACACGCACGCCACCGATTGTCGCTTGAATTAGTGCAATTGGGAATATAGTAGAATAGATACACGGCGGGAAGAAAGGAAAAATGCTCCGTGCAGGTGCAACAAGCAATCAAATATAGCTTTGGCAGTTTTTCACTCTATCGGCTATCTAATTCCAACCCGCATAAACAGCCGTATTATTAGATAATAAGAAAACTAAACTGCGTTAAGGTTACATCACAAATCAGTCAGCGTCTGTAAAGTGACAACCAAGTTACTAATTCAGATACTTAATCCTTAATCAAATCTGAAAATTTATCTCGTACATCACAGCATCGGACTGACCAAATCGTTAAATGGACGATTATTCTTATGTTCTTAAAACAGGGGAAACTGATTAAATGCGGGGACAGACACTACAGCGCCACGCCTCTTTGGATTAACGATTGCCCCAGGTCACTGTAACTCGGGATTATTTGTTATAGATCACACGAGTCAATCGCTCACTCTAGGCAGCTGGACACTAGAAAATATTTCATTACTTGAAGTATCGAATTAGCTCTCATGCCTTTTATGTTCACTGTTGCCAGCGAGAGTCTAGCTCAGATTTATTTTAATCAATTATAAATAATTGGGAACTTTGCTTCAACCTGTTCTCTCTACTTCTCTACACTTTGCTGTTTATTATCTGCAATGGAGGAGCGGGGTGTGATTAAACTAGAAAGGGTTAATGACCCAGAAAGTGGGAGAGCTGAAAATCGTTGGTTCCGAAAAGCCCTGGGGTTGATAACTATTTCGCTACTGTTGCCTCTACTTCTCCCTACAGTCAACAAATCTTTCCCGACAAGCCAATCCTTAAAAATTTCAGCATCACTGGCTTTTGCTAAAACTGCTCTTTAAACAAAAAATGATTTCAGAAACGATATTGTTGCTGTTCAGACTGCCTTACGACTATTTGATTTTTGGATAGCACAAGGGTGAGGTCCCTATTTAATGGTTAAACGCCTTTATATTTTTTAATTCAGGTACAATAACAACCGGCCTCTTTGGGGAAGGTAGACTGGGTATGTAATAAATGATTTAGCATGAAATATTTAATTGGAACGAAGCAGATGTCGATTCCAGTCTTCTAAACCTGATTATACCTCAGACATGTTAGGCAAGCATTAATGATTGATAATGGCGCTAATTAACCCTAACCCTCCCCGTAAACACACGCAGTATTGTTAGATAACAGCGGCCAGTAAGTTTTTTCACAGTCAGGAAGCCGTGCACAAATTTCTGCCAGAGAGACACAGCAAATCATCCCACTAGGAGAACCCATTAGCAAATCGCAGTTCTTATCAGAAATAATTCCTCGCAGGAAAACTCTGACTAGAAGTCCACGAGAGAGGGGAAAGGCAGGGAGATAAATGGTTCCTTACTTTAAGAATCATCTTATTTCAGTATATTTCGTGAGACAGTGCAGCAAGTAATATCAATTATGAAATATTCCCAAAAATGACTAAACAAGATCCATCTTTAAAAACAAACTATTGCTACAAGACAAAATGGATTGATTAGATTTCGGGTTCTACGAGGCGTTTACCATTAATATTAATGTCTCGCGATTGAGACGCGATTACCTGCATATGAATCAACAACATAAAAAGACGTACTCGACGTGACAAAATTCTGCTTCATAATCTTTGCTTTCTAACTTTTTAAAAACTTTTAATGCGTTTGTAAGATTAAACTGAACGGTTTGGACATGCATATCATTTCATTAAAATATCATTGCCGTTGCAATCAATTCCGAGATGTTCATTTTGCAAACCCGCTATTTAAAACTAAGATATACTTCCCAGGTATTTACACCTTTGACGTTGGGATCGGTATTTAATAAATGCACTTTGATATTTCTTTAAGTGGTTTCTTCACACCCCCCGCCCCCCCCCCGTATAAACAGCAGACTTGAAATAATGTTTATGAATGCCATTGTGCCTGAGGTAAGTACTATATCCCACACACATTCTGAGACCCGGCCAGAAAAAAAACAGCTCTGATAGACAACGTTTCACCTCACCTGCTAACATTGCGCATTTCATTTGTGTCAAATACGCGCGCGCACACACACACACACACACACGCACACACGCACACACACACACACACACACACACACACACACACACGCACACGCGCGCGCGCGCAGATTAGAATTTCCGTGTATAATATACCATAAAACTGAATTGCATTTGACAAAGAACTTAACGTTGCAGTCAACAAGAACCAAACGTCCTTATTATAAACTATATATTAAACTTCTCTTATCTCACAGATTTATCCTATGTCTTAGCCGAGAATTTATTGTGTGTATGGCACGCACATTACTTTATTCACGAATCATCAAGCCTGTAAAAATGCAATATAAAAAGGGTAATGTCGCTTCCAACCTTATTGTTTTAAATCTATTGGTTGCACTGTACTACAGCAATGAAAAATACCTCACACATTGGATCTGGAGGGTGGGAGGGAGGTTGGTAGGAAGATCGACTTATTAAAGCAGACAGTAAACAATATGCAGTATTCCTCAGCACGTCTCCCTGGAAATCCGCTAGGAAATATTAAAATGATTATCATTATCTTAAAAAATCGCTGTCATTGAGAAAATAGTGTTAAGAGTCAAACAGCAGATCGACATTTTATAACCGCAGTATCATGAAAATCTGCGAGGTTTATTTAGTGACTTGTCACATCATTAGGTACATTATTTCAGGGCAGCGAAAACCAGGGCAATACACTCCCCCACCCCTCCGTCCCACCCTCAACCCGCCTCCGCCCCCACCAATCCACGATCCTCACCCCCCCACACATCCTCCCAATCCAACGCCGCTACCTTTTTATCATTTATTTTGATTACGACTCAATAAACTACCAAAGCAAGCCTGTTCAACTCTAACTTGAAGTTCAAGTTTTTTTTATTATACTTGAGGGAAACAATGGGTTCAGCTGCTTATTGCGGGGGAGCAATTGCCAAGGGAGAGTTAAACCCAATTACTGCAAGCCATACAGAAAGGCTGCAGGAAAATACTGCCAAGTAAAAATACGCCTGGGCAAAACAGAGCCACTGAATAAAAAAAAATCGACATAAAGCGTATCAAATATTTATTTATCTGGGTAACAAAGGACTATGATACATCGACAGGCATGTAAACTATTGCCAACACAACTCTATATAATACAGCTAAAAACTGTTTCCAATTTAGCCACCGGTCATACAAGATATCAGCTCGTCCCAAATGCTGTCAGTTCAACAATAAAATACTGAACCGTTCTATAGACAATATCAGTTTATTGCTCTGCTTTTTTTTCAGTAGGGAAAGAAGACATGGTGTCAGATAATTCCTTTGTCACAACACATGGGATATTTTAAAACACAAAAAAACATCACAGATGCTTTTTTTTTAAAAAAAAGGTATTCTTAAATTTGAATTCCTGTGGTATTATAAACTATTCGATGTTTGTCATATAAAACTCGCTTCTTTCCCCCCTCCCTTCCCCCCTTCTTGGATTTTGTTCAACTGTTTATCGCCACAACATGCTACAGAGGGCTAAAATGTGTTTTCCCAGGGTTTCCCCAATATTTTTCTAAGTACCATAAAATCACGGAAAGATCTACTGTATGTGATGAAGATTAAAACCCACTTACAGGAGGTAAACGATATCACCAGATAAATAAAATAAAGGCTTAAACAGACGCACCATATTTACAATTCCCATTAAATTACGCATAAATAAATATATACATACATGAACATCGTTTCCCTTACTATACCGTGAACTGCAAGTTCCAATAGTTGTTTAAATTGACTGATACCTAGGCTTAGAGGATTTCTTTTTGTCAACAAGGATGGTAATGACAGAAGAACTGCTCCAGTTTACTTACAATACTGATAAAATATGCTTTCGTTACCTTCTTTAAATGATTGTGACTACAATCTTTAAAATCTTAAACAACGGGGTATGTCAATCAAGATGCAGTCCGATGAAGGTTTAACTCGGTAAAAAGTTTTAGAAACTTCGTCTTTTCTCCCTTTCTCTCTTAATAAACAGTTCAAAATTCTTCATCGTCTTCTCTGCTCGCTAAGGCTCCGAGTTCCGGGTTGAGAGGGAAACAGTCACACCTATATGACAACTTTTAAATGTTTTGTTTCTTTAGGAAATTGCAGTTTGCTATCCAACTACTTTCTGTGTTTCTCGTCTTTGTCTCCGCTTTTACTGGGATTTTCACCCGTGTGGTTGTTGGGGGTATTGTTCATGTACATTTTGTCCATGGCTTTCAGTGCTTCGGTGAGATAGTTCTGTAAGGCGGTTATAGCAGCGCACAGAGCCGGACTCCCGAAGCCGTGTGTGATTAAACTGAAGTGGGTCAGGCAGCTCTGAATACCAGGTTCCAAGATCGGGGCAGGTCGTGAGTTCCCCAAAGGAGATCGGTCTTGTGTCAGCAAGTCTGTAAACTCTTTGCAGATTTGTCTGAAATTTAAGATAACAGGTTGTAATGTTCATGCTGTATTATCTATTCGGGGGAGCGGATGAGCGGGGGATTGGTAAGGCAACAACTTCAATTCAGCACATTTTAGAATCATGTTCGAATTCCTTTCCAAGCGCTTCGCCCTTCCTCATGTGAAAACCCTGGAAAAGGTAGGGATTTAACAAATGGACTAACATAAAGACGGCTTCTGGTTCAAAATCCACTACCACGGAATTTATGTTTGCCCTAGATAATAATGGACAGCTTCACAGGACGGATTCGTTCAGGTTTACCTGTAGCAGACACTACTGCCTGCTTTACTTGATGGACCCATGGCCGATTATTGTTTTAAATATGTTTGTCAACATTTTAAATTGATCCCGATTACTCCAATTAATTATTTGCATATCGTTATAAATTCCTGATACGTTTGAAACAACGGCAAGAAAATCGAAGTGCACATTTGGCATAAGTTATCAATACTTCCAGCGTTTTAGTGCATATAAACTAAATTTCTGAAGTTAAAATTAAAGGTTTTATTATACAATGCATTCTAATACATGGAATATACTTGAAGTTTAGAATGCTAATAAATCAAAGCAAATATCTGACCATTCAGTGTTCACTCTGAAGTTTGAACTGATCATTGCTTCCTCGTTGAGTTTCTGAATATATAGTGTGTACTCATGTGTAAAATACTGTTAAAAGACAAACTGATAACAAAAAAATCAAATTAACATAATGGAATGCAGAGGGCAGTAACAACTATATTGTCCTCCAGCGCTATTGTCTTAGAAAAAATCAGATTAATTAATGTGAATGAAATCATCACTATAATGCATATAGCTCAAGTCATGCATCGTGTGCGTGCGCGCCTATGCTTAGTCCTCTGTGTGCGCGAGCACGTGTATACATGTCTGAATGTGTGCACGAGGGTGTACATTGGATTAGGTCTGCTAATTTAGACCAATGTTTGGTATTCTATATCGCTTAATATGCTGAATCTATTTTCAAAGGCTCTTTGAAACTAGGTAAAATATGCTTCTACGCCTGAAGTGGAAAGATCTCAAACCTTCTGAAAGAATGCTTACTTCACTGGGAGTGTAACCATCGATACAAATTGCTCCACCAACCTCCCAGTGCCTATACACCGCAATGCCCTTCGGTGACATTTCAAATTCTTAATTAAAGGCTAGAAAACAAGCCTGAAAATTTCCTCCAACATTTCAGCACGGATAATTTACTTTTCACACGTGCCTTTTCATCCAAGCAGTTTGGCTGTACACAATTGCTAAATAATACTTATTAGCCGCTGAGAAAATATTACGGGCTTAAATAACTCCGTCTGATATGTGACTTCACAAAATTACGGTGCTTCATGTGCTCGAACAGTGAAAGCATTGGATGCCGAGTGAGCCGGCGCTGCTCCTGATAGCAGGAGGTCTTAAAATGAATACTGAGGATAACACCACAAGCAAACCAGGTGAGAGGGTTATCGACTACTGATCCACACTCTACTCCTAAACCTTTTTCTATGCACTTGTCAGAACCCAAATGGGTATATTCAGAATATTCATATGTCCGAGCTTAAACCCATCCAAACCCAAGAGTTCTTGCAAACTATATACACGAAATTTAATGGAGACCAGAACATGCATGCGGGGAAGAGGGAGAGTGAAGAAAAAAAGAACTCAGTTGAAGTTTGCATTAAGAAAAGGACTCACTTTGTTGCCAGTAACATGTTTTTGCGCGTCACTTGTTCGTTGGGATCGGAGTGTTGTCGGTTGACGTACTCGGCTATTGCTTTGGCTGGGAACTCTGTTTCGCAAACGTAGCCAAAATCCCGGGCAAGGTGCACGGCTTCACCTGGGCATGGAAGTGAATGACATGTCCACAATGTAGGTCGATCCTTCAAATCCATTTTTTAATATGGCAATTGATTCTAATGATGGCAGACTGATATAACATGCAAACTGATGACAGTGACCGTTCTCCAAATTTTAATAGAATTGTTTTACAAATTACGTGTAAAGTGCTTCAAAGCCGATTTTATGATCCCGTAAAATGCAGCAGACTCTTTACTTGCATTATTGAAATTTGGTTGGAGCTACGTATTAAGACGATTAAATTTAATGGCAGGACTTAGATAAAGAAGACTCAATGTTGTTTGCAGATTTGTTTAAAATGATTATTTTATCCTGAGTACAATGCCGCACAAAAATGCACGATCTCTTTAAATATTTAGATTTCATTGCACGATAACTAACATTTCTACACTACAGTGCAGCCTCTTTTCAGCAGCTTAATGTAAGGAATAGTTCAGAACTATTGTCATTTGTCGCAAACTAAATATTTGAAGCATACAATAAAAAAACTTGGAAAGCTTCTGTGAGTCATTTAACGACATTATCAGGAGCTAAATGGTGAACTGGATAGGATATCAAATACATTGACAATATCTCTTTTGTTGTCATACATTCAGTGGCGGACTATGTCCCTGTCTATGCAACATCCTCTTGCACATAAGCCTGCGTTCCATAAACCCAACACAACTGAACAACAAAACATATTGTAGTTATGCAGGGCAGAAATGCCCTGTGTGATTTTTCACGTTGGCTCATAAACATTACAGCGGGATAGTTCTCCTGACCCAGACTGACTTTTAGACAGTACTTTGTGCAAAGATGGGTCGTGTGTGGATATGTTTGAACTTCTGTCAATTGTGGAGAAAAAAAAACTGCCTGTGGGTGAACTGTAGTTTAACTACGCTTAAAAATATAGGAGCAGTTTATTGGCCAGGTAGAAATATAACAAATCCGTTTGTTTAAAAGGAAGCATGACTCAAATCAAATGCACGTGCCATACGATGTAATACACCATAAATAATCAGCATTCCGGACGATTTACCATGTTTTTATCATTACAATTATTCCATACGATGATAAAATAAAATACAGTTCCCCACGATTGCAGACTAAACACTTTGGAATAAGAAGAACTCCTTGCAAAAAAAAAACATATTTCTCAGTTTCCCTTAAACAGTTCGGTACATTAGTTTCTAGAACCCTGTCTTTTTGTTGATTTCAAAGCCTTTGGTTTTAATTTCCTGAACCAGTTGGGTTTTACTGCAGGGCTTCCTGCTATTAGCCAGCACCGGAAGGACGCATGCGCCAATTAGTGCTTCAAAGGCAGAGTCCAGTAACTCGTTTCCATAAAATGGAACAGATCATAAACAATAACAACAGACACAGTCCAACAGCCTGGCCCTTAGAAATCCAACTGGTCACACATTCATCAGCAAAGCATCTACGCGTGAATCCACTCCTGGCTAATTATAACCCAGAACGATAATCAGATTAATGATTTTCTTTAAGAACCTCTCTCCATACTATCCTGACACACTGGGCTATTGTAACCATTTTACAACCTAGACCTTGGACACAATGAACATCAATTATAGACAGATACACCAACGCTTTTCATTCCTAGGTCTGTTTTTATACGTGCATCCAACAAGGGAAATCCTAAATAAATCACAAGCATAAGAGGTTCCTGAGCATAAGTCACAAGGTTTAGACTTATTCCCTATCAAATAATGCATTGGGATAAACCTTTGATTATCTCACTCTCCAAACCAGTAAATTAAAATATTTTCTGTGGTGCACCTTATTTTGTAGCTGAACACTCCTGGAGACAATAATAAGGCGTAAGGGTCCATCATTAACACTTCATTCGTGTGATACTACTTCAGACATTAGTCCTAAAAGCACAAAGGCAATCCATCCAGGCACCACCTTCTCTACACTCCCGACCCGCGGGAAAAAAAGCGATTTGCAATCTTCCTACACTCCCTCAACACACCGACCACATCCTCTAACCACATCTGGTGATGTCAGGCCTCTCTTCTAATAACTCGGGCGGAAACTTACTGTATACATCTAAGAAAATGTTGCAATGTTCAGTGCTAAAAGCGGACTCTTGTTACTCTCCCTTCTTTACTGCCGGCACTTTGAAGGGTTAACATCAGGCAATAACTGCTGTATGTCGGTGCTGATTACATAAGGACACGTGGTCCCACAAAAACAAAATTTCCCGCTCCCTCCAGAAACATCCCAAGTTAATTCTGTGACTTTTATCTTAAATAAGGAAATGCAATGAAATTCACTTACCCTCAACAAGTGATGTTAGTAGCGTTACATTTGCAGCTTTGCGTCTACCGGCTGGTAAATTTAATCCAATTTTGTCTAATTTTTCTCTTAATGACCGTCCTCCGTTTTTAGATTTTGCTCTATTTTAAAAAGAGAAGCTCCTGGTTAAATTGCTACCGCAAACCCATCCTGCAACTAAAGTCTTTTTACATGGAAAGACTCACAATAAAAAAAAATTGAAATATGCTCACTTGGGAATTACAAAGCAGTTTTCAAACAAATCTGCGATTCCACTGTGCAGTAAAGATCACTGTTCTCTTTAATGCAAACCTTTGATATCTTAAAACAACTTCAACTGCACTTTTTAAAAAAATGATTTGTTAACACCTTTATCCATTAGCGTGTCCATCTCGTGTTATCTAGAGTATGAAACGGCTACAGTAAATTCTATGCAATGTTTAATATCGTCATTATACGTAACACTTAAAATGTGTGCAAAGTTCTTCACTGAAGGGTGTTTTGGCCTTCATTTATTTCAGTAAAGAGTGACTGCTTTTCAAACTATTGATGAGTGTGACAGGGCATTCGTGTCCGTATGCAGATACAAAATAAGGCAATATACTTTACAAGCAACCAGATATGATCGTGGTTGTGGGAATTAAAATAACAAAAGGGGAAAACAAAGAACAGCAACATAGATGAAGTATTTTAACTGTGAAAAAAGATGTTATTTTCCCTGTTGTGTGTGCAGCATTATGTTTTCAGTAAGTTGAACAGTTTAGGAAGATGCCCCATAGCCCTCACCTCCTAAGCACTCCTCCCAGTAACGAGGCATTGAGACACTCAGGCGGAGAGAGGCGTCTCTGCACTTCCGCCACCGTCACCTTGTACTTTGATGTTGAACTGAGGAGGGAGAGGCGACCCGGAACTGAACAGAACACCTCGTTTGGGTTCGCAACCCCGCCAAAGAGTCCGTCCTTATTGACTGAGATCGAGGTGACAACCCCACTGTGTGACTTCGATAGGGACATGGGACCTGAAAGAAAAGCATCATTCAGATCAATAACACAGCCCATGGCAAGCACTGCATAAACTAAGGAAAAGGTGACTTTACAACTCTCCGCAGTGTTGGTCCCCACTAACCCTACACACAACTCCGACCTCTGTATAAGCATGTCTGCACTGCTGCGGATTAGATTTTATATAAGAGCCTATCAGGCCTTTGTCTTATTCATCGGACACACTGTCATTAGAAGCAGCATCGGCAGTGCACGTTAATACAATGTCGCCTGAGCTGAATTGTACTTGTAGATTGTATATTTTAAGACAAACATAAAATGAAACCTGATCATTTGTGCATTCAGACCAAATTGAAGTGAACCACGTCTTTATTATATGCATACCCTTTCCAAAGTTAGCTGGCTAACTGCATTTTGCTGCCAAGGCCAATTTCCAAACGTGTCAATATCACAGTAAAGTCATTTCCATTGTATAATAGAAAAAATGCTCCTGTGATTCAACACAACATAAATAGATTCCTTGTTTGGCAAGTCAAGAATGAACTCATATTCTAATATGTCTATGTCACACGTTTAAATCGCTAACACTGTTTTAAATTGTGTTCCATCCTTATTTGTGTTTAGTTGTTTGTTAAATTAATTTCGAGGCATTTATTTTGCAACAATATAACAGAGACCAGCTAGTTGTTATTATACTGTTTCATCCTAATAGCATTTCAATTCCGTTCCACTCCGCATCTGGACTTACATCCTACAACACTCAGCACGGGAGGAATTATTGCTTCTGTCGGCAAAATGGGCCGACACATACCGGAACACCAACACATCAACTCCTAACCTCAATTTATCAGCTCATTGCAACAACAACAACAACAACAACAAGAAAAAAAAGATGTAATTGGCAAGAAATTAATGTGGCCGTTTCCGCGAAACAACCTGCATTCAGCCAATGGACCGTTATAACCGTCCGGAAGAGAAATGAAGAATTGTGGAATTCTGATCACTAGGGCCGAATTGGACTAAACAATGCAAGCATCCATCGAATTTCCCCCTCACTTTAGAGAACGAGCCACTGCAGCAAAATTATTCATTTTTATTATTGACCGACTAAAATGTAGACTACAGGTCCACAGCGCTTTTGCACTAACACCCCCCCCCCCCACACACACACACACACACTAAAAAAAAGCACCTTTGCAACGCAATCAACTACACTGCTTAGGGCTCTCTTTATGCCACTGGAAATCTACTCTAGATCTTTGAAGGCGTCGAGTTCCTAGTTCCGGATAGATCACTTGTGACATTAATAGCTCTGGGGAGGCTAACAGAGACAATAGGAGTTAAACGAACTCTTGAGATTACTAATAAAAGAGCCAATTATCATGTCGACGTGGAAAGAGCATCTCTTAAGATTTATCCCTTGCACATGTAATTTGACGTGACAAAACCTGGAGAAGCAGAAAGATGAAACTTAAACCATTTAATCGTAAACTGCAGTTTTACGAATTAATGTGTACTCGCGCACTATTCTATGCATCTCCAGTTTGGATCAAATCATTCTCTTTAAGCATCTTAGCAAAGGAAGCAGGCAGCTCTTTATGGAGGCTCAGCTCAAAATGCATACTACCCAAGTAAAGATCCACAAAAATATATACCAGTCCAAATCCAAACGCACATGACTAACCAGACCCTCAAAAGTATGTAACGCCAATCGACAGTATAATTGCTTCTGCAAATTCGAGCATTTGATTTGATTTATATGCTCCCTAATTCATCTGCTCATTAAAGGAGCACAACTGTAAATAATTCCTTAAATCTACACCAACGTGCAGAGACTGGGCAGAATTATTTTTCTGTGAGCGGTCCCGCTGCACCAAAATTTAAACAGCCAAGGGTTATGTAGCAACCCATCGTATCCGTATCTCTCCTAATTGTCTCCATCCCCCGGTCTCCCATTAATTGCTGCATACAAAACGCCAATAAAGCAGTTGGCCTCTGCCAATGTCTACACAAACGCCGGATTTGAAAGAAAAATAAATAGAACTTGCCTTTTTTAATAACGGTGTGGTCCTGGATGTTAATACCTTGATCATCAACATGCTGAAACGGAATTATTAAAATAACATTACCATAAACTTATGGAAGTAAAGACGGTAGACAGCCTCTACCACGGCAAGAACTGCATGAAACTGAGTTACGTTAGAAGTTGTTAAAATCCACCTAGTGCCTGGCACATTCCTTTGAATAAATATGATAATGCGTGCATTAACCACAGCGTGATAATTCTCGTTTCCTGTTCAATTCATCATTTTAATTTTCGTTGTAGTATTTTTAAGGGTTTGGCAAAAGACTAGATTCCTGAGAATCGTTTATTTGATATTTTTCCCTTTATAAGGTAAAATCTGCGTGTGTGTGTGTGTGTGTGTGTGTGTATCTGTGTGTGGGGGGGGGAGGGGTTGGGGTATATATCGATCCACTGCCCAACCCCAGTAGTTTTCCCCACCAGAAATGCATTTGTCCTCAGCTTTTATTAGTTATGGGGACCATTAAGTGAGAGCAAATCTGCTCATTTCAACATTGACATGCAGTACAGTGTCGAAATATGTTTGCCAATTTGACACGAATTCTACCGAGACTGAGCGATTGGCAATCTTCGCACAACAGCTAGTTCATTTACAAATACCAGTCACTTCCAAATCGCCGCTGCAATGTCAGGAACGGACCCAGCGTCATTCATTCAGCTTTGATTTTCGCCCTTTGTTATTTATTATTGCAACCTCCAGCTACAGCTTCCCACTACATTATCTCCCGGCTTCTCATTATGTTTTGTTTTTCTCTCAAACTGCGGTTCAATCAGACATACGCAATTGTTTTTCTATTTAAGCGGGTTTAGTTTTAACCCAGTTCCTAAAACCAACGCCGGAACTCTGTTTCTATTAAACATTCATCTAACAGCATGACTCGACCGACTGAGATACTGTGCTTTTTTTTCTGGGAAAAAAAATCTAAGAACCGTTTTGCTTAAAAGGTTTATAATCCAGGAGTCGATATACTTTAAAAGGTTTAGAAAAGAATATATTTCTCCGTTAATCGTGGCTAAAGGCGCTAATCGCTGGCCTTGCTACAATAATGTACAAAACCATATTACTTTGACAGTCTGAAGAATTGACATCAGAGTATTATAGAAGCTTCATTATAATAATTACACTCCAAAACATGTGCCCCCTCCCCTTATACCAATGCAATACAAATGCTGGGCAATATTTCACCGTAGTGAGGACTTTTTAATTCCTATTTCACACACAGTCACATCAAAATAAGCTGAACCATTTAGACTATTTTTTTTACAGATTTCCCTCTTTTTTTTAGCAACGTATTATGATTTTATCGTTAAATGTTCTCCTAGAGTAAGGACACCGCATATCATTCAGTTAAAGCCGTATTTTATGCTTGTTTACAGCAGATTTTTGTTTGTGTGTATGCGCGCGCGTATGTGTGTTAAAGAGCCAGTCACATTTAAGCAAAGTATGGCCGCAGGTATTAAGTGGAATGTTGAACAGCTTTCAATCGTACTAAGCATTCATAATGAGTATTTGTTTGGAAGTGAATGCATGATGGTTTCTTGCTTATGAATATTTTACGAGAGCTTTGAGATCTGCATTTTTGTAAAACGAAATTAAAAGTAGTGTTTCGAAACACAACATTGCCTCAAACTAAGCCGACCGGCAGAGCGGTTGGTTTTCATTTTAACCGTCTTTTGTTTGCAAGATAAGCAATATCTACTTATAAATATTTCAGATTATCATTGAAGGTAGAAATTCAAATTGTGAAATAACCAATAAATTCAATTTCCCTCTCCACTGAATAATGGTCAATTTTATACAATGCAAGCATATGCCATTTGTATTTTACATGCACCACAATAATAACTCCACAGTAAGCAAAGGAAATGAAATTAGCTCTAGTAAATCAGTGCAAGTAATAAAACGTCCCTTTTTCTCGGGAGAAGGGAAATTAAAGCATCAGAAAGATTTAAAAATATACATTTCTCAACTATGAGGCAGACCAGAAAGTACAGCTTGAAATAAATCTTTACTGCCAAGTTGAAAGATTGAATAAGGCACACAGTACTTGTGCTCTGGTGGGAGCTAATTGTTTACAAATTGCAAACAAAAGTTGAAACGGGAACGTTCAATTTAATTAAATGAAGAACATAAATATCTATTTAAGCTATTGAAAATAATAATCCATTTTTATTTAATGCCTAGTAGCAAATGTGTTATGGAGTAGTTGTTACTGGATTTTTGTTGAATTTATGCTGACTTATATCTGGAAATAAATCGGATATCCAAATAATTGAAATTCTAAATAAGATCAATTTTTCGCCAACGCAAATTTTGTATAACTGTGTTTGTGTGTGGTGGTGGGGTGGGGTGGGGGGGTTAACGCCCTCTCAGATTTGAAAATATATCATTAAACAGCAGGGGGGAGGGGGAGAAATTGAGAGGGGTCTGAAATAAAATATACAATAAAACTCCCATGGGTTGCAAAGAAGTTACCTGCACATCCTCGATGGCGTGTCCGATGCTGTGGATGGGTAATGAATCTCCAAGACCGGAATCGAGTCCGTGGGTGCTATGTAGCAGGACCTCAGGCCGCCTGTAGTCCCTCCGTGGGTCCAAGCCAGCCAGCTGCGGCAGAGCGCGGTGCTGGTGCAGGATACCGGCTTCTTGGTTCTGTCTCTGCGGCCAGGTCGGGTGCTGCGGCTGCGGCTGCGGGTGCAGAGGGTTGAGCGAGTAGGGGTCGTTCACATGGGAATAAGGGTCCTGCGATTGCGGGTAGATGGGTTGGTACGGTGGAGGGAAGTAAGGTGGCTGGAAATCCGTGTTAGGGGTGTGAGACAGCGGCGGGGCGGTCGGATACGGAGACTGGCTGACTGTCCCTAACTGGGGCAAACGTGGAGTCCCATTACTGGTTCCATCATGTCGATCCTGCAACGAAATCAGACATTAACAAGGCATTAAAACAATTTAAAAATTATTGCTCGATATGCACATTCGTTCTGTTTGCATCTTTGCTATCACAAGTTTTAACCGTAACATGAATACGTGGTAAGTGGGGGGCGAATTCCGCAAAATATTATTCCACAGGGTTCAAAATCAAAAGTGCTACCATATGGGGGTTGCTTAAATCTAGTGGCATCTCACTGTAACTCACCATAGCCGAGAAACTGTGCACTAACATCTGCGGACAGTCTGATCTGAGCTCGTCAGGGGGAAAAAAGAGAGAGACCTAGAGTGGAAAATTGGAAAAAAACAGTCCAGTACTATACAACTACAACACGAGCACAACGCCGGGAAGTCACATGCAGGAACAAGGGAGCGGAATCCATCAGCACTTGAAAAATGTCTTCATTGGGAATAACACACATATAAAAAAAATCACATTTGTGTCTAGTTTCAGGGCGTCACGTCGATAGATTTTTTTTCAAACTTTTCCCTTCTCTCCTCCACTAACGAGGAGCAGCGGCTTCAAGTCCGCACATAATAGCAAATATTCATGACTATTAATATTACACGAATACTTAATAAGGGAAGAATGGTCGGAAATCAAGCGTGAAGCGAGGAAGCAACTGAACGCTGTGTCTGTTATAAATGACGTCCATTGAATAAAGATTCAGTGTATCTAATCAGAGAGAGAGAGAAGAGGGGGACACACCGGTGGGTCTGACGAATCACAGTGAAGAGGAGAACATTTTAAAGTGATCGAGGATATGCGAAAGTGAGTGAGTGAGAGAGAGAGAGAGAGAGAGAGAGAGAGAGAGAGAGAGAAAGGGGGAAAGGGATGGAGACAGAGAGACAGAGAAAGAAAGGAACAAGCAGGAGAGAGAAAGAGAGAGTGACACGAGAAGGAATTTGCACCTCGTTTTCGTGTGAAAATCCAGAGAATGCTAAAGGCATGTCGGCGGGCACTCGTTTCCTGACTAGCGAGAGGCTACCCGGGCTCTCAGCTCTCTTCCTTTTGAGATCTTTTCCTGGAGATGCGTTCTGCCCTGATCTTGGGTCATTAGTAGCCTGGTCCATCGTACAATGGGTTAAAAGTTAAGAGACAGAGGGAGCGACAGAGACACTATGGAGTCTCCGGAGCCCTCATTCGCTTCCACGCACTTCTATGCAGTCTGCTCCCTACAGCGATCCTGAAAAACACCACTTTTGTCTAAACTCAGCTCGAAGCCACTTCCAAATAAACGGATTTCAGCTTTGATCCTTAACTCTCTTCGCCGGAAGATCACGCCGATCCTTCATACTTTTCGCCGCTTTCTTTTTTTACTTTTAAAAAAGCCTTCAGTTCCATGGAGAGGGTGGGGGGGGGGGAGTGAAACTCAAGGACTGTCTAGTTCAGCTCCTGGAATGAGCTGTCTTCCAGCCTAGCTCCGTAAACCCGTTGGACCGGCTGCACAACTACAAAAAACCAACTCCCCAAATAATACCTAGCAAACTACAGATCAACTTTCTCAATCCGGGTATAGTCGCGGCCTTTAGCCATTACCACCTTACTGTCTGGTGCCGCTTTCACACACAAATACACACACACACACACACACACACACACACACACACACACACACATATTTACGCAAATCCTTCAATCATAACGGCAACATGGGTTCGTTGTGTGCAGATTTCAATGTTTTCACTGGGCGGTATGGGGCGGAGGGAAAGGAACGAACGTTTACTAACAAATGCAGACAGATGGAAATTTTACTACAGAAGTTTACTACAAAAACATGCACTGAATTCAGCTACGTCAGAATTCGCTATATTGCTTTATGGCAGTAGTGTGATCAGTTTAACATTGTTAACGTGTAATGATATTTCTACATCGAAACAGTCGTTTTCCATCTGTCCTTTTGCATATTTTATTTTAAATATATACAAATGAAAGTTTGCAGCCAGATTTATCAGACAGAGATATTTCAGAATTTTTTTAAAATCTAATGATCAGATTTGTTAAACCTCGTTTTGTTTTTCTTGTTTTGTTTACAAACGGGAGCTACTGACACACGACATGAATGCACAGAAAGTCCGAGGTTGCAATATAAAGCCGAATGTGTGAATGCATCGATTTCTTTTTGTTTTCGCTGCATCTATTTATGTTAAATTGTTTATTGCTTAAAGAAATCCTTTGCAATATTTGAATTACATTGGATGTGATTTCTAGATGTTTGTTCCATTGGCAGTGCATTGACAATTGCATTTTATTTTTTAAAGCTAATATAAAATTTCTTACCTCACACTCTTCATATTTGATATTGTCCGCTAATTTCCACAGCATTCTCATGGATTGGTGTAAAAGTGGCTGGCTGGGTGAATCAGAAAGCGGACAGTCCTGTATAGAGAGTGTGTGTCGGTTTAGAGCTCTGTATGTGCTCTGAGATCTCCCTCTAATGGTCGATCGAGTTCGCCTCTCGGCTCTTTAGTAACTCGCTAATAACAGCCCAATTAGCATATGAACGCCAGCCAACACTCATGCAACCGCATTACTGCTCCAATGGACACAGGTACAGAGCTTTGCCCTGTCGACTGGTACTGGATGTCTGCATAAATACATAGTGAGCTGCACTGCACTTTCGATATGTACATCGAACCATTTTTTTAATATTGAATTGGGATTCCAAATTGTTAAATCCTAACTTATGGGCCATTGTGTCAATGCGCAGAAACTCTTTCTCCAATAGATAAACCGACGATGATTCAGCAGTACTTTATACGATAATACTTTCCCAAGTGACTCATAATCTCAATGAAACACGGGGAGGGCTGTTAATTATCTAAAGTACTATGTTTTATTCTTTATAAGAATAACTAACCGCGATTAAATGCATTTTAAATGTTCGCCAAGTTAAATGATACCCAAATGATTAGTAATAACTAAGTATTTTCAAGCAACTCTTAATGTCAAACTCCTTTATTCACCAAGCACCCAACTATATTTCGTGTTGTGATATAATAAATAAAAATTTAACATTTACCCATTTTACAGTGGGTGTGTTTAAATAGATTACGCGCTGATGGCAATTTCATTACCCTTGCTATTCTTTACACCATCTCCCGGGGAAAGTTTAGATGGAGTAGGTAAAGAAAATCTTGTTTTTATCACTATACAATTTATTTCTAGGAGACTTCAACCTATTAGGACGGCGGAATGAAGTGGTGCTAAAATGCATTGCTAATCAGATGCTTTCGGTGGCTGTCTTCTGTCGCAAGCTATAAACAGTGGGTCTGCTCAGAAGAACTTCATTCGAAATTCACCTCTCTTTGATTTTTTTTCCAAGCTTTAAATAACAAGCGAGTAAAGTGTAGTTTTACCATCAATTGATGTGGAAATCAGGCTGCTATGTAGTTATTTAAGGCCACGCATAAGCAGAGACTTAAAAGCAAATTATTTCGAACCAGCGCCGTCTTCCAAATCGTTTCGCTGTTTTACGCACAAGTTATTATCATAATAAATAGCTAATTGACTTTGAATTATGAATTGAGACGCAAGGTCTTTCTTGCAAGATGACAAAGTGTGTAACGATAAAACCCAGCACAGGTAATCTGTGTGGCCAGATTTAGGCGTCGTTTTTAGTTAATCTTCATTACCATTTTTAGTGGAGCTCCGGGATAAAGATGTCATCAAGACCTATTGTCTTTAATTAGAAGACCTGAAATATCAACCGCCGCAAGATACCACGCTCCAAAAGGCCAAATCCTTTGATACCCGATGAAAAATAATTTCAACCCTCGTCTTGTGCGAGAATCACAGTGAGCAATGCGACTAAAGCGAGGTAAATCAGAATCGGAATCAGGTTCTGCCGTTTGCTTATATATATATTCTATATATATATATATATTCTATATAATCACTTGTCTATGGGGCTAATATAATTCATTCACACGCTCTCTGTCCACCTACTGTTACCCTTTCCTCATACTTTCGTTTCTCAGAGCCACTTAGTTTTCAAATTTTAGAAAGTTTTTTTTTTAACTGCTCGGATCCAGTAGTTCAGTATTTATTCAGGACCTGACGTTTGCATTATACGTTTGTATTTTTTTACATTAGGTCGAGAGGAAATACAATGTTCTGAATTAAAATTGATACCTATTAGATATAATTAATGGTCAAAGCAATATCAGGCAGTGCAATTTTATCTATGACTGTTAATTTAAATAATGTATAATTACCTGTTACTTTTTGCTTAAACAATATATTTTTATATGGTATTAATTTATTATAAAGTCGTTTAAGTCTGATTGTATTAACTTTTTTGCCGAAAAACTCATTAGGAATTACTTATGTGGCTTATTTGATATAACATTAACCTCTGATTGACTAGTATATCAAATTGCAATGAATAATAGCCCAGATGAAACAACTCCAAATGAATAATTTGGTTCTCCATTCTGTGAAGTATTTGAGAGTTTAAAAAACTGTGCAATTCACTCGAACCGCCCTTCCCCCTCCCCTCCCAATTTGCCGTCATTGTAATTAAATGGGAATCTATGCATTTAACCATAAGGAGGCGCGGGTCCCTTGTTAAAATAAAGACCGTCGATTTTCGGTGTGGAAGGAAAAGAGGAGCGTATTGGATTATTCAGTCAAACGTTTTTACTGTTCTGAATTGAGGTCATATTCTTACTAGTTTTAAATTCATTCTGATTGCTCCGCGCATCTATTGCATTCACACTGGCTGTTCCACGAGTGGTTTAAATATGTGATATTAGAGCACATAGTTGAAAAGCGCACGGGAAAGAGGGAATTTTGGAAGCTTAGTTGGCCTGTGACTCTTTTAACGTATTACAAGCATAGGGTCTCAGAAGAGGACGTGCTTCGGTAATTTTGAGAAGTTTTCGTTTCCCAGCATGAAAAAACATTAAATAAACAATTGCTAGATAGATTATAACATTGAAATACTCTTCTTTGAAAACAAAATAAAACTCCTTATATGTTTGCTCAATGGAAAAAGAGATTTCAATTGATTCCTATGTTATTAGTTCCATTGTTAATAATCAGCATCCCTCAAACATTTTAAATGGCAGTAACCTCGCTTCAGGTGATAGAATCTACCCCCCCCCCCACCCACAACTTCTTAAGAACTTCCACAAGTTACACGCCAGTATGCTATAAACTCTCACCTCTACCTCCCATTCCGTCCCACCATAGAAATTATAAATGATTACATTAATACGAAGTTTAAATCTTATTATTCCAACTCTTAAGCAGTCAGAGTTTGGATACTTTACAAGTGTAAATTGAATGGAACTTTTCAATTTAAGACAGGAATCAGCGACGTACTATTGAATCCCAACCTTGTAAAATCTGGGCAAATTTCGAAATGCACAACTATTAAGTGCACTTGTAGAGAGTAAAGTGTGACTATGTTTTACAAAATTGCATTTATCTATGATTATGTTTCACGAGAGTTTTAAAAAGCTTCAAATTTTTGGCGTAAATACTAACATTTAATGCTTTATGTCCCTATAAATATAATCGGTTGCCAGGTAGGTCTTTCATAAATTAAAAATTAATTTCATATTTTGCAATTACTCTGAAATGTATATCAATTTTGAAAATTAGGTACTTTCATTGCGAATAAGAATTCAAAAGGAACATGGTACTTCTATTTTATTCAATGTGTCAAGAATTTGCCTTTTTAATGTAAACAAGAATTGAGATAAAGTGTTAAAATCGACCCTAATAGTTCTTGTTTTTAATCGCAGTGTAATTTGACCTCTGGCTATAATGTTGTGTTTTCTACAAACCTAGAAAGCTGGGTACGTAACAACCTGACTACAAATTCAATTCAAAACCACAGAAGGCAAAGACAAAAGGGTTTAGGACACAGTGCTAAAGTAAACATGTGTAGAGCCTATAGCAAAACATAAACTGCTCATGAATCTGAAACTTGGATTTTAAAAATCTGAATAATTAAAGCTATTCGGAATAATTAAATCCTCCTCTTATTCAACCGCAAACTGCTTATTAAGTTTATTTCACCTACGTCAACCATAAATATAAGGACTGGTAGAAAATTTGGACTTAAGGACATCAAGTACACCCAGCTCTTCGGCCCCAAGTGCTTGGATTTATTAATGATATGTGAACGCACAGCTAAGGTACTTCTTAGAGAGCAACTTTCAGCAGATAATGAAACATAAGTTGCAATTTTCAAGTGGTGTCGTTTATAAGATTCTCCACATACCTGCCAGTCGCCCATTTTGCCCAGTATCGACATATTGCCTGGAGAGGTCCGTGGTGTCGTCAAAGGATCTGCGAACTCTAGAGTAATTTCTCCTTTTACCTCCACAGAATCATCTCACCTGGTCATAAAATGCTGGGTGCCACCTGTCCGCGCCTGCGCAATCATCAGGTATGTCAGAATCTAACAGCCAGCCTCAGCATTGATGGATTTATAACAAGCATGTACCTCTACGTAGAGAGATTCCATCAACCACCAATTCTCATCTTGACCAACACACACACACACGCACACGGAGCTATTCGTGACTACTGGAACTCTACTGCAATGAATTTGGGGGAGTTTATTGTTCCCTACAAAAGGCTTCTGCAATTACTCGGAGTGTTGTGAAGCCTTTCAGGTGAAGGGGGAGGGAAAGGTAGCTCAGGTAGAAGAGTGTCAAATCTTGTATAAAAGATGCCGAGATTGCCACAAATGATCATAAATCTCAGAGGGGAAGGAATCGACTTCAACAAGTGGTTAAAACTTTTTTTATTTTTCGTTCTCTCTTTGACCCTTTTTCGTTCCTACGTTAACTCCGTTGTTATACGAATATAACAAAAGGAACCTATTGAGATCCACTTCGACCTCAGCGTCCTCTCTACAATCGAACTAGTGTGCATCTTCTTTGTGTCTGGTCGTTGCGTCAGAATTTGCAGGTTGTTCTTTATTTTGTATGAATTACTGTTGCTCGTCAATTTTGAGCCTGGATTTGCTTCTGCCATCTTGTTTCTTTTTAAATCTGCCTCGGCAAAATGTTATTAGCATTTAAACAATTAGGAAGGTTACACTGCGGGACACAATTGCATATATAGAAGTCCAGAGGCGCGATTTGGAGCGCAGAGTAGCCAATCGAATAAAGACATTGAAACTATCAGTTTTAAATGAAAACACGATATTTTTCTCATATTATGCACATTAGTCATATGACTATAGAAGAAATTGTATTCATTTACAATATAGTTAAATTAATCTTCCACCTTGCTAATAATTTTTAACTAAATGAAAGCGATAATGCACGTGGCAGGTGTTTCACATTAGCTTTACAACTGTTCGGCACCAATCTCATGTTGCTCTAGTACTAATTTTTCTTTAAGAATAAAATAAGTCCACTTATTGGTACACCGGTGGCCGCCTTACGAAAACATATACATTGATGGTTGGGTGTCATACCTTGATTCCATGGATATTAGAATGAAGCCATTCCTTAATCACTTAATCTAGTTAGGACTAGTGGGCGCATTTGTTACTCCACTTTTTCTTTTGTTTTGTTTGTTATTTTCTAACGTTTTGAAGGAAATTCCTTAAATTGTCCTCATAATACGGGCATTCTTATTCCAAAGCTTTCTTATGTTGGGTGACTGACTTGATACAACTTTTAAAAATTCTATTAGCTCCTCTAAAGTTTCCCTTCAGTATCAGTTACAACTCATCGCATGGTATCAGGCCCATGCCTATAACAGCCATGCAAAAGGTCACACAACATATTTGTGTATATCGTTGGCATTTATTCTTTTGTGAATGTATTAGATATAGCTTTCTGTGTACGGAAACAAACACCCCTTCATAGTATTTACAATATACGGATGGCCTCTTTTCACTACATAACCACTATCTTCCATGGTAGGTTTTTTTTTAAAATACAGTGTATGTCATCATTAAGCCTTATATTTCTATTGGTCATTCATTTTATTTAAAATGTATGCATTTTCGAGATCAAATACATCGGTGGTACATCGTCTACAGGTGCTTATAAATTACACGTGTAGATCAGCGGAAAATCTTTTTACATAACAAAATAGATTAACTATGTGTACCCATTTCAGCCTATGTTTAACTCAGCTTAAAGTATGTCCTGGTTAAGTGCGTAGAACCATTAAATACAGAAATATCATAGTGCCATTTATAACATTTGACTCAAACTTTTTAGTGTATATTTCTAATGTAAAACGTCACTGTACCCTATTTCCTGAATTTTCAACATTTTCAAAATCATTTTTCACTTCGAAACTATTAACAATGGATTAGATGGATTTGTCTTCCATTCTTTTTCAGATAGTTTAATACAACTGACCAGCCAATATTTGAACTGACTTTAGTCAATGGAATAAGAAATATTCACTGGCAACAACTGATGTAATTCTGTCTATAATATACGTTGGTTGTGGAAGTAAATGTTGAGCAATATACATGGCTATTGAAACAGTAAAATTGCAACACAGAATATCATTGTGTTGATGATATATAAAGTTAAAGAGTTCTCGGGAGCTGGAAAGAATTAAATCGTATTTATTTTCTAAAAATCTAGGCATTAAAAAGTTACGTTTTGTATATAGTAGTTTTATTCTTCACTTCTAATTTCAGGGGACAGCGTGCTCGCAGGTTATATGCTGAGAGGAGGCGCTTGACTTAAGTAATGAAGCATGAAATGTGCGAATCCCCACCGGAGCTGCCAGCACTTAGAAAGATTATACTGGCCGGTTCAAGTTACCAGAATTAGTACAGCTCACAAATTAATTACTATGCTGGCATCAATTTATTCTGTTAGCGTTTAGAGAGGAAGAAAAAGAACCAGGGAAGCGAATCGTTGTTTACATTTTATTACCATTGGCTTCCCATGTTCTCGTGTAGATTCTAGGCAGTGTGTTCAAAGTTTGTGATCAAACAGGAAACTTTCTGAGGTAATGCAGAACATTGACAGCTAGTGGATCTGGCCCAAATTGTCACACCAACTATTTGCTCAAAATATTTTAATTATTCTGAGTTATATTGGTGCGTAAAGATATGCCACCTCGTTTAATTACACATAGTCACAATAACTGAACAATGTTTTGAGCTATAACCTTCAGTTACATGGTGCATTTTTACTAATACAGCGTTCCTCTGTATCGGCAAGCCAGGATGAGAGATGAAGATAGAAAATTATCGCTGCTCAGAATTACCGTTGACTTTTCAAGAAATGTTAAAAAGCACTATCCAAAATCTGGCAATTGCCTAAACAAAAAGTAAACATCAACGTGAAGCTTTCAATCCAATGAAAACAAATTTAACAATTCTGAAAATGAAAGTTTTTTCCCCCGTATTTCTTTATTGCAAGTTTTTTTGTTGAATTCTGGATTAAACTTCGTTAGAGCACAGTAGATTTCATTTTCTAAACAAAAAATTAAATAAAGAAAACATTTATTTCTCAGTTTTCCTTCAATAGTGCAATTATAGGATGTAAATGTAAACTAGGAAAACAAGCTTGAGCGCATTTTATTCACGAATAAATACCTCAATTGAATTTATTCTGGAACGAAACGCTCAAACCATCTTTAGTCAGCACTGTGGATTCTTACGGGATATTAAGTGATATGGCTTTGCACCATCAAATAGCAAATAATAATTATGAACTGCAAATACGCAGCAATAAATAACATATTTTTGATAATGATACTGTTCAACTTCAAAATCAGATTGGCACTGTCAATTTGGATGTGTCTTCCAAAACTATCCACTTTAGTACGCAACCAGATAATTAAGGATTTTATTTTGATGAAACATTTCTCTTTCACTGTCTCTTTGCTCCGTTTCCAATTTTGTCGATGCAAATTCGTAGAAACTCGAGGTGCTTTTCTCCGTAGAATATCACGCTGACTGCAATTCGTCCGGAAAGCAACGCGTTCGTTTACGCAGTTGAGTTCTACGTTATCCCTTTTGAATCGCTGTCTCGCGAATGATACCCCGAAATGCTCTGAAGTTACTTAAATGAGTGTATCAACGCCGATTAGAAGTTAAGCACTTCGATATTTCTGTAACAAAGTTAGCTTACCGAGGATTAAATGCCATCGAGACTTCGAGCGAGTTGCTACTTCAAACATTGTTAGGGGATATATTTTTGGGGTCTTTAAACAGCGAACGAATACAAAATATATGTCCAGCTCAATATAATCCCTGTAAAAGAGATAAAGAAACAGTAATTCCAGTAGATCTCTTTCTTGGACATATCGAATATATACATTAGCAACCGGGTGCCCGCTATTCGCTGTGCCAAGGATTCGTCATGTTGTCAGAACACTAATTTGAAGTGTTGGGTGTGAAGCCAGTGGCCAAAATACTGTATAACCAAACGGCAAACGTTCTCAAATGTTTGTCACTGTGTATGTTATTTAGGAAAAATAAGTACAGTGGAACGCGCCCCCACGGTGCGCGATCTATTAAGAATCGTTTTAGAATAATATTTTTGAAGTGGATGCGTACTTCAAGAAGCATTAATGAATCACTTTAATAGCGCCTGCAATGCCTTTCCCAGTTGTAACATCCGGTTTTACAGATGAGACGGTCCTGGGGATGGAGGGGAGGGGAGACCGGCATTATGCATTTTCCCACCGCTCATAATTGTCCGAATTTATTTAATACAGTGTATATTTAATACAATTCAACAATACATATATTCAAGTCATTCTCTAGTAAAATAGCGAAAGCTCGTGCACGGTATTAGCAATGAGCCGCCGAGCGCATTGAGTGCTTTTCTGTGGCAACATCTTAACCTCTCAGATGTGCTTCGAGTGATGAGAGTATGGGCGACTTTTAAATCCACATAAAACAAGCACATTTCCATATTTTGTGGGAAAGGACAGATCTAAATATGTCTATGCGTGTTGGCGTATGCCTTGTGAGTAAGCTTCACTCATATGTGTCTAACGTGCAAATATCTCTCTGTTCATTAAGTAAATATGTACATACTCATCATCGTTTTGCCAGGTTAAAATTATAGTCGGTACACTGCCGCCTATACCCTTCACGTATTCACCACTGTTTTTGAACGCAGGTGTATATTTACATACAGGTAAGCATACGGCATAAAGGGAGGTGACAGAGAACCTATTTAACATGAAGTCTGTCGTAGCATTCCTGGAAGAATGGATGATCCTGTGAAGAATTGTGCGTGGAGGTGAAGGGGTGGAGGATGGAAGACTTCCCGCAAAGATTGACCAGCTTTTCTGCCACACGTCTGCCCCGATGATAAACACTTACAGTAGCTGCCTCTTGCAAAAATCTGCACGTCATCTGAAGATAGCGACATTCATAAGTCGACAGTCCCAGGGGGCTCTTTTCTGAGAGAGAAATAAAAGATAGGGTTTCTTCAGCAAGGACGCTGGGACTGACAGATAACAAAGGATGTGTCAAATTTATTTTGAGTTCTGCTATTTTTTCTCGGCGGCGGGAAGGCACTGTGGATTGAAAACCACTTCAAATGATGAAGTATCTATTTCCATTTGCTAGCGTTCTCAGACAGGCACGTAACAGCTTCTGCTGACTACGGCCGGATGCAAGCGGAGCGCATTTTTCTTAAGCACACTGTGCCCTCTAGTGATAACAACCTGGAAACTGATTATAATCCGGCACAGCGAGCGATCAATGCGATCGCATCTCAAAGATATAAACTTGCATTTCTTTAGCACTTTGTCGCCAATAAGGTAATGTTTCAGCGAATTTAATGTTGCAATGTAGAAAGCGCACCAAACACCAATTCACACCAGAAAAATGCTGGCAATCAGAACTGTGTGCTTAACTACATTTTAGGGCATATTGAAAACAATGGAAATGCAATTATTAAGTATAGAGCGGGTGGACGCGGCGTAAAAACTTGAGAACAGTCCCCTGTTTCTCTTTTGGCGTAGATGGACTATTTCGTGATCATTTAAAAGACCGACTTTCAAATGAAAAGAGACGGTCACCAATTCCCGCTGAACTCTGAACCTGCCGAGGGTACCCTCGGAAATGGCGGAGTCTTACCCTATGGGAAAGGTCGAGGCTGAGAAACAGTTGTGCACAAGGGCAAGGATGTGCGCAGGTGTGAGATGCAGTCAGAGGGTGGATCGCTTTTGCAGAGTATGTGTCGATGTGCTGGGAACTTGGAAGAGTTTTCATTGCAACCCAGTGAAATCCACGTGGGGCGCAACAGATGTGCGTGCCCACGGAGCAAATGCTCCAGAACATTGGACAAGCGATGATGCTGACGGATAAGATGTCCTCGCAGTATATGAGAGAGATAGTATGGGGAAAACTCACAGTTAACTGGAAAAGGAACCGGGAGAGGTTCACGTAGAACAAAGGACGAGAGTTAAGGGGGAAAGGCGATCCACCGAAACTGGAGATTTATGTTTTAACACAGTAAGGATAAACGAGGGAGCAAAAGACAATCAAGCAGGGATGAGCAAGGCTAAGAGATTTAAAAAAAACGAAGCGCAACACAAATAGCGTGGTGGCAAGCGTCATTCAGGATTAAGAATAGTTCAGACAAAGAGCCTTATACAACCAGTGATCTTGCAGCTAATTATAGAACATTGAACAGTACTGCTCAGGAACAGCCCCTTCGGCTCACGATGCCAAATTAAATCAAATCTACCTGCCTGCACATTATCCATATTACCCCCATTCCCTGTGTGTTCATGTGTCTATCCAAAAGCCTCTTAAATATCACCACACTACCCTATCCGCTCTAACGCTACCTCTAGCAGCCCCATTCCAGGCACTCCCATTGTGGAAAACATCTTTAGACTTTCACCCCTCTCGCCAGACATGCCAGGAACACTTTATATAGAAGCTTAAGAGTTTTGGTTTGAGTAAAATAAAAGATAAAAAATGCCAATAATGCAAAGAAGGAAAAAAATCTTTTCTCTGCTTCTTAGGAAGTCGCTTGGGCCCGAGAATAACTCTTTCCATTCTGTCTCTGTGGGTTTCTTGAGTTCATGAGCACAATGTGGGAACTGTAGGCTCTTCGCCACAGGGCGTAGAGGAGATAGCTGATGGGGTGGATGTGATGAACGTTTGTGAGATAGTGCTCTCCCTGTGCTACTTACGCTAAGTTTCTGCACCAGCCGGAGGTTCTCAAACACCATTGCGAATGCTCCTTCTCCACTTTGAGTAGCTGTGAACCCATCCACCCAACATTTTCCCATTTTCTTTGAGGAAATTTAATCATCATATCAGACAGTGACTGGAAATGGGTGTGTGCTGGCACAGGTGTAAGAGGATGATAGGTATCTAATGTCAGAGAAGGGAAATTTACAGAGAACTGTATTTATATGATGTGCCCAATGACTGCATGGATTATAGGGATATAGTTTTCAGAAATGCAAAGAGATAAAGTAACTTGTATTTATTAAAACACTGTAACTCAATCATAAGGACTTGGTGATGTCAGAAACCCTGGGGCTACTATTATACAGTAGCTACTGATGTCAGTAGTTACAGTATCAATTTTCAACCAGCAGCCTTTTATTTATAATGCCTGGCTATAAATCCAATTCTCACAGCCAAAGAGCTCTGTTTTCATGCAGTAAATTTGCAATATATTACATATGAGAAGCCAGGCCTTCTTCCCAAAGCATTTGTATAAACTCTGCTTCAAGTTGGCGAAGACCCAGGAGGTTCATTGAACTCCCTATGCACTTCTTAATCTTAGTTTGACCCAGTGCTTGGGTAATGCTGTGTCAATGAAACCTCACTGCAAAAATTAAGAAGGCTCGCCAGCAGTGATTTTGCTGTGCCTGACATGATTACCATTCAGGCAAAGGCTACAGAGGGATTCCCTGGTATCCAACAACAGTATGCCATCAAGCTGGCAAAGCAACTGATGACAATTCTTCACTCTCAGACAATAAACAAGGATGAAAAAGTTTATATTTTTATAATTTTTTATAAATGCAATAGTAAGTGAAATAACAAATGAGAAACAAAAATTGGAATATTGTGGAGGCTAAAATATCATGAAAATACATTGTTGTGTTAAAAATGATGGAATTTTCAAATATTTTCAAAGGTATGACAACCCTCAGGTATTAAATTAGCTCTACAGAGAATTTCTTTAGGAGTAATTATGCTTTATAATGCTTGGTTACACCTCATTTAACAAGACTTCATAATGTTTATACAGCAAAAATACCAGATTAAAAAAGTTGACATTACATCAAGTAACTGATACAAGGACTTTTTTGATACAAGGTCTTAGTATGGAAAAAGGCCCTTTGACCCACCTAGTCCATGCCTAGCATAAAATACCTATCTACATGAATCTCATTTTTCATCTCCCATCTCCTTCAAATCCCCCTCCCACCCCCAGTAATGCTTCGTGTGGGGAGCAGAATTCAACTGACAACAGGTACCAGAGTTTCCTGATTAGAGTTTAGCTTGATGGTAAGCAGATTGACCATCACCATTGTCTCACCATTCTGTTAGTGCTTTTCCCTTGTACTGCCTCAGTTTACTGATGTGGTGAAATGATCTGTATGGATAGCATGCAAAACAAAGTTTTTCACTATTCCTTAGTATGGGTGACAAGAATGAACCAAATCCCAATTGCAATTGCTGGGCCATTGTGTTGCCTAGACTGGAGGGAGACAGAACATTATTATTGTTGAGAACTGCTTCATGTTTATCAATGGTCCAACATTATCAGTGTCACCAAACCTTAAAATTATATCTTAGTAAAGTATCTTTGCATTCCTTTCAAATTGACTTATTCTGAGGGAGAAAATAATGAATTTATCATGGGTGTAATTGCACTTGCTGTGGTGGCAAGAGTAGGAATAATTCTTGACAATATTGTTGCTACTCCTGCCATTGACCAATAGGTAGTTTCTGAATGGTGTACATTAGCACAAAAGTAATCCAATTAGTGCTGCCATAGATAAGAGGGATAGTGTGCTATATTAAGAAATGGCCAATTGAGAAATATTAGAATTGATTCTGACATACTATGTTAAATATATCTTAAACTTACCACATTGCATGAAGATAAAGACATTCATACATATGGCCATTTCAACTGTCTCAGGTAACACTGTAAAACTATCTAGACCAGCATTTTATAGATTTTTCTTCTAACTATTGAGTCAGTAATCTGTAATTTTCAGGCTTGTTAAATGTAAATCAACAGATTACCAACACAGTAATTATTTTAGTTATATTTTAATTTTTAATTAGAAATGCAGTACAGTAACAGGCCCTTCTAGCTAAACAATCCCACACTGCCCAAATACAACAAGGAACTAATTAACCATGTATGTGCCTTTGGGATGTGGGAGCAAACTGGAGCACCCAGAGGAAACACATATGGTCACAGGGAAAACTCCTTACAGACAGCTGCGGGAATTGAAACCAGGTCATTGGCACCATAAAGCATTAAGCTAACTGCTACACTGCAGTGCTGCCCAATGATGGTGGCACAGGTAGTGTGGAAGAAATTCAAATTAATGGCAAATGAATGGTTGCAAAGAAGAAGTCTTAGACATGCAGCCCTTTTTTTCCTAAAATTCAGAACAGTCCTAAAAGAGATTTAAATTCCATTTGACATTAAAATTCTTTCAAATTGTATTTATTATTTGCTTCTTAGCCAATATCTAATAGAATTGAGAATGACAATCTAAAGAGCAAATATGATGATTTTGTGAAATACATGTCTACTGAAGTATTTCCAGAATACAATTAACTGCAGAAATCCCACAGTTTCTATTGGCATTTTTAGTGCTCTTCCACATTTGTTGACAACATTTTTGATCATAGTTAAGAAAAATATTTTGAACTGGCAGGAATTAAGTTATTTATGAACATTGCCTGAAAATCTTATACTTTGTTACATGAATTTTAAGTGAGTTGTATATTTCATGCAAAACTGTAATTGGCACTAAGGAAGCTTCTTTCATTTTCCCTCTAATTTTATAATTATGTTTCAACTCTGAACAACATTTACATTACGTTAAAGATTGTGCCCTGTGTACCCTGGTTTGTCCTATATGACTGGCTGCACTGTAAACTTAGCAACGTCTCAACCGATTGACATGAGCAAAATGATCTGAGAACATAAAGCATCAGAAAAGCAGAAGTCAACACAACAGAGATCACTTTCTTTAAGGTCAGTGGTAAGAGGTGTTGTTTCTTTGATTCTGAACCAAATTACTTTCCAGTAAGTTAGCCTCTTTTGGAGGTCATCCAAAACTGAAATGGGTCCTTTGGTTATGTTGGCCATCCAATACCCATTTACCCTAATCATACTGCTATCCTAATTTTATTCTCCCCATTCCCAGAACTCGTCCATATTTTGCACCCACACTAGGGACCATACAAAATGGTATTGAAGAAACAAACTCCTGAGATCTTGTATCACTAGACTCAAGGACGAAAAGCTGAACCACCCAACTCAAGGAACCTGTTAAGTTCATCAAGCTGAACCTCTTAAGCACTAAAAGCTGAATTTTTGAAGCCTTAATTTCCTAGTTTACCTCATCATGGCCTTTGCACTTCACTTGTCTGCCTTCACTGCCCTTTCTCTATAGCAGCTGTACTAGATTCTGCACACTATTTTCCTTTTGCTATCTTAATATAATTATGTACAGTATGGAATTATCTGACTATATGGCACACAAAATAAAAGCCTTTCACTCTATCTCAATGCATGTGACAATAATACACATTCACTTGGGATGCAGGAGCACCTGAAGGATACCCACACAGTCATAGGGAGAACTAACAAACTCCACACAGCTGTCTAAAGTTCAGAATTAAATTCAGATCACTGGAACTGTGAGACAACGGATTTCTTGGAGGATTGTCTGCACCTTCATAATGTCCTTTGATGAAAAACACAATGAAGGTAACAATATTGTACAATAAGAGTGATATATAATTATTGCTATGTCATCAGTGAAAAATGTAATTTATGAAAATCACCCATTATTCTTAATCTATCTATATGTGAAAAAGGTATGCAAAATATTTAGTCATTAAGGCTGTGGTTCTTTTAAGTAGTATTACCAATTTACCAACCAGTCAGTCAATTCTAAAATTATTTTGATTCCTCTTCATTTATGCAGGGAAAAAGATAGGGATAATTGAGTGATTAAATTTATTTTTAATGTGCTTATTTCATTTCTGATTACATTGTGTTACCACAGATCCGGCAGCTTATAGTAATGAAACTAAAAACTGGTTGAGTTTCCTGTAAGATATGACCTATGCAAGTTTATATCTCTGTTGCAACTTATACAATTATTGGGAAATAGCTTATTGTTTGTGTTATATAGTACATAGACATTAATATTTTGTAAATGCACTTTCTTCAGTGGTCATAAAGAAAGTGTAACCTCTTTGAGCAAGTCTTTGACTTTAATCTCTAATCATTATTTTTTCTGAAGGATCAGCCTTTATAATTTTTGAGACTGCACCTCTGTAAAGCAGTTTCAGATGTTATGACAAATAAATAATCAGCAGCTGAATTACAAATAGAATGTCAAAATATCAACCTACAACCAGCCAACTATTTTAATAATGTATTGGTATAGTTGTAATGTAAGTACATATAGCCAGAAAATTGCAAGCAGGAAAAGTTGTTAAATGAGGCAACGTGGCTAAGAAAGACTACATCTTTGCTGCCTGTAGATTTGCTAAGAGGGTGTGGAGGAGGATGCAAGGGTCTTTGTCTCAGCAGCTGTGTAGCAGAGAACTCTCTGATCATGGAGTGTTCCTGGGACACACACCCAAGACAGGCATCAAGTGCTGTTGGAAGATCATCAACTCAGTGAAATACACCTTTTGGTCTTCTCAAAACTTGTTGGTCTTCCAGCACATGACACGTCCGTAAGGGAATGCTGCCAACTTGCACATTCCAGGCAGGAGGAGTACATGCTGAGGGATGCATTGACGTTTGGTGCAATCAGTGCAAAAACTCTGTGAGAGAGGACAACATTTTATGACCTTTCCACTAACTAATGGGCATGAAGGGATGGAGCTGGGTGGGGTAGTCTCTCAAACACTGAAAAGCTGTATCACACCAGGGTGCCACCTGAGCAGCAACGTTGCTATGGTTTTAAAAATGTTAACATTATGGAATGTTCAGTATCAACCATAAAACAGTTTTGCACTGCTTATTTTTTAAATATTCTTTAGTATTTAAAAATCAAGCTTGTGAATTGAAATAATAATGAGATGGAGTTTGTCTACACATAAACTGTGCTGTACCTGGTCTGCATCTGTATGCTGAAAAAATTCCATTCCGCAACTTGGTAGGTTCATCAAGGTTCATTTGAAAACTACCGAAAAGTTGGTAAAAATCAGCCAGGTCTCTTTAAAAAGCAGATTTATAAACCATTGCAAGGTGATTCAATGTAAAGGCTTAGTTGTTTTAAAAATTGCATCACAAACAAGTCTACAAAAGCTAGTTCACTTGGAAATTCAGCCTTAGGAATGTTTTCATTACCTTTCTCATGAATGCCACACTGCATCTAATGCAGGTATTTGCATTTCAAAAGTCCTACTTAATAATTTCTGCTCTACAGTCTAAATTAGCAGAATAAGCATAACAGAGGGTTTAAGGGAGAGAGGTGGGCTACTTGTGATCCCTTATCAGTGTCTGTGTAACATTAAACAGCATTACAATTTCAAACAGTGGAATGCAAGACATTTACTGATAGAAATCATTGGTTTCAGACAATTGTTCTTGCAAGGTGCTTTTTGATGGGCTTGAAGCTTTATATGGTTTTAGATTTAAAATTTAAAGGAACTGATTTGAAGTAAAGTTTCTTTACCAGCAATACTGTAAACGCTTTTGCAACTCACAAGATGCTGGAGGAATTCAGTGTATCTGGTAGTATCTGTGGAGAGAAATGGACAGCTGATGTTTTGGGTTGAGATTCTTGTGTCTCTGTAGATTTTCTTGCTATCTAAACACTGTAGCTGTTCTATTTCACTCATTGAAGTAGCACCTGCTGCTTTCAACCACAACCATTCTGCTAAAGAATAATTAGGGATCAACTGCAAATATTGTCCTGTTTGGTGATATGGTATATGAACAGATTTTAAGAAGCACACACACAGTATAATCTAACAAATGTTCTCAAGTTTTCAGACACTTAATCTGTCATTATAAAGGTGAGCACAATAACAGATAGATTAATCCCTTCACCACTGGGCCGTAGCAAATATTCATCCACAACTGGATGGTAAGTTAAAACATACCTTGTACACCATGATTTATGATCAATGCTGCAGCTGTAATCTGCAGTACCTCATGACCACAGTCTTCCAGCCTTCACTACTCAATTATCTAAACTGTGGCTCACTTCACATTCTTTACTGTATATTTTGGAAACCCTTCTCAAAAGAAGTAGGACATTCAAGTTGTGAGATACGTTATGAAAAGACTCAAACTCATGAGGATACAGGAATGGCAAACCTCAGATAACACCATTGTTCAGGTGAGCTTCATTACATAAATCCTTATTATGATTGGACTCCTTTTTCTTTCAAATCATCACAACATTATAACAAATATGGAGGTGGTTAAATAAGGGGTTATAGTATATTGCATGTGCAATATTATTACCCTCTATTTCATTCTGATTTAATGCAGAATGCATTTGAAATTAGTTAGAAAAATGTTAAACTGACTTACCTAAGCTAAGCAAACATTAGGGTTTTTCAGTACAATTTAGACCATAAGACTATAAGACATAGGAGCAGAACTAGGCCATTCAGTCCATTCAGTCTGCTCGGCCATTTTATCATTCTTTCATGGATGATTTATTATCCCTCTCAATCTCATTCTCCCTGTAACCTTTGATACCATGATTAATGAATAACCTATCAGCCTCCGCTTTGTATATACCCAATGACTTGACCTACACAGCTGTCTGTGGCAAAAAATTTCACAGATTCACTACCTTCTGGCTAAAGAAGGTTTTTCTCATCTCTGTTCTAAATGGACATGTCTCAATTCTGAGGGTGTGCCTTCTGGTCCTAGACTCCCTCACTATAAGAAACATCCTCTCCACATCCACTCTATCTAGGCCTTTCAATATTCAATATGTTTCAATGAGATCCTCTCAATCTTCTAAACTCCAGCAAGCACAGGCTCAGAGCCATCAAACACTCCTCATATGTCAACCCTTCCACTCCTGGGATCATTCTTGTGAACTTCCTCTGGATCCTCTCCAATGTCAGCACATCTTTTCTGACATAAGAGGCCCAAAAGTACTCGTAATATTCCATGTGCACTCTGATCAATGCCTTAGAAAGCCTCAGCATTACATCCTTGCTTTTGCTTTCTAGTCCTCTTGAAATAAATGCTAACATTAGCTTCCTTATTATCAACTCAACCTGCAAGTTAACCTTTAGGGAATTCTGCACAAGGACTCACAGGTCCTTTTGCACCTCTGATTTTTGAATTTTCGCTACATTTAGAAAATAGTCCATACCTTTATTCCTTCTGCCAAAATGCATGTCTGTGCATTTTCTTACACTATATTCTACCTGCCATTTTTTTGCCCATTCCTCCAAGTCCTGCTAACACCCCACTTTCTCAACACTACCTGCTTATCTTCATATTGTCCACAGACTTGGCCACAAGGCCATCAATTCCCTGTCCAAATCATTGACATATAACATGAAAAGAAGGTTCCTCAACACCGACCCCTGCAGCACACCACTAGTCACTTGCAGCCAACTAGAAAAATCCCCTTTATTCCCACAATTTGCCTCTTGTCAGTCAACCAATCTTCTATCCATGCTAGTACCTCTCCTGTAATACCGTGAGCTCTTATCTTGTTAAGTAACCTCATGTGCAGCACTTTGTCAAATGCCTTCTGAAAATCCAAATAAACAACATCCACTGACTCTCCTTTGTCTATCCTGCTTTATATCTATTTCTTGGTAAACAGCACCATCTCATGAGAATTTTGCACATTGCAAGTTATTTGTTGAGTCTATTAATGAGGAGCCTATTAGGTTTGCTTGCATGCAGTCATTGAGAAGGAAGTACATCTGAGACTTCCAGCCACACGTGCACTGTTAGAGACAGAGATTTGACACAGAGGCTCATTGATAAATTTGAAGAATTGAACCTGTCAGCTGCTCTTTTGCTGGATTCATCGTGGGGAACTACTCTGGGAAAACCTCCTCTTGTACCCTAAAGGAATTGGCGCAAGATCCAAGACCTCATTGATTGATACTTACAAACCTTTAAGGCAAGAGTTGTGAAAAGCTGCATTAACAGGTGTAACATCATGTTATCAAAAAGTTGATGAATGCACAGAATGCATAGATGGCTTTTTTGAACATGTATTCGATGGTGAGGAATTTTGTGCCTGTGACAGAGCTGGCTAAATCTACAACCCTCTGCAGCCTCTTGCGATCCTGTGCATTAGAGCCTGCATACCAGTCTATGATGCATTCTGTCAGAAAGCTCTCCACCATGCACCTATAGAATTTCCAAGTATCTTTAATGACAAACAAAATCTCTTCAAACTTCTAACGAGGCATAGCCACTGTTGTGTCTTCTTTCTGATTGCATCAATGGGTTGGGCCCGGGATAGATCCTTGAAGATGTTAACATCCAGGAACTTGAAGCTGCTCATCCTTTCCAATCCCTTTCAGTGATTACTGGTGCCTGTTCTCTTAACTTCCTTCTTGAAGTCCACAATCAGTTCCTTGATCTTGCTGATGTTGAGTGTGAGACCATTGTTGCAACACCATTCAACCAGCCAATCTATCTCACTTCTTAATTGGTAATTGGTTTATTATCGTCAAATGTGCCGGGATACAGTGAAAACCTTTGCTTTGCATGCAATCGAAGCAGGAAAAAAAATCAAAATGCATTGAGGTAGTGCAAAGGCAAAAGCAGTAACAGAATGTTGAATACAATATTACAGTTCCAGAGGCAGTGGATGCAGGTAGACAATAGTGCAAAGGTCACACCAAGGAAGATTGAAAGACCAGAAGTTCATCTTAATTATACAAGAGGTCCATTCAAGAGTTCTGTAACAGCAGGATAGAAACTGTCCTTGAGCATGATGGTGCATGCTTTCAAGATTTGGTATCTTACACTCAATAGAAGAGAGAATGATTGAGATTGGAGGGATCTTTGATTATGTTAGCTGCTTTCCCGATTCAGTAGGAAGTGTATACAAAGTCAATGTAAGGTAGGCTGGTTTTCATGGTGGTCTGAGCTGTTTTCATAATCTCTGCACTTCTTGCTGTCTTGGACAGAGCAGTTGCCATGGTTGCCAGAGCAGTGATGCATCTGGATAGGATGCTGTCTATGGTGGACCCATAAAAACTGGTGAACAAATGAAATGAAGAAAAAGCGACAGGGTAATGGAGTCTGACATCAGTAGTAGGGAAAATGCTTGAAACTCATGGTTGTATAGTAATTACAAAATAATAGTAGGATTGGAAAGAGTGAACATGTATTTATGAAAAGTGTTTGACAAATCTGTTGTTTTCTTGAGATGATGACAATCAGTGCATCTGGCGCATTTGGACTTTATAAAAGCCTTTGATGAAGTGCCTTGCAAGATGTTATTAAAAAGATTAGAGCACATGTGATTGTAATACAGTATATTGGTATGGACTGAGAATTGGCTATTGGGCAAAGAACAAGGAATAAGAATAAAGAGATCATTTTCAGGTTTAAATACTGTGATTAGAGGTTGCCAAATGGATCGGTGCTGGGGCTCTAGCAGTTCAATCTGTATCAATTATTTGGACAAGGGGACTAAGTTTAATAAATCTGAGTTTGTTCCTGATATTAAGGAGAACATATAGTCTTCAATGAATTATTAACAAGGTAAGTGAATTTAAAAGGATATGGCAGATAGAATACAATGTGGAAAATGTGCGGTCATCCACTTAGTGGGAGGTAGAAAAAGACCAATGCTGACAGTGAATGATGTTGGTGCTCAGACAGTCCTACATGTCCTTCCTGAATGACTGAAAATGAATATACAGGTAGGGCAAGTAATTGGTAAGGTAAACTTTATTAGTTCCTACTGAATTGATCTTGATTTTTAAAAAATTGTTTCAGTATGTTTTATTAGTTTTAAATATCTCTGAATATTGACGGCAAGCTGAACCAGTGAGCATGGATTTCCTTATCCAGTCAACAACAAGCAGGCACTCACCTCCAGCTTGTCCGACACATGCGCAGAATCCATTGGGAAATATCGCAAGATCCGAGTCTGCGCAAGACAACGGCAACAATAATAGAAGCATCTCAGAAAACTTGTAACAGAGCTGCAAATGCAAAGTAAACCACTGGTTGCTTTCTTTCCTTTCTTCTCCCATCAAAGATTTCAGCTGCTGTTTTACATGGGAGGATTGCATTGCACTGCATAGGGAGTTTCCACCAAGGAATAGACTGGTACCTAGATGCAAATTGATAATAGGGGAATCTGTAAGAGGTAGAAGTGTGGTTACTATATATTGTAAGTAAGCAGTGAGCATGGACCTTTTATATTCTGAGCCATTCTGATTTTGAGGGAAGAGCCCAGACACCCGGGATTACTCTTTGGTTCTTCTTCCAAATAGACACAGAGGATTCTTTATGGCAGCCATGTGTGAATGAATGTTAGGTCCCAGTTAAACAAGACTGACCTCATCATGTTATATCGCTTTGTTGGCCTAGCTTTTTACTTTGAAATCTCTGGAGTGAAACTTACCCACTGTTTTCCAACACGAAAGCAGTTGTGTTACCAAATAAGCTGGAGTTATAATAAAGTGAACAAGATTCACTGAAGTGGTAATGAGAAAAACTTGAAAGAATTGCATTTCTACAGACTCTTCACAGCATGAAGTATCACTCTATACCCTGAAACTAATCCTAATCCAAGCCCAGTTTGAGATCAACATCGATCATATTCCTGTCGACTCTTAAAAACATCCCTTCCAATTTTAATTATGTGTACCTATTTCTGGGTTCTCCTGTGTTCTATACTATTTTATACTGAAAACATGAGTTGTTGGTCATCATCAATATGTCTAACTCTTACAATGATGGCTCCATTGGTGGAGTTCATCCATGGATGTTGTATCCTAGCTGCTGAAGTTGATACTCAAGACAGGACTGTTGCCCACGCAGAAGGCTCTCCCTCTACACACAGCTGATGAATCCAAAGGGACGACAAAGACCGATAGTTTGGCACCAGCAGTGTTGTAGGAGTTGCCAGTCAGCTTTGATCTCACGTTAGGACTGCCCTAGGGATTCCAGCTCCAGGTTTTTCCTCAGGGCTTACCCCCAAAACCATCCCCATGAGTAGGTACAGCCGCAAGGCAGCAGAAGTTTGAGATCTGACTTTTCCTTCTCCTAGATGAGGTGCCGATCAAGGCTGATGAGCCTCATCTGCCCAAAGTGACTGGTTTTAAGGGACCTTTGCACCTTCTGCTGTCAGTAGAAACGGTTCCACCAGGCTTAGTAACTAAGCTACATGTGAAGGCCAGGAGATGGACTTGTTTGACAGAGATGCACACCATTGGCAACATTTAATAGGTAGAGGATGCTTATCCCCACTAACCCCCGAGCTATGACAACCTTAAGAAACTGCTCTTGCAATCGAGTGGTAAATTTAATAGAGTAATTTAATGGTGGGTTGATGAGACCGTGAGGTACCCAATGATGTTCATTCCACTCGTGAACCACCTCCCTTCCAAAAAACATCTTCCCAAAAGAATCTGTTGAAAAACATACAATTGAATGTTTGTCTCCAATTCTGACAAATAATCTGCAAACAGATCTTGTTTATAATTGGACTTCAGTGTGAAGTATGGAGTTATAAAATTTTCTGATTACTGATCAGCAGTGTTCAGTATCCTTTCATTAACAAATTCTTGCCGAAAATATAGCAGATAGTCTCATCTATTGGTTGATAGCGCCATCTAATGATCTCACTAAATATTTCATCAAATAAATTTTGTGTGTGTTAGAATCGTCATACTAATTTGGAGAAAAAAATTAATGATTGTAATTTCATTGATGCAATAATTCCACAAAATGAATACAAAACTTGGAAGAGTGAGACATTGTAATCTGCAGGAGAATTCTTGGCATATCTGCACACAGCTCGGTTATGGGTTGGGTAGTTAGTGATGCTGATGTTCTGAAATGAGAATTTGATTTTAGACAACAATTTGTGTGAAAACATTACCTGAAAAAGCATTTGAAGTAAATTCAAAAACAATTCTTAAAAGGATTACATAATATATCTAAAAAGGAGAGGCTTGCAAGACAACGTGGATTGTGCCAAATTAGATAAATCTTTCAACTAACCAACACAGGCACAATAGGCAAGTTTCCTCTTTCTATGGTGTAGTTATTCTAAATCTCTGAGGGTGAGTGGTGCTGCTTCGGACAAGAAGAAATGGATGACATATGGGTGCAAAATGTAACATTTGAAGTTCTGCAAGAATTCCAGTGCCTAAATTGGATAAAATCACGCATGGAGATAAAATGACAAGAGTTAAACTGAGAGAGCGAGAATGATGAAATATTGGACGAACTTCCTCCAAAGTTAAGCCCAAGTCCCAAGCAAAATTTACTTAAATCTCTAAGTAAAATCAGCAAATGTACAGTTAAGTCAGACCATATCAGTGGAGGTAGAGGAAAAAGATGAACAATTCAAGTTTTTGGCCTATCGGTACTTCTCTTTCTGCAGATGCTGCACAACCCATTCAGTGTTACCATCACTTAGCTCAGAGTAATAACGTTGAAAGGGGACAGTGAAAGCTGAGGTGGATTGTGATGGGAGAGGAAAGGAAAAGACCTCCAGTTCACTCTGCGTTTGCGGGGTTCGTTATCGGTGTCCGTTATTACGGGTCGTCGTCCTGCGCAGACTCCGATCTCGCGATGTTTCCCGGCTGATTCCGCGCATGTGCTGGGAGTCCCGGCGGCGGGGGAGTCGGAGGTGAGTGTGTGGTTGTCGGTGACTGGGTTTGGGGTTGTGAACCAGAGCCCTAATTTTCCCATCATTTCCCTCCCACACACACACTCTTCCTCTAACCTCCTTCCCACTCCCCCGCTTACTCCCTCCTTCCCTCCCTCCTCCGTCATCCCTCTTTCCCTCCACTGTTACGGAGCATAATTTTTCAGGTGTGTCACTAAGAAAAGGCCTGTGTTAAAAGTAGAGTGACCGCTTATGTTCTCAGTAATCCTGAATATGCGCAGAGATCTTGGTTCAATGCTTACTCTTTTGCTGCCTGAGTGTAGTTTGCTTATTTTCCCCGTGACTGCGTGCGTTTCCTCCCAGACCCCAAAGTCAAAGGAACATTTATCAGAATGCGTACATACGACCGAGAGATACTTTTTCCTATGACCATACTCAGCAAATTTATAGAGCAGTAACAACCAACTGTGCAAGTGCAAATGTAAATAACGAGCATGAAATATCAAGATAAAGAGCCTTAAACTGAGACGGTCGGTTGTGGAAACATCCGAAATAGAATGAGTGTAGTTATCCCCTTTTGTTCAAGAGCCTGATGGTTAAGGGGGAGCAACTATTCTTGAATTTGGTGGTGCGAGTCCTGAGGCACCTGTACCTTCTATCTAATGTCAGCAGCGAGAAAAGACTTAGCCTGGGTGATGAGGATCTTTGACGATGGTAGTGTTTCAGATCAATGGTTGGGAGGGCTTTACCCAATATGTACTGGGCCAAATCCACTACTTTTTGTAGGATTTCCCACTCAGACATCGGTGTTCCCACGCTAGGCTGTAATGCAGACAGTCAGCACACTTTCCACCACACATCTATAGAAGTTTGCCAAGGTTTTGGATGACACGCCGAATCTCCACAAACTCCTGAGGAAGTAGAGGCTCACTAAAAATACCTAGTGTTTAGGTGAATGATAGACCCTGACAAGAGTTGACGAGAATGTGGAGAAGATTTTTAAAATACACATAGGATTAATGTAAACATGTGCTTGATGGTGCAGATTTGATAGAGCCTGTTTCTGTGATGTATCTTCCTATGATTCTCTTGACTTCTCTTGGTCCAAAGACAGTGGAGATCCTGAATAGTTCGACAGTCAGTTAATTTTGTTCGTCTGTAAACCTGGCAGAGGTGCTCCTGAGAAGGTACTGGCATCTCTCCAACTAGCTCACACAACTGTCTTGTGTGCAACCAGCCTGCCCAAGCCAAGCCCTGGGATCTAATTCTAAATGTTGGGTTCAAAACTGGAATCAGTCCTAGTATTATCAGTCCTTTAGCTCGGCTTGGGCTGGACCAAGATGGCACTTCACGAAGTTCACTACTCTTGAGATATCATAAGAGCTAATTCATTTTATTGTCATCTGACTGTACATAGACACAACCAAGTGAAAGAACATTTCTCCAGACCATGGTGCACCTGTTAATAAAATATAATTCAAAGTGCATGTAGTTTGCAGCACAGGTAAACAATATAGTAAACAATTGACCTTGTTTTTGGGAACATGCAATTGGCAAGGGAAGTTGTTCTTGTTTCACTACGGAACCTAGCAACGTGATCTGAGTCTAGCATGATCCAATCATGTGTTGGCTTCAGTTTGATATCAAAGGACTAAGTCCCTGAGTTTTGTTTATGTTGATTGTGTTAGACCTCACGGTTCTCTACACAAATTCCAAGTCAGCCAGTTGCTGATCTTTAGCAAAGTGAAAGAGAGTGTAGCTAGCAGCATTATTGAGCCACGGGTGCTTGCCAGTAACCTCATAGGCCAAATGGCCTAATTCTGCTCCTATACCTTATGGTCTTATGATCTCATCATTGCTGTGCTTGAAGTTGCATTTTTATGTTTAAAATTAAGTAGGTAAAAGTGGGAATGTGTATGCCTTGCACATGGACTTTCCCTTTGTAAACTGTTGGTTTCACAGATCCATTAGAGATCAGCTGGAAAAGTAATTTAAAACTGGATATTTAAATTGTTGATGTTCCTCTAAATTGAAACATGCTGTTCTTTTGTTTATTCCATGTATTAATGTTAAAATAGTTCAGCATGGTCTAGAAGGGTCTGTTTGTGTGGTATGGTACTCTGTGACCAAGAGCTCAAATGGTGCACTCTAAATAAATGAACTAGTACAAGTGGGACATTATGCAGAGTAAACAGGAGATGAAATTTCTGTGCAGTATTTTCATTTACTGGAATTGTGTTTATTACAGCTGTGTTGTCATTTTTTAAATATTTTATTTAAACTAATATCTTTGCCACTTATATATAACAGGTCATCTCAATCTTTCCAATTTTTGAAGACCACTTCAGCCATACTGAACTTCTACTCATTAGTTGAACTGCCTGGTTTAGGAGTACTTGAAACTCTCATTTGTTTGTACAATAACTTGGAGCTCTTTTTATTCGTATTGGAAGTTTGTGCAACTCTGCCAACATGTCATATATGTTACCCCATCTTCACAATGGTTGGCAAGTTGACCAGGCCATTCTGTCAGAGGAAGATCGTGTTGTTGTCATTCGTTTTGGTCATGACTGGGATCCAACTTGCATGAAGATGGATGAGGTGTTGTACAGTATTGCTGAAAAGGTGAGTATTTGAAAGTATAATGGGATGCAGCAAAATTTTGTATTAATATTATTTAAATAGAATACCAGAAAAATGATCAGCCAAGGCTACATTTAATCAAAGTATGGCAACATAGGGGTGAAAATACTTGACCAGTGTTCAAAGATTAGATTGTTGATCTGGAGACATTAGTTGAAATCTCGCTAAGACAGCTGGCGACTTAAATTCAGAAAATTAGGTAAACTGGCAATAAAAATCCGCAAGCAAAGGAAAACTGCTGGAGGAAATCAGTGGATCAAGCTGCATCTGTAGAAGGAAATGAAGGTCTCAACCTGAAATGTTAACTCTCCATTTTCCTCTACAGGTGCAGCCTGATCTGTTGAATTCCTCCAGCAGTTTTTTTTAACTCTAGATTCCACCATTTCATGTCTAATAATTATCTTATCAATGATTGCAATGAAACTGCGGAGATAGCTTAAAAAATCCTTTGATTTTGTTAATCTCTCTGAGTAAAGGAAATCCATCATTTTTACTCTCCTTGGTCGACTTGTAACTGGAGATCCACCAATGTGCTTGATTTGTAAAACTCTTCTGAAATGTCTGATACAACTACAAGCAGATTGTAAATATTAGTGTTCTTTGTGGAATATTGTTGTTTACAAATAAAAATCCATGTCCTTTTGTCTTGAATTTACTGTTTTTGAACTTATGTAAAGATCCAGTCCTCATTTTTCCTGGATTTGCAAAGAACAGCCAGAAACAGTCTTACTAATTTTCCACACTGACTTGAAGTCATGGTCAATCATATTTTACAGCTCCATCCCATTTTTTTTTCCTCAATCCATCAGGAAAATGCTCTGGTCTCCATTTATGGTCTCCCACTTTGAAGCGCTGTGCAGTCAAATGTCATTGCGTGTACAGCCATTGCACCCTGCTTCAGTTGAAATCAGCATTATGCTATGCTTTACAATCCTAACTTTAAATATTGAATAAGTTTCAGCAAAAAAAATCATGCAAAACATAATTGCTACTTGGAGATGGTATCAAGTGTGTAAGTTATATCTTTGTTATAAGCTATAATAAAATTGAAATCACCATTTTTCATTTCTGTTTTGTGTATTAACTCTTAAGAAAAACAATAATTGATTCTTGGAAAATATTTTTTGATATCATATAAATGTTGTAATCAATGTTGTTTTTAGGTGAAAAATTTTGCTGTTATTTACCTTGTGGATATCACCGAGGTACCAGACTTCAACAAGATGTACGAGTTATATGATCCATGCACTGTTATGTTTTTCTTCCGGTATGTAAAATCATAGTTCTAAGTCAGAGTAGCACAAATTGTCACAACCTTTCAACTACCTTTTATAAGATCTGTAGTTTGGTAATTGATTAGAGTAAGTTCTGCATTTTGTAAAGAGTAATGCTGTTGTCATCAAACATCATCAAGTCTGGTGCTTCACTAGTCTAGTTTGTGATTACAATGCAACTTCCTAAATTTTGCAGAAGGTAGAAAATCCCTAAGTGAAGCTGCTCACATTATCTTCGCTCTGCCGCTGGTATTCTGGTGCATTGTTGTGCTTTCTGAGTCTATAAACTGCATATTAGGTTGCTTATTCAGATTATGGTGTTCTTCCCCTTATGTATTTATTGTTTTTTAACTTAACTTTTGCATTCATAGCCAGGCTGGATTGTTTATAAGTGCAGTCTGTAGTAGATCACTATTGTAAGAACATTACAGCCTTAGGTAAAACAGATAACTTGGTTGTCCTCCACACTGAAGAAATGTTTCATCCCTGATTAACGTATACCTTCAGCTGTGTCATTAAAGGGTTTCTGTTCCTTCTGCTAACTGACCTGCTGACCTCTTCTACTATTTTACTTGTTGCTCCTTTCCATCGCAATTTACTGAATACCTTTTTGCCTTTTTATCTTTAAATACCTTTTTCCAATAATTGGTCTTATAGTAGGCATTGATATTACTTTCCATTATTCCTGATAAAATACCAGTGATCTGATTGGTTGCCATCAGATCATCGGCAACCTTAGTGCGCAAATGTTTTGCCCCATATTTCTGTTACCTCAAGGCACCATAAGAAATGGCTGTGGGAATAGGCCATGTGACCCCCCCCACCCCCTTTAATTTACTGCACCACTCATTGAGAGTCTGACTGCTACTTTAATCATTACTTTCCCCATACCTCCTTTAATATCCAGACATTTATGAGTCTTTTTTGAATACAATTAATGCTGAAGCTCTGCAGCCCATGGGGGAAGAGTTTTCTGAAGATATTTGTGAGGTTTTTCCTCATTTCAGTTCCAAATGGACTGTCCCAATTGTTTTTAATCTTAGCTGATAGTTCCTTGGGAGGGATTTATGCACTCAGCATTTTCTTCCAACAAGTTAATGCATAATTTGTACTTCTGCACTGCTAGCTTCTGTTAATTCATGATACCGTGGCTACCATATATAGTGTTACAAACACCCAACTTTTGGATAAGAACAAACTTCCTTCATAATATTAAATACAGAAATCAAACATAGAGCACACATTTGTTCCTACAAATGCAGAAGTATTTACTACTCTCTCCAGTGTTGTTTCTTATCAGTCTTATGTGTTTTTGATACCATTCATTACAATACTGTGGAGGTATGCCTGATCATATCAAGTGATTTTTGTGTCTTCTGACTTTTCAACTTTTGACATCATTGATTTGTAGATTTTTGACAAAATTGACTTATGGACATCTGTATAAACACAACCCATTTTTTTACCCAAGGGTGGCCTGAAATTGTTTTTACTAATTTGAAATTTGACTTCTAAAAGGGACTCGATGACAGTTTAGGGAATTTCTTGCCGTAAATTTGACAGATGGAAGAAAATTCTGTAAGATCAGAAGCTGACTAGCAGACTTGTACTAGGCATTCAGATTAATTGCAATCTATTCACTAGAACTGTTAACAAAAGTGCCAATATCCTTTAGTTTTTCGTGAACATACCTGAGTTCATGCTAAGTTAGGCACATGGACAGAAACAAAAGGAATAGCATTGGCAAATAAACCACTGAAACAGGATATTGTACCATCTGGTTTTAATACTAAAGGAGATTTGCAGTAGCAGGCCAAATATTTATTTTTGAACAAATGATGTAAAAAGGTGGGTTATTATCAAATACTAGTGTTGACTGATGAGTAATTATCAGTATCCTCACTAACACACTGCTTCATGTAGATTCATGGTTTTACTATCAGCAGAAATAATTTATCTTCAGATTTTCCCCAGATATTTGTGTTTCATCTCAACTATTTTTAGATGAATAATAAAATTGCTTGCTTGCCATTTATTGTTGACTGTAATTGAAATTGTCTGCTGCATTGGCCAATTCTCCTACAATGGGCAGCACTGTACCAAAACCTCTGCACTACATTTAAAGGTCAGTTAGCACAGATACTTTCTGGAGTGCACCAGGATGACAAATAAGTTACTCAGGTTGCTCAAAGGAAAACATCATAAGTCAGGAACAACAATTAGCAAAATCAGCAAATAATATGATTCTGGTGTTGCATTACATGATAACATTTGACATGAATTACAGGTATGTGGATGAGAAATTGAATTGCCAAGGCATAGGAGTATCTGGTCCAAGTGCCAGTGAATGGGATTGTATAGATGGGTACTTGAGGGGCTGCTTCTGTGCTGCATGAATCAAAAAAGGCTGGACTTCCAGCTCTCCCAGTCATCACCTAAATTTGTGAATGTGCTATATATTCTGATCTATTTCTGAAGAAATAAGGGCCAGGGTTTGAGGTAAGATGCCTGCATTCACTACTGCCTTCCAAGGAAGTACATACACATGTATATCCCATAGCAGGAACTTGAGGGTGATGCTGATTGAATCCATTTTTGCACGGCCATTTGTCAAGCAGTGTCTTCTCTGCCATGACGGGATCAGATGGTGGTAATGTGAACACCTTAAGAAAAATGCTGGAGACATATTTTAACCAGTGGAGCTATGGCCCTTGACTTAGCTGGCTGGCATTCACAAAGATTTTTAAAAAACTATTTAAACTAGTAAAAACGTTCATAAGTAATGAATATATCAAACCTTTAAATCCAAGTAGTTCTAAAAGATCTAATTACCTAATGTGTTAGTCTCCTTCCTTTGAGGCAAACCTCAAGGAGAGTTCATACTGTAAGTGTAGAACAGTAGATCCAAGTTACTCTTTCTACCAAGACTCCAGTGTTGGAATAGTAGATTGAGAGAACTATACAGCATGGAAACAGCTCTTGGCTCAAATTTGTCCATGCCAACCAAGGCGCCTTCCTGAGCCAGTCCCATTTACCTGCATTTGACCCATTACTTCCTGCCCAAGTATCTTTTAAATTTTTAATTGTACCTACCTTCTCCATTTCCTCTGGCAGCTACTTCCATGCACCCACCAGTGAGAAAAACAGACCATAAGAAATAGGGGCAGAATTGGGCAGTTTGGTTGTCAAGTCTCCTCTGCTATTCAGTCATGGCTGATTTTCCTTCTCAACCTCTTTCTCCTGCCTTCTCCCCATAACTTTTGACCCCCTTACTAATTATGAACCCATCATTCTCCACTTTAAATAATACCCAATGATTTGGCCTTCACAGCCCTTTGTGGCAGTAAATTCAACAGATTCACTACCTCTGGCTGAAGAACTTCCTCCTCATCTCTTTTCCAAAGGGGTGACATATTCAGAGGCTGCACACTACGGTCCTAGACTCTCCCACCATTGGAAATGTTCTTTCCATGACCACTCTATCTAGACCTTTCATCACTCGGTAGGTTTCAAGTGGGATTCTCTCCACCTCCATTCTACTAAACTTCAGTGAGAACAGGCCAAGAGCCATCAAACCCTTTAATTTCCAGGACCATTTTTGTGGATCTCCTCTGGACCCTGTCCAATCCCAGCACATCTTTTCATAGATATAGGGTCCAAAGCTGCTCACAATACTCCCAAGTGTGATCTGATATTTCCTCAGTGTTTCATGCTTGCTTTTATATTCTCGCACTCTGGAAATGAATGCTGATGTTGTATTTGTCTTCTTTAATACCAATTCAACCTGCAAGTTGACCTTTAGGGAATCCTTCACTAGGACTCCCAAGTCCCATAGCCCCTTCCATTTCCTAATTTGCTCCCTGTTTGGAAAAGAATCTATACCTTTATTCTTTTACCAAAATGTATGACCATACACTTCCTTACACTGTATTCCATCTGCTATTTCTTTACCCATTTTCCGATTCTATCCAAGATATTTTGCATTCTTCCTACTTCCTCAACACTATTTGCCCCTCCACCTATCTTCGCATCATCTGGAAACTTGGTCACAAAGCTATTAATTTGATCATCCAGATCATTAACATATAGAATGACAAATAGACTGGCAGCCATTCAAAATGGCACCCTTTATTCCCACTCTTTGCCTCCTCCCGGTGAGCCAATCCTCTGTCCATGCTAGTAACATTTTTTGTAATACTATAGGTTCTTGTAAGGCACCTTGTCAAAGGCCTTCTGAAAATTCTAATAAACAACATCCACTGAGTCTGCTTTGTCTACCTGTTATTCATTCAAAGAATTTCAGCAGATTTTGTCAGGCATGATTTCCCTGTGGGGATGATTTCTTGTCCTCCCGAACCATTCCAGAATCTAGTGATTCTTGAAAGATCACTGCTTGTGTCTCCACAGTCTCTTCAGCTACCTCTTTCAGAATCCTGGGGTATAGTCCATCTGGTCCAGGTAACCTTTCTACCTTAAGACCTTTCAGTTTCCCAAGCACCCTTTCCTTAGTAATAGCGATTATACTCACCTCTGCAACCTGACACTGTCGAATTTTTGGCATGCTCCTATAGTATCTTCCACAGTGAAGACTGACTCAAAATACTTACTTAGTTCATCCGCGATTTCTTTGTTCCCATCACTACTTCTCTCGTGTCATTTCCAACTCGCCCCTTAAGTCCCCTTTCAATCTTTCCCCTTGAGTGTTTTCCCTCTAGTTTTAGTCACCCCTGTCCTGGATTAAAAGGCTGTGACTATTCACTTTATCTATGCTTATCATGTTTTTCTAAGCACCAATAAGGTTATACCCCCCCCCACCCCCGGCCTTCTTTGTCTTAAGGAAAACCGTCCCAGTCTATCCAGGTTCTCCTTATAACTCAAAGGAAAAATCATCAACAAATGGTTCACTGTAATTTAAGAACTTTCTTGTTCACATGTTGACCATGAAGTTGTGATTGGAGGGAAATCTTGGCTATAAGACACACAACTGTTGACATTTGCCTTCAAAATTAGGAATTATTTTTCATATTGTCCTGCCATGTTAGTTAAGGCACTGATCCAGTAGAGGGCAGACTTGGCACAAGTTCCATTTGCCTGGCAATCCTGCTTTATATCTTGTTTGAGAGCAGTCTATGATTACTGGTCCTCTGTTTTTAATGCATTCTTGTGGCTTTCAATCACCAGTGCAACATCTTTCTGGTTAATAATACTGTACACACAATCTACAAGGAAAGTACTATCTACAACCCTTGTAACATGCGACTGAAAATCAGATTGGTTGAAGACGTTGAGAAATAACTAACTATAAACTTACCTGCCCATTACCTCCCTCTTGTGTTCCTTCCCCTTCCCTTTCTTCCATGGCCTTCTGTCCTGTCCAATCAGATTCCTCTTCTTTAGCCCTTTATCTCTTTCACCACTCGACTTCCCGGCTTTTTACTTCACCCTTCCCTCTTTCCCGGTTTCACCTATCACCTACCACCTTGTATTCCACCCCTTCCTCACATTCTTACTCTGACCTCATCATTTTTTTTTCTCCATTCCTGGCAGAGTCTTGGCCAAAATGTCGACTGTTTACTCTTTTCCATAGATGCTGAGTTCCAGATTTTGTGTGTGTTAACTATAAACTTTTTCGTCCATTCACTTCTGTACTATGCTATTTCAGAGCACAGTTGTTATCTCTGTTTTGAAATATTGAGCAATTCAATGATGCTTTGGCATTTTTAATGTTAATTATAATACATGGGTACTAAAATAAAATTTTACTTCATTTTTTATCATTTCCCTTCTGCAACCTTTAAATCCTTTGACTCTGCTTAGTAATTTGTACTAATAGTTTGCTCGTGACTTCTGGAAGCTTTATTGCAGTCAAACTTGATGCTTATCCTATAGTAATGTGTGCATTTCCAGTACGCTAAATGGACAAGTGGAATCTCAGTTGTTTCTCCCTTGATCTAGGGCTGGTAAGTAAGAAAACAGTGCTTTGTGCATTACCTGAGCTGAGATTTTCAGACTCTATACTTTGTGATTCAAATGTGAATTATGTACTCCGTGCCTTCTTAGTGGATTGTCTGAGCACTTGTAGCTCATTTTAGTAACTGGGGAATTTAAATGAAGTAAAGTAGCAATTTGCTTTTCTGTCACAAACTTGCCTCAGCAAAAAACTTTTTAACTTTTTATCTTGCCTATTTTTTGCTCTTTTCAGAAATAAGCACATCATGATTGACTTGGGTACTGGCAACAACAACAAAATTAATTGGCCAATGGAAGACAAGCAGGAGATGATTGATATCGTTGAAACAGTTTACAGAGGAGCTCGCAAGGGACGGGGTCTTGTGGTATCGCCAAAAGACTACTCCACAAAATACAGATATTGAAGTATTGTGCAAGTACAAATGAACATTTTGCCATATACTTCATCCTGGATTACTACCATTGTAAATAAAATACCAGCCTTTCAACTTTATTTCCGTTTAAACATTTGCACTGAATACCGTCATTATTTTATATTATATAATGCAAAACATGTGTACTGTAAATGAATGGAAAATTGTGGTTGTTTTCTGCTGTCCTTAAAAGAAAGTTTGGAATATTTGCCATCCTAACTTTTACATAAATGTGACCCAACTGTATGGTAATAAATTATATTTTTAGTTTAGAAAATTTGAATCATTACAGTTTGTGCCTTTTTGACATCCAAGTAAAAATAGAACAGCTCATGACTAATGGGAGGTTGTTTATTATGTTGCTGTCTTAGCAGATTGGAAAGGCATAAGTCAACATCTCTTTGGAATAGCAGTTGTGTTATTTGTGTTTACAGGACAAGATTTTTTGGTTATCTGCCACATGGTAGCTGACTTTCTAAAGATATAAATTATAAACTACTTCTGAATAAAATATGTTATTATTTGTATCATTTGCTCTGGATGTCTGTTGTTTATATTGCCAAGAGGTAATCTCACCAAAAAGTTATGGTGGACTTAGGAAAAATTTGAAGTATAGTTATTATAAATGTTGACATGTAATTGTATTTTTAAAATTGCATTGTTTAGTTTTAGGAATATGCCCAAGCTTAGAATATATAATGTTGGTTTTCCTATTAAAACTGCATGCCGAACATTTTTTCTGCAATGGATATTTCTAGAGAGATGTAATGCTGGTTCATACCATTGTAGAATTACACAATGGCCCTAACAATCTCAGAATATATTTTCTGTAATGAAGGAATCTTACTGGAAAGAGAAAATTATCTAGTAATATTAGTCATGTCTGCACTTATGAAATAGCTAATTGCAAACGATCACAACGTTGTCAAATTCAGTGTCTTTCTTTTAAAAATGAAAGTGGTATAAAAACTGATTAGAATTGAGGCAAATGCAATGTTAGCATTCAAGAGGACTGGAATATAAAAAGAAAGGATGTAATGCTGAAGCTTTATAACCCATTGGTCAGACCATATTTTGAATATTGTGAGCACATCTAAGGAAGGATGTGCTGGCATTGGAGAGGGTCCAGAGGAAGTTTATGAGAATGATCCTGGGAGTGAAAGGGTTAACATATGACCCCCATTTGGCGGCTCTGGGCCTGTACTTGCTGGAGTTTAGAAGACTGATGGGGTTCTCCTTGGAATCTACCAAATATTGAAAGGCTTAGACAGAGATGTTTCCAATTCGGGAGAGTCAAGAACTAGAGAACACAGCCTCAGAATACAAGGACATACCTTTAGATGAGATATGAAGAGGAATTTCTTTAGCCAGAGTGTACTGAATCTGGAATTCATTGTCACAGATGTCTGTGAAGACCAAGTCATTGAGTATATTTAAAGCAGAGGTTGATGGGTTCTTGATTACTAACAGCATCAAAAGTTATGGGGAGAAGGCAGGAGAATGGGGTTGAGAGGGAAAAAAATAAATCAGCCGTGATCAAATGTTGCAGGAGACTCTGGGCTGAATGACCTAATTCTGCTCTAATGTTATATGGTACTTTCCGTACCCTGAAAGCTCAACAAACTACTAGAATATGATCCTGAAGATAACATGGTTTGATAGTTACTTTGGCCAAAAAAAACAGTTAATGTTTCAGGTCAATTACCTTTTGCTAAATTGCTGGCTAAGGTCATCACATTGAAATGTCAATTCTCCACAGATGCTGATTGAGATTTTCAGATTTCCATCATCTGCAGTATTTTATCTCTTTACCGCACTCTTTCAACTGCATGATTTTGGCAACTAAATGTTCAGGCTTGATCAAAATAATAGCATTTTTCTCTGAAGGTCAAAACTCTCAAGTGTCAGTATAAAAGTAGTGAGCAATATTGTCACTTTACACACAGATGTATACATCAGTAGGAACTAATCTTGATTATTTAGGAATCAAAAGCAGTGATTTTTTTGTTAAATTGTGTGACTCTGTAAATCACCTGTTGGATCAATTTGTTTGCCTGTTCTCTCATAAAAGTAAGTGTTTCTTTGGATTGTTGGAACTGATATTCATTTATATAGTCACATACAGGTTCCCCAAGTTGTGAACACCCGGCATTGGCACCCTGTAAATACGAATAATTGTTTGGGATTTTAATTGTTGAGCATCTCCTGTCAGGTTATAATGTACTTTCTCTCCACAAGATTTCCCACCCTCTCACTGAACTGTAACAATCAGGCGGAGTTAAGCCAAGCAGATCTGGGAGCCCTAAGGAGACTTACTCACTCAGTGAGGTCCCCGGTGGCTTTTTTTCCCATGTCTGTTCTCCTATCATAGCTGTTTCTTGTGATCCTCTCCCGCATACTGTTTTAGTTCATTTCTGATTTAGGGTTACAAACAGTTCCTGGGTACAGACCTTGTCATAATCTGGGGTCTGCCTGTATGAGACTGTCAGTTACCCATGCATGCAGGACATATCTCCAGAATGTCCACTGCAATAATCATTCCAGTTACTGGTTTTTCTGATCATAGTAAGTAGTACTGAAATATTATTTACACTGACCTATACTACATTGTACTTTAGGCAATAGTTTTTAAAAAAAATTATTTGCAGATTAGCAGCCATCCAAAGTCCTCATAATATTACTTTCCTCCAGAACAAATGTGTGCAGGTCAGTGATGGGCTTCTGGACGATGCAGTGCTGAAAATGGAATAGAATAACATGCAATTACATACTACCTTTCACTCAGTAAAAAATCCCTTCACATTGACAGAAGCAAGGATATTGAACAGTTTAAAAGCAGAAAGAATTGAACAGCATACAATGGGTCAATACCACTTCATTACTTCTCTGATGAAATGTATTGATTCAAACATTGTTTCCTGGTATTATATCATCAAAGTATATAGCTGCTATCAAAAGGAAGTGATTTTAATAATTAAATTTGGAAAATTGGATTGAATTCCAAAAAAAGAGAAGCTAATGTAAACAAGTAAAGCTTGTGGACTCGAAGTGTGCACTAAGACTGGCAGTAAGTACTTCATGATAAATCTGCTTATCACTTCAATCAAAGTTTTTAAAAATTCTTACTTTCTTTGTCATAAAGTGTGACTATCATTGCTCAAAATCTTTTAAAATGCTAGCACTATTAGACTTAATTGAGTTAAACTGTTAAGAATATCAATTTTTAAAAATTGGTTCCCTGTGAATACTTGGAAGTATACTTATGAAAGTATGTTGTCGTTTCAGATTATAATTACTCATTTGACAGTTTACAGACTTGCATTTTCCCTGGGTATCAATTTGGCCTACACAGAAATTTAAGAGAATGAATGTTTCTGTAATTCAGTTTTGAAAAAAAATTGAACTAAACAGGATTTTATGGGCAAACATGCAGTTTAATGCTCTTCAGATCCAAAAATGCCAGAATCATCTTGGTTAATGCAGATTTGTATCCACAAAAGGTTTGCAATTGATTTCGTACAAAGGAAAAATGAGTAGCTACAGTAAATGTAGATGACTGTTGTTCGCAGATACAGCCTTGAATTGGGTGTTAGTTTTTATCAGCCTTATTCAGGAAGAACAATGACCTATGTTTAAAGCTAAAGACATCAATTGCTTTAAGAGTAGACAGCAAATTGGCTAATCAGATGTCAGGCATAAATGGTGTTTTGGTTGGTAAAATTGTAAAGAGTGATATGTCATAGCATTGATGCTGAACAACTTTATTAGTATCTTGAGTGAAGGTATAGTTAACTTTGTTGCTGACATAGAGATAGGCAGTACAGTAAGTGGTGAGGATATAAGTCAAAAGTCAAGTTTATTTTCATATGCATAAGTACATGCATGCACAGATACAATGAAAATCTTATCCACAACAAGATCACAGGCATATAAACAGCATTCAGACAGATGAAAACTACAAGATGTTCATGCCACTTGAGATACTGAATGGCATCAAAGTCTCCCCATTTAACAGAACAAGGCCACTCATGTCATTGTGGAAGAGACGGACGAGATTGACGAATCTGTGCGGGAACCCAAGTTTTAACAGCACCCCTCATAGGGTCTCCTGTCAACCATATCGAAGGCTTTGGTTAGATCTATGAAGACAGCAAGTAGTTGCAAATTCTGTTCAGTACTTTTCTTGAATCTGACGAACGGTGAAAACCATGTCGACAGTACTATGGCCTGGGCAAAAGCCACATCGTGCCTTAGGAAGGTTCACCTCTGATATGTTGGCAATCAAGCAGTTGAGGATAATGTGAGCTAAGATTTTCCCCCTGACAGACAGGAGAGATATGCCCTGTTAGTTGCCACAGTGAGCTCTGCTACCTTTGAGCAGTGTAACAATTATGGCGTCCCTTAAGTCCTCAGGCATGTTTTCAGGCAAAGGTGCATACTGGCGCCTGTATAGTTTAATCTGGTCCTCATGTACATACTACACCACATATTCGGCACCATGCAATGTGGGTGTGCAGGATGGATGGATCACTTTTTGACCTGTGTCGCTTGAGCACCCGTACAAAAACAATCAGTAATCCAATTCAAGAAGACCTATACACTGATTACTGTATCCCCATGGCTCACACAGAGGCCAATCTTCTGCTGTTTGTCGATAGGTTTGCGGAAGCCAGTTGTCTGTTTGGCCTCATCATCAGCCTGCAAAAGGTGAAAGTCCTGTTCCAACCCAGCCAACATCTGCTGCATCCACCCCATCCATCTGCATGAAGGTACACAGCTTACAACAGCGGGAGAATTCAAATAGCTCGGAAGTGTTATTTCTAGTGATGGCTCCCTAGACAAAGAAATCAGTGCTATGATTTGCAAGGCCAGTCAAGTCCTTGGGCACTTGTATTCACGCGTCCTGAACCAGCATAACAATCAAAAAGCCACGAAATTCAGGGTGTACAAAGCGGTCATCCTTTGTAGTCTATCATACAGCTGTGAAATTGGTAAAGGTGCTGAGGAAGAGGATTTCTTGGAATGTATGCGGGATGGTTTTTTGAACCAACATGTCGAGGAACCAACTAGAGAGCAGGCTATTCTGGACTGGGTTTTGAGCAATGAGGAAGGGTTAATTAGCAATCTTGTCGTGAGAGGCCCCTTGGGTAAAAGTGACCATAATATGATGGAATTCTTCATTAAGATGGAGAGTGACATAGTTAATTCAGAAACAAAGGTTCTGAACTTAAAGAGGGGTAACTTTGAAGGTATGAGACGTGAATTAGCTAAGATAGACTGGCAAATGACACTTAAAGGATTGACGGTGGATATGCAATGGCAAGCATTTAAAGGTTGCATGGATGAACTACAACAATTGTTCATCCCAGTTTGGCAAAAGAATAAATCAAGGAAGGTAGTGCACCCGTGGCTGACAAGAGAAATTAGGGATAGTATCAATTCCAAAGAAGAAGCATACAAATTAGCCAGAGAAAGTGGCTCACCTGAGGACTGGGAGAAATTCAGAGTTCAGCAGAGGAGGACAAAGGGCTTAATTAGGAAGGGGAAAAAAGATTATGAGAGAAAACTGGCAGGGAACATAAAAACGGACTGTAAAAGCTGTTATAGATATGTAAAAAGGAAAAGACTGGTAAAGACAAATGTAGGTCCCCTGCAGACAGAAACAGGTGAATTGATTATGGGGAGCAAGGACATGGCAGACCAATTGAATAATTACTTTGGTTCTGTCTTCACTAAGGAGGACATAAATAATCTTCCAGAAATAGTAGGGGACAGAGGGTCCAGTGAGATGGAGGAACTGAGTGAAATACATGTTAGTAGGGAAGTGGTGTTAGGTAAATTGAAGGGATTGAAGGCAGATAAATCCCCAGGGCCAGATGGTCTGCATCCTAGAGTGCTTAAGGAAGTAGCCCAAGAAATAGTGAATGCATTAGTGATAATTTTTCAAAACTCGTTAGATTCTGGACTAGTTCCTGAGGATTGGAGGGTGGCTAATATAACTCCACTTTTTAAAAAAGGAGGGAGAGAGAAACCGGGGAATTATAGACCGGTTAGCCTAATGTCGGTGGTGGGGAAACTGCTGGAGTCAGTTATCAAGGATGTGATAACAGCACATTTGGAAAGCGGTGAAATGATCGGACAAAGTCAGCATGGATTTGTGAAAGGAAAATCATGTCTGACGAATCTCATAGAGTTTTTTGAGGATGTAACTAGTAGAGTGGATAGGGGAGAACCAGTGGATGTGGTATATTTGGATTTTCAAAAGGCTTTTGACAAGGTCCCACACAGGAGATTAGTGTGCAAACTTAAAGCACACGGTATTGGGGGTAAGGTATTGGTGTGGGTGGAGAATTGGTTAGCAGACAGGAAGCAAAGAGTGGGAATAAACGGGACCTTTTCAGAATGGCAGGCGGTGACTAGTGGGGTACCGCAAGGCTCAGTGCTGGGACCCCAGTTGTTTACAATATATATTAATGACTTGGATGAGGGAATTAAATGCAGCATCTCCGAGTTTGCGGATGACACGAAGCTGGGTGGCAGTGTTAGCTGTGAGGAGGATGCTAAGAGGATGCAGAGTGACTTGGATAGGTTGGGTTAGTGGGCAAATTCATGGCAGATGCAATTTAATGTGGATAAATGTGAAGTTATCCACTTTGGTGGCAAAAATAGGAAAACATTATTATCTGAATGGTGGCTGATTAGGAAAAGGGGAGGTGCAACGAGACCTGGGTGTCATTATACACCAGTCATTGAAAGTGGGCATGCGGGTACAGCAGGCGGTGAAAAAGGCGAATGGTATGCTGGCATTTATAGTGAGAGGATTCAAGTACAGGAGCAGGGAGGTACTACTGCAGTTGTACAAGGCCTTGGTGAGACCACACCTGGAGTATTGTGTGCAGTTTTGGTCCCCTAATCTGAGGAAAGACATCCTTGCCAGAGAGGGAGTACAAAGAAGGTTCACCAGATTGATTCCTGGGATGGCAGGACTTTCATATGAAGAAAGACTGGATGAACTGGGCTTGTACTCGTTGGAATTTAGAAGATTGAGGGGGGATCTGATTGAAACGTATAAGATCTTAAAGGGATTGGACAGGCTAGATGCAGGAAGATTGTTCCCGATGTTGGGGAAGTCCAAAACGAGGGGCCACAGTTTGAGGATAAAGGGGAAGCCTTTTAGGACCGAGATTAGGAAAAACTTCTTCACACAGAGAGTGGTGAATCTGTGGAATTCTCTGCCACAGGAAACAGTTGAGGCCAGTTCATTGGCTATATTTAAGAGGGAGTTAGATATGGCCCTTGTGGCTACGGGGGGTCAGGGGGTATGGAGGGAAAGCTGGGGCAGGGTTCTGAGTTGGATGATCAGCCATGATCATAATAAATGGCGGTGCAGGCTCGAAGGGCCAAATGGCCTACTCCTGCACCTATTTTCTATGTTTCTATGTTTCTATGAAATCTGGACCATATCCAGAAGCCACCTTAAAATGCTGTAACCCTTCCATACAAGAAGCCTGAGATCAATCCTGGGCATCCGTTGGCAGGACCATGTCACCAACTGGAAGTCCTTGAAAGAGCAGAGCAAGTACAGAAGCATTGATCCTGCAAGCTCCGCTTTGCTGGACATGGCATGCTAGATGCATGGGGGATTCCAGAATACCCAAGCATTTGCTATACGGGGAACTGTCGCCAGGAAGAAGAGGCAGGTGGTGACCTCGTAAGAGGATCAGGAACTGTGTGAAAGCCATCCTCGTGCATGCGGACATTGCGTCTAAGCAGCTTGGGCAGAGTGCTCAGGACTGGACTGGATGGTGAGCCTCCAACAACTTTGAGAATAGTCACCTTGCAGATTTGGGCACTGATCGAGAGAGGAGGAAAGTGGCCACATCAGCTGCACCTACAGTGCCTGGACGGTTTACCTGCCCCTACTGTCAACATTCATGCCTTTCTAGAGTCAGACTGCAGAGCCACCTCAGAACGCACAATTGACGAGCTGCACAGAGAAACATCATCGTCAGACACGACAGGCAACCAACTCATTGGATAAAATAAAACACAACCTTTACAAGAAACGAAGAGTTAAAACAAAAGAAAAGTCAACTTTAGTGCAAATTGATCAAAGTGGTTATAGTGTTGCTAAACTATAGTAATTAGGGTTGTGTGGGTTGGTTCAAGAACCAAATGCTGATGAGATGTACCTGTTCTTATACCCAGTGGTGTGGGACTTCAGGGTTTGTATCTCTTGCCTGATGATAGCTGCATGGCCTGAAATGGTGAGGATCTTTGATGCATATTGCCTTCTTTAGTCAATGGGTACTATTGATGGTGGGGAAGTACGTGTCAATGATGTATTAGTCTGAGTCCACTACTCTGCTGTTTACAATGATCAACTAACCTACCTGATAACGTCCCTGGACTGTGGAAGGAAACAAAATCACCCGGGGAAAACCCACGCACTCCATGGAGAGGACGTATACTCTCCTTACAGAAGATGCCTGGCTTGAACTCCAAACTCTGACACTCCAAGCTGTAAAAGTTTTTTGCAAACCACCGCGCTACCATGATGCCCACAGATATTATCCCCCTGCTACTCACCTTTCATCCCACCAGCCTCTTCATTCTATACACCATTCTTTGCAATTTTCAGCATCTTTAACAAATTTCTATCACACCTTCTCCTTCTTTCTCCACTCCCTGCTTCGATTGTACATCTCCACCAGCCAATCCCTTCTCTAGGCAATTCCTCGTGAAACCACAGGGGATGCGACAATTATTCTTCCACCTCATCCATTTTCACCAACCAGGGTTCCAAGAGTCCTTCTAGGTGAATCATTCATTTCTTAAAACATTTTGTGAGCACCAAAAGTAAAACACAAGGTTCCCTTTTTCATTAGAGTCACTAAATGTAGATTGGGTGAAATCTGTCAAAATCTGAGGATTAGACTGGTGGATTTTTGCAGATCCATTTCAAACAAATTAACATCCTTCCTTAAATAAGTAGACCACTATTGTATATAAAGTATTCCAACTGTGGTCTTGCCAATGCTGTACATAACTGAATACACATAATTTCATAGCAATTAACAATATTGTTAGCTCCCTTAATCACTCACTAAACCCACATACTGTACCCACATCAGGCACTTGTAGAATACCTCAGAGCTCTGAAAATACTCATTTAGATATTGTCTTTTTTAAATGCCCTGCCAAAAAAGATAGGTAGATGTTTTCCCATATTATATTCTACTTATTAGATCTTTGTCCTTACACTTAACTTGACTCTATCTTTTTTGTAAAAGACCGTTCCTTTATTCAGGACCCTCACTGAGGAAGGCCAGTGTGCTCGGCACCTTCACACCACACTGTCTACCTATGACATCTCTTCTAATGAACTATGCACTTGTGTTTCTAGGTTCCCCTGTTCCATTACGCTACCTAGTGCCTTACTATTTATAGTATAAGTCCAACACTGATTTGACTTTCCAAATTCCATCATGCCATACTTAACTAAGTTGAAATCTATTTGCCACTCCTCAGCCCACTTCTCTAATCAATCAAGTTCCCCTGTAATCTATAATACCATTTTCATGATCAAAAACACCTCCCAATCTGTGTCATCTGTAAATTTACTGATCGAGCCTCGTGTGATTGCATTCATATCATTTATATAAGTAATGAATAATCCCTGCAGCAGACTACTGGTCACAAGCCTTCATTCCAAGAAACAACTATTAGATGTCATCCTCTGCTTCTTACATCTGAGCCAATTTTGAATCAACCTAACTTGTTCCCTGGATTTCACGGGACCTAACCTTCAACTGCCCACTGACATCATCTTTCTTTATAGTTGCCTCTTCAAAAAACTAAGCATTTCATTATGCACAAACGCATGCTGATTCCTCCAAATCAGATTCTGTCTATCCAAACACTGCTAGATCCTGCCCCTTCAAATTCCTTCCAATAATTTGCTCACTACTGATATCATGCTGACCAAAGTTCAAAAGAAAGTTATTATCAAAGTACTTATATGTCACCATATACAACACCGAGATACAATTTCTTGCGGATGTGCTTAATAAATCCATAATAGAATCGGTGAAAAACCGCACCAACTTGGGCACTCAACCATCGTGCAAAAGGCAACAGACTGTGCAAATACAAAAAGAAAGAAATAATACATAGGCAATAATTATCAAGAACATGAGATGGTAAGTCCACAGGTTGTGGGAACATTTTATTGATGGTGCAGAGAAGTTGAGTAAAGTTATCCTCACTAGTTCAAAAACCTTATGGTTGAGGGTTAATAACTGTTCCTGAACCTGGTGGTGTGGATCCTGAGGCTCCTGTACTTTCTTCCTGATGGCAGCAGTGAGAAGTGATTTTAACCTGGGTGATGGGGTCCCAGATGATAGATGCTTTCCTATGACAATGATCCCTGTAGGTGTGCTCAACGGTGGGGTAGACTTTACCCATGATGGACTGGGCCTTATCCACTACTTCTTGTAGGATTTTCCATTCAAGGGCATTGGTGTTTCCATACCAGGCTGTAATGCAAGCAGTTAATATACTCTCCACTACACAGCTATAGAAGTTTGTCGAAGTTTTAGATGGCATGCCGAATTTTCACTAGCTCCTAAGGAAGTGGAGGCACTGGCTGTTTCCTTTGTCATTGCTTGGCCCAAGGCTGGTCCTCCAAAATGATAACACAGTGGAATTTAAAGTTGCTCACCCTCTCCACTTCTATTCCCCTGATGAGGACTGGCTCATGACCTCTGGCTTCCTCATCCTGAAGTCAAAAATCAGATCCTTGGTCTTGTACACATTGAGTAGGAGGTTGTATTATGGTACCTCTCAGCCAGATTTTCAGTATCCCTCCAATATGCTAATTTGCGCCCCTCTTCTTTTGGTCTAAGACAGTGGTGTCATCAAAAATCTTGAATATGGCACAGGAGCTGTGCTTAGCCAGACAGTCATAAGCGTAAAGTGAATAGAGCAGGGGTTAAACGCACAGCCTTGTGACACACCTGTGCTGATGGAGATTGTGGAGGAGATGTTGTTACCAATCTAAACTGACTGGGGTCTGCAAGTGAGGAAATCGAGTATCCAATACCACAGGGAGGTATTAAGACCAAAGTCTTAAAGTTTATTGATTAGTTTTGAGGGGATGATGGTATTGAATACAAAGCTGTAGTTGATAGAGAGCATCCTGGTGTATGCATCTTTGCTGTCCAGATGTTGAGTGAAGATGGCATCTGCTCTGGATCTGTTGTTTTGGTAGGCAAATTGGAGCAGATGTTAGTCCTGACGAAGGGTCTCGGCCTGAAACGTCGACTGCGCCTCGTCCTATAGATGCTGCCTGGCCTGCTGCGTTCACCAGCAACTTTGATGTATGGAGCAGATTCAAGTTACTTCTCAAGTGGGAGTTGATGCGTTTCATTACCAACTTTTCAAAACACTTCATCACTGTGGATGTAAATGCCATTGGATGATAGTCATTGAGGCTGGTTACCACGTTCTTCTTGGGCACTGGTATAAGTGAAGCTTGAAGCAGATGGATACCCCAGACTGCCAAAGCAAGAGTTTAAAGATATCAGTGAACACTCCAGTCAGGTTTAGTACTTGGCCAGGTACCCCGCATGGGCTGGATGCTTTATGTGGATTCGCCCTCCTGATGGCTGCTCCCACTTTGGTCTCAGAGACTGAAATCACAGGATCATTGGGTACTGTGGGAGACTGTGATGGATCCCCCATGTTTTGATGGTCAAAGCGAGCACAAAAGGCACTTTAACTCTATGTGGATTTTGCAAAGAGCCAGAATAGCGATGTTGTGGTAGTTAATAGGTTATTCCTATGACATTTAGCTAGCCGCCCCCAAAGGGGAGGAGTTCATATACTGTACAAGCAGGGTTATTGATAAAGTTCGGTTGCGTATCCTGCATGCTGGCAGAAGAAGATGAGTTATTAACTTCAAGCTTTCTGCATAATCACTCAAAGAGTTGAACTGAACATGCATGTAATAAGAGCTGTATAACTCATCTCCTTCTACCATAGGCCACGAACCTATCAATCACCCCTCATAAATGGCTTCATCACAGCATTGTGTACCCCATCAGACAACTGTGCATATGGAAATCTGAGAGGTGAGCTCATTAGAGACAGGATTGTTGCCGGGCTACCAGACAGCAAACTATCAGAGAGACTTCAGTTGTAGGCAAATCTTACACTCGTGAAAGCTATTACTCTGGTCAGGCAGAGGGAAAGTGTTCATCAGCAACAGGCAGAACTCAGGCATGAAAATGATGCTGAGGTTCTAGATTCAAATAAAGAATGGTTCAGTTGTAAAATGAGGCAGTAAGGTTCAGAATAGACACTGGGGCAGATGTCACAGCCATCCCTCAATGTCTATTTGCAGTAAACAGGCATTACACCAAACCCAACAAAGAAAGTGCCCATGGGGCCAGGGAACCATTAGCTCAGTGTGAAAGGAATGTTTGCTACTTCCACCCGTAAAAATGAGAAACAGTTAAAAGAGGATGTCTATGTTGTTCAGAATCTCTTCTGACCACTTCTGGGATGACATGCCGTTGAGAAGCTGAACCTCCTTGCTAGGCTGGATTGTCTGAACAATGTTCAGTGGCAGGAGAAGTACCCAGAGTGTTTGCACAGGCCTGGGGATACTGAAAGAAGAGTACTATACCCAACTGAGGCCAGGTGCGACGTCCTACTCTCTGACCACATTGAAGTACATAACAGTTGCATTGATGAACAAAGTCAAAGCTGAACTTGAGGGAGCGGTGGTACTGAACATCATAACTAGAGAGAATGCACCTACTGACTGGTGTGCAGGCATTGTTCCTCTTCCCAAGCCAGATGGTGCAGAGAGGATAAGTGTTGATCTAATAAAATTGAATAATGCAGTGAGGCAGAAGAAGTTTATTCTGCCCTCTGTTGAGCACACAGTTGGGAGATTATGTAAAGTAATGTGAAGCATGCAGAAAGCTGCACAAAAATCATGCTGAACCTCTCTATCCCATAGAAATCCCAGACTTTCCACGGCAAGTTGCAGGAACAGGCATCTTCGAGCTAAAAAGAGACATTATAAACTCTCACTGTAGAATACTCTCACAGAATGTTGAAGTGTCCAAGCTGTCTTCTACATCCTTAGCAGCTGTTATACAGCACCAGAAAGCTGTATTCACTCACCGTGGAATACCAGAGACACTTGTGATAGGCAACGGTCCAGAATTCAGCTGCTCTGAATTTAAAGCCTTTGCTAGGGACAATGAGCTGAAACACAAGCACTCACACGGAACCCACAGGCAAGCAGAGAAGTGGTAAGAGCAGTGCAAATTGCTAAGAGTCTCCTACTAAAAGCAAAAGTACCCTACAAATGACTACACACAAAATGCTGGAGGAACTCAGCAGGCCAAACAGCATCTATGGAAAAAAGTACAATTGACATTTCGGGCTCATTGGTGAAAGAGATACAGGGCTGGAGAAGGGGAAATCTGAAAGGAGAGGACAGAAGGATATGGAAGAAAGAAAAGGAGGAGGAGTACCAGAGGGAGGTGATGGGCAGGTAAAGAGATAAGGTGAGAAAGAGAGAAATGGGAATGGGGAATGGTCAGTGGGAGCAACATTACTGAAAGTTTGAGAAAACAGATGTTCACGCCATCAGGTTGGAGGCTACCCAGACGGAATATAAGGTTTCGCTCCTCTAACCTGAGTGTGGCCTCATCGCAACAGTAGAGGAAGCCATGGACTGACATGTCGGAATGGGAATGGGAAGCGGAATTAAAATGGGTGGCTACTGGGAGATCCTGCTTTTTCTGGTGGATGGACCGTAGGTGTTTGTCAAAGCGGTCTCCCAATCTGTATCAGACCTCACTGATATACAGGAGGCCACACCGGGAGCACTGGATACAGTAGATGACCCTAACAGACTCATCTGGAAGGACTGTTTGGGGCTCTGAATAGTAGTGAGAGAGGAAGTGTAGGGGCAGGTGTAGCACTTGTTCCACTTGTAAGGTTAGGTGCCAGGAGGGAGATTAGTGGGGAGGGACGAATGGACAAGGGAGTTGCGTAGGGAGTGATCCCTGCAGAAAGCAGAAAGTTGGGGGGGGGTGGGGGGAGGGAAAGATGTGCTTGTTGGTGGGAAACCACTGGAGCTGGCAGAAGCTCCGGAGGTTATGTGTTAGACGCAGAGGCTGGTGGGGTGGTGGGTGAGGACAAGAGGAACCCTATCCCTGGTGGGATGGCAGGACGATGGGGAGTGGGCAGACGTGCGCTTAATGGAAGAGGTGTGTTTGAGGACGGTGTTAATAGTGGAGGAACGGAAGCCCCTATCTTTGAAGAAGGAGGAGATCTCCTTAGTTCTGGAATGAAAAGCCTCATCCTGAGAGCAGATGCAGTGAAGATGGAGGAATTCCCTGGCTTATCACTGCTGGTCTATCATTCCACGCCTCATGCGAATGGCTACAGTCCATCAGAGATGTCAATGAGCCGGAGACCGAGAACAAGCCCGCCCGTTTGTTCTTCTGTTTGGGTTTTTAACCAATTCACCACAGGAACGATAGTCCAGCAGCATGCACCATGATCGTTTGTGATCAGAACATCTCAAGGTGAAATCAGGTGGAACAGGGATGTGCTGGAGCACCTTCAAAGTCCATGAAAAGTAGAGAAATAAAGAGAGTGGCCTGATCCTTATGACGAGGACCACTTACCCGATGTGGACGTATGTACCTGTTCAAGAATCTCATCCACTCCAACACTTCCAGGAACCTATACTAGATTGGGCCATTTATCTATCCCACCACAAAGATATACTCCATAGCGGTACAACTTAGGGCAAACGACTAAAGAGGCAGAATAATCCCTTCACTTTGCTGGAGTTTTCAGGCAGTCTACTATGACCTCCACTGGATTTAGTGTTTTTTTAAAAAAGAGTTCGAATGTTGAAAACATTTTGCAAAGTGAGACTGTTCTTAAAAAAAAAGGAATTGGTGAAGAAAAGGAGGGAGGGTGGGAGAGAGGGAGAGCATTAAAACAAAGAGAAAGACAGGTATATGGGCAAGAAATACATATCTAGTTTTTCCTTTTTGTTCAAGCAGGGAGATGTAGTTAATAGTGTGATTCTGGTACAACTCAGTTAGCCAGTACAACATGGAAGGAGTTCACATACTGTACAAGCAGAGTTATCAATAAAGTTCAGTTGAGTACTCTACATGCTGGTATCCTGGTGTGCTCTGCACTATCACAACAGAACACAACAGAAGTGAAGCCCTGTTGTTACCTATGTTGCTTGACCAGTGTCTAGTTCTGTCACTTGTCCTTGCCAGTTGGGGGTAAGGGGGGAGAGATGTGAGAAATATCTGAACTGTAGTTGAGGACTTTGTCAACTGTAGGAAAGGAAAAGCTGTACTAGAGAACAAAGAAGAAAAGAAAGGAATGTGAGGAGAATAAAATGAGTGAGAATAGAATCAGTGTAAAATTGGGTGCTGGATGGTCAGCACATACTCGATGAGATGAAGGATCTCTTTCGGTGCTGCGCCTGTCCATGATTCCATTATCTCAGAGCAAATATGATGGAGATAGAGAAATTGGGGAAAAGTGTGGAATCCTTCAAAGAAGCAGTAAAGATAGTTGACTGTGGTTAGTAATGGATCTTGGAGGCCAGCCTAACCTGTGAAATTGCCACTGGCTGCTGTGCTTCGAGTCTGCAAACTTTGCAGAGATTTGCCTCGCTAATATGATGAACTGAATTTCGAGGCTCCGGACCTATTCTGGGCTGCTCCAGGGATTTGGATCTAATGATTCAATTTGGATCGGAATGCTGTTGTTGTTGCTTGCTTTGATTGTTTATATGATTTGTTTTATGGGTTTTTTTTTCTTTATCTGTGGGCACAGGGGCAGGGGGTGGTTGGTCTTACTTTTTTTAAATTGGGTTCTCTCAGGTTCCTTGCTTTGCAACTGTTTGTAAGCAAACAAATCTCAAGGTTGTATAATTTATACATTCTTTGAATAAATGCACTTGGAAACATTGAAGTCTCTCTTTCAGATGAAGACAAGTGGAAGGAAAGCGTCAGATAGACTGAAAGTTTCAAGTTCTTGCAGCAAAAGTATTGTCATCAATGTACCACAGAGGAAAAAAAATATCAAGGGGACCTGAATAGGACTGAAACAAGCATTGTTTCATATATCCACAGACATGCATAGCTTCAAGTTTCAAAGCCACACCTTTGAGCTGGAGATAGTGCTGAAGTTGTTCAATGAAAGAACATCGTCAGCATGGCTAAATTGATGTGTTTGAGGAAGGGAACTGGTTCAAGGAAGAGCAGACAACCCCCTCTAATGTGAGATATAAAGCTTCTGTAACTGCTTTTGATGGAAAATGCAAAATGTACTGAATGAATGCAGGACAGAATTTGGTCAAGATGCAGTTAAAAATCCTAATAGCTCAGTATTATATTTTCATTTAATGACCATATTTTCTATAAAGTAATGACAAAGCAATGTAACTTTCAATTTATAAAATTTCCTGCCGCATAAGGCTTTGAGGCAAGGTACCTCCAAGTTTCTATTAGAACTAATACCTTGGCATGAGTTGCCACGATTAAACAAAGAGGAAGGGTTAAAAAAATACAACTGCTGAGGCTATCACTGCTCTTGAACTTATTAGAGAGACTGGTTAAAAATATGTCTCATTGTTTTATTTTATTGACAGGCACATGACTAGCCTAATCCCTGCTTTATGGTCGATGCATTAAACACAGATTTAAGGACTGCACATTGGTTTGTTGAAGCACATTTTGTTGTGGTTTGACAATACTTATATGGACTGTTAGTGATGGTGTTCACTGTGAAATGTATCTTTTTTTTGTGTTCCAGCTGTGACGGCTGAAATTTTGTGTTCACTTTGGTTCAGTGATAACTAACTGGGAGCACTCAGAGTTGGTAGGTTGTAAGTTCAAGGCCTACTCCAGAATCTTGAGCACTTCAATTTGTTTTCAAAAATTCAAAGTACATTTATTATTAAAGTATGTATGCAGTTAACAACTCCAAGATTTGTCTTCCCACAGCCAGCCACAAAATAAAGAAAACCATGGAACCTGTTTTAAAAAAAACTATCAAACCAGCAATGTGAAAAAAGAACAAATAGCACAAACGGCAAAAGATGAGCGAAAAACGCAGAATATAAAACATCAAATCACAAAACAAATGCTTTAATATTTATTTTTAAGTATTCTCCTAGATTATTGATTTTACTAAGTTCCAAATAATTGGAAAACATTTTCCCTCTCATTCTGAAAATAGAGAGCATCCATAAAATGTTGGCAGTCTGATTCAATTCACGTTTTCCCAAATTGTTCCTCAATACAATCTCCTGGTTAATTTGAGATTTTAAGAATATAATAAACCCTGTTGAAATACTCACTTGAGAACAAAATTATCCAAGATGAAATGATCTGGTTATTTCTGATCACCAACAGATTCTGCAAAAAAATTTAATAGTCTTTGAACCTGTACAGATAAAAAACAGTAAAGACCAACTTTGAGTCCATTTGGAAATAAATAACCACCCTTGTAAAGAACTGTGCAATACAATAAAGGACTTTGCCATTCCGGAGTTAATGCATTTTTACTCTGCCCTGAAGAAAAAGGAACTCCTACATGTGTACTACTTTTTATATAATCCTGCCTATATCTGGAATTAATCAGGATTACCTAGTCAAGGGGTTCCCAACCTGTTTTATGCCATGGACACCTAGGATCAATTGAGGGATCTGTAGACCCCAGATTGGGAATCCCTACCTGACCTAGACAATCTACACCATTACTTAAAGAAAAGTCAGCTGTTTTTCTAAGATAGACATTCCTGCCACACATGTGTCAATCAGTTATTGCAATTTCATTATTGAAAATGTATTCTCAGTTCCAATTATTTTATGCAATATTTGAATAAAGCCATGAGTTTTAACCAAAAACAAAATTCCAAACTTCAATAAGTTTTAACCAAAAGACTACAGATGCTAGAATCTGGAGCAACAAACGCTCAGTTGGAGGTACTGTGGGTTCCAGGTCCACGTAGTCACTTGCCTTACATTATCTTGCTGACCCAGCATCTGCTGATGTCCTGCAAAGTGGAGTGATCCACACGCGTGATACTAAACTGTGGGCAGCAGAGACATCAGCCTTGCCCATGGACTATCTGATCATCTGTCAGCAAATGGCTTTTCCAGTTTTTATATATCTCAGAGATGGTTGGAATAATAATAGTTAAATATGTTAAAAATTGATGAAAAATTCAAGATTTATAACAAAAAATGTTTAATTATATTGTAGAGAGCAAAATGAAATGGCAGGTGGGATGGGCACTTGAAATAATAGGCGATTTATTTAAAACTGGTGCGCACAAGGAGATCTGTCAAACTGATTTACCTGAGCGTGAATCTGGTAGAGCTTTCACATTCTCAGTTGACAAGATCAGCTGTAGAACTACATTTTGATAGCAAAATGGTGGCTGCAGAAAGACTTAATTAAGGAACAGACTCGGTCCTGATTACAGAATAAAAAGATTATCCACAGATCTAACAGTAAATCCAGTTTTCTATTACAACAACAATGGATACACTCTATAACGTAATTAGGGAAGTTCTTGAATCCTGGCTGGCATTGCTGCTGCATTCCACATTTCTATTTTTGTTTGCAATCCGATGTTACCATATTAGCACAACCCTCTTCACTATTTACTAGTTATTAGTCCTCACTATACTTTCCCCTATAACAATCAAAATAGGCCATTTGTCCCTTTGTGCTTGTTCCACCATTCTTTAAGATCAGGGCTGATATTTAAATTTGGTATCATTGTCTCTTGATTATCCAGATATCTAAAAATCTGCTGGTCTGTGTGTGTTAAGCTTACTCAATGACTGAGCCTCTGGAGCTCACGTACAGCACTGAAAGAGGCCATTCAGCCCATCTAGTCCATGCTGAAAGCCATTTAAACTGCGTACTGCCAACGACCTGCACTGGAACCATAGCCCTCTATATCCCTACTATCCATTTACCTATCCAGAATTCTCTTAAATGTTGAAATTGAGCTCGCGTAGATCACTTGTGCTGGCAGCTCATTCCACACTCTCATGACCCTCTGAGTAAAGAAGTTTCCCCTCATGTTCCCCTTAAACCTCACCTTTCACCCTTAAACCATGACCTCAGGTTGTGGTCTCACCCAAGCTCAGTAGAAAAAGCCTGCTTGCATTTACCATATCTATACCCTTCAAAATGTTGTATACATTTTTCAAATCTTCTCTCAATCTTCTATGTTCTAAAGAATACGGTCCTAACCTATTCTATCTTTCCTTATAATTCAGATCTCCCAGACCCAGTAACATACTCGTGAATTTTCTCTGCACCTTTTCAACCTCGTTTACATCTTTCCTATAGGTAGGTGACCAAAACTGCACACAATACAGTACTTCAAATTAGGACTCACCAACTTCAACGTAACATCCCATCTTCTGTATTCAATACATGGATTTATGAAGGCCAATGTGCCAAAAGCTTTCTTTGCTTCCCTATCTAACTGTGATGCCACTTTCAGCAAATTATGTACCTGTATTCCCAGATCCCTTTGCTCTGCCACACTCATCAGTGCCCTGTTCACTGTGTAAGACCCTGGTTGCTCCTGCTGAAGTGCAAAACCTTACACTTGTCTGCATTAAATCCCATCTGCTATTTTCAGCCCATTTTCCAGGTGATGCAGATCCCTTTGCAAGTCATAGTAGCCTTCCTCACTGACCATTAAACCCCCTGTTTTGGTGTTGCCAGCAAATTTGCTGATCCGGTTAACCACATTATCATCTATATAATTGATATAGATGACAAACAAAAAAGGACCCAGCACCGATCCCTGTGGCACACCATCAGTCACAGGCCTCCTGTCAGAGAGGCAACCCTCTACAACCACTGTGGGTGAAGGAATTTCATCTCAACTCTGACCTTAATGTCCAGCCTTTTGAGGCCATTACCCTTGGTTCTAGAACTCAGTCTGAGGGAAAATCAACTCCAATTTATCTTGTTAGGTTCTGTTTCAATAAGATCATCTCTCCTTCTATAATCGAAGGAATCTGTGAACCTTCGCTGCACTGCTTCCTTCAATGTTGCTTCTAGGGTGGGGAGACCTGACCTGTACATAGTATTCCGGATATAATCTCTACATAATTGTAGCAAGACACGCTTGAGCTCAAATATTGAAATAAAGAAATATGTACGGTTTGCCTTCCCAGTTGTTTTCATGTTAACTTTCTGTGTTTCATGTATGAGAATATTCAGACCCCTCTGAACACCAATACGTGTACTTTTCGATCATTCACTCTTCAAAAAATACTCCAACCTTTTGTATTTATTCTCCAAAACTGACTAATTTATATTTTCACATTATACTCCATCTGCCTGCCCTTGCCAATTCACTTAGCTTCTCTGTATCTCCCTCCAGCCTCTCTGCATCCTCCATATAGCCTACCTTACCATCTAATTTTGTTTCATAAACAAACTTAGATAAATTACACTTGATCCTTAATACAGAACTTTGATATAGATTGTGAACATCCGGCAATCAATAACTTGGCTCCGTTAGCACTGTTATTCATAGGATCTCAACCCAAACATGAATTATTTATTCCTATTGCAACACCTGTAATGACAGTAGCTCAGCAGTTGGCAATATCTACGAATGGAAATGGGTGCGTCAGGTTGAGGTCTTTCAACTGGATAATCCTTCTCTCTGTTTACTGTCCCATAAGCAACCTTTATTCATACCAGTGTATTGTCGCTAACACTATGCACTCCAGTTTTTCATTTAAAGACATATAAAACTTATAAGACATCTGTGTCATGGTGTTGTTGGGTCTTCTCCGGTTTCTGTTCTGCAGGTGGAAATGGATCAGATGCCATTGTATTTGCAAAGACTGCAGATGGCTATGAATGGTTGGGCACACTTCTGTGGTCATGAGGATAATCATCCAACTAAGAATATATTGAAAGATTGTTGGAACATCAAGAGTACTTTCCTTTACCTAGGGTAGATTTGACTCTTCGGTCGAACATGCCCAGAGGTAGTGATGACTCTATTATGCATCATCAATATCATGGAATGGTTCCAGCATTTACAGATGGTTCTAAAGACCCAGTGTCTCATAACGCCAGTGTAGCAGTCTATGACCCAGAGCTTCAGGTGTCAATTAGAAAAAGGTTATCTAATAAACTTTCAGTTTATACTATTGAAATGGTGGCAATCCTTCTTGCATTGCCATGGATAGGGGATGTACAGCCTAACCGTGTTGTCTGTTCTGATTCTTTCTCCGTATTGTGTAGTCTTAAGGTGGGTGTGTCTTGTAATCGTCCAGACATCTTGTGGAAAGATAGACAAACATTATTACAGCTGCAGTATTTAGGAGCGTATGTCTGCTTTTTGTGGATCCCAGCTCATGTAGGGGTGGAAGAAAATGAAGTAGTCAAAAGGCTGGCTCAACAATCTATGAAGGCAAGTGCTGTTGATACTGATATTCCACTAAGTAAGGGGGAGGCAAAGGTTTTAACTAAGGACCATGTTCTCTCAATCTGGCAGGGACTGTGGGATACACAATTGAAGGGGAAACGGTTAAGTGGAATACAGGAAAAGGTTACTCCACTTTGGAGGAGAGGAAGACCCAGAAGGGAAGTAATGAGAACTACTGGACCATACTGGTTTAAATGCCATAAGGTTCAGACTTGGTCAACATAGTTCAGGTGAAAGTAGACAGTGTCAACTTTCAGAGAAAGTCCCACATGTATTATTGGAATGTAGGGCATGTGAGTGGGTGAGAAAGCACACCTGGGAAGCAATATTGTTACTTTGGATAGCTTGGTGGGTTTATGGCAGGAGAGAAGTATGAGCAAGTATATAAATCTGTAAAACTTGTTGGGTAGTTTTATACAATTTAAGTCAATAGCATTGGGGTTTATATTTATAAGTCTTATCCTTATTAATGGTGTCATTTCTTCTTGGGGGTGGTGTTGGTGGTAGGTGTTACGGCCACTCTCCTGAATCCTCCTCACACTTCCGTTCAGTAGGTGGCGGTAATGCACTTTTTCAAAAACACTAGAAAATCTGCAGAAAACGCACACAAAATGCTGGAGGAACTCAACAGATGGGGTCCTGCTTGAAGAAGGGTTTCGGCCCGAAACGTCAAGCGTTTTCCCTTTTCCATAGATGCTGCCTGGCCTGCTGAGTTCCTCCAGCGTTTTGTGGATGCGCCTCGTTAGCTGGTCTGACGATAAAAAGCAACAAGAAGGTGGGGAATCCGACGGCGCTGGGACCCAGCGGAGCAGCCGCTGTAGGGTCGCATGCGCAGTAGGGAGATCTGCTGGCTGCCTGGCAGATGAACGCGGGCGGTAGGAAATGGGCCCGGGTAAGTGGGGAAGGAAGGGGAGGGGTGGTAGGAGGGTCTGGGGGCAGTTAAATCCGTGGGGCGGGGTGGCTATAGCAAAGTTGGTGGGCTGAGGAAAGAGAGTGAGGCAGGGGTCGAGGGAAATGTGAGGACTGCAGACTGGGGAGGCGAGGTTAGAGGTTTGGTAGGGTAGTGAAGAAACCGGGTGTATTTGGAGGATGTGAGGGATGGGGAGAATAAGAAAAAAGGTGCGAGTATAGTGGAAAGCAGGTTGGGTGGGAGAAGGAAAGAAGCGGGGATTTGTGCCATTAGAATACACCTCTAATTGATTTTAAGATTTCTTTGAGAAAATACACGTTCATGTGTCAACTTGCAGGTCCACACGGGACATCTGGACCCCACACCATGGTTCCATCTCATGACCCACTTGTGACAGATTATTAGAGGCTGCTGACACACGAGCAACTATTAAGAACTTCATTACAAAACGCGGCAACTCAGGAGAGACCTTCAGCGAAAATTTGAAATACTTTCATACCGACTGTAATTTTTTCGAATATGATTCAGGTAGTATGTAGGGATATGTTTTATTTGTATCTATTAAATAGAAAAACAGAAAATGGCATCACAGTGTTAAGAATGACAGCGTTTACACAGTACATTGTGGGGGGCGGGGGGAGACTTTTCATTGATCCATGGCTGAAATAATTACTTATCAAGGATGGTACAGTAGTATAGACATTTAGACCTTCGGCATCATCACTGACCTCTCCATTAAAAGGTCAGAAGTGAGGATGTGTTTTTGATTTTACCAATGTTCAATTTCACTTCACAACTGTGGGTAATTACATAGTCTATACCTGCATGCAGTAAAATCTAGATGAGATACAAGCAGTTAATAATTCCAATAATGTTCAATGGCATTACTAACGTTGAACTCTTCCCATCTGACATTCTGAAGGAGCAGAAGATTAACTGGAATAGTCACAAAGGTTATGCCTGCTAAACCAGGTTAGAGGCTGTGTGTATTGCAGTTACTCTCCAGGTGTGCTAATGTCTTTCCATTATCTGTATGTTGAGACTACTCTTGACATTCTCGAATGAATGCAGCAGCAGCAAACATAGAGCTCTACACCATTTGGGAGAAAACGGCTTGCTTGAGTGGCAGCCATTACTTCACGCTAAACACTACTTTCTCCCTCTTGGCACACTGAGGGTTTGGTGAATACCATCAACAGCAGTCTCAGTGCTTCCCAAATCCTCCCAATTTCTACCACCCAGGTGAATGAGAACTCTACCACAAGCAATTTCCTCTTTAAATTCTGGCACTGATCATTTTCTCACTCTAGTGTTCAACTGCTGGAACAGTCTATCCGTATGGGGTGCAGACTTAGCAATTTACCACCACCTTATCAAGGTTAATTAAACATGTGCAATAATTATTTGCAATGCCCACATCTGGTGAATGAATTTATTAAAAGAAAGCAACTGAAGACAAGCTGTGACTTTAATCACTGAAAATTGAAAATGTATAATCAGATTTATTTTCATGAATTTTTTGTTTTGTAGCATCAGTACAAAGCAGAGACATAAAATTAATACAAATTACAGAAGTAACTGCTGTAAAATAGAATAATGAAGCTTGTGGGTTCATGGACCACTGAAACTGCTTCTGAATTGTTGCGTGCGAGTCTTTGTTCCATTGCTCAAAACTGGAGGAGTAGACATTCTGAAGTGTTGCTGGGCTACAGAAAGTTAACACAAGATTCTGCAGATGCTGGAAATCTAGAGCAACACACACAAATACTGGAAGAGCCCTGCACCTCCTTCCTCTTCTCCACCACCTTATTCTAGCTTCTGCCCCCTTCCTTTCCAGTCCTGGTGAAGAGACTCGGCCTGAAACATCAATTGTTTATTCCCATTCAGATGCAGCCTGATTTACCAGCTTCCTCCAGAATTTTGTGTGTGTTGGTCTAGAGGAAGTTACAATTAGGGATGACTGAGATTTGGAATGATCTTAACAGTTTTACATTCCTAGTATTTTATAAGAACAGGAGGAGGAGGAGAAGACTCTACAGCTCAGCATGCCTATTCAGCCAATCAATAAAACCCAGTTTTTGCTGTTTGGATCTTTGGCCTTCAATGAGTGTGATAAATAAATGTGAGGTAGGATGCAGTCTGTAGAGAAAAATGGTGGCGCACTCATGCTATGGGTAGTGTACTGACAGAGGTATATTTCTGATCTCAACTACATGGAGTTAGCACAATGCCCTGCCACATAGAACCATAGAAACTACAGCACAGAAACAGGCCTTTTGGCCCTTCTTGGCATCCCAAAGACAAGATGGCTATTAGGCTAATTGGTCTCTGTTGATTGTCCTTTGGGTAGATCACTACTGGGAGAATCATGGGGATGTTAATAGGCATATGAAAGAGAAAATATTACAGAGAAATAAGGGGGAAATGGGATTGCTGTGGGAGCTGGCATAGATTTGATGGGCTGAATGGTTTGTGTCATAAGGAAATATGAAGATGTATTACTTTATAGAAGGCTGTTCTGAATTTTGGACTTTCTACTTGTTCTGCTACACATTTTCATTTTTCTTAAGTGAAGAACATTTGGTGTGGTTGTATGGAAAGCAAAACATGCTATAGGTACCGTGTGGTGTTAATATTGAGCGCCATTAATTTCATGGAGGGCTGTAATCGTAACTGAAGTCTTAATTGCTCTGATATATCCAATGTAAAATGGTACATATGCGATAGTTAATTACGTGGTTTGAATTATGTTTTGCCAAATGATGTACTATTGTATCTAATAGGGCAAAGATTATCTTGTGACAGGCTTTGATTACAGGGAAACTTAGTAATTAACCAGGAGCTCTGTGCCATTGGTGTAAACTATATTGTTGATTCTGTTCTGCATACTTGTAGCCAAGGTGAATGACAAACTCACTAGATAGCTTTAAAACAGAAATGGACCCTGGGGAAATGGGGCACAAGACACTGATGTGCTATTAGGTGTTAGGTACATTAGCTGCTTTACTTTAAGCCAAACACACAATTGGAAATAAATAAACTAACAATCCTGTAAATTCATTTTCTTTCAGATTTATAGCTAGAATTGCCTTATTTTTCTCTTACTCCCCCTTCCCTCCTGACTTTAATTTCCTCGAGCATATAATTGTTGCAAGTTTCAGTGTATTTTTGGGCTGTAGAGGACCTAATCACATGATAATGAAACTAATAAAGTCTACTATCATTACAGCAGGGCTTCCCAACCTCTTTAATGCTGTGGACCCCCATCATTAACTGAGGGGTTTGTGGACTCCAGGTTGGGAACTGCTGCATTACACTGAAATTGATGGCAACAATAATTTAGAAATATTCCCTTAAAATCCTTCCTGGTTTACTGCCTAATAATTCTTCAACATTCGTAGTTGATTGCATGTCAACCTTCTTGATGATGCCATAGATCCCTTAAAATGGCTGCCTGGTGACAACTCCATGACTTGCATCATTAGATCTTTGATAGCTTTCCTCATCACCAGCAAGCACCATTATTCTGGCCTTTGTAGTCCATCCTCACCAAGGTGTACCAAGCACACATTTTCAGTAGAAGTCACTGATTTTTCCTTTCCTGATCCTGGAGATATAGCATTGCCTTACACTAGGGAAATTGTATGGCCATCAGAAATCGTACCGAGTTCTACTTCCAAGTTCTGAATTGATCAGGCTGGGGTTAAACCGGTGGGTTGCTGGAAGGGCCAAGAAGGGTCTATTCCACCCTGTTTCCCTAAATAACAAAAAATACATGCTTAGACTGCAGGAATAATGAAGTGGCAAATCTCAAGGCAGGAACAATAATTGCACATGCATTCTGATTAGTTTTGCCTAGAACAATGCAAGGTCTTTATACCGTTGGTTAGTGGGAGGATAGAGAGATAACCTGTTGAAACAATCAGTTATAAATTTAAACTGTTCAAGGTCGTTTACTGGTGGTAACGTCAGCTGTAACATTACACTGCCGCTTATTAATTGGGGGAATAGGGACTTAATTCAGGAGAACAATGAGTGTGTAAGAGAGACGAGTCTTTCTTGAAAAGACGAATGTTTTCATTTTGTATCAGTGAGAGATAAGAACCTTATTGCTCAAACTTTCCTTCTAGTATCAACATTTTATTGTTTCCTATCTTGCTCATTTTAATGATCTTTTAAGGCTTATCTAGGAAAAGAGGAACGTAACTTTCACAAACCCGTAACTCAGTGTCGAAATGCAATCGAAGGTTTTAACCATAAATAAATGCTTCGTCCCAGTTTCCCGCGGGATCAATAAAGTATGACTATGTCTTAGAAATACGTACTTTCCAGTGAGACATCATGTGGATGGCTTACAATCAATAAAACGTAATCTGTTTTAACTCATCCTTTTCCTTACAGTGGGAATAAAATGATGTTTTTTATTGGGTTTTTTTTTCGAAACAAAAATCACGCTTTTTACTATTTCAGTTGTTGGCGTGGCATTGAGGAAATCCGGATGTTTAAATGACATCGCGAGAAATTTTAAGGACGTGTTGGTCTCTCCGCGGCGCTCATTTCAACACTGCAATTACCCTACACTTTCGAGACGCCCGCGGGACCTTTTGCAAGGCTACGAACGCAATGCACCAGCCGGTTGACGATTGGAGATTTGGTGCCTGAAAGGGGTCGACTATCTCTCTCGGAACGTTTGTTTGGAATCGGGGTGTGAAATAGAAAATGGAAGAGCATCTCGGCTCTCTACAGCTGTTCGCCCTACCTGTCAGCAAGCTGGCTTCTTGGATAGCAGCAGTAGCAATGATTTTTGGCGGTGTGTTGCCTTACATTCCTCAATATAGGGACATTAAACGGACCCAGAATTCAGAGGGATTCTCCATCTACGTTTGCCTGGTGTTACTTGTGGCTAATATATTAAGGATATTGTTTTGGTAAGTGTACACGAAACTTTACCAAACTTTCTTACACTCGAGTTAATCGCACGAATCCCCTATTTTAACCCTTTACTCTAACACTGCGCATGTTTAATTTGATGACTGTGGTTTTGGATACCGATGAATACGGCAATTTAACCTTAGAATCGTGAAGTGTGATGTCCTAGTGACTTTAATTGATAAAGAATTTACCTGTGCTTTCAGGAAGTTAGTGTGTACGTTTCACAATGCCGCCTAGGCCAAGGGGATTGTGATTTATTGTACACGTGTGAACATTATTTTGTCTGGATTATACATGGATCATAATTGGATTATACGTTGTAGTTTCATAGATGTGGGTGCGCAAAGTAATAACGAGTTATTCAGCACCACAGTACAGAAAAGGGCCCTTCGGCCCGTCTAGACCATGCAGAAATATTTTGCCTAGTCCCATTGACCCACACCTGGACCATAGCCCTCCTTACCCCTCCCATCTATGTACTTAGCCAAACTTCTGTTAAATGTTGCAATCAACCACTTCCACTGGCAGCTTGTTCCACATTCGCACCACCCTCTGAGTGGGGAGGTTCCCCCTCGGGTTCCCCAAGTATTCCACATTTCACCCTTAACCTATGACCTCTAGTTCAAGTTTCACCCAACCTCAATGAAAAAAGCCTCCTTTCATTAACCCTCTCTGTACTGCTCATAATTATATATACCTCTATCAAATCCTGTGCTACAGGGTCGGGGTGGGAGATTCCCTGCCTATTTGGCCTTCCCCTATAACATACAGTATATCCTCAACATCATTGTATTTTTTTCTGTCCGCTTTTAATCTTATTGATACCTTTCCTGTAGGTAGATGACCAGAATACAACACAATACTCCAGATTTGTCCTCACCAATACCTTATACAAGTTCAATATAACGTCCCATCTCCTGTACTTAATACATTGATTATGAAGGGCAATATGCCAAAAAATCTCTTTACAACCCTATCTACCTGTAACGCCGCTTTGAAGGATTTATGGATCCATATTTCCAGATCCTTTTGTTCTACCACACTCCTCAATGCTTTACCATTCATTGTGTAAGTACTATCATAGTTTGTCCTCCCAAGGTGCATCACCTCACACAAGTCTGCATTAAATTTCATCTAACCATTTATCAGCCCATTTTTCCAGCTGGTCCAGATTGCACTGATAGACTTTGTCATTGTCCACTACACCGGCTGTCTTTGATGTCATCTGCTGATCCAGTGTACCAGATTATGATCCAGATATAGATGACAAACAACAATGGACCCAGTATCAATCGCGGTGGCACACGACTAGTCACAGGCCACCAGTCAGAGAGGCTACCATTTACCATCATTCTCCTGCTCCTCCTGTGAAGCCAATGTCTAATCCAATTTACTGCCTCATCTTTGCTTTTCTTTTGCTCTCTATATGTCTGTAGAAACTTTTGGGATCCTTCTTTAACTTTGTCTGCCAGAGCAACCTCATGCCTTTTAGTCTCCTGTTTTCCTTAAGTGTTTTCTTATATTTCTTGTACTCATTTGTTCCTTGCTGCCTATATTTTATATTCACATTTTTATTTGTTTTTGCACTATTAATTTAACATGCGTATACTGTATATTTATTTTAATTTTTTTCTGTATTTATCATGTATTGCATTGTACTGCTGCTGCTAAGTTAACAAATTTCACAACATATACCCGTGATATTAAACCTGATTCTGTTAAACTGCTTCTTAACCAGGGCCTCAATATCCCTCGAATCCAAGGTTCCCTAAACCTGCTAGACTTGTCTTTTAAGCAACACACATCAAAGTTGCTGGTGAACGCAGCAGGCCAGGCAGCATCTGTAGGAAGAGGTGCAGTCGACGTTTCAGGCCGAGACCCAAACGTCGACTGCACCTCTTCCTAGAGATGCTGCCTGGCCTGCTGCGTTCACCAGCAACTTTGATGTGTGTTGCTTGAATTTCCAGCATCTGCAGAATTCCTGTTGTTTGAGACTTGTCTTTTATTCTGTCGGCAACATGCAGACAAATCAAAATCCCACTTTTGAAGGCCACTCATTTTCCAAGCTTTGCCTGACAAAAGACCTATCCCAATCCACACCTGCCTGGCCCGAAATGTCGACTGTACCTCCTCCTATAGATGCTGCCTGGCCTGCTGCGTTCACCGGCATTTTTTGTGTGTGCTGCCAAAGTTGGCCTCGGATGGTTATGCGCAAAATGTAGACAAATGGACTAGTTCGGGAAGACATACTGGTTGACATAGCTGAGTTGGGCCTAAGAGACTGCTTCTGTGCTGTAAACTCTTTGACTTTATTTTCTTAAATAGCATGTAAAATGAGTTAGATCGCAGATTACCCATGATGCGATTGAATGGTAAAACAGATTTGGGTTAAAGGCTCTTCCTGTTTCTTTAAAATGAACATGATAAAATAAGTGGCCAATATTTTACTACCATGATAATCTTGCTGATAAATACCATAAATTTAAGCTGTTCTATTCGTCAATTTTTCACTATGGGTTCTCATCAGTCTGCTAAAAATGCCCCAGAATTTTCTGAATGTTCCTTGAGGGGGTGGCACTTGGCACTGAGGGTCTAGGCCCAGTGTTGCAGAATCAGCAATTTTTGCAGTATGTATAGCCACAGACATTACGCAGAACGCATGCGTAAGATCCCTACTTACAGTTAACATTTTTTGTAGCTTGAGAAATTCAAAAGCAGTAAGTATCTGGTACATTCAAAACTAGAAAATTGAAGTATGTGTTAGTCTTGGAATCAGAATGATGATTTTTAGGTTACTTACAAGTTAAACAGAGCCACTGCATCACACCTGCAGTGACCCAGATTCTATTCTATTCTGTTCTGTCTGTGTGGAGTTTGCACATGCTCTCTGTGACCATGTGGTTTTCTCCTGGGCTCTCCAGTTTTCTCTCACAATCCAAAGGCACATTGTTTAATAGGTTAATTGAACACTATAAATTGCCCCTGGTATAGGTAGGTCTGTGGAAGGAGAATTAAGGTTGAATTGATCCACACATGAGTGGAAGTGGGTTGCAGAGAACCAAGTGGGTGAATGTGTTTAATGGGATCGCTCTGATAGCTAGTGTATACTTGATAGGCCAAATGGCTCCCTCCTATTTCATGTGAAATGTGAGGTAAATTGAAGTAACTCTGAGGTAAAATGAGGCAAATATGAAATTCTTAGTGCTGATGACCTGATATAAAAAAAATATTTCCTGGTTCTGGATGTGACTGGCCACCCCTAGTTTCCTTTTAAAGGTGGAAGTGGACTGTGCAATCCTTCTGGTTAAAGTTATTCCTATGATGCTGTTGGACCTCATCCACTGGGCTGTTTTCCCATTGATTTAAGTTTTGTAGTTCTTCGATGCTACAGCCAGACAAATGCTAACGGAAGGTTACTCACTCTTGCCTCACCTCTAGAATTCATGTTTGGATCAAAGAAGTAGTGAGGTCTGAAGTTAATGAGCAGTTTATTGGTGAGTCAGTAAGAAGTATGACCAGTATCCATGGAAGAAGGCTGGTTTCCTAGATGTGCTGAGCTGTACCTACAACTCTGCCGTCATGGGCAAAACAGTTTCCATACCAAGCCATGCTGCATCCAGACAGGATGCTTCCTATGGTACATCAATTAAAAATTGGTGAGGGTTGACAGGGATGTGGCAAATTTCTTTAGCTTCCTGAGGAAGTAGAGATATTGGTGAGGTTTTTTGGCCGTGGTATCTATGGGTGGACCAAGACAGGCTATTAGTGATGTAAATTCCCTGGAACTTGAAGCTCTCAACCTTGGCACCATTGATATGGATGAGCGTGTGCACTGCCCAACCTCTTTCTCCCCCCAAAGGTCAATGATTAACTTTTGTTTTAACACTGAGGACAAGGTGTTGTCATGACGTCATGTTACCTGGTGCTCTATCTCCTTCCAACACTCTGACTCAGTATTATTTGACATATGGCTCATTATGGTGTTACATGTTATATAACTGAGCAACTTTCCCCATTGTCAGGTAGAGCTTATCTAGAGGTATAGCTAGCTATTGAGTGCGTCTTCAATACTACCGTGCCTATAAAAAGTATTTCCTCTCCCTCCCCTCCCCCCCCAAGAAGTTTTCATGTTTTATTGTTTTACAACATTGAATAACAGTGGATTTAATTTGGCTTTTTTGACACTGGTCAACAGAAAAAGACTTGTATGTCAAAGTGAAAACAGATCATTACAAAATGTTCAGTAAATCTTGTGTTTATTCTGTGGGAGCCACGGAACTTTTTTTTTGCTTGAATGCTGACTACTTGCGAAGTGGAAAGCATTAGAAATAACTCCAGTTTTCTGACACTAAATGCCAGGCCTGTCTCTAAACAGCAATTTTAATTTGTTTTTGCAACATTACAACAGTTTCTTCACGGACATTTTCTCAAGGTAAACAGTCAATTGGCTCAAATTGTTTAGCAGTATGTTACAATACAGTTTGATACAATTTGTAGCATAGGAGTTGGTATCTTTTCCCATTATATTGATAGTAAGTGCTTTTGACTTGCCATTAATTGTCCAGAATTTACTGGCGAACTAAAATTACTGAATGCCCTATTAATGAAACATCAGATTTGAAGTGGCAAGCTAGCATTACGCACTTCAGCATACATCAATATGTCTGAACAGTCACATATGCTAATGTGCATAATAGTAGCCTGCCAGTATTATGGCGGGCTAGTAATATTGCCATGTTATTACAAAAACTCACAGTGAGTCCCCTTGGTTAGCATAGGATTTCAAAGTCAAGTTTAATTTGAGTTGTATAGAAACAATACAAATTTTAAATCGATAAAGGATCTGATTGGTAGGGGTTGCAAGCTAAATTGTATGTGACCTGTCAGAATTAGAATTGAAAATACACATCGACTAAGATGTTAACTGTCCTGTGCTATCACCAGTGGGATCATCAGTTGATCTGCCACCTGTCTTCAGGAGTTTTGGCCCACTTATGATCAAGACTCCCTCGAGGTGGTGGGCCAGCAGTGCTAAAGCACCACCTCCCACTGATGAGCTCAAAAACTTGGCATCTGCCTCTATCAGAGTTGTTGGTCGCTTCCATCCAACAGATAGTCTACTCTTCAGGTGTCTATGCACCTACTGAAGGGTTTGCAAAAGATGAATACACTGTCTGACTATCCGCCCCTCTGGATGTACTTGGTCCACACCCATGATGATCCTGTCTCTGCTGCCCTGCTGGTTGACTTGATCTTTCTTCTAGTGAAGCCAAGGTCACGCAGCCATTTCTGGAAAGTGAACGCAATAAAGCCATGGCAACCTGCTTCGATTGGATAGCATGAGACCTTCCACCCTCTGTCTCTGCACTCTGATCTTAATTCTGCATACTTGGTTAACTTGCGCTCATGGGCTGCATCGATGTTGTCTTCCCAGGGGACTGAGTTCACCAGTAACCACTTCCCTACTGGTGTCAGACCATACGATTATATCTGGACGCAATGTGGTGAAAGCTATTTGCTCCGGGAAACTGCCTTTCCCATCCAGGTCAGCCTTGACACACCAATCATTGGCTGAAGAAAGTATACATCCATGCTTGGTGTGCTAACTTAATATTTCATAATGGGAAATGTAGTACTATTCAACAGAACATGCCATGTTGTAAAGCTGTTTATTTTAATTAATTGTTTAAGATATTGTGGGTCTAGTGTCTCAGCAACCAGTGCAGTTGATGCCTTATTTAAAATTTACCAACTTGGGAATTAACTGGGAAACTTTCTGGTACCAATCCTACATGTCACTGACAAATTGCTGTCACTCACAGAGAGGTTGAGAAATCTTGCATAACCACTGAATTTTAATGAACGAGACATGCGAGAGCTCTTAAAAAATTATAAAAGGATTTAATCAGCTGAATGTAAAGAGCATACTACCGCTTGAATCCCTAACCCTAACAAATGAAGAAGAAACTCCCTCACTTAGAGAATATTTAGAGTGTGGAGTTTACTTCCATATGGAAAAAGTAAAGTTGGTGTAACTTCCATTTAGGGAAGTTGGGAAAACAAAGAAGAAAATGAATACAAATAATGTAGTGGTCAATGCTGGTGGGATAAAGTGAAGAAGACTGGCGGGTGGTTTGTGTACGGTAGAGAGAGACTGGCATACAGCAGTTAATGCTGTCATCCATAGTGAGTGGAGCCCTAGCTACGTATCAGCTATTCCTGCACGTCTTCTTTCATACCCTTGCCTCCTGGACAGAACAAGGATTCTCCTGTCGTCACTTTCCGTTCACTAGTCTTCGCAGTGAACAGGTTGCCTTTTCCAGTTTCTGCTGCTTTCAAAGAGTGGCATGTGGCACCACCACGCACATCATCCCCACCCCTCCTCTTTTGAAGGGACTATTCTGTTCATGACTCCCCAGTCTGTTCTTTATTACAGCACTTTCCTATGCATCTGCAAGAGATGCAACACAACGTCCTTTCACCTTTTCACTTCCTGCCTTCCAGGGACCCCAAAAAGTCCTTCTAGGTGAAGCAGAAATTCACTTGTTCTGATGTTCTGCATTCAGTGTTCATATTGTGGTCTTTATATTGGAGAAACCATTGGGTTATTTCTTTGTGGAGCACCAACATTACTCAAGTTCAGTGTCCACAGTGATAAATCTGAACTTCTGTTACCTCCAAGCTAATTCCTCCCTTGCACCAACAACCTCCCACCCCCCAGACCTGTCGATCTGTGGTCTGTTTCACTATTATTACAGGCCCGTTGTAAGCTTCAGCAGTAGCTCCTAAACTTTGACCCAATCTCTGATGGAAATACTAAATGAAAACAGAAAATGCTGGAAAATACAGCACTATAGAAAGAGAAACTGAGTTGGTGTATTGGGTTGAAGACCCTTTGTCAGATCTTGTGCATCAGAATGCATGAAGCTTTAATTCTGGAGCGATAAGTCATTGTTCTTCATCAATAGTTTTCTATCATAAGAGTGGATATAATCTCTGATGACTGGTCAGTGTTCAATTTCATTAGTAACACAGAAAATGAAGCACAGAGCAGACATGGACAGACATTAGCAGAACAGGCCATTTTAGACTGGGTATTGAGCAATGAGGAAGGATTAGTTAGCAATCTTGTCGTGCGAGGTCCCTTGGGTAAGAGTGACCATAATATGGTGGAATTCTTCATTAAGATGGAGAGTGATATAGTTAATTCAGTAACAAAGGTTCTGAACTTAAAGAAGGGTAACTTTGAAGGTATGAGACGTGAATTAGATAGACTGGCAAATGATACTTAAAGGGTTGACGGTGGATATGCAATGGCAAGCATTTAAAGATCGCATGGATGAACTACAACAATTGTTCATCCCAGTTTGGCAGAAGAATAAACCAGGGAAGGTAGTGCACCTGTGGCTGACAAGAGAAGTTAGGGACAGTATTAATTCCAAAGAAGAAACATACAAATTAGCCAGAAAAAGTGGCACACCTGAGAAGTGGGAGAAATTCAGAGTCCAGCAGAGGAGGACAAAGGGCTTAATTAGGAAAGGGAAAAAAAGATTATGAGAGAAAGCTGGCAGGGAACATAAAAACTGACTGTAAAAGCTTTTATAGATATGTGAAAAGAAAAAGATTGGTTAAGACAAATGTAGGTCCCTTACCGTCAGAAAGAGGTGAATTGATCATGGGGAACAAGGACATGGCAGACCAATTGAATAACTACTTTGGTTCTGTCTTCACTAAGGAGGACATAAATAATCTTCTGGAAATAGTAGGGGACAGAGGGTCCAGTGAGATGGAGGAACTGAGGGACATTCATGTTAGTAGGGAAGTGGTGTTAGGTAAATTGAAGGGATTAAAGGCAGATAAAGTCCCCAGGACCAGATGGTCTGCATCCCAGAGTGCTTAAGGAAGTAGCCCAAGAAATAGTGGATGCATTAGTGATAATTTTTCAAAACTCTTCAGATTCTGGATTAATTCCTGAGGACTGGAGGGTGGCTAATGTAACCCTGCTTTTTAAAAAAGGAGGGAGAGAGAAACCGGCGAATTGTAGACCGGTAAGCCTGACATCAGTGGTGGGGAAAATGCTAGAGTCAGTTATCAAAGATGTGATAACAGCACATTTGGAAAGCGGTGAAATCATTGGATAAAGTCAGCATGGATTTGTGAAAGGAAAATCATGTCTGACAAATCTCAGAATTTTTTGAGGATGTAGCTAGTAGAGTGGATAGGGGAGAATGAGTGGATGTGGTATATTTGGATTTTCAAAAGGCTTTTGACAAGGTCCCACATAGGAGATTAATGTGCAAACTTAAAGCACACGGTATTGGGGGTATGGTATTGATGTGGATAGAGAATTGGTTGGCAGACAGGATGCAAAGAGTGGGAATAAACGGGACCTTTTCAGAATGGCAGGCAGTGACTAGTGGGGTACCGCAAGGCTCAGTGCTGGGACCCCAGTTGTTTACAATATATATTAATAACTTAGACGAGGGAATTAAATGCAGCATTTCCAAGTTTGCGGATGACACGAAGTTGGGCGGCAGTATTAGCTGTGAGGAGGATGCTAAGAGGATGTAGGGTGACTTGGATAGGTTAGGTGAGTGGGCAAATTCATGGCCGATGCAATTTAGTGTGGATAAATGTGAGGTTATCCACTTTGGTGGCAAGAACAGGAAAATAGGTTATTATCTGAATGCTGGTCGATTAGGAAAAGGGGAGGTGCAACGAGACCTGGGTGTCATTGTATACCAGTCATTGAAAGTGGGCATGCAGGTACAGCAGGCGGTGAAAAAGGCGAATGGTATGCTGGCATTCATAGCAAGAGGATTCGAGTACAGGAGCAGGGAGGTACTGCTGCAGTTGTACAAGGCCTTGGTGAGACCACACCTGGAGTATTGTGTGCAGTTTTGGTCCCCTAATCTGAGGAAAGACATTCTTGCCATAGAGGGAGTACAAAGAAGGTTCATCAGATTGATTCCTGGGATGGCAGGACTTTCATATGAAGAAAGACTGGATCGACTAGGCTTATACTCCCTGGAATTTAGAAGATTGAGGGGGGGATCTTACTGAAACGTATAAAATTCTAAATGGATTGGACAGGCTAGATACAGGAAGATTGTTCCCGATGTTGGGGAAGTCCAGAACGAGGGGTCACAGTTTAAGGATAAAGGGGAAGCCTTTTAGGTCCGAGATGAGAAAAAACTTCTTCACTCAATGTGGTGAATCTGTGGAATTCTCTGCCACAGGAAACAGTTGAGGCCAGTTCATTGGCTATATTTAAGAGGGAGTTAGATATGGCCCTTGTGGCTAAAGGGATCAGGGGGTATAGGGAGAAGGCAGATACAGGGTTCTGAGTTGGATGATCAGCCATGAGCATACTGAATGGCAGTGCAGTCTCGAAGGGCCGAATGGCCTACTCGTGCACCTATTTTCTATGTTTCTATTGACACTATTAAACCTGCGTGAATAAGTAACAGTTAACTTGTTTTTGTCCTATTGATGCCAAGCAAGGATTGGGTCCAGCAAGACTACTTCTAACCACTTGCTTTTGATTTTCAATAATACTACCAACACGGAGTCCACCACCCTCAACTTCTTGAAGGTCACGATTCACTCAAAATCAAGCATTGTGGCAGTACTGTAACTGCAAGTGCAGATCAAAGACTGTGTGCCCCGTAACAAATGACTGTCCTTCTGACTCCTGGAAGCCTTTCCACCGTCAGCAAGCCACAAGTTAACAGTGTGGTGGAATGCTCACCAGTTATCTGGAAGAGTGCAACTCCATCACCAATTGAGAAGTGTGATACCACTCAGACGAAGTCACTTGTTTGATTGGGAATTTATCCACCACCTTGAATATTCATTCCCATCACGTCCAGCACACATTGCTAGTGTTTCCATCTTCCTGAGTTAGTTGCCTAGACTACTCCAATAAGACCTAACCAGTGATTCTACCACCTGAGAAGTCAAGTGTACTGGGTTCATGGGAATGCCTCGAAGTTCCACACCAATCTGACCAGGAACAACCGTTACAGTCACTTATATGCATGGTTTTGTAAACTCGCGAACAACCCCTCTGTGGATATAAATATTCCTAGGAACATAAGGCAACATTACAGGAGCAAATTAACAACAGACGCTGTTTACTATAGTTTGAGTAATTGGGATTGATTACTTCGGGGTCCCTTGCACTATCCAGACTAAATAAGTTGTTTAAATGGGGCAAAGAACTTTCTCACCATCCACTGCTGAAGTAACAAACTAGCACAAATAGTGCTCATAGTGGTAATATTATTAGTGAATATTAAGCTTATTAATGTTAAATTATTTATTATACTTTAAAAAACATTCTGTAGGTAGTAGTTAAAAATGGAATCCTAGTTACTGAGTTTGGAGCCATTTCTGGATTGTAAACCCTATGTGATTTGAGGCTGTAGTGTATTACCATTTCTTTATGGCTGACTCTAAATCTTGAACTGCCTGCTTAACAATTTTGTTGGGAGCATCTTTACCAGAATGATTACAGCAGTTCTTTCTTTCAGGCAACTGGGGATGGGCAATAACTAATGACTTTAATATTTGCATCCTGTTAAATAGAAAGGTGCATAATAGTTTGAAGTTGGCACCATTAACGCATTTGAGGGAAGACATTGTACATGAGGCAGAGGGGAATGGAGGCCCAAAATTACCTGTTCTTTTTTGAGATGAAAATAGTTTGTACAGTTCGAAGTGTGAATCTAATACTTTCTCTGCTTAAGGTTTGGAAGGTACTTTGAGCCACCCCTCTTGTTACAAAGTATTACCATGATCATTACCATGTTAGTGATGTTGAAGCTATGTACAGCTGTCCGAATGACCAATGAACACACGACACGACGCCGTGCCTTTTCAGGTTAGTGTTACTGTAATAAAATGGTGGTAGTCAATAATATAAGTACTTTATTGATCCCGAGTGGGAAATTACAGCATCACCATTTAAAAACACTTAGCAATAATAATTAATAATAAATATAAACTAAAAAAGTACAGATTAAAATGCACAATAATTTACTAATGTGCAATAATAATGTAGGAAATAATAAAACAGAGATCATTGTACTATGATGTGTGTTCTCCCGTTGCACAGAGATGAACTGTTGTATATGATTACTGCATTTGATAGTGTATTTGTTTTATCATGAAAAATATTTTGTGTAACAAATTTAATTGAAAGCAGCAATTTAAATAAACTTGTACTTCTATTAAGTTTTAACAATGTTTTAATTTTAGTTCCTGATTCCATAATGATTTAATCACACATTGGGTAGGGAGGAATTCATTTTGAATAAAATGCTTGCCTTATCTAGCCCATCTGTGTATTTGTAGTTAACACACTTGCTGTGAGGTCATTGGATGTGTAATTTAGGCAAATAATTTAAATCAACTACCAAGACATGAAAAGTATGAAGTTTTATTATTAACTTAAACACAAGAGGTTCTACAGATGTTGGAAATCTTGAGCAACACACACAAAATGCAGGAGGAACTCAGCAAGTCAGGCAGCATCTGTTGAGGAAAATAAACAGTTGATGTTTTGAGCTGACTCCCTTCAACAGGACTGGAAATGTGAAAGGTGCAGAAGCAAGAATAAGACAACTGGGGGAGGGGAAGGAGTACAGCTGGCAGGTGATGTATGTGAGACCAAGTGACGGGGAGGTGGAAGGGTGGGGAAGATGGGATGAAGTGAAAAGCTGGGAGGGGATAGGTGGAAGAGGTAAACGGCTGAAGGAAGAATCTAACAGTACAGTGGAGCATGGAAGAAAGGGAAGGAGGAGGGGAACTAGAGGGAGGTGATGGCGAGGTGAGGGATGAAAGGGTAACCTGAATGGAAATGGAAAAGTGGGGGTGGGGGGGAGAAATTACTGAAGCTTAGAGAAATTGATGTTCATACTATCTGGTTGGAGGTTCGCCAGACAGAATGTTAAGTGTTGCTCTTTCAATTTGAGTTTGGCCACATTATAGCAGTAGAGGAGGCCATGGACAGGCATATCAGAATGGGAATTGGGATTAAAATGGGTAGCCGCTGGGTACCCTGCCTTTTGTGGTGGAACGAGTGAAGGTGCTTGACTGAGCAGTCCCCGAATCTGCATTAGGCCTTGCCAATGTAGAGGGGACCGCACAGGGTTCACTGAATATAATAGATGACCTGACCTGACAGACTTGCTGGTGAATTGTCACTTCTCCTGTAATGACTGTTTAGGGCCTGAACGGTGGTGAAGAAGGAGGTGTATCCAGCACATTATTCTCCGTAACTTCTGACATCTCGAATGGGATCCTACCACTAACAACATCTTTCCCTATTCTGCCTACGTGACTCTGTGTGATCCCCTTGTCCACTCATCGCTCCTCACTGATCTCCCTTCTGGCACTTATCCCTGCAAGCATAGCAAGTGCAACACTTGCCCCGATACCTCCTCCCTGACTACCATTCAAGATGCTTCTCTTTTACATTGGTGAGACCAGACGTTGACTGGGGGAAACCACTTCATCAAGCACCTTTGCTCTGTCTGCAGCAAAAGGCAGATTCTCAGTGGCTAACCATTTCAATTCCTTTTCCCATTCCCATTTTGGCATGTTTTTCCATGGTTGTCTCTACTGCATTAGAAGCCCAAACGGGTAGGAGGAGCAACACTTCATATTCAATCTGGCTAGTCTGATGGCATGAACATCAATTTCTCTAATTTCTGGTTGTTTCTTTCCCCTTCCCTCCTCCTCTCTTTTTCATTTCCCATTCTGATTTCCCCTCTCACCCCTTCTTTTCTCCTTACTTGCCTGTCACCTCCCTCCGGTGCCCCCTCCTCCTTTCCTTTCTTCCATGGTCCACTGAGGTCTCCAATTAGTTTGCTCTTTCTTCAGCCCTTTTCTACCTCCACCTATCACCTTCCAGCTTCATATTTCATCCCCACTCCCTCATCCGCCCAAGTTCCATCTCACTTGTTAGCTTGTTCTCCTCCCCCTCTGGCTACCTGCTTATTCTGGATACTACCCCTTTCCAGTCCTGATGAATGGTCAGAGCCTGAAACATTGACTGTTTATCCCCTCCATAGATGTTGCCTGACCGACTGAGTTCCTCTGGTAATTTGTGTGTTTATCACTAACTTTACCTTCCAGCACATCTCTTTACTGTTTGAAGCCATTCTCTCCCTTTTATAACTTGTCCTCTATATCTAATCAGATATATTTGTAGTATTGACCATATGCATTGCATTCTGTTTTAACTAAGTCACAGGAGAAAACTCAGCCTGACATGGCTAATGAGGTAAATATGTTGCCAACTTCTCAGCTTCTAAATCTAAGCAGCCAATTTGTTGTCATTTGGGGGAAGAAGGAGGAAGTTGCTGCTGATATTTGAGCCTAAACAAAAGATGTGTTATTTTAACAAAAGGGTGTTCCATCAACTAGTAAGTTTTAAATGTTAATGAGTTGATTTTTGTTTAGTATCAATGGTAATTTGTGCAAATTAGACATTCTACAATTTTTACTTCTGTTGAATAAGGTCCCTGATTCTATTGAAATTACGCTAAATCATCAGTTATCCTGATGCTTTGCGCTTCGCTGTTACAGATATATACAGCTTTAAGTGTTGGGCGGAAATAAAATTGACTTAAAGTAATTCTGGATACAGATAAATATGTGCTTTGCACCAGTTTTTATAAAACTGCACCTAACTACTAATTGTTTCCCAGGAGATTATTATTATTGTTTTATTATTGAGATTCCATATTGAGCTACCGGCCCTTTGAGCCACACAGTGCAACAACCCCTGAGTCATCACAGAACAGTTTACAATGGCCAATTTGCCTACCAACCAGTGCATATTTGGACTGTGGAAGGAAACCGGCTCACCCAGAGGAAACCCACACAGTCAGGGGGAGAGCATACAAACTCCTTACTAGCAGTAGCGGGAATTGAACCCAGGTCACCTGTACTGTAAAATGTTGTACCGTCCCACTACACTACTGTGCCAAAATTGTTTGGTACAAAACTTTCTAAAAAGAAACATAAGACTGTCAGCATTCTGTTTAATGGCATTGAGTAATGGGATTAATTTCCTCAGATTGAATTCTATTTGTTATCACATCTGGACAATATTCCAACTTTTGTAATGAGACAGATTTTTAAAAGGGAGGACTTGGGAATACAGTCTGTGTATCAAATGAGACTGATCCTAATTCGAATGTTAATGTGTAGAATCCAAGAAGAGGAGAATGGGGATGAAATGATCTAAATTAATTTAATATTTTCCACTGGTGCTCTGTCTTCTGGGGACTCAGTGGTGTACAATGTTTTTGTATGTCTTCCATCCCATTATGTACCTCAAATATTTTATTCTACCAATGGGCAATAGTATAATTTTGCCTGTCCTTGTTCTTAATGAATGTAAGGGCTTTTGGGATGTTGAATGATAATCAAGAGTCTGTTCTGAATCTTACTGAAGAAATTCTGTCTAAGGCCATTTGTGACACTGTGGAGTTTAACTTGCTTTGGACTAACCAACTTATCCTGTACAACTGAGCATTGTACCTCAAACATTGATTTGAAGGGAAATCCAAATATTAATGCTTATAGTGCAAGGAAAATACAGGGTTGATTTTCTATATGGGTATTTCCTGAGAATGATTGGAGGATGGCCTATATTTGTTGGATTGGCTAAATGCCGTTTGGGTATTTTATATGAATCAAGAAAATGATGTCTGTTAATATTAAACAAAGATACGTCTGAATTTGTGCAAGATGGAGGTGGCTCCATTCAAGTTGCTAAAATTGTATATCCATACTTAATGGTCTCGTACAGTGCTGCTTTGTACTTTAGATCTGATTAAAGAAAGAGTGCATTGTCTTAAAAGAAAATTTTAATTTTTATCCTGACACTGTTAAAGATTGAGATTTGGCTTTACTTAAAGATTCACTTTATTTGTCACATGTACATTGAAACAGCATACAATGAAGTGTGCTGTTTGCACCAACGACCAAAACAGTCTTAATATGTGTTGGGAGCATCCTACAAGTGGTATCATGCTTACAGCAGCAACATAGCATGCCCACAACGTACTAAGCTATATATCTTCGGAACTTGGGAGAAAACTGGAGCACCTGGTGGAAACCCATGTAGTCATAGGAGAATGTACGAACTCCTTATAGACAGCAGCATGAATAGAACCCTGATCACTAGCACTGTAAAGCTGTACACTAACCACTATGCTACTACGCTGCAATGATAAACATGTTGGCTGCTTACTCTGTTTTCAGTTTGGTAAAATAACACAATACAGGAGCCATATCATGAAAACTCAACTATTAAAGCCAATTACAGATTTAAAGAGGAGATAAATAGTAACTCCTAGTCTTGAAGAGGGATGTAGGTGATGGAGAAAGCAGGGACTGAAAAGATTAACATTCAAACATTCTTTACTAATCTCTCTGCTTTGCCAACAAAGTAGCACTGTGCACTGGTCACTGTAAAATGCTGGGCTGAATCAAAATCAACTTGCTTCTTGTTCTCTTTTCTTTTGGGCTATTGATCTAACATGTCAGACTGTAAAGATGAAGAAATCAGAACTCCTAGGAAGTTCTTTCTGGGTATGTATACATGTATGTAGCATGCAATTATCTCAGATTCTTTCCATAGTGTCACTCTGCCGCTTGCCTTTCTCCAATTAATTTTTTCTTCTATTCAATGCATGTTTGTTTTGGTGTGGTGTGCAGTGCCTTTTCATTGGAATGGAGGAGTGTTTGCACATGTTGAAATAAATTGGGTGAGATTGAGTAATTAAATATCATATCCTTGTATATGCTTATCACCTTGATCAGGGAATATTGAACATGTATGTGTACAACTTTAATATATAAAAGATTTGCACATTTCAAGATAGCTATATCCATACAGTCTCAGCCAAAAATGGTAAGTGTGTTGAGAATAAAAGGCTGAATTATTTTCACTTCTGGGAATAAGTAGCAAGTAAGTCTTTTAATTAACATTAACATAGTATAAGAGTTCCTAATAGTGTGACAGTACCTCAGCTGTGCAGGGCTAATTAATATTTGAAATCTTTAAACTTTTACAATTGCAGCTCCAAAGAAGTATTCACATGGCTGTGTGTGAACCATCCTGTGTAAGCAGGCTCATGTTTAGTTAGTGAGGAAAGTAGGTTCGTTCCTTTGCTTTTGATCGTAACCATTTACAAAGGTGGAGTCTGCCAAGCGTTTAATCCTGCCTTGGTGCTTGGGCTGGTTTTACATGATTCTTACAGTTGCCAGACCTGCTGGTTATTCAGAACATATTTTGTGATCCATTCAGCCAAGATGTTAGTATTAGATTATCATTATTACTATTATAACATGTACTGAGATACAGTAAAAGGCTTTTGTTCTGCATGCAAACAGACATCATGTCATATGTTGAGGTAGTAAAGAGAAAACAATGCAGAATATAGTGTTGAAGTTAGAGTGGAAATGCAGTGCAGGTAGATAAAGTACAAGGCTCAAAATGAAGTAGGTAGGAGTTCAGTAGTTCATTTTTTTAAGTGTATGAGAGGTCGATTCAAGAGTCTGATAACAGTGGAATAGAAGCTGTGTTTGAGTCTGGTGGTTCATGCTTTCAGGCGACATCCAATCCTGATATTTTACATAAATGGAATGATTAATCGGAAGAATATAATTCCTTTATTATCTATACTATTTAAAAGCACAAGATTTAATCATGGTACAATGCTCAGCAAATGTATATTCTCACTTGTAGAAGTTTAGGAAGAATTATTAATGGACTGTCTTTCAGATGTGTAAGTTTTGTGTTCTGTGCCATGTTAGGTAAAATACTTATTAGTTTTGCCTAGTTTAAATATAACTGGGTAGTTATATAATATAGATATTTTACTCTATTTGATAAATTATAATTTAGTTTTTTGCCTGATATCATGGCTTTTTAAAAGTAAGAGGTAATGAGATTTTGGTCCTGTAGGTGTCAGTGTTTGATAGTGATTACAATAAATTGTAAGATGTATAACTTTTAAAAAGGTACAGCAAATATGAAAACTGGTAATGAGAATTCATCAGTTTATTAATATGTAACATTATTCTGAGTAATTTTTCAGAAAAGATGTACATTACTACTTGCAGCTAAAGTGGTTTTAGTTTAAAACTAAACACAATGCCTCAAATGACAAAGATCACTGACCTAGGTATGGGTATACAGCTAGTAACTTCATGCTTTTGCAGTTCTATATATTGGGCCTTGCAGCGTGGGACACATTCTTTCACAACTTTAGAGAAGAAACTAAACTGAACAGAACTTTCAAAGTAAAATACTGCTTTCACTTTTATAACTTTTCTAGTAAAAAAAATCTTTGCAGATATTTAAGTTAGGCCCAACTACTGGAGTTTTGCCATGCAAAATCTTAGACCTTAAGTGCAATCCCCACCCTTTTTGCTCTCCTCTTGAGTTCCAGTTGGACTGTAAACTGTCAAAAGCGTCATGCAGTATTTTGCTGATATATATATTTCTAAGGATTCGTGTCTTTCAGGTACTACTAAGATCTGAAAATTGGCAGGTAGGAAGCAGGCATATTTTGGGCAAAGAGAAAAACAGGAGTGCTAGAAAGTTAAACCCTATAGAATATTCTTTATTTCTGCATAATTATGACCTAAAATGTGATCAGATCTTCATGCAAGTCCTAAAACTAGATAAAGAGAACCCAATTAAATAAATAACACAAAAACATTGTACTTGTTTATTTGTTTATTGAGAAAAATTAACTAATATTGCATGTATCTGTTGGAAAAAGTATGTGACCCTTTGCTTTCAGTAACTGCTGTGACGCACTTGTACAGCAGTAACTTCAACCAAATGTTTTCGGCAACTGTTGATCAGTCCTGCACATCAGCTTGGAAGAATTTTAGGTGATTCCTCCCGACAAAACTGCTTCAACTCTGGAATGTTGGTAAGCTTCCTGACACAAACCGCTTGCTTCAGGTCCTTTCACAACATTTCTCTAGGATTACAGTCAGGACTTTGACTCGGCCATTCCAAAACACTAATTTTCTTCTTTTTAAACCATTCTATTGTTGATTTACTTTGGTCTTCCGGATCATTGGCTTGTTTCATTATCCAACTTCTGTTAAGCTTCAGGTGTTGGACTGCTTCCCTGACATTCTCTTGCAAAATGTCTTGATACAATTTTGAATTCACTATTCCCTCCTTGATTGCAAACTGTCCAGGCCCTGAGGCAGCAAGGTGGCCCCAAACCACAATGTTCCTTCCACCACGCTTCATAGTTAGGATGAGGTTTTGGTGTTGATGTGCAGTGCCCTTTTCCCTCCAAACGTAGCAATGTGCATTTCTTCCAAAAAGTTCAACTTTTGCTCATCTATCTACAAAACATTGTCTCAGAAGTGCTATAGAGCATCCAGATGGTCTTTTGCAAACTTGAGATGTATAGCAATTGTTTGTTTGTTTGTTTTTTTTTTGGAGAACTGTGGTGTCCTTCCATGAGCACCATTCTTGTTTAGTATTTTTCTTTTAGTGGATACAAGAACAGAGATTTTAGCAAGTTTTTGAGAATTCTGTAGGTCTTTTGAAATGTTTTTGTAGCCTTTTCCAGCTTTATGCAATTCTTTTTCTAAGGTCCGCTGAAGTTATTTTGATTGAGACATGGTGCACATATGGATCTTTCTTGAAAAGAGTAGGCTGTGTCAGTAACCTGACTTGTGTGTCTTTTTTATAGGGCAGGCACCTCTACAACCCACACCTCCAATCTCATCTCATTGATTGGAACACTCAACTCTAAATAGCTTTTGTAGAAGGTATTACCCCAGAGGTTCATATACCTTTTCCAACAAATATATGTAATATTGGATCATTTTTCTCAATAAATAAATGAACAAGTATAATGTTATGCATTATTTATTTAATTGGGTTTTCTTTGTCTACTTTTAGGACTTGCATGAAGATCTGATCACATTTTAGGTCATATTTATGCAGAAATTAGAGAAAATTCTACAGGGTTCACTAACTTTCTAGCATCACTGTAAGTTGCTTATACCTGCAGGGATTGGCTCCTGTTCAAATGAAAGTAAAAGGCCTTTGCTTGAGATCCTCCTTGTCGTAACGTAATAAACACTGCTTAGGAAAAAAAGAGTTTAGTAGTATGCAGTTGGATGATAGTATTGCATATATTAATCAAAAATTTAGAGTCGTTTGGTACAAAATCTGGCTCTCTGCATTGCCATCTTTAACCCTGAAGCTGCAGTCATATTTTCTACTGTCCCTGCATCCACATCAGCTCCTCACAGCTTGTACCACTAACCTATACACTTGGTAATCTACAGTGACCAGTTAACCCGTCAGTCTGCATGTTTTGGAATGTAGGAGGAAGACCATGCAGTCAAACATGGAGAGATGCAACCTCCACAAAGGAGGTTGGAGCTAGAAAGTACTGTTCCTTTATATTAAAGTTAAGAATGGGACAAAATCAGAGCATCACAACTTCTGAAAATCTGAAGCAAGACAGGAAATGCCTGCAAACACAAAAGTTTGGTGAGCACCTGTGAAGTGAGAATCAGAGTTAACATTTAATGTTGATGAACTGATGAAAAAAAACACTGAAGATTTTTGAAGATTTAGAAAGAGGAAAGGGTAAAAGGAAAGGTGTCATAGGATAGATTGAATGGACTACAGAATCTGTCCATGCTGTTGGTAATTTCCAACATCCATTTTCTATTCCCGATATTCAAAAGCCTGTAAACTACAACTAAAACATTCATTTGCATATCTAACATTCTATTAGTGACAAGGATAATTAAGCCTGACACGTAATTAACTCTGTGGCTGGAGAATGCTGGTGGTACTTTTATCTGTGGTTCACATAGGCTAATTCTATAGAGATCAGTTTCCAGTCTCTTTACAGCTATATGCCTTTCATTTACTGGAACATGGTTATTATTGGCATCTTAATCAAACTCACTTAGTGTGATAAGGAGAACATTGTTATTTCTGCTGATGTTTAATCATAATTCCCTCTAAACTGAACTGTCAAAATCCAGGCATTAAAAGGGAAGCTGTTTAAAACTTTATAGGAATAGATAGAAATTTAATTTTTAATATAGGTTCTATTTTGCCCAATATGTAATTTTAATTTGTTGCTGTGGGATGTATAAATGTGCTTTGTTTTATTCCTGGAATTATGTTTGATGAATTGGCCATGCTTTAATTTCTAATAATGAAAGTAATTATTACTTCATATAATAAAAAAAATTTCTGCAGGTGAACTTGTCTGAGTTCTGCAGTACAGGATATCATATAATCATATAACATATAACCATATAACAATGACAGCACGGAAACAGGCCATCTCGGCCCTTCTAGTCCGTGCTGAACTCTTACTCTCATCTAATCCCACCGACCTGCACTCAGCCCATAACCTTCCATTTCTTTCCTGTCCATATATCTGTCCAATTTAACTTTAAACAACAACATCGAACCTGCCTCAACCACTTCTGCTGGAAGCTCATTCCACACAGCTACCAATCTCTGAGTAAAGAAGTTCCCCCTCGTGTTACCCCTAAACTTTTGCCTTTTAACTCTCAACTCATATCCTGTTGTTTGAATCTCCCCCACTCTCAATGGAAAAAGCCTATCCATGTCAACTCTATCTATCCCCCTCATAATTTTAAATACCTCTATCAAGTCCCCTCTCAACCTTCTATGCTCCAAGGAATAAAGACCTAACTTGTTCAACCTTTCTCTGTAACTTAGGAGATGAAACCCAGGCAATCTTTTAGTAAATCTCCTCTGTACTCTCTCAATTTTATTGACATCTTTCCTATAATTCGGTGACCAGAACTGTACACAATACTCCAAATTTGGCCTCACCAATGCCTTATACAATTTCAACATTACACCCCAACTCCTATACTCAATTCTCTGATTTATAAAGGCCAGCCTACCAAAAGCTTTCTTCACCAGCCAATCCACATGAGATTCCACCTTCAGGGAACTATACAACATTATTCCTGGATCCCTCTGTTCTACTGCATTCTTTAATGCCCTACCATTTACCATGTACGTCCTATTTTGATTAGTCCTATCAAAATGTAGCACCTCACATTTTTCAGCATTAAACTCCATCTGCCATCTTTCAACCCACTCTTCTAACTGGTCTAAGTCTCTCTGCAAGCTTTGAAAACCTACTTCATTATTCACAACACCACCTTTCTTAGTATCATCTGCATACTTACTAATCCAATTTACCACCCCATCATCCAGATCATTAATATATATGACAAACAGCATTGGACCCAGTACAGATCCCTGAGGCACACCGCTAGACACCGTCCTCCAATCTGGCACACAGTTATCCACCACTACTCTCTGGCATCTCCCATCCAGCCACTGCTGAATCCATTTTACTACTTCGATATTAATGCCTAACGATTGAACCTTCCTAACTAACCTTCTGTGTGGAACCTTGCCAAAGGCCTTACTGAAGTCCATATAGACAACATCCACTGCTTTACCCTTGTCAACTTTCCTATAACCTCATCAAAAAATTCAATAAGATTTGTCAAACATGACCTTCCACGCACAAATCCATGTTGACTGTTCCTAATCAGACCCTGTCTATCCAGATAATTATATATACCATCTCTAAGAATACTTTCCATTAATTTACCCACCACTGACGTCAAACTCACAGGCTGATAATTGCTAGGTTTATTCTTAGAACCCTGTTTAAACAATGGAACCACATGAGCAATACGCTAATCCTCCGACACCATCCCAGTTTCTAATGACATTTGAAATATTCCTGTCTGAGCCCCTGCTATTTCCACACTAACTTCCCTCAAGGTCCTAGGGAATATCTTGTCTGGACCCGGAGACTTATCCACTTTTGTATTCCTTAAAGCGCCAGTACTTCCTCTTCTTTAATCATCATACTTTCCATAACTACCCTTCTTGTTTCCTTTACCTTACACAATTCAATATCCTTCTCCTTAGTGAATACCGAAGAAAAGAAATTGTTCAAAATATTCCGTCATCTCTTTTGGCTCTGCACATAGCCGTCCACTCTGATTCTCTAAGGGACCAATTTTATCCCTCACTATCCTTTTGCTATTAATATAACTGTAGAAACCCTTTGCATTTATTTTCACCTTACTTGCCAAAGCAGCCTCATATCTTCTTTTAGCTTTTCTAATTTCTTTCTTAAGATTCTTTTTACATTCTTTATATTCCTCGAGCACCTCATTAACTCCAAGCTGCCTATATTTATTGTAAATCCCTCTCTTTTTCCGAACCAAGTTTCCAATATCCATTGAAAACCCTGGCTCTCTCAAACTTTTAACCTTTCCTTTCAACCTAACAGGAACATAAAGATCCTGTACCCTCAAAATTTCACCTTTAAATGACCTCCATTTCTCTATTACATCCTTCCCATAAAATAAATTGTCCCAATCCACTCCTTCTAAATCCTTTCGCATCTCCTCAAAGTTAGCCTTTCTTCAATCAAAAATCTCAACCCTGGGTCCAGTCCTATCCTTCTCCATAATTATATTGAAACTAATGGTATTGTGATCACTGGACCCGAAGTGCTCCCCAACACATACCTCTGTCATCTGCCCTATCTCATTCCCTAACAGGAGATCCAACACTGCCCCTTCTCTAGTTGGTACCTCTATGTATTGCTGCAAAAAACTATCTTGCACACATTTGACAAACTCCAAACCATCCATCCATTTTACAGAATGGGCTTCCCAGTCTGTGTGGAAAATTAAAATCTCCCACAATCACAACCTTGTGCTTACTACAAATATCTGCTATCTCCTTATAAATTTGCTCCTCCAGTTCTCAGTCTCCATTAGGTGGTCTATAATACACCCCTATAAGCATCACTACACCTTTCCCATTCCTCAATTCCACCCAAATAGCCTCCCTAGATGAGTCCACTAATCTATCCTGCCAGAGCACTGCTGTTATATTTTCTCTGACAAGCAATGCAACACCTCCCCCTCTTGCCCCTCCTATTCTATCACACCTGAAGCAACGAAATCCTGGAATATTTAGTTGTCAATCACACCCCTCCTGCAACCATGTTTCACTAATAGCTACAACATCATATTTCCAGGTATCAATCCATGCTCTAAGCTCATCCACCTTTCTTACAGTGCTCCTAGCATTAAAATAGATGCATTTAAAAAACTCTCCAACTCTTACTCTCTGTTTATCCTTGATGGAGCAAACAACTTTGTTATCTTTTTCTTTCTTCTTTCCTACATCTTTGGTCTGAGTGCTCCTGATCTCTGTCCCCTGCCTATCCTCCCTCACACACTGTCTACTAGCTTTCTCTATTTGTGAACTAACCTTCTCTCTCCTAGTCTCTTCAATTTGATTCCCACCCCCCCCCCAACCATTCTAGTTTAAAGTCACCTCAGTAGCCTTCGCAAATTTCCCCGCCAGGATGTTGGTCCCCCTAGGATTCAAGTGCAACCCATCCTTTTTGTACAGGTCATACCTGCGCCAGGAGAGGTCCCAATGATCCAAAAACTTGAATCCCTGCCTCCTGCTCCAATCCCTCAGCCACGGTTTATCCTCCACGTCATTGCATTCCTACTCTCACTGTCGTGTGGCATAGGCAGTAATCCCGAGATTACTACCTTTGCAGTCCTTTTTCTCAACTCCCTTCCTAACTCCCTATATTCTCCTTTCAGGACCTCTCCCCTTTTCCTACCTATGTCATTGGTACCTATATGTACCACATATAGTGGTACCACAAATGGTACAGAGATATCTCTCTGTACCATTTGACAAGCAAGTGTTGTCTTAACCTGTAGATACCATAGGCCACCCTGTGATTGGGAGCCTCCAAACATGGGTGAATGACATCTGCCATGATGTTTCCACAAATTTTTGAGTGCTGTTTTGAGCACCTATATAAAAACTGAATTGAACCTCTGGTTTCAGATATGATGGTTCAGCCAGCTGACTATTTCAGAGCTGGTTCCAATGGATTATGGGTTCAGTCACAAGAAACGGGAGCAGAATATCTCACTTGGTCTCTTGAGACTGTCTCACTATTTTAATATAATGGTTCATCTGTACTTACCTCAATTCCTTGAATGTTTTTTTAACTATTTATCTATCTTAAATATTTCCTATGATATGGCCTCCAGCATCCTGGTTGGAGGCAATGGGAAGGTTGCTGAAAATTCTGGATGTTCATTACCCCTGCGAGAAGTCCTCTATATGAACCTCAGTTTTAAATGACTGGTGCCATTCTTTGTAGCTATGCCACTTTGTTTGTGGCTCACCCACTAGCGAAAACATCTACCCTTTATAGCCCCCTCCCTTACTTAAATAAAGTCGCTTTTCATTCTTCTAAGCGCAAAAGAATACGGACCAAGCTGTCTAGTTGAACTATGAAAGCAATCATCACATTCCAGGAATTAGCCTTCTGCACATCCTTTGTGTTATGTTTTGTAAAACTAATGGAAAGAAAAAACATGTGGAACCAGGAGATGTGTGTCCACTTCATTCTTTACTTTAGTGAGGCGCGCACTTATGATGTGGTAGCATAATGACATGTGCCATTCACGTACTTTTACATATAATAGTACATAATTATGTAAACAATGCCTAATCAATATTTACAATAGTACTCAAATATTATTGAAATATTAAATATGGAACACTTTGGACTGCTTCCAATACTAATATATTGCTTTTTAGGTACAAGGTTCAAAATTGTGCATAATATTCCAGGAGTGGCCTCAACAACACCCTGGTACAACTATAACAGAACCTATTTGTTCTTAAACTCGGATCTCTTGGTAAAAGCCAACACACTAACTACTAGTAGGAATTGCCTGATAACTTTTTGTGATTCATGCACTCAGGCACCTAAATCCCTCAGCTTCTCAATTGCAGTCTCTCTCTGTTCAGATAATAATCCACATTTTGATTCCTTTTGCTGAAGTGGATGACTATGTACTTTTCCACATGAAACTCTATTTATCAGGTTTTATTCCCTATTGCTCAGTCTTTCGCTCTAAAACTCTGTCTTTCTATATCCCATTGCAGAATCATAATGTGATTCACAATATCCCCTTCCACCTATTTTCATATCATGGACATTTCATTCCCTACTTGAGATCACGAATGCACTAGAAGATTTGGTGCAAGGCTGCTATCACATTGAAATTGAGTACTAAATCAAATTCTTTCAAAACTAATATTGTCTTTGTGATAAAAATGCACTTAAGAGTGGGAGAGTTACTGCATTTTAATCGTAGCTGAGAGAGATGAATGATGAGAGAAAAACATTTTGCTGGAACTCGACAGTTGTTGGAAATGAGATGTACAGGAATGCTGAAGGTACTAATTAGATTGGTAACATTGGTAAGGGAGGAAAAGCTGATGTAATGGTTACAGAAGAACAACCTTGCTTCAGAATTTACCAGTTCTGACATATCCAGCTTTTTCTCTTTATCTGAAAATGTTCAATTTAGTTTTGAGTCCCAACTGCTATGGTGTGCTGGACAAGCTGAAGTACTATTTCTTGAGTTTTCATTAGGTTTCATTGAAACATTGTAGAATGCGCAAGATGGAGAGCAGTGGGGTGGAAAATTAAAGTGATTGGAAGCTGGGATTACCCTGCTGGACAGATGGAGCTGTTCTGTGTCCTTTATTTTAGAGGTGACTACTTTGTGAGTGCAAGAGGCTAAATTGGAAGAACACCATAATAATAGTCACTTCACGGAGAAGAACTTCCTGAGTGGCCAAGTGGTGCTGGGGAAGGAGGTGAAAGGGCAGGAGTTGCATGGGAATGTGCTGTGAGAAGAGTAGTTGGAGGAATGAACCAAGGCATTGGAGTAGCTGTGGTCAGGTGAGGAGAAGGTGCGTATGTTGGAAGAATTTAATTTCAAGGCAGCAAAAATCATGGAGGATGATCCATTGCATATGGACAGTGGAAAGTGCAAACCCTATCCTTGCTGGGAGGAGAGGAGATGAGAACAGAAATACATAGTGGACAGGAGGCCATTGTGGCAGCACGCTTGAATGCAGCGGTGCCTATGGCTCTAACCAAAGGTGTAATTGTTAGTCCTTTGCATCTTTTTCACGATCGCAAGACACTGTTGGTTATTAGGAACACCAAGTACTGCAGGTCTTCCCCCACTAGTGAATCGCTGAATAGGAGTGGAGCTGGACTTGTGCACCATATCTAATGGACAGTGCAAGACCCTGCTGGACATTAGCAGTGTAGAACACTGCGAGTCCAATTCACTGTTTAATTAGGGAGACCGACAGTGTTCACCAATTGGGCCACCAGTGGCGGCTTTGGTTGCATTGTGGACCAGGCCCTTGTGCCTCAGGGTCACCTGTTGCAGCTGCTGAGGTAGGAGACAGGAGTTGACTATGTGCCGCTGAGTTCCACGCCGGGTTGCCGACTGGCTCTTACTATCGGTGCTACCTGCAGTGTTCGCTCAATGGAAGACGAGCTGGATTGCGTTCATCTGCAGCTGTACTGTGTGATATTAGGAACTGCCGTGGGCTGTTCTTGCAGAAACATGGCTCCAAGGCAATATATATGCACCATTAATCTACAGGCCATGAAGCTCAGACTTGGGCTATATTATTATTCTTTTTGTTATAACTGTTTTTCTGCTTCCATAATGATATGTGATACATGTGCTGTTGGTTCTGCATTTTGCACCTTGGCCCCATGAGGAACGCTGTTTTGTTTTGGCTCTATTCATGTGTGTGGCTAAATGACAGTTAAACCTGGGCTTGAACTTTAAATTGAAATACATTTCAGAAGCATTGGTGTGAAAAATGCTTATTTAATAGAACTGGAAAACCTTAGAGAATGGAATGAAGCAGGATAGGGGGGAGGTAGAGTCAAGGTACCCGTGGGAGTTTTTGGGCTTCTGATGCATATTCGCTCCTACCCTAACTCCTGAGATAGAAATGGAGGAGAAGAAGAAAGGGAAGAGTGAAGTCACATGTGGAGCACGTAAAAGTGAAAACAGTGGAATACGACAGCAGTCATAACAAAATGCTTGAATTGTGTATGATACCTACAATAAAAGTCAATAGTCACAATGACAGAACTATTGGACTGTCTGAAACACATGTGGTTCACATGTCCTCCCAGGAAGAGAATGTAGCATCATTAGCCAGTTGGACCTGTGTATATACAGGTCACATCTATCTGGTTGACTCTGAAGTGGCCTGGTAATCCATTTCCATTCAAGTTCAATGAGCAATGTCCTTCATTTAACAGTGATGCCCCGATCTAGGGAAATCAATTTAAAGAAAAACCCAAAACCCACAATTACTTTAAAAAAAAATTTTGAATTAGCATCACTAACATAGACAGGGAGAGAAATATATTAGAGAGAAACAGTTTGCACAAAAAATCAGTAAGGATTAAGCATATTAACATCAATGGTGTTAATTCAAACTTTATCTCAGTGAGAATTAATGAAGGTGTGTCCTATGATATTACTGCATAATTGGATTCCAGGTTCATTGTCATCAAAAGCACAAAGCAAAATTTGGTCGGTGTGTGGCAATGATTTGGAGACTGTAGAAGGATTTGTACTTCAGATGGTTACCTGCTTGAAAGGAGTGTCATCTCTATAACTCTGGGAGATCTGGTTGGGGCCAGTCAAAGCAGATGCTAATCTTGGTAATGTTGTTGCAGAGAATAGACATTAAATTAGGGAAATTTGTACAAGAAGCTTTGGGCTTGAATGTGCACCTAGCACCAAAGCAATGATGTTACTGCTGGATTCTTGGCTTCCTGCAAAAATCTAGTGTTCACTGTAGCAAAATCTTGTTTTCCAATTTGAGGTTGTGGTCAGGCACAATCAATTCAAGGGGACTGTTGGCATGCAGTGGCGGTCATGACTTCATATAGGTGGAACAGCCAATCCCATTGACAAATTCTCTCAATGTTCCAGAAAGAAATAAAGCAATTATTAATTAAATTATCTATTTCACAGAGCAATAAATAAAAGATTTTGTGTTGCTTCCTAGTGAGAGTGCAAGCTTTGCTTTTGATTTCCAAAAAAAACTAAGTTTGCTTTATAGACTCAATACTAGTTTAATGTACAGAATCAGTGAACAGATGGAAAATAAGTATGATTAAGATAGAAGCTAAAATATTTCAAAGACAAAAAACTAAATCAAATCCAATTTGTGGAAATATTGACATTAGAATCTATAAAAATATTAATAAAATTACACAGCTGACTGTGCCCAACTGAAGTCGACATGCTGCAGTTCTGCAGATTGCAATAGCAGTGTTCTATGTGGGTGTAATGGGGTAAGCTCCAAAGCTGCTTTTCAAATAGACTTGATTGTTCTGTATTGTGGAGTATACCTCCTCTGGGATAATGATCCAAAAGTGCAAGTGTATCTGCACCCTATAGGCTGCAGCAATGACTGGCTTCATGGCTGGGGAATCACTTTTGTGAACTTCAATTCTGAATGTTATTTGTTTATTTTTATTATTTGCACAATTGTGTTTTTTCCCCCCCCTGCAGATTGGGTATTTGATGGTTTTTTAAAAATAGGTTCTATTGGGTTTGTGGCTGCCTATAAGGAGACTAATCTCGAGGTTGTATACATTGTACTTTGAACTTTGAGTCATTGAATATATTCAAGGGTATAATAATAATAGGCATGTTAGTTTCATGAGACGATGGATTTGCGCCTTGAAAGGTTTCCAGGACGCAGGCCTGGGCAAGGTTGTATGAAGGACCGGCAGATTCCCATGCTGTAAGTCTCCCCTCTCCATGCCACCGATGTTGTCCAAGGGAAGGGCACTAGGGCTGATACAGCTTGGCACCGGTGTCGTCACAGAGCAGTGTGTGGTTAAGTGCCTTGCTCAAGGACACAACACGCTGCCTCAGCTGAGGCTCGAACTAGCGACCTTCAGATCACTAGACCGACGCCTTAACCACTTGGCCACGTGCCAACACTATTCAAGGGTATGATAAATGGTTTTTGTTTAACTAAGGAGTCTAGGGCTGTAGGAATTGGACAGGAAAATAAGGATAGGTTTATTTTAATTTCCTGGCTTAGATATCTTGTTATATCTTAAGTCACCGGCAATTTAACGTGCTTGATTAATTGTATGTCGACTTGATTTGGCACCTTCAAATATTTATGAACAAATATCACCAAGTGACTGGTTTTGCACTCTTTCATTTATTATATAGATCTAATTTGTCCAACCATATGTATCCTACAAAATGTTCAAACAAATTGGGAAAGTTGTTGGGCCCAGTGGCATATTTTAGTGCAGTACATGCTAACTTTTTAACAGACTCTTGTATTTTTATTGTTCTATCTCTAATTTGCAGCTTTAGTACATTCGTCAAATTTTGCATCTTAGGAAAATGGGATATTGTTTTTTCACTTCATTCAGAAGTTTAGTTTCAAGGGCCACTTAGCAGTTTTTGTTCTCTCTCTCTCCCTCCTTCCTTTTTGTGTCCGTCACCCATTGAACATTGTCTTGTACAATATTACTTCCTGTAAGGTCGGCTGGCGAAGTGGCAGTGACCCTTCACTTCTGGATGAGCTCAGTGCCTTTTATGCACACTTTGACAGGGAGAAATATGATATACCCATACAAGCCTCCACATCACTGGATGGTCCTGTAACCTTACTTTCTGAAGCTCACATCCAGGCATTCTTTAAAAGAGTGAATTCATAAAAGGCATCTGGTCCAGATGGCACACCTGGCTGAGCACTAAAGATCAGTACAAATGTATTCAACCTCACCTACTGAGGTCCTCACCTGCTTCAAAAAAGGAATCTATGTTTCAGTCTGAAGAAGAGCATGGTGACTTGCCTCAATTACTACCATCCAATAACACATCAACCACAATGATTGGTTATGGTGCATATCAACTCCTGCCTCAGATGACCTGGATCCACTCCAATTTGTCAACCACGCATGCATTTTCTCTGGGTCTTCACTCTGCTTTGGCCCACCTGGACAATATGAACTTGTAAGTCAGACTGCTGTTCATTGACTGCAGCTCAGCGTTCAAAACAGTTGTCCCATCCAAACTCAGTGTCAAGCTTCAGGACCTGGGCCTCTGTACCTCCCTCTACAAATGGATACATAATTTCCTAATCAGCAGGTCTCAGTTAGTGAGGATTAGTAACATCTCACTGACCATCAGCATAGGTGCACCTCGAGACTGTGTGTTTAGTCACCTCTCAAATCTCTATACCCATATAATTGTGTGACTAAGCACAGCGCTTATGCCATCTTCAAATTTCCTTAGGATCACAGGTGGTGGTGAGTCAGCACACTGGATTGAGGTAGGTCACCTGGATGAGGAGTGCCACAAAAACCACCTCTCACTCAATGTTAGCAAAACTAAAGAACGGATTGAAAAAGAATCTAATTTTTTCCTGGCATATATGACAAATAAACTCTTCTCAGACTTCCTACTGGGTACAGGTATCGATTATGACCAACTTTTCGATGACAAACTCTGCCATCTTCTTCAGACATCATCCCTGAAGAAGCTGACAGAGTTTGTCTTTGAAACACCGGTTATAATCAATACCTGTACCCAGCTGGGAGCCTGAGACTGTTCACTTCAGGAAGGGGAAGGAAGTCAAACATGCACCAGTCTACATTTGGTGAATCAGTGGTGGAGAGAGTCAGCAGCATTCAAATTCTGGGTGTCAAAATATCAGTTGACCTGTCCTTGTACCAGTACATAGATGCAATCAGAAGGAAAGCAGGCCACTAAACACTTGAACAAACTTCTGCAGATGTACTGATCGAAGTATCCTGACTGGTTGCATCATGGTCCAGAATGGCAATTTAAATGTGCAAGAACTGTACCTGATGTACATATGTGTATACAAAACAATTATGTATACAACTTGGTGTTCGGGCAATATCCTCCCACATTTACCCCCTTTTATTGTTTGTGCATTGTGACAGAGACACAATATAAAGATTTCTACTCCCTTGGATGCAAGAAATAAAATAAATACAAATACAAATTAATAAGCTGCAGAGAGTAACTCTGCCTAATGTATCAGCGACACATTCCTCGCAACCATTTGTAGACTCTACAGGAACCACTGCCTTGTGAAGGCAACGTTCGTCATCGTGCCTTCTTCTCACAGCCACCATCATGCATGAAGTACAGAAGCTGAAAGTCCCACAGTACCGGGTTCAAGAACAGCTATATGCTTTCAACCATTCAATTTTTGAACCAACATGCAAAACCTTAATCATTCTGTTTAGCAATGCTATGAACACTTTGTCCATTTAGCACTAAAATTGATATTTTAATTTTTTTTTTGTAAAAATAACATGTAATTTGTTTTTATTTTGTAAGTGCTGTTTAGTCCATCTGCTGTTCACTCTTCACTCTCCAAGCAAAGAAAATAATGCTCAGTGGCCAGTTTAGTAGGTACATGCATATATACCTGCTCATCAATGCAAACATCTAATCAAGCAATCATGTGGCAGCAACTCCATGCTTAAGAGCATACAGACAAGGTCAAGAGGTTCAGTTATTGTTCAGACCAAACATCAAAATGGGAAGAAATGTGATCTAAGTGACTTTGATCGTGGAATGATGTTGGTGCCAGATGAGGTGGTTTGAGTATTTCAGAAACCATGGACCTCTTGGGATTTCCACTCATGAGTCTCAAGAGCAGGGGTTCCCAATCTTTTTTGTGCCATTAAGCAAGGTGTCTGGGAACCCCTGCTCTAGAGTCTACAGAAAATGGTGCAAAAACAGAAGAAACATCCAGTGAGTGGCAATTTTGTGGACAAAAATGCCTTGTTAATGAGAGAGGTCAGAGGATATTGTCCAAACCTGTTCCAGCTGACAGGAAGGCAACAGTAACTCGCATTGTACCAGTGGTGTGCAGACGAGCATCTCTGAACACAAACACGTCAAACCTTGAAATTGATGGGCTATATCAGCAGAAGGCCATGAACTTGCAGCATGTAGGTTGTTGGATAGGTACCATACTTTGTTACTTTGCACAAGGCGTATAAATGTAAACTTTCACAGCTTTATTGGAATAAATGTTTTTTATTTGTTTATAGAATTATTACAGAGTGGAACCAAAGATTTCGTTACACTCAGACATCATTTGGCTCATCAAATTTTGTATTGCAATGTGGACCCAATCAAGGAGAATACTTTTCTCTATAGATATAAAGATTTTTTTAAAAAATTATTATTTAAAACACGTGAAAATGTGTATCTCTGTCAAGGGAAGAATAGGCTTTAAATATAGTTTAGGTGCTGGCCTGTAGCACAAACTACCAAGAATAATTGGTACACATGAGACCGAGAAACTAAGAGTTCTCTAGTTCTGCTTATGAGAACTTCTGACAGGATATTGCTCAGTAACTTTTAACTTGCCTATATAAGACCCAGATAGTCATGTAAAACCCAAAATTATGTAATGAGGGGAAAAGAATCAGAAGCATTGTCAGCAAATCTATTTAGAGTCAGTTTGTTGTTTAAGCTAGAAAAAAATAAACCCAGACATAAACTACCATTGTAACATCAAGGGTTTAATGTTGAAGAATTTTCTTTTAAGAGCTGTCTTCTTTTCCCTGTGGTTAAGTGTTTGACTCTACTTTAGTTTCTTCCTGATGAGGTTGCTGTTTAACACTGAGGTTATGGGCAAGAGTGTATATCTTTTAAATATATATATATTTATCAATATCCTTAAACATTAGGACAGCAGGTCACTTGTAAACAATATACCTTTTGCAGTTTGAAAATGAAATCAACATTGTACTTGGTTGGGGAGATATTTCTAATAATACTTATTATATTTCTTTAAATTGGTTCTAATAAGTTGCGTAGGTAAGGTGGAAGGTTAAAAATTGGGAATGGCAAAGGCATTCATAGTTCACTAGACTCTGGATCAGAGAAGAATAGTTTGGGATATTGTCTTAATGACAGTAACCTAGGGCACAGAATTTTTTCTGAGCCACAAAAAAATACACTGAACTGGTGAGACATCAGGGTTTGTGCATTATATGTGCAACCCCCCCTCCTCACCTCCCAGCATTATTCTATTGCACATAAAACCCAGGGATCATGTGAAATTAAAATGAGTAACAAGAGACAACTGGATAATGACAGGTCGGGTTGTGGTGTGACTGAGGGAAGCCAAGGGAAGTTCACATCTTGTTGGCATTAGATTAAGATAATGATGGCTGCATTTGAGCATTTGTGAAGGAATGTGGAATCAGTGACATGACCATGTAGGTTGTACACAGGGTGTTGGGTACATGGAATGAGCTTCCAGTGAAAACTGTAGAGCCAGGTACAATTTCCTTTAAAAGACATTTTCACGAGTACATGGGTCAAATGCAGGCAAATGGGATATGGGATTAGATCAGATGGGTACCTTTATTGGCATGGACGAGTTGGTCCAATGGGCCTTTTTCCATGATGCCTAACTCTGATGTCAGGGCTTTGAAGATGTCAAGCATCCTTGAGTCCAGTATTGAGTTTGAAAGGTATTCACATGGGGTGTGCTTTGAGTTAGGTGTGCGCCTGTGAGGGACAAGTTCAAAATCTAAAAAGATCATACCTGTGTGAGGGTCCATATGTTGGCCTTGGCAACAATGAAGCAAGTCAGTCTGGTTCCCTTTGTGTAGCAATGCACAGCAGAATTTCTAGATAGATAGATAGATATACTTCATTAATCCCAAGGGAAATTTGGTTTTGTTACAGCCACACCAACCAAGAATAGAGCGTAAATATAGCAATACAAAAAACCCCAACAATCAAACAACAAAATGCAAAACTATGCCAGATGGAAAATAAGTCCAGGACCAGTCTATTGGCTCAGGGTGCCTGACCCTCCACGGGAGGAGCTGCACGTTCGATGGCCACAGGCAGGAACGACCTCCTGTGCCGCCAAGTGTTGTATCACGATGGAATGTGGCCGAAGTCCAACAGTAAGAAGTTCAATATCCAGTCTGCAAACACGTTCCTCGATTATAATATACCCCGGATTGCACCATCCGTTGTTAGCCAGATCAGTAAGCACCCCACTCCTTCACGCCGCTACCGCTCTCGGTGCACTTCCTGTCAGGCAGAACGGTATTACCCACCCAACTCCTCTTCTCCAAAAGTCTCTGTTGTCTTGACCCGGTCCTTTTTCCTCGGCTTTGTGATTCCCCCTCTGTGTGTTTTCCTCCAGATTTCAGCAGGGGTGTCTGCCGCTCTGTTCGCTAAGCCGACCGGAATTTGCTGGTCCGTGGAATACACAATGCGACCTTGCTTCTGTCCCGCGTGTCAGGAAGTAACCATTTCCAGTGCTAAAGAAAACCCAAATAAAACTCTCTCTAACAGCATATTAGAGAGGGTGCAGCTTCGACGTGTTACCGTGAGAAAAAAAATACCAAAAAATAATGTAAATTAAAAAGTAGGAAGAAGAAAGTAAAAGAATAGATCGGAACGGCTGTACCAGGCTGCATGCACGACCGGCGCATGCGCACATTTCTGGGCCAAGAGCAATGTTTTTGTGCACAGTGCCGACTGCAAACTTGGGCATGAATACAAAAACTGCTCTGAAAGGTGAAACGTAACCTTTTAACTGGGAAGGTTGAAGTACAATAATAAAAGATAAAGGTATATTTGTCAGTCTTGGTCAGATCCTATCAATGTTCAGTTCCACTTGACAAGATTCAAGAGAACTGTTGTGGATATTTTTAAATTCATTTTAAAGGATGTGGGCTTTGCATACAAGGCCATTATTTATTTCCTACTCAACAGTTCTTGAAGCTGATGGTAAGCTCACATCTTGAGTCACCATTATAATCCTTATGAAGGTGGTTTATTTATTTTTCTCCCCCAGTGCTTTTGGGTTATGACTTTCAGGACATGGTTCCATTGATGAAGAGCAACAATGTGTTTCCAAGTTTAAGATATCTTATGACATAGATGACCTGCAAGTGTGTTTGCTGCTCTTGTCATTGATGGTAGAGGGCAGGTTCATTTTGTTGATAGTACCAAAGGGCTGGAATGTTTAGGGTAGTGGATGGGATGCCAATGAGGCAGACTGTTTTGTTTCTGTATGTTGATCAGTTTTATTGATTGTTACCGTTGGGCTTGTTGAGGAATGTGGAGAATATACAAACACTCCTGACTTGTGCCTTGCAAAAAAATTGTGGGGTTTTATAAAGTGGGTTAGTAACTGCACAACCTTGTCCTTTGATCTGCTGTTGTAGTCAATATATTTATGCAGCCGGGCCAGTAGAGGTTCTCGTTAGTGATGAGCAGTTTTCCATATTGAATTCCTGTCATCACCAAACAATATATAATTACCTTGTGGTTATTTTAGTAACCTACAGTAGTTTTTATGTCTTGCATTGTACTAGTGCCACAAAACAACACATTTCATGAAATATGTATGTGAGTGATAGTAATCCTGATTCTGGATAGTTAGGATGAAGAGCACATTTTTAATGTGTTTGAGTATTATAAAGGATACAGACATGGGATTAACTATAAAAGGTTTTATACACTTGGTGTGCACTTCCCTGAAATTTGAAAGTGCGGGGTATTATTTAAGATGTAAAGGATATTTTGGGGATAGATATAGATATATCCTGACATGTATTCTTGCATCAGGAGCATAAACAAAAGATCATTATTCTGAAGCAAATGTACAGATTTATTAGAATGAAGAGCAGACATAGAAAGCGGAACCAGCTACTTTTTGTTTCTGATTTCACTTTGTGCAAAAAGTCTAAAGCTTATCTCCTGTTTGCACCATTTCACCCCACTCCTCGTCACCACTATATTTGCTGATCTAAACTTCTCAAAACGGCTTAAGAACTTAAAATAGCAGATTCGCTCCATGTCTATAATCTTTTCAATGCTAAAAGCAGTTTTTTTAATATAACTTGCTATCTTCCTGAAATAGCTCCCTATGCATCTCCACTTTCCACCTGTCATTCACTGTTTTACATTCGGCTGTGTAGATTCTAACCTTTGAGTTTCGCTCTAAACCTCTATCCTTCAACCCTGCTTAAAGCTTGCCTCGGTTGATTAAGGTGGCTATTAACTTCTCAACATCTCCTTGGGTTCAAATCAGTGAACATTTAGACAATAGACAATAGGTGCAGGAGTAGGCCATTCGACCCTTCGAGCCAGCACCGCCATTCACTGTGATCATGGCTGATCATCCACTGTCAGTATCCAGTTCCTGCCTTATCCCCATAACCTTTGATTCCACTATCTTTAAGAGCTCTATCCATCTCTTTTTGAAAGCATCCAGAGACTTGGCCTCCACAGCCTTCTGGGGCAGAGCATTCCATATATCCACCACTCTCTGGGTGAAAAAGTTTTTCCTCAACTCCGTTCTAAATGGCCTAACCCTAATTCTTAAACTGTGGCCCCTGGTTCTGGACTCACCCATCAGCGGGAACATGCTTCCTGCCTGCAGCGTGTCCAATCCCTTAATAATCTTATATGTTTCAATAAGATCCCCTCTCAGCCTTCTAAGTTCCAGTGTATGCAAGCCCAGTTGCTCCAATCTTTCGACATATGACAGTCCCGCCATCCCAGGAATTAACCTTGTGAACCTACGTTGCACTCCCTCAATAGCAAGAATGTCCTTCCTCAAATTTGGAGACCAAAACTGCACACAGTACTCCAGGTGTGGTCTCACCAGGGCCCTGTACAGCTGCAGAAGGACCTCTTTTGCTCTTATACTCAATTCCCCTTGTTATGAAGGCCAGCATGCTATTAGCTTTTTTCACTGCCTGCTGTACTTGCATACTTGCTTTCAGTGACAGATGTACAAGAACACCTAGATCTCATTGTGCTTCCCCTTTCCCTAACTTGACTCCATTTAGATAATGTTCTTACCACCAAAGTGGATAACCTCACACTTATCCACATTAAACTGCATCTGCCATGCATCTGCCCACTCACCCAGCCTGTCCAAGTCACCCTGCATTCTCATAATATCATCCTCACATTTGACACTGCCTCCCAGCTTTGTGTCATCAGTAAATTTGCTAATGTTACTTTCAATTCCCTCATCTAAATCGTTAATATATATTGTAAACAGCTGCAGTCCCAGCACTGAACCCTGCGGTACCCCACTGGTCACCGCCTGCCATTCCGAAAGGGACCTGTTAATCGCTACTCTTTGTTTTCTGTCAGCCAGCCAATTTTCAATCCATGTCAGTACTCTGTCCCCAATACCATGTGCCCTAATTTTGCCCACTAATCTCCTATGTGGGACTTTATCAAAGGCTTTCTGAAAGTTCAGGTACACTGCATCCACTGGCTGTCCCTTGTCCATTTTCATAGTTACATCCTCAAAAAATTCCAGAAGATTAGTCAAGCACGATTTCCCCTTCGTAAATCCATGCTGACTCAGACCAATCCTGTTACTGCTATCCAGATATGTTGTAACTTCATCTTTTATAATTGACTCCAGCATCTTTCCCACCACGGACGTCAGGCTAACCGGTCTATAATTCCCTGTTTTCTCTCTTCCTCCCTTCTTGAAGAGAGGGACAACATTAGCCACCCTCCAATCCACAAGAACTGATCCTGAATCTATAGAACATTGGAAAATGATTACCAATGCGTCCACGATTTCTAAAGCCAGCTCCTTAAGTACCCTGGGATGCAGACCATCAGGTTCCGGGGACTTATCAACCTTCAGACCCATCAGCCTATTCAAGACCATTTCCTGCCTAATATAAATTTCCTTCAGTTCATCCATTACCCTAGGTCTTTTAGCCACTATAACATCTGGGAGATTGTTTGTGTCTTCCCTAGTGAAGACAGATCCAAAGTACCTGTTCAACTCGTCTGCCATTTCCTTGTTCCCCATTATAAATTCACCCGCTTCTGTCTTCAAGGGCCCAATTTTGGTCTTAACTATTTTTTTCCTTTTCACATACCTAAAGAAGCTTTTACTATCTTCCTTTATATTCTTGGCTAGTTTACCTTCGTACCTCATTTTTTCGCCGCATATTGCCCTTTTAGTTACCTTCTGTTGCTCTTTAAAAGTTACGCAATCCTCCAGCTTCCCACTTGTCTTTGCTATGTTATACTTCTTCTCTTTTATTTTTATGCTGTCCATTACTTCCCTTGTCAGCCACGGCCTCCCCTTACTCCCCTTAGGATCTTTCTTCCTCTTTGGAACAAACTGATGCTGCACCTTCCGCATTATTCCCAGAAACACTTGCCACTGCTGTTCCACTGTCATCCCTGCTAGGGTATTGTTCCATTGAACTTTGGCCAGCTCCTCCCTCATAGCACCATAGTTCCCTTTGTTCAACTGTAATACTGACACTTCCGAGTTTCCCTTCTCCCTCTCAAATTGTAGATTAAAACTTAACATATTATGGTCACTACCTCCTAATGGCTCCTTTACCTCAAGGACCCTGATCAAATCCGGTTCATTGCACAACACTAAATCTAGAATTGTGTTCTCTCTGGTAGGCTCCAGTACAAGCTGTTCTAAGAATCCATCTCAGAGGGACTCCACAATCTCCCTTTCTTGGGGTCCAGCACCAACCTGATTCCTCCAGTCTACCTGCATGTTGAAATCCCCCATAACAACTGTAGCATTACCTTTGCGACATGCCAATTTTAACTCTTGATTCAACTTACACCCTACATCCAGACTACTGTTTGGGGGCCTGTAGATAACTCCCATTAGGGTCTTTCTACCCTTAGAATTTCTCAGTTCTATCCATACTGACTCTATGTCCCCCCTCGCAAGGGACTAAATATCATTCCTCACCAACAGAGCCACCCCACCCCTTCTGCCCCTCAGTCTGTCCTTTCGATAGGACGTATACCCTTAAATATTCATTTCCCAGGCCCTGTCCACTTGAAGCCATGTCTCTGTTATTCCCACAACACCATACTTACCAATTTCCAGCTGTGCCTCAAGCTCATCTCCTTTATTTCTTATACTCCGTGCATTCATATACAATACTTTCAATTCATTACTCCCCTCACCTCCCCTGACCAGTTTCTACATTACTGGTACTGTACATTAGTAATCTCTGGCTGAGCATGCAAATGTAGTGTCAGATTAAGAGCTCTTGTAGAGGTCTGGTGGCATTGGGATTTGTAACTGAAATTTTAAAAATAAATCTAGTTTAATTTAATTTTAAAAATTTTATATACATGGGTTCCGGTTAATTGGGCCATTGGTTATTCAAGGCAGTCACTTATTTGGAATAATTCTTAAAGAACCAAAACAAATCAAGAAAATAGCTGGAATTCCCTCTGTTTATTTGAGACTCTTGCTAATTAGCATGGGAGACCATCAGTCACATGAATCTGTGCGGCCATTAGAAACTCTAGTCCACTCTAAGCACTGTTTAGAGTGAACAGTTGCATACGCTTGTGTTATGTATCCATTTGAGCCGTTGGTCGCCAATTCAACAAGCAGTGATTTTTTTTTATATATATATGATTTTAAATAGAATTTTTGAGACCGTTGCCATGAAAATATTTGACACTATCCAAAAATATTATTCTACTGGACCAAATTAAAACCCATTTGCCTAACACCACCCATCAACAGCTGGTAGAGATAGCTGGAGTGCCAAAATCGACAATTGTGCGCTTGATATGTCAACAAGGTAAACTGTGGGAAGAATGGGCGTAATGTGAGGAACAACAGGGAACATCCCAAAAATGAAAGCATGAAGGTACGGATGCAGATGTTGAAGAGGTCCCCAATCAATGGTTTTTTTTATTGTAACTGGGCAAGATGTGAGTGCCATTGGACCAATATTTATTTTAAAAAAAACGAAGTCAGAGGTACTAGCTAAGAAGCTGGGTCATGAAGATTTTAAAGCAACAGCTGGTTGGGTGTCTCGATGGAATTGTAGGCACCACATTAAATTCAAGAAAGCACACAGCAAGAATTTAGGACAGATGACATTTGCAATGCTGATGAAACAGGCTTTTTTTAAAATCATGCCACGCCAAACAGCGCCCTTGGCTACAAACACATAACGCTACCCAGTGCAAAGAAAGCAACGGATCACAGAACTGTGTGTTCAAATATGTCAGGAACTGATTGGAAAAAAAAGCGTTAAACCTCTGCTTTAAGGGGTTAAGAATGGATAGTTTACCAATTGAGTACTATGCCAGTGTACACTCTATGAATTCCTCCGTCGGTAACCCATTATGAACGAATACAGTTTTATAGTGCTGTAGTAATATTGATAGTATTCTAATTTGTGTATTTCATTTAAGTACATAATTTGTTACTCAATTAAATGGAAGTTTGCCTTTTTTTAAATATACCTTTTTATCCATTTCCATGAAACTTTGTATAATTTGGGCAGCTGCTTAACTGAGCCAAAATGTACTGGTCCTGATGGTTCCTAATTAACTGGAATCGTGTGTGTGTGTGTGTGTGTATGTATGTATATGTATATATTTTATAAGCTATTGTATTTTTTCTTCTTGTTGAAAATAACAAATTTCACAACATGTGCCAGTGATATTTAAGCTGATTCTGATTCTTTCAAAAAAAAACTATCAATTCCGATAGAAATCTAAGTGTCCTATGTACTGTGATTAAAGGAAGAAATATGAAAGTGGAAACAGGAGCACATTTATCATTGCATAGATAATGCTATTCCAGTAAACAGGAAAATGAATATAGTAGGATGTACAGTTTAAATCTATTGTCTTCTCATATAGCAAATGAATGTGACATGTTATAATGTTTAATTCATTGTGATATAATCTAGGACTAATAAAAGCCTAGAAATTTGTCAGGAACTTCTCTTAATATTTTTGTTTCTGCTTTAGACTTTGATCTACAGTACTTCTGGATGTGGAGCAGATTTATTGATTATATCCAATGCGTATTGGTTTTCACTGTTGTAGCTGCATATATAACCTACCTCCTTATTGATTCTTCGCTCTTTGTGGAAACGCTTGGTTTCTTTGCTGTCTTCACTGAAGCCATGCTGGGTACTCCGCAGCTGTATCGTAACTATGAGAACAAATCCACAGAAGGAATGAGGTAAGAAGGCCTGTGTAATACTGATAATACGTTTGTGGGAAGAACAAGGTATTTAATTGTATGTTTAAACTGTTGATTACCATTTTGAGAGGACTAGAAAGCATAATCATATTCAAGCTTTAGCAAGTTGGTATTGAAGGACAGTTGAAGCCAATGGTAGTGGATAGCCAAATGTTGGTCAAGCCACAAGAAGACTTCTCTGTTCTTTTGCATCTTCCTGAACTATGAAGCCTTGATTTAACACCACAGCTGATAGATTTCATCTCTAAAGCTGTAGCACTTAGTGCTACACTAAAATGGCAGCTTACATTGTAGGTTTCAATAGGTAAATTTAATGTCAGGAAAATGTATACAATATACATTCTGAAATTCTTTTTCTCTGCAAACATCCACAAAAACAGAGAAGTGCCCCAAAGAATGAATGACAGTTAAATGTTAGAACCCCAAAGCCCCCCCACCTCCCCCTTCCCACACATAAGCTACAGCAAAGTGATGACCCCCCCTGTCCCCACCAGCAAAAAAGCATCTGCACCCTCCACTGAGCACTCAAGCATGCAGCAAAGCATCAATAAAGAGACAGACTTGCAGTACCCCAAAGACCACTCATTCACCTAGTAATTCGACATACCACAGGCTCTCTCTCTCTCTCTCTCTCCCTAATAATGGAGAAAGAGATGTCCCTGTCTCACAGTGGGAGGTGAGATATAGCAAATCAACTCGCTGATATTATGGTATTAAAAGTCTGTTGCGTTGCTTCTTCCGAGCTCTGTGGCCAAAGAACTCAGGTCTCTGGGCATGCAGCCAGCAGCCAGCTCGCTGCTTTCAATCTTCTGTGTACTCCCACGACACATCAGGCGGCAGCACTGACCTCAAATCCGCCCGGCTCCAGAGCCACGAAAATCCAGCATCCTGAAGGCACGTTAGTCTTCCAGGTGGCGTCTTTGACATTTCAAAAAGCGGCCAGTCGTGAGGCCTTGAGAACGGGTCCTATTTCTGAAGTCAGCGTGTAACTTTAGGTCAGGGTCTTCAAAAGAACCCTGAAAAGGAAAAAAAGAGATATTAAAGATGGAAATAGAGCTGTTTCCGAAGATGCAAGCAAAGGAGTTGCTGTTAGTCACCATCCTAATCTCCGCCCTCCCTCACATTTGCTTTGTATGGCTTTGGTCCTGGACTAGAGGTTGAGTATTTCAGGTGGCAAATGTGAGATCTCAATATACAGAAGCAAATTTAAAGATGTAATAAATAATGCAGCATCCTAAAACCAAGGCTGCTAATAGATCAAGTGACTGCATCCCTCAAAATATCTTTCTTTTACTTGAAATATCTCTCATTAACTTAAACCAAACTTTTCTTTTTAGGTACACGAAGTTGGGAACATGAAAGAATCATTTGATTTCTTGACTCATTAAGAGCTGACCATAAGAGCAGAATTATGACATTCGGCTCATCAAGTCTGCTCCACCATTTGATCTTGGCTGATTTATCTTCCCTTTCATCCCCATACTTCTGTCTTCTTCCCGTAACCTATGATACCCTTACAAATCAAGAATGTGTCAACCTCCGCTTTAAATATAGCCAATGAATTGGCCTCCACAGAGTTCTGTGGCAATGAATTATAACCATATAACCATGTAACAATTACAGCACAGAAACAGGCCATCTTGGCCCTTCTAGTCCGTGCCGAACTCTTACTCTCACTTAGTCCCACCGACCTGTACTCAACCCATAACCCTCCATTCCTTTCCTGTCCATATATCTATCCAATTTAACTTTAAACGACAACATCAAATTTGCCTCAACCACTTCTACTGGAAGCTCATTCCACGCAGCCACCAGTCTCTGAGTAAAGAAGTTCCCCCTCATGTTACCCCTAAACTTTTGCCCTTTAACTCTCTACTCATGTCCTCTTGTTTGAATCTCCCCCACTCTCAATGGAAAAAGCCTATCCATGTCAACTCTATCTATCCTCTTATAATCTTAAATACCTTTATCAAGTCCCCCCTCAACCTTCTACGTTCCAAAGAATAAAGACCCAACTTGTTCAACCTTTCTCTGTAACTTAAGTGATGAAACCCAGGTAACATTCTAGTAAACCTTCTCTGTACTCTCTCTGTTTTGTTGACATCTTTCCTACAATTTGGTGACCAAAACTGTACACAATACTCCAGATTTGGCCTCACCAATGCCTTGTACAATTTCAACATTGCATCCCAACTCCTGTACTCAATGCTCTGATTTATAAAGGCCAGCCTACCAAAAGCTTTCTTCACCACCCTATCCACATGAGATTCCATCTTCAGGGAACAATGCACCATTATTCCTAGATTCCTTTGTTCTACTGCATTCTTCAATGCCCTACCATTTACCATGTATGTCCTATTTTGATTAGTCCTACCAAAGTGTAGCACCTCACATTTATCAGCATTAATTCTAATTCACCACCTCTTGGCTAAAGAGATTCCTCCTCATCTCTGTTCTAAAGGAACATTCATCTGTTCTGAGGCTGTACTGTCTGGTCCTAAGTTCCCCCAGTACTCGAAATATACTCCACGTCCACTCTTATCTACTCCTTTCAATATTCAATAGGTTTCATTGAGGAGCACCTGCCCCGCACCCCCCCACTCATTCTTCCAGAATCTAAGATCATTCTCAGAAACCTCCCCTGGACCCTCTCCAATGCCAGCACATACTTCCTTAGATTTGTGGCCCAAAACTGCTCATCAAAATATCAAAGATGGCCTGACCAATGCCTTATAAATCCTCATTATTACTTTTGACCTGCAAGTTAACCTTTAGGAATCCTGCACGAGGTCTCCCCAGTCCCTTTGCACCTCCCATTTCTGAAATAGCTCCTCTATTTAGAAAATAGTTCATGCCTTTGTTGCTTTTATGAAATTGCATGACCATACACTTCCCTACAACCTATTTCATCTGGCATTTCTTTGCCCATTCTCCTAATCTGTTTAAGTTCTTCTGCAGTCTCCCTGTTTCCTTAATACTACCTACTCCTCCACCGATCTTGGTACCATATACAAACCTGTCACAAATCCATCAGTTCAGTCATCCAGGTTATTAACATATAACCTGAAAAGTAGCAAACCCAACTCTGATCCCTGTGCAACACCGCTAGTTAGCAGCAGCCAACCAGAAAAAATCCTCTTTATTCCCACTCTGCCTTCTGGCAGTTGGCCAATCTACTCATTTTCTCACTTTTGTTTAGAGATACAGCAACAGTCCCTTGGGGCCTAACAAGTCAGTGCTTCCCAATTATATCTGCTTGACCAATTAGCCTACGAACCCGTATATGTTTGGTATGTGGGAGGAAACCAAAGCACCCATAGGAAACCAATGCAGTTAAGAGAAAAATGTACAAACTCCTTGTAGGCAGCTGTGAGAATTGAACCTGGGTTGCATCCACTGCTAAAACTATACTACTGTATCACCTATCTTCGGTTCATGCTAGTATCTTTCCTGTAATACCATGGAGTCCTAAGTTGTTTATTAGCCTCATGTGCAGCACCTTATCAAAGGCCTTTTGAAAATCCAAGTTAAAAAAATCCGCTGATTTTTCTTTGTCTACCTTTTCTATCATTTTCTCAAATAATTCCAATTTCCACAGTGAAGCCTGATGCAAAATACTTACTCTGTTCGTCTACCATTTCCTTGTCCCCCCCATTACTACCTTTCCAGCATAATTTTCCAGTGATCCAATATCCACTCTCGCCTCTTTTCCTCTTTATATATCTGATAAAAAAAACTTTTGGTAATGGCAGCAAAATCGAGGCCCGATGTGAATTGCCATGGTGAGGCCAGGTCCTAGTGTGCGGTTCAGACAATTTAAGCACCGGCCCGGATAGTCTGAGGGCTCCTTTCTCCGTGACACTAGGGCTGCGAGAGTGCCCCCAGCTGCCGTGCTTCACGTCTGCGAACTTTGTGGTGATTTGTCCCGCTAATACGTATGAATGTAGGCCTACTCTGTGGTGCTAGCGGGATTTGGATCGAAGGACTCAGTTTGGCTCGGAATGCTGTGGTTGTTGCTCGCTTCAATTGTTTGCATGAGTTGTTTTGTGTTTTTTTTCCCCCTCTTTTTCTGGGGGTTGGTCTTATGTTTTTTTAAGTGGGTTCTTCTGGGTTCCTTGCTTTGCAACTGCCTGTAAGTAAACAATACTCAAGGCTGTATCATTTATACATTGATAATAAATGCACTTTGAACCTTTGAATCCTTTTTGATGCTTTTGGCTAGCTTGCCTTTGTATTTCATCTTTTCTTTCCTTATGTTTTTTCTTTGCCTTCTGTTGCTTTTTAGAAGTTTCCCAATCCTCTAACTTCCCACTGATTTTTACTATATTATATGCTCTCTCTTGTGCTTTTATGCTGACTCTGACTTCTGAGGTCATGCACAGTTACCTCATCCTCCTTCCAGAATACTACTTCATGTGTGGCATGTATCTATCCTGCGCCTTCCAATTTGCCACCAGAAACTCCAGCCATTGCTGTTCCTCTGTCATCCCTGCTAGTGTTCCCTTCCAATCAAATTTGGCCAGCTTCTCTCTCATGCCTCTGTAATTCCCTTTACTCTGCAATACTGATACATCTTTTCTCTCTCTCAAACTGCAGAGTGAATTCTATCATATTATGATCATTTCCTCGGAAGGGTTCTTTACCTTAAGCTCCCTAATCATATCTGGTTCATTACACAACACCCAATCCAGAATTGCCTTTCCCTTAGTGGGCTCAATCACAAGCTGCTGTAACAAGCCACATCATAGGCATTCTACAACTTCCCTGTCTTGGGATCCAGCACCAACTTGATTTTCCCAATATGCCTGCATATTGAAATTCCCCGTGACTATGGTAACATAGCCCTCATTGTATGCCTTTTCTATTTTTGTTGATATTTATATCCCACATCTGGGCTACTGTTCAGGGCCCATCAGAGTCTTTTTATCCTTGCAGTTCCTTAACACTAACCAGAAGGATTCTGCATCTTCCGATCCTATGTTATCTGTTTACATTTTTTTTTAACCATCAATGCTACCCTAACCCCTCTGCCTACTCTTTCATCTGTACCATCATCATATTCCTGCCCTGACTAGCACATGGCACTGTGAGTAATCCAGAGATTTCCACTTTGGAGGTCCTGTTCTTCAGCCTTTTCCCTAACTCCCTGTACTCACTGCATAGGACCTCTTGCCCCTTTATTCTGATGCCATTGCTACCAATGTGCACCATAACCTCTGGCTATTAACCCTCCTTCTTGAGAATCATCTTCTGCTGCTGCTCTGAGACATCCTGGCCCTAGCATCCGTGAGACAACACACCATTCTGGGTTCTCTTTTGTGGCCACAGAATCTCCTGTCTATCCCCCTAACTAGCAAGTCTCCTATCACTGCTACTCAGCTTCACTTTACTCTTCCCTGCTTTGCCTCAGAGCCAGCCACAGTGGTACTGGCCTGGCTGCTGTTGCTGTGCCCTGATAGATCATTTCTACCCCCCCCCCCCACCAAAGCTGTATTGAAAGGGGAATACTTGTTGCTGAGAGGAATGTCCGCAGGGGAACCCTGCACCGACTGCCTACTCCCCTTCGCCTGATATTCAACTACCTACTATCTGAAGCCTTCAGTCTGAGTGTGACCACCTCAGTAAAAGACTCATCTGTGAAATTTTCCGCCTCTCAGACCATCCTGAGTGCATCCAGCTCCAGCTCCAGTTCCTTGACCTTGTCAGTCAGGAGCTGAAGTTGAGTGCACTTCCTGCAGATGTAGTCATCCGGGAGACCAGTTCTGCTACTGTTTTTGGTGCCTTCAGCCAAAAATTCAAAGAAGTGCTGTGGACAATGCTGAGATGAGGTTTGGGCTGAGACAGGATGATGCAAATGTAAAATGGTTCCTGTCCTAGTTTGTTGTGTTTAAGGGAAGGGGAAAGATGTACATTTATTTAGTGACTTTCATTTTCCTAAACATTTTCCCACCAACAAATTGCTTATTATAATGTAGAAAATTTTTCCACAGCAAGCTCCCACAGTCGTTAAGATAAGGTCCCACCTGTCTGCTTTTCATAATCTTAGTTGAACGATGACAAATACCTCCCCTGCTTCTCTTCAGTATATTGCCCTAGGCTCTTTTCTATTCACCTGAGAACATAAGCAGTATTTTACATTAATATTTTATCCAAAAGATAGCACTTTTAACTATACAAGGTTCCCTTTACAGGAAGGTGAACATTTTGTGTGATCTCTGTGCAGGAGGGGATTTAATCCAATGGCAAGATTGCCACAGCAGATTATGTGTTCTTCCCAACTTTTAACTTTTATTCTTCTTAAGTATTAAGCAGAACTCAATTAGTCAATGTAAGTGAAGTAAAAGGTCTGGTAAATGCAAACACTTATTTCTTTTGCGGAGCTTTGTAGTGGTAAAACCAGCAGGTAGCAACTAATCAGTCTTCCAGGTAGTGAAGCAGGCAGTGTATATATTTTACAGCAATACAGTTTATCCTTTAAAAATTTGAGTTTACCCAAGTCTTGTAAATGAATGATTAGTAATTTTCAATGTTTTTACTCCCCATGAAGTATCACAATGGTGTTGATGTGGACAAGTGGCGACACTTTCAAGACTGCTTACTTCATTCTGAACCAGGCACCTTTCCAGTTCTGGATATGTGGATTGCTCCAAGTTTGTGTCGATATTACTATCCTCTTTCAAGCTTACTACTATGACCGTTACCCTCAGAAACCATCTTCTCACACCGTCCCTTCCACGAGCACCAAGGCACTTTAACTGCAACGTTATTCAACAGGAGCACCAAATGATCATGTCCTGCAAGGGACAGCAAAGCCCTCAAAATTGAACCAGTGCCAATAATATAATGTTGGCTCTCAGGATTCTGGAAGGATCTCAAAGTTTCTTTCAAGAAAAAAAAGTTACACAGTTAAACTATTGTCAGTATGTCTTTGATTATTTATATATTCTATTATGTTTAATTCACCATTGTCTTTCACTTGGTTTATCTAAATGCCTTATCATATGTAAACACGAGGAAATATGCAGATGCTGGAATTTCAGACAACACACATAAAATTTGCTGGTGAATGCAGCAGACCAGGCAGCATCTTTAGGAAGAGGTACAGTTGACGTTTCGAGCCGAGATCCTTCGTCAGGACTAACTGAAAGAAGAGCTAGTAAGAGATTTGAAAGTGGGAGGGGGAGGTCTTGGCCCAAAACGTCGACTGTACCTCTTCCTAAAGATGCTGCCTGGCCTGCTGCATTCACCAGCAACTTTTATGTGTGTTGCCTTACCATATGTACCATTTTGGAACATTTTTGTTTTCTGAGATTTCCCCCCCCCCCCACTGGTGTTTCGTACATCTTGCAATGTGATTGTGTTTTGATCATCTAACAAAAACAGTTTTTGTTAAATCCTTTACACATATCCAAAGAATCTTGCACTAAGCACCCACTTTTAAACATGAATCTTGATTCATTGTCATATGTTATTATGACCACCATTTCCACTTTCTTCTCAAAAAGCCACAAGGAGACAAATTTAAAAGAAATCTGTTTTATATTTGGAAGACACAGAATCCATTTCCACACTACTTTGTTCAAGTGATCCGAGTAATTTTATCAGTAACTAGTTAAAATTGGATCCGCAACAGCTTTCAGAGGTATCATGGGGAACTGGGAGCCAACTTAATTTGTTGATGATTGGATGCCTCAGTGATGTTGCCGTTGGTACTGGGCACACTGGAGTGGAAGAGAAAGTTTGGACATTAATTTAGTGCTTCGGATCCCCACCACACTTCACACCAGGTGCTTATCCAGGGTGAATTCTGAGCGCCTCTCAGAGTGAAAAGTGTTGGTACAGTGTTTGCTAAAGACAAGAGAGACTAAGATATTTGCTCTATCATGAATGATAGACGATCACAGGAGAAGAGCAAAAAGTAAAAGAAAATATTTTGTCAGATATACTCCATACTCAGCAATGAAGTAAGTTAATTGTAGTCACTTTCCATCTTTGGTAAAAATAGTAATGGAAGTGAGAGTTCTTTTTAACAAAATTGATGACATTTACTCTTTCAATGATCTCCAAATGCTGACTCTATTTTTACCCTTTCCTCTAGATTTATTGGCATGTTATCTTCACACATCAATTTTGCATGGTGGTGTAGCAATCATTCCTAAACACAGATCTAGTTTGCCTTTCATCTGCCCCACTTCTCGATGCTCTCATTGGTGCTTAAATCTGCCTACATTTTTTTGCAGTGGATTTGCTTAAATAAATAAGCATTTATATGTAGGAATTTCAACTATAATCCATTTTGGATGCTTCCTGTGCTGTTCTTCATATCAAAAGACTAACTCAATATTTTCTGTCTTCCTATTTGGGGAATGTCCTGGTACTATCATCCGCTTTCCCCACGCCATGGTGATTCCTTCATACTCAGCACTCTGAGACAGCCATTGGAGCCAGAGGCCAGGTTTTACCACTTTTAATATAGTTGACTAATCCAATCCATTTCCTACAAAGAAAAGTTCGTATGATTACATTAACAGCTGAATAAAATTAAATCTTCTTTGCAGAATACTTCATTAAAGAACTTGGTACCAATGAATTCCAACCCCTTAATGGAAGTATGATATTACAGTCCTTACAGTCATATTCTTAAACTGTTGAACTGAGATCTGATCATTTTTTTGTGTGAGCAATAGTGTTACAATTAGTTATTTGACATTCACAGGATTCTAGCAGTCTGTGAAATTGTATTCTCTCAGACTGAAGTTAAACTGTTACCAGCTAACTTACAATGGCTGGAAGCAATTTCACCTAGTTTTGTAAATAGGTGAGTAAAGCTGTTACAGAACTGTTCCACTGGGTGACCTACCTTTGGCTGTGTAGAGCAACAAATGAGAGTTGTATCTTGAAAGGTTCTTAACAATTTCAGAATCAGGTTATCACTGACTTAGATGACATAAAATTTGTTTTTTTGTGGCTGCAGTATAGTGCAAAATCAAAATTGCTATAAAATTACAAAAATAATTAGTGTATTAAAAAAAAGGGATAAAGAGGTAGTGTTAATGAGTTTATGGACTGTTTAGAAAGCTGTTGGAGAAAGAGAAGGTGTTCCTGAATTGTTGAGTATGAGTCTTTAGGCTCCTTTACCACTTCCCCCAGTGGTGGTAATAAGATTTACAATCCACTTTCTTAATTTTGCTTGGGAGCTATTTACTGAATTTCTGCTATAACTTTGTCACTGGATAACATTTGCTCTACAACAGGTTGCTGGTTGTCATTGTTTGCTTTGGGCCTAAGTGACCTTACAAATTTAAAGAGGAACATTTTAAGCCAAGTTGTCTGTGCTTGTGTGTTCATACTGCAGCATGTGTATTCAAAACCTAGGGGCCTGCTAAATGCTGGCCTTTCTAATCTAGTTATAAAATATTTAAATTTTCTAAAATATTTTCTTAAAATACTTTTCAAAATCAAGAACAGTTCCATATTTGTGCCATATTTGTTCTTCTATTAGCTGCTCTAAAGATTTAGTAACAAAACATTTATTCTGCTGAAACCAGTTTGCGCAGTTTTTCATACTGGTGTTCTGAGTAAACCTTGCCTACCTTTATAACCCAGACTCTACAGTCACCATGTAAACACTTACACCGGCCTAATCCAGTCATTTGTGCAGTTTGTAGCCAGCATATGGCCACAGTACAAGATATAGCCTTCTGTTCTCAATTAGCAAGCAAAAAAAAGAGGCTGATCTTGTCTGGCATCATCCATTGTAACTGCTAGCTTTTAGACAAGTTCCTATACCTGTTTATAATTTTAGTGTGAATTTCTGCAAACTCAAAGGAAAGTCACACCATCTTATCATTAGCTTGCTTAATATTTTGATATTTATTAAATACATACAATGGGATTTATACTTTGCTTTCGGGAATCTTAAAATCTCTATCTGTATTCCTAGAGTATGAAATACCATTACTAGTGCACGTTGAAAAATAGAGGTATTCCTAAACTTGATTCCTGATATTAGGTGCAATAATCTCAATTATGTTTACATAATGTTTTCTTGTCTATTTGGTTTTCTGCTAAACGGTAGGAAAGTATTTACAATGGGGGATAAGTCAAATGGGTACATTTGGATCTCGCACTTCTTGACTGGTCATGAAATGTTTAAACTTTTTCATTTTTTGTTCTTACCGGTTACGTTGAGTAGGTTTACATCATGTTAGCGTTTAATGTGTGTTTATAAGTATTTGAATAATTGACATCTTGTATTATGTCAAATCTACCAAAAAAGTAAAAGATTTGTTCATTGTCTAAAGGAACCAGGTGAAAGGACTGGACTGAACTGGCACAAGAATGTGGCACAACACAGCCAGCCTTAGCCTGTGCTGCCGATCAGCATTGTATGTAGGTGCTTTGATGTATTACATATAAGATTACTGAATGAAACGAGAAAACATGACAAAACTTGAAGTGCATTCATTAGAGACTCTGTATTCATGCATTAAACTAAAACTTAAATAAAAGTATTTGGAACTGAGAATAGATTCTTGTGAATGCAATTATTTCCTTCCAATTAAAAGCTTAGATTAGAGCACACATTTCTAATGTTATATTTATCATGTAAGTAACCACAAATATAAATTACAAATATATACTATATTACTATTAATTTCCATATTGTCAAGAGTGATTCTGTTCATGGGATATGTTGCATTAAAATACATGTTAATTTTGATTTTCCTCTTGCATAGGGGTATGCCTTACAGATGATGCTCTTGTCTGTTACCGTTAACAAGTCTAGGACAGTCCAGACTGATTACTCAAGCAATGAATCATAGATTTTGATGATTAATGGTGGCACAGTTTTATGGATATGTTCTCTGATGTAAATGTGCTATACTTTTTGAAGATGTCATTAGAAGTCTTCAGCCACATAAGGAGGAGAATGTGGTAATTTGTGCATTAACGTTTCATTCTCTGTGAAAGCCCAGACTTGACTCACTTTTTCCTAAAATATCCAGTCAGAACTCTGTCTCAAACCAAAATGTGACAATTTGAATAAAGAAAGATACTGTACAATGACAAACTGGAAACAATCATCAATACTTTGAAAATGCCCCAATCAACATGCATACCTTCTGCTAATGAGCAACTTCTGTTTATCCAAACTTTGACATGCAATTGTTTGTTGTGCTAAATATAGGCTTGAAAACTTAGGAACTGCTGTTTTTTTTTTATTTTTCAAAGAAATTTTTAAGTGAAAAATGTGATTTCATATTTGGTTTTCTCAGAGCATTCTGAAGTTAATTCATTAAATTGCCCACCCTTTGTAACACTGGCTGCATTCAAATCTTAAATTGCATCCTGATTACAAATCTGCAAGTTTAAGCTTTTTTTTGTGGGGGTGAGGGCATTTTAAATACTGTATCCCCAAAGCAAACCCTTTGTAATTGATTGAAGTCACTTGAATGCAAGTACTTAAAAATTGGATTAGATACCAATTGAGTTATTTTTGGTTTGTTCAGTTAACACAATAATGCAAGTTATTGATTTTTGTTTGAACAAAAGCACCTCCGTGAAATTTCATTTAAAAGCATATTAGAGCCTGCAAATAGCAATGGCTAAAGGCACAGGACTGCAGATGCTGCAATCTGGAGTGACACACAAGATGCTGAAGGAACCCAGTGAATCAAGCAGCAGCTGTTGAGGGAAATGGACAGTTATTGTTTTGGTCAAGACCCTTCATCTGAATGGGATGAAGAGTCTTGACCTAAAATGTTGACTGTCCATTTCCCTCCACAGATGCTGCATGACCTGCTGAGTTCTTCCAGCATCCTGTGTATTGTTGAAATAAAGGTTTCATGAGCATTTTAAATTTCCAATTAAGGTTGCACTGGTCTTGATAAAGGTGGTAGGGGAAAAATTACACAATTTAAAGCCTGACTGAGAATAAGTGCTTTAAAAAGATAGAGTAACTTGAGGTTACATTCTTTTTTAAAAAAAAAATGACTCAGTCATCAGATTAAAGGCAGGTAAACTGTGAGGAGAGTTTCAAGTAGGGGTTTCTTCAGAACAAGAGGAAGCTGAAGGGATATTTATTGGACAGTGTGGATAGAGACAATGGAAAGATCCCAGTTGGTGTCAGAAACCAGGGGACATAAGTTGAAGGTAGTTGATAGAAGGAGTAGTGGTGATAATAAGTGGAGGTGTTATCCCCCCCACCCCCACACAGAGTTGTACAGATCTGGAACCTGCTGCCACGTAGGGTGGTGGAAGTAGAATCCACCTTCACATTTAAATGGTAATTATGCATTCTGAAGACCATTGGCCTGTTAGCAGCTCTGTTGATCTTTTACAGCTAGGCCTCCCAGTGAAATAAATATTGTCTTAAAAATCACTTTGATTCTTCCAGAAAACAACCATAACCATGAAGTATTTTTTAGAACTCTAGTTGAATCAGTGGCTGAAAGCCAATTTAAAAAATAGAGTCGTAGGCAATTTCTGCCAAGATTAGGTAGTTATATTTTGGGAAATGTGACGTAATTTGCCCTCAATCTGCAAAACTCCAAAGGGGTTTGCGCAATTTGCCTCTGCCTCCAACAACTAGAGTTAATTGCATGCAAATATCTGTGTCATTTGATGTCCAGATTCCTACAGAGCAATTTGCCACACTCCCTTAAAGGTTGTGCTTGTTATTTGATATTTTCCACTGCTCTGGGAGCTTTTGATTATATTTGAGTATAAAGGTTTTAGAATCTGTGTCTTAATAAATATGGAGACTAAGTACAAATAAAATTGAAGATTCTGAATAGTTAAAATGCTAAATACCAGCTATTTTACTGTTTTTAAACTAAGTGACTCATTTGTTAACCCATTAAAGCAACTAAAAAGTGAGCATCCCCCACCAGGCATATTAATCTTGGATGCCTGTGACCTATGTGGTAGGACTTGCGGCTAGTGGAGTGCCTACTTTGGAAGGCTGAAGGTCTGGTCATGCCTTGCAGATGCAAAAGGCTGAATCTGAAAGAACCACTCATATCCTGGAGAACAATTATAAGCCATCTTAAGGTAAGCAAGATTAACACCCGATTTGGGCTTGTCGCTCTTGGTATTATTTCAAAGTAAGTTAAATACTTCAATTAAGTTCATCTGATCCTAACCTCCACCTCACAGGTCCACCTTTCTGTAAAGTCAACTTAACAATTAGAATTTAAGCCTTGTAGTTCCAAGGTGTAATTGCAAAGGAATTTATTAGAAATAAAAGTCAAGGTTCAAAGTATATCTATTATTGAAGTGAATATAGGTCACCAGATACTACCCTGAGATACATTTTCTTGTGGGCATTTATAGTAAATAGAAACAATAGAATCACAACAAATTGATGAACAACAAACACACAAAAGGTAACAAATACAACAAGAAAAGATAAATAAGCAATAAACATCAAGAATACAAGTTTGCAGAGTACTAGAAAGTGAGTCCATGGGTTGTGGAATCAGATCAGTGATGAGGTGAGTGAAGTTATCCCCTCTAGTTCAAGAGTCTGATGGTTGAAGGGTAATAACTGTTCCTGAACCCAGTGGTGTGGGACTTGAGGTTCTGGTGCCACCTTCCTGTTGACAGCAATGAGCAGAGAGCACAGTCTGGATGGTGGGGATCTTTGATGATGGATGCTGCTTTCCTGCAGTAGCATTCCTTAGAAATGTGCTCAGTGGTGAGACGGCTTTACCTGTGATGGTCTGTGCTGTACCCACTACTTTTTGTAGTTTTTTACCTATTAAGAGGCATTAGTGATCCCATACCAAGCCTGTCAGTATACAGCATCAGAGAAGTTTGTCAAAGTTTTAGATGAGGTACTGAATCTGTGCAAAGCTATAAGAAAGTAGAAGTGCTTTCATACCTTCTTTGTAATAGCAGATACACCTTGGACCCAGGGTGAAAGGGTAATGCCAAAGAATTTAAAGTTGCGAAGTCTGTCTACTTCTGATATGCTGATGAGAATTGGCTCTTGGACCTCTGGTTTCCTCCTCCTGTAGTCAATAATCAGCTCTTTGGTTTTGCTGACACTGAATGAGATGTGGCACAGTCACCCAGATTTTCAATCTTTCTTCTATATTCTGATACAGTCCACAACAGTGGTCTCATCTGCAAACTTCAACATGACATCGGAACTGTGCATAACCTCACAGTCGTAAGTACTCTTCAAGTCTTCGTCTGATGATACTCATTGCTCTTGCTCACAATCTATTATCGAAAACCTCATTGCACAAAGGAGGACCAGGTCCTCCTTAATGCTTTCCTGGTTGAGTAAGCTATCTTTATCTCTCATAAATTCCAATTGACATGAGACAGTTGTGTTGCAAATCTTTCACTGAAAATCTAACACTTCCCCGCCCCCACCCAAATTAACTTCCTCAATGTAGATTCGCATCTAAAATACAAATATGCTATCCACATTTTGTAATCTTTCCTAGTCTATTTAAGAAATATGCAGTTGTAGTTTTCACTCACACTTCGACATTGACATCTGCTTGTCACTTTCCAAATGTTATATTGTCAGAATCTATTTTCCCAGATTTTTAATCACCAAGTAAGGCAATCATGAGTTGGGTTAAATGTTCAAATTGTCTGTTTTTCTGCTTCAAGTCAAGTCAAGTCACTTTTTATTGTCATTTTGACCATAACTGCTGGTACAGTACACAGTAAAAACGAGACAATGTTTTTCAGGACCATGGTGCTACATGAACAATACAAAAACTACACTGAACTACGTAAAAAAACAACAAAACTACACTAGACTACAGACCTACCCAAGACTGCATAAAGTGCACAGAACAGTGCTGGCATTACAATAAATAATAAACAAGACAATCAGCACAGTAGAGGGCTGTAGGTTGGTGTCAGTCCAGGCTCTGGGTATTGAGGAGTCTGATGACTTGGGGGAAGAAACTGTTACATAGTCTGGTCGTGAGAGCCCGAATACTTCGGTGCCTTTCGCCAGATGGCAGAAGGAAGAAGAGTTTGTATGAGGAGTGCGTGGGGTCCTTCATAATGCTGTTTGCTTTATGGATGCAGCGTGTGGTGTGAATGTCTGTAATGGCGGGAAGAGAGACCTCAATGATCTTCTCAGCTGTCCTCACTATCCGCTGCAGGGTCTTGCGATCTGAGATGGTGCAATTTCCAAACCAGGCAGTGATGCAGCTGCTCAGGATGCTCTCAATACAAGCTCTGTAGAACGTGGTGACGATTGGGAGGGGTAGGAGATGGACTTTCCTCAGACTTCACAGAAAGTAGAGACCCTGCTGGGTTTTCTTTGCTATGGAGCTGGTGTTGAGGGACCAGGTGAGATTCTCCGCCAAGTGAAATTTGGTGCTCTTAATGATCTCTATGGAGGAGTCGCCAATGTTCAGTGGAGAGTGGTCGTTCCGTGTCCTCCTGAAGTCAGCAACCATCTCTTTTGTTTTGTTCACATTCAGAGACAGGTTCTTGGCTCTGCACCAGTCTGTTAGCCGCTGCACCTCCTCTCTATATGCTGACTCATCGCTCTTGCTGATGAGACCCACCTCGGTCGTGTCAGCAGTGAACTTGATGTGGTTTGAGCTGTGTATTGCTGCACAGTTGTGGGTCAGCAGAGTGAACGGCAGTGGACTGAGCACACAGCCCTGGGGGGCCCCCCGTGCTCAGTGTGATGGTGTTGGAGATGCTGCTTCCAATCCGGACTGACTGAGGTATCCCAGTCAGGAGACATCAATGCATCTATTTCTGAAAAGTATTTGCAGCTAGAACAGCAGACACGAGGAAATCTGCTGGAAATTCAAACAACACACACAAAAAATGCTGGTGAACACAGCAGGCCAGGCAGCATCTATAGGAAGAGGTACAGTCGATGTTTCAGTCCGGGACCCTTCGTCAGGACTAACTGAGAGAAGAGATGGTAAGAGATTTGAAAGTGGGAGGGGGAGGGGGAGGGGGAGATCCGAAATGATAGGAGAAGACAAGAGGAGAGGGGTGGATTTAAGAGCCACACATTTTAATTCCACATCCCATTCCCATTCTGATGTCTATCCACGGCCTCCTCTACTGTCAAGATGAAGCCACACTCAGGTTGGAGGAACAATACCTTATATTCCGTCTGGGTAGCCTCCAACCTGATGGCATGAATATTGACTTCTCTAACTTCCATTAATGCCCCTCCTCCCCTTCACACCCCATCCCTTATTTACTTATTTAATATATTTTTAATATTTTTTTATTTCCCCCCTTTTTTTTCTCTCTCTCTCTTTTTCTCCCTCTCTCCCTCTCACTATAACTTCTTGCCTGCTCTCCACCCTCCAAGCTCCCCTCCCCCCTTCTCTTTCTCCCCAGGCTTCCCGTCCCATGATCCTCCTCCTTCTCCAGCTCTTAGATCCACCCCTCCCCTCCTGTCTTCTCCTATCATTTCGGATCTCCCCCTCCCCCCCCACTTTCAAATCTCTCACTCGCTCTTCTTTCAGTTAGTCCTGACAAAGGGTCCCAGCCCAAAACGCCGACTGTACCTCTTCCTATAGATGCTGCCTGGCCTGCTGCATTCACCAGCATTTTTTGTGTGTGTTGCAGCTGGAACCAATACATTTGTTGGCAATGGAAGTGCCTCAGTAAAGCAGCCAGCATAATCAAAGTGCTCTCCCACTCTAGACATTTTCTCTTCTCTCCTCTCCCATCAAGCAGAGGATACAAAAGGCTAAAAACATGTACCAGTAGCTTCAATGACAGCTTCTACCCTGCTGGTAGAAGACTACTGAATGTTTGCTAATATAATAAACTGGTCTGTTGACTTTACAATCTCATCACTCATGGCTTGGCTTCGCGAGCAGAGATTTAGGAAGGGGGCTGCCCACATCTGCTGCAGGCTCGCTGGTGGCTGACGAGGCCAATACGGGACAGGCAGGCCTGGCCACAAGCGGCTGCAAGGGAAATTCTGTTCTGGGTTTGGTGCTGCTGTGTCACGGTTCTTCCTCCTCCTCCTTTTGTCCTCAATGCCAGCCCTGCGTGCGTTCTCAAAGGAGGAGACAGACTGGTGAATGGTGTGTCGCCAGGCCTTGCGATCGGAGGCTAGATTAGACCACTGGCGATGGTCAATGTGACAGGTACCAAGGGATTTCTTCAGCGAGTCCTTGTACCTCTTCGGTGCCCCTCTGTCACCCTGGCCAGTGGAGAGTTCGCCATGCAGCACAACCTTGGGCAGGCGATGATCCTCCATCCTGGAGACATGCCCTGCCCAGCGCAGCTGCGTCTTCAACAGCATGGCCTCGATGCTGGTGACCTCCGCCTGTTCGAGGACTTTGATGTTGGTGACAAAAACCACTCCAGTGGATGTTGAGGATGGTGCGGAGGCAGCGCTAATGGAAACGCTCAAGGAGTCGTAGGTGGTGACAGTAGGTGACCCACGACTCGGAGCTGTACAGGAGGGTGGTCAGTACAATGGCTCTGTACATGCTGATCTTTGTGCCTTTCTTCAAATGCTTGTTGTTCCAGACTCTCTTGTACAGCCTGTTGAATATGCTGTTTGCCTTTGCCTGTCTGTTGTCAATCTCTTTGTTGATCTTGGCATCCGACAAGATGGTGCACCCCAGGTAGCTGAACTGGTGGACTGTCTTCAGCTCTACCTCACCGATGGTGATGCGGGGATGGTGGTAATCTTCCTGAGGTGCGGGCTGATGGAGAACTTCTGTCTTCTTCAAGTTGACTTCCAGTCCGAAGAGCTCGGCAGCCTCTGTGAAGCAGGGTGTTATACGCTGCAGGGCTGTCTCCGTGTGGGCAACAAGGGCAGCATTGTCGGCGAAGAGTAGCTCTTGGATGAGTTGCTCCAATGTCTTGTTGCGGGACTGTAGTCACCTCAGGTTGAACAGGCTAATCGACCTCATTGTGAACTTGCACTTTATTGTCCATAGAATCATAGAAAAGTACAGCACAGAAACAGGCCCTTTGGCCCATCCAATCCATGCTGAACCATTTAAATTGCCTAGTCCCATTGACCCGCACATGGATGATAGCCCTCCATATCCCTGCCATCCATTTACCTATCCAAATGCTGAAATAGAGCTCACATGTATCACTTACACTGGCTGCTTGTACCACACCCACAAAATCCTCTGAGTGAAGAAGTTTCTCCTCAAGTTCTCCTTAAACTTTTCACTTTAACCATGACCTCTAGTTGTAGTCCCACCCAACCTCAAATGGAAAAAAGCCTGCTTGCATTTACCCCATCTATATCACTCATAATTTTATATATCTCTATCAAGCCTCCCCTCAATCTTCTACATTCCTCGGAATAAACTTATCCAATCTTTTCTGATAATTCAGGTCCTCCATTCCCAGTAACATCCTTGTAAATTTTCTCTGTATTCTTTCAACCTTGTTCACCTGTAAGTAGGTGACACAGTACTTCAAATTAGATCTCACCAATGTCTAATACTTCAACATCCCATCTACTGTAATTAATACTTTGATTTAAGAAGGCCAATGTGCCAAAAGCTTTCTTTACGGCCCTATCTACCTGTGATGCCACTTTCAATGCATTATGGACTGTATTCACAGGTCCCTTTGTTGCACTTCACTCTTCAGTGCCCTACTGTTCACTGTGTAAGATGCACTGTGGTTGGTCCTCCCAAAGTGCAACACCTCTCACTGGTCTGCATTAAATTCCATTTATCATTTTTCAGCCCATTTCCCAGCCAGTCCAGATCCAGCTGCAAGCTCTGATAGATTTCCTCGCTATCCACTACACCCCCAATCTTGGTATCATCTGCAAATTTCTAATCCAGTTAACCACACATTCATCCAGATCATTGATATAGATGACAAACAACAATGGACCCAGCGCCGATCCCTGTGGTACTCCACTAGTCACAGGCCTCCAGTCAGAGAGTCAACCATCTACTACCACTCTCTGGCTTCTCCCACGAAGCCAATGTCTAATCCAATTTACTACCTCATCTTGAATGCCAAACAACTGGACGTGCTTGACCAACCTCTCATGCAGGACCTTGTCAAATGTCTTCCTAAAGTCAATGTGTACAACATCCACTCTCTTGCCTTCATCAACTTTCCTGGTAACTTCCTTGAAAAACTCTAAAACTAGTTAGACGCGACCAACCACACACAAATTAATGCAGACTATCCCAAATCAGTCCATATGCACTGTACTATCTCTGTAGCTGTACCATTCTGCATTCTTTTAATCTTTTGTCTTGCACTACCTCAGCTCACTGTGTGATGAAGTTTTACACTTTATATCAGTACTTATGATAATAATAAACCAATTCCAGTTCCAAGTGATTGTTTATGTGTACATGAGATTCAAAACCCAAGCTTGCATCAAAATCGGATATAGCACAAAAGATACTTGGTTAAGTATTTTGTAATTGCCAGATCTAAACATCAAATAGTAAGCACTACATACCAATTCATTTAAATACAGTACCAGCTAAGGTATGTAGCTGGACAACCCAAAACTAATTACTACATTCTCCAGATATGGTTTCAATTTTTCCAGTTTTTCCATCAAATTAATTCAATATATTTAAATCCTGTAATATAACAATGTTCCAATTAAATAAAACTAACAGACAATAAACCAAAAAAAATGCTTATTTATTCTTTTAAAACTTGTCGTTACTCCTTAACTGGTAAATATTTGATTTGATCTACTATTCAAAAATTGTTTTCCTCTAATATGTATTTGTTGTGACTTGTTTCTTTGCTTAGTTCCTAATGAATCTGTTACCCCCATCCACATGCCTACATTGGTGTTGTCCATTCCAGTTAGCTACATCAGAATAGATAGTATAATTTCTCCACTGTGAATACAGCTTAGAGTTAGCTCTTTGAAAAAGCGATCAATTAGTCCCACTCTCTTGTTAAATCTCCTCGCAGCAAGCATTTATCCAATCTCCCGTTGAAGATTTATATTGCCTCTATTATCGTTTTTCTTTATGACTTTGATATATTTTTCCAGTTTTGCCAGTTATCCTGAGATGCTCCATTATTTTGCAACCCTCTATTAAATATCTTGACTTCTACCTAAGCAAAACACTCTATATAACAAAACTTAAGGATGACTAAAGTTCTTCCAGGCACCATTCTAGTTCTTTCCTATACTCTGTCCAAGACCTTTGCACCTTCAACAATATGTTCAAAATTGGACATCTGAAGCCCAGTGCACGATGTATTTCTTTGTACAGTGCTTTGTGTCTGAAGAATGGATCACAAGTATTCTGGGAATACATGATTCGCAGCCTTTCTTGCCATATGCACAAGAACCTCCAAGCTGTCTATCTATTCTTACCCCTCCCTGCCTGCCAAAAATGTTCCATTTAGTTTTATATTTCCTCATCTCATTTCTTCTCAAAATGTTTTCCACTCATTTTAAGTGGGAGAAAGAACTTTGCTTCTCTAATGTTGTCTGCAGGTAGATGCTGTATGTTCCTAACTACAGCAAACCCTGAAGGTAATTTTTATACTCTGCTAATCTGCATCATTTTGCAGAAACAAGTTTTATCTACAGTAAAACTCCCATTATCCAATTATTTTCAAATCCCGATGGTATAGCATCCAGCTATGATGTTTCCAATGCTCAGTAGGTTGACTCTGTGGGTTAAGAAAGCATACAGTGCATTAGCCTTCATCATTCGTGGGAATGAGTTTAGGAGCTGAGAGGTAATGTTGCAGCTATATCGGACTCTGGTCAGACCCCACTTGGAGTACTGTGTTCAGTTCTGGTCGCCTCACTATAGGAAGGATGTGGAAACCATAGACAGGGTGCAGAGGAGATTTACAAGGATGTTGCCTGGATTGGGGAGCATGCCTTATGAGAATAGGTTGAGTGAACTCAGCCTTTTCTCCTTGGAGCGACAGAGGATGAGAGTGACCTGATAGGGGTGTATAAGATGATGAGAGGCATTGATCGTGTGGATAGTCAGAAGCTTTTTCCCCAGGGCTGGCTAGCGTGAGAGGGCACAGTTTTAAGGAGCTTGGAAGTAGGTACAGAGGAGATGTCAGGGGTAAGTTTTTTTATGGAGAGAATGGTGAGTGCATGGAATGGGCTGCTGGCAATGGTGGTGGAGGTGGATACAATAGGGTCTTTTAAGAGACTCCTGGACAAGTACACGGAGTTTAGAAAAATAGAGGGCTATGGGTAACCCTAGATAATTTCTCAGGTAAAGGACATGTTCGGCACAGCTTTGTGAGCCGAAGGGCCTGTATTGTGCTGAAGGTTTTCTTTTTCTGTTTCTGCTCCCATTCATCTCATCAGCACTCCATTTCCTCAGCTCACTTTCAACTTATTAGGTTGAAATAGAAAAACATGTTTCACTAATGAGCGATGTCTGAGAAAAATGAATTAAACCTACGTTAGAGTTCTAATGAGAATAGTCTTTCAGTCCAGCACCACTGAAGTCCTGAGCATACCATATTGGCAGAGTGTGTAATCATTAGCCCAATGAGGGTGACAATGTGGTCATTAGATATGCAATTTATTTTTTTTATTTTAGGTAAAATAAAAAAAGCCACACTGCCCAGCAATCCACTCATCTAGCCATCCCGTTATAGTGTCTTGGAAAGGGTGAAGGAGAGGACAATTTACAATGACCAATTAACCTGCCAACCAGTACATCTTTAGACTATAGGAGGAAACTCGTATGTTCATGGGGAGAATATACAAACTCCTTACAGATGGTGCCAGAGTTACTTACTAAGTATCAATAATTTGCAAATACCTTCCTTGACCATTCGTCTCCACCACACCTTTATAGAAGTTTGTCAAATTTTAGATGTCATGCTGAATCTTTGCAAGCTTCTAAGAAAGTAGAGGTGCTGCTGTGCTTTCTTTGTAATGGCAGTTACGTGCTGGACCCAGGACTGATCCTCTGAAATGATGTCACCAAGGAATTTAAAGTTGCTGACCCTCTCCACCTCTGATCTCCTGATAAGGACAAGCTCATGGACCTCTGGTTTCCTCCTCCTGAAGTTCTGGTAGTGTTCTAATTTGTTCTGTAATTCATTTAAATACATAACTTGTTACTTAGTTAAATGGTAGTTTTTTTCTTTTATACCCTTTTAACTATTTGCATCAGACTTTGGCTAATTGGAGCAGCCACTTAAATGGGGCAAAATGCACTGGTTCTGATGTGTCCAAATTAACTCTATGCTTTTAACAAAGAAAGCCTGTGGGAGAAAGGTAAACAGACTGGGAGGGAAATAGAGTGACAAAGAGGGAGGAAATTGACAATGAAAGAGGGAGGGCGAGGGGAGAGAAGGAAAGAAAGTGATACACTCTTTGTTTAATGTTACTCTATTAACTAAAGTACCAATTGCATTTTAATTGCAATTGATCTTCCCCACCTGTTAGAAACAATGCCAGTCATCTACACTTGTGAGAACTAGAGAGCAAGATACACAGAGAACTAGCTAAGCAAAGTTTCTCACTGAAATTTGATTAGTGCCAGGAGAAATGGATTGAATACTTGGTGAGGCAAGGAAGTGGAGGAGAAGGGACAAATATGAAGGAGGATGAAACGGATGGGAATGAAAGGATGGTTTTATGGCCTTTTTCCACATAGATGAGAGATGCAAGTGGAAGTCAGGAGTGTGGATGAAGAAATGAGCAGCTGTAAAGCTCTGGTGGTAGATGAATATAAGTTAAATTGATAAGAGACAGGGATAGTGGTTGGAGTAGTGATGGAACAATGCAAAGTTAAAACAGGAACTAAGGAATCCTAAATGATTTGATGGAGGAGGACACTGAAGTTTGTATTTTCTCAGAGAAAGCCTGTTGCTAATGGCAACCCATGTGTCTTGGTGGCTCCTTTTCTGTCTCACCATTGACACCATCCAATATTTCCAATCTGGAAGAAAAAGTTTGACGTGTGGGAGAAAAAAAACCAGATTGATGAACAAGAGGGAAAAGAAGGGCAAAGAGTGAAAAAGGAAAGATGATTAACTGATATACATCAGAAGCTGATAAGAACACACTTTCTGATTTACTGTTTGTGCTTCATAATTAGTTCTTTGGATTTCCTTTGTTTGCTATTGCTGTGTATATATTTATGTAATGGCTTCTTTGAGATGACCATATTTGCTAGGTGTAGATTAAATATAATTGCGCTTTTTATTAAAATGAAATGACTTCTTTTAGGTAAGGTCTCTTGCACATAAATTCAGCTTCTGTTTTTTGCTTAATCTCAGCAGGAATTACTGACACGTGCTATGATTGGTGCTTCATCCACTGTAATTTCATAACCAAGATCTCTTGCATAATAATGTAGAGAAGAAGTTACTTCATATGTCAAAAAAAACTTTAATTGCAATTTTTAAAAAAGATTTTTAGTGTAGAGCCATTTGAAATTTGTTCATTGTTGTATTCAAAGCAAGGTCAGTGAATTTGTGGCACAAATCAGTTTAAAAGGGAATGATTTAGTGGCCATTACAGAAACATGGTTGTAGAGTGGAGAGGATTGGAAATTAAATATCCAAGGATATCAGTAATATGGAAAGATAAGCAGAAAGGTAAGGTGGGGTCATCATCATCAGGTGCCGTGCCCAGTTTGAGCTTTGACTGCCATGGCCCGCACACTCCTGTTTCAGGTCAAGTGGATCAATTCATTGATATTCATTTCCAGTTCTCTGGCTGCTGTCTCCATCATCATTTGTCTTTGTCTTCCACTTGCTTTCTTCCCTTCAATCTTTCCCATAATCACTGTGCATTCTAACTCCTCTTTCCTAATCACATGTCCAATGAAGTTACGTTGCCTTTTCATGATCTCATACATTATTTCCCCTTTTGTGTTTGCTCTGTTCATGACATCCTTGTTAGATATTCATTTCCTCCTTGATATTCTTTGCATCCTCCTCAAAAACCACATCTCTGCTGCTACAATTCGTTTCCTCATGTTACTAGATATTGTCCAACATTCTGAGCCATATAACATAACTGGATAAACGTAACATTTCAGTGAGGTGGGTTGTCAAGCCTAGTTTAGTATTGGTCAGTATACTCTTCATTCTCATAAAGGTGTCTTTTGCCATCCCTATTCTTCTTTTGATGTCCAAGTCACACCTGCCATCTGATGTCACCCAGCTTCCTAAGCAGCAAAAGTTCTATACTTGTTTTATATCTTCCCCATTTATTCTCAGCCTGCAGATAGGATTCTCCTTCTTTTTTGGGTATCACCATACATTGTCTTTTTGCAATTGACAGATAGACCCATTTTTGCACTTTCTTCAACAATTATATCAATTAAGTTTTGTAGTCTTCCTCCGTACTTGCAATTAACACAGTGTCATCTGCATATCTGAAATTATTGATGTTTTCACCGCCAATTTTGATCCCCATGATGTCTCTTATTTTTTGTAACATTGTTTCACTGTACACATTAAATAAATCAGGGGAGAAAACACACCCTTGTCTAACGCCTCTCTTGATTTTCGTAAACTGAATCACTTCTCTATCTATTCTTACAGTGGCAGTTTGTTCCCAGTACAGATTTCTGATTATGCGGAGGTCTTTCGAATCTAGATCTAGAGTTTTCCGTAATATTTCAAATAACTTATTGTGCTTCACTTTATCAAATGCTTTTGTGTAGTCGATAAAACAAACAAACAAATCTTTTTGCACTTGAATAGCTCGTTCTGATAGTATCCTTAACATCAATATTGCATTTCTTGTACCTTTGTCTTTCACAAAACCACATCGTTCTTTGCCTATTTCAGCTTGTATCTTACTTTTATCTCTTGTCGTCAAAATTCTTAGAAGTATCTTGGTGATATGACTCATTAAACTTACGGTCCTATGTTATTCACATTCTAATGCTCCAGGTTTCTTAGGAAGAGTGATAAATACTGATTTTTTCATCTCTTCTGTTATTATTCCAGTCTTATAAATGTCATTGATTAAATCAGTAAGTTTTTCAATTCCATAATCTTCAAGAGCCATAATTTGTTCTGTTACTAATTCATCAGGACCTGCTGCCTTTCCTTTCTTCATCTTATTTATTGCATTACGAACTTCAGATTTTAAAATACTTGGGCCTTCAATGTTTTTCTTAATTTCTGGTTTTTCGCCTCGATCGTCTTCATACAATTCCTGAATGTACTCAGTCCATCTGTTCATAATCTCATCTTTTTCCATGATAATGGTACCGTCCTTTGCTTTCAAACATCCACCTGAAGAACAGAGGAGCTTTTTACCAGTGATATTCTTGGTTTGTTGATGTAACCTTTTTGGATCAGTTATAGGGATTCTTTCTATTTGCTCACATTCCTGGTTTAACCATTCTTCTTTGGTTTTTTGACACAAGCTTTTAACTTTTTTATCTAAGGACTTATATTCTATAGGATTTGCTTTCATCTGTCTCCTTTCTTCCATTAGATTTTTGATTTCATCTGTCATCCATTTATTCTTTGTGCTTTTTTCTTTTTTTAGGAATCACTGACTTTGCTGATTCTACCAAGACATCTGTTAGAGAGTTAAATTTCATTTCTACATGATTGCTATCATCTTCAACAGGTTCTATTTGTAGACTTTGAAATCTATTCCTTACTTCAATTGTAAATTTTTGTCTTAAGTTTTCTTCTTTAGTTAATTGCAAGTAGTCAAGGGATTGTTCAGGTTTTTGCTTCTTTAGTTTTTTAAGTTTTACTTTTACGTGACATACTATTGGGTTATGGTCACTATTATAGTCTGCACCTGGATATGTTATGCATTGAGTCACTGAGTTTCTAAATCTTTGGTTTATAGTAATAAAGTCAATTTGATTTCTAGTGTTATCACCTGGACTTTTCCAGGTCCACAAGCGTCTTGGATGGTTTTTAAAGTAGGTATTCATAATGACATGATTCTTCATCTTGCACCATTCTACCCATTTCTCACCTCTTTCATTTCTTTCCCCTAGTCCAAATTTTCCTGTAATTCCATCAGCACCTTGTCCTACTTTAGCATTTAGATCTCCCATGACAATAACAATATCTTGAGATTTGCATCCATTCTTTGCTTGTTCAAGCTCTTCATACAATTTATCTATATCTTCATTTGTTCCATCTGTTGCTGGTGCATATACCTGTATAATCACTAAATCAAATGGTTGTCCTCTGAATCTAACAAGGAGCACTCTTTCTGATATTGCCCAATGTCCTAAAACACTTTTTGCCATGTTTTCATCCATAAGAATTCCTACTCCATTAGTATGGGATGTTCCACAAGAATAAACTAGTGTTTTATTTCTAATCTGATATGTTCCAGCACCTATCCAACGAATTTCGCTAATTCCCATGATGTTAATCTTTAGTCTTTCCATTTCATTTATCACATTGTCTAATCTTCCTGCTTGATATAGGGTTCTTACATTCCAAGTGGCAATAATTTTCTTTTGTGTTACTTGAATTTTATGAGCAGTAGCTTGATTACAGTCGGGGATCCCCTGCTGACCAGAATCAACCTTACTGAGCGAAGCAACTTCAGAATTGACTTGAAGATCCTCTTGACGCTGTTGTTGTGTGATACATTTGTGAGTTTGACCATGGTTTTCTTAGCAAATAGCAATGGCAGTTTGCTATTGCCTACCGTTGGGCAAACTAAAGTAATCACCATTTCTCTGCCAAATGTTCATCCGCCTATACATTGACATTTGAGGTCATAGCTCATCTGCCTTCTCCGTCATAAGTTCAGTTACTGAAGCTGCCAGATCTGCCGTTGGCCTTCGCTCGTATCCTGAGCAGGAACCCTTGCAGGTGCTACTGTTCTGGGTCAGTGCGGCCCTGGGAGCAATAAATGACTAAAGGGTAACTCCACTTTCCCCAAAGCACTGAAAGTCCCCAATCAGAGCCTCATCACTGGTTGCAGTTTAGAGTCACACCCAGGACTGGGTAACAAGGTGGGGTAGTGCTCTTAATTAAAAACGAGATCAGAACAGTAGTGAGAGATGATATAAGATCTAAGGAGCAGAATGTTGAATCCATCTGAGTAGAGATTAGGAATAGTAAAGGGGAAAAGATCACTGGTGGGAGTTGTCTATCGGCCACCGAATACAGTAGTAACATTACAGTGGCACAGGCAATAAACATAGAAATATCTGAGGCATGTAAGAATGGAACAGCAGTTATCATGGGGGACTTTAATCTGCACATAGATCGGGTGAATCAAGTTGGTCAAGGCATTCTTGAGCAGGATTTCATAGAATGCATAAGTGATAACTTTCCTGAACAGCACATTACTGAACCTACAAGGGAGTGTGCTATCTTGGATCCGGTCCTGTGCAATGATACAGGTAAAATTAGCAATCTTCTAGTTAGGGATCCTCTTGGAAAGAGTGATCACAGTATAACTGGGTTTCTGATACAAATGAAGGGCACAATAGTTTGATCTAGAGCCAGCTTATTATGCCTAAACAAGGGAGACTACAACGGGATGAGGGAGGAGTTGGATAGGGTAGACTGGGAACACTGGCCATATGGTGGGACAGTTGAGGAACAATGGAAGACTTTCAAAGATTTTTCATGGTACTCAACAAAAGTATATTCCAGTTAAAAGCAGGAACAGTAAGGGTGGGGTGACACAGTCTTGGATAACTAAGGAAATAAAAGAAGGCATCAGATTAAAAGCTCATGCATACAAAGTTGCCAAGAGTAGTGGGAAACTGGAAGACCAGGAAAACTTTAAAAGGAAACGAAGTACCACCGAGCGAGCAATGAAGAAAGGGAAGCTAGATTATGAAAATAAACTAGCACAACATATAAAAATAGATTGCAAAAGTTTTTATAATTATATAAAATCCTCAATTTCCTTATTACAGAACACAATCAGTTCACATTGGCAAAACATCATCTCCACGATCTCCATCAGCACTAGGTATACCACAAAGCTGTGTGCTTAGTCCCCTGCTCTACTCGCTTTACACTTATGACTGTGTGGCTAAGCACAGCTCCGATGCCTTATTCAAGTCTGCTGATGACATCACTGTCACTGGCCAAATCAAAGGTGGTGACAAATCAACATACAGGAGGGAGATTGAAAATCTGGCTAAGTCGTGTCACAACGACAACCTCTCACTCAGTGTCAGCAAGACCAAGGAAATTATTATTAACTTCAGGAGGAGGAAACTGGAGGTCCAGGAGCCAGTCCTCATCAGGTGAATCAAAGGTGGAGAAGGTCAGCAACTTTAAATTCCTTGGAGTTATCATTTCAGAGGTTTTATCCAGGGCCCAGCACACAAAGGCAATTACAAAGAAAGCACATTAGCATCTCTATTCCTTGTTAGGATTTGGCATAATAATTAATAGTTTGACAATCTTCTATAGATGTGTGGTGGAGAGTATATTGACTGGCTGCATCACATCCTGGTATGGAAACACCAATGCCCTTGTTAGGAAATCCTACAAAAACTAGTGAATTCAGCCCAGTCCATCATGGGTAAAGCCCTCTCCACCAAGGAGCTCCGTTGCAGGAAAGCGAGATGTATCATTAGGGAACCCCACCTTTTCACACTGATGCAATCAGGAAGGTGGTACAGGAGCCTCAGGACACGTGCAACCGTGCTCAGGAACAATCATTACCCCTCAACCATCAGGCTTTTGATCCAGTGGGGATAAGTTCACACCACTTGCCCTATCAATGAACTGTTCCCACACCCTCTGGACTCTTCATTTCATGTTCTTTTGATATTTATTGCTTATCATTTTTTTCTCTCTTGCATTTGTAAAGTCTGTTGTCTTCTGCACACTGGTTTTGCACCCAAGTTGATATGATCTTTCATTGACCCTATTATGGTTATTACCCATCATGGATAATGATAGTATGCCCGCAAGAAAATGAATCTTAGGGTTGCATATGGTGACACGTACGTACTATGAAAATAAATTGACTTTGAATTTTGAACATTCAAATTGCTGTACCATGCATGATCAGACAGTATGTAGTATTTTTCTGCTGAAGACCATATTCAACAGTACATCTTTGGAAGTTTGTTGCAGTGTTTAGCAACAAGCCTAACTTCCCTAGAAAGTAAAGGCTTTCCCTAGAAAGTAAAGGCTTTCCTTATCAAATTGCATCAATGTGCTGGGCCCACTATAGGACAGTTCCCAAAAGAGGAACCAAAGAGTGCTTGACCATCAATCATATTGTTAATATGCAGGTTCGGCAAACAATTAAGGCAACAAATAGTAAGACAGTCTTATTGCAAGAGGATTTGAATGTAAAAATAGAGGCAATTTGCTCCAGTTAAACATAGTTCTCCTGAGGCCACATTTGGAAGATCGTGTACAGGTCTGGCCTGAATGTGTGCTCACTGGAGGGATTTCTGGGAAATTGCATTTGCTGTGTGAGGACAGCTTAAGCAGGAAAGACTTTAGAAGAATGAGAGGTTATCTTATTTAATAGGTACAAAATTCTTAAGGGGATTGACAATGTTGATGTGGAAATGCTAGGTTTGCATTCTTAAAATAAGCAAGGTGGCATTTAGAACAGTGGGTGATGAATCTTTGGAATTTATTGTCTTATCGGGCTACAAAGTTTAGTCATTGAGTATAATTATATAATTACATTATAAAATATAAAGTCTAAATTATATGTTGACTATATATAAAAATCAACATTTAAAATAACATTAATTGGTATATAGTATTGACTATATCACTAAGACAGTAATCAACAGATATTTAGATACTGAGGGACATGGTTAATGCAGGAAGGTGGTTTTGAGCTCAAGGATTAGCTGCAATCTTATTAAATAGCAGAGGAGGTATGTGGAGATGAATAGCCTCATCTGCTTCTGTGTTGCCTGTTTTTTATTCATTCAGGTGCAACAGTAAATCGGGGCACCGGCAGCTTATTGAGCAACACCTACATTCATGGGAGAGAAGAGCAGGCATCTCATCTCTGGTTCAGGACAATATTCACCTCTGTTCAACACTTCTAAATAGATCAGCTGGTCATTACTACATAGCTGTTGGCCAGCGCTTGCTGTATACAATGTGGCTATAGAACACAGCAGCACATGAACAGACTCTTCAGCCCACAATGCCAAATTAAATTAGTTCTCTTTTCTCTATACATCATCCTTCTATTCCCTGCATATTCATTCCCATATGTATCACTCTATTCCCAGCCATTTGTCTTTCCAGCAATCTCTCAAATGCGTCTATCGTATCTGCCTCCACCATTTCCACTGGCAGCCTGTTCCAGACGCCTATCACTTCCAATGTACAAACTTGTTGTGCATGTCTTTAAACCTGACCCCACTCACCTTAAATACATGTACTCTAGTACCTGACATTTCTACCCCGGGCAAAAGATGCCAAACATCCATCCTGTCCGTACTTCTCATAATCTTTATAAACTTCTAACAGGTCTCCCCTCAGCCTTCAGTGCTCCAGAGATAAAAAAGTTTGCCCATCCTTTTGCTACAGCTGATATGCTATAACCAGGCAGCATCTTGGTAAACCTCTCCTTCACCCTTTCCAAGACACCCTATAACAGGATGACTAGATTATATACAATATCAACCTCCTATATGGCTGCAACACAACTTTCTAACTCCCATGTTTCCTACATTTGACCAATGACCCACTTTTCTGTAAATCCAGGAAAGCACAGTGTATTCTGATTAATTTGGACACATTAAGACCAGTTCGTTTTGGCCTAATTAGCCGGTTTCATGGAAATAGTTAAAAAGGTATAAAGAAGACAAATTACCATTTAACTGAGTAATTATGTATTTAAATGAAATACAGAACAAATCAGAACACTACCAATGCTACTACAGTACTATAAAACTGTGTAATAGCTCCAAATAGTTACCGACAGAGAAATCCATCCAGTATACAGTGCCATGTATGCGGTCCATGGAGGGATGGCACCTCTGATGAAGGGGTTTGTTGTGTCCATTCTGGGACAGCTCACTTACCTTTGGTCCCCACCAGACATTCAGCTCTCACCCGTAGCTTCAAGAGGCTGTTTGCATGCAACAGCGGCCACACACTGTACACCTCTTCGACAGGCGGCTAAACCAGGTGAGGGTAGCCAGCGGGCCTCATACTCCAGTGTGATAGAGACATGCCGGTTCTAGCCTGCAAAGTCGGCTCCCGCACACTGGGCGGGTGAGTTCAACAGTGAGAGCCAATAGCCCGGAAGGCAGTTCTGCAATGCTTTGTGGAGAGTGAAGGGAATGACGAGGCACAGAAGTCATGGTTATCTACTGCAACCAAGGAAGACCTGGTTTGTGATGACCACTCGTGCCACTGGACCCAGTACTCCAAGGGTCGAGAGAGTGAAACTGTCTCAGTGTAATTGCTTTTCCAAATTTAAAAACTCTCGCACACAGGTGTCACCGTCATTGTTGGATACGACTGACAACCAGCATGCTGCCGTGTTCTTTTGATTGTCTGTACATGAACAACATTAGCGCAGACAACTAGTGCTGGTAATGGGCTTTCTTCATGCAATGCTTTTGACCTTCATTTACATTGCAAGATGATCCTTCATAGTTCCTAACTTGTTGAAGTAGTGAAATCATTTATTTTCACTTCCGGTCATTTCAGGCATATCCAAGCCTGAATGCTTGAAACCGCAGTGAGCAAAGCAATTCGAAATTATCTTGCTGCTTTTTTATCGCCAACTGTCAGTGATAAAAATCTCTGCTTTTGAACAGAAACACACACAGGTGACATTATTAAAAAACTGTTCATTCTAAGTACAGTGCAGTGTTTAATGGCCACGAGACATGCATGTAAGTGACGCTAGTTAGATATTGTTTGTCAACAGTCTCCAGTCCCAATTAGGCAGCGTAGTGTCCTAAATAAACAAAGGGAATCCCCGCTATTTTCTTGATTAATTATTGTTCTAGAAGAGCTGTTCCAAGTAAGTGGCTGCCCTATTAACCAAGGGACCAATTGAGTAGAATCCAACGTATTTCAGCTTAGTGTTTTAAAAAATAGGATGAAATGCAAGGTTATAAAATATTACATATTTGTGAACGATTTTTATTGCAACAATAATCATTAGCGTACTACCATTAGGTTGCTGTATCAGTCTTAAATCATTTAAACTTCTGCAATTTTAGAAGGCTTACTTTATCTTGATTGCAATAATGTGTCAATAAACCAGATGTTATCAAAGGACTGAAGATAGTGTGCAGAAACAGCATTCTTGGTGAGTTAGAGAAAGGGCAGTAAATTATAAATTAAAGAACCTTCAGAATGAACAGAAAAAGCTGGAAGTGTGATGGAAGTCAGTTACCATCAAAGCTGCTGGCTGCTGAGTGATTGAAGCATTTTCTGTTTTTATTGAAGTTGATTAGATCTTAGTACAGGTTGGGCACCCTTTATTCAAAATTCCAAAACCCGAAAGCCTCCGAAATCTGAATTTTTTTTTGAGCTCTGACATGATTTCACAAATGGAAAATTCCACAAGGTTCTAGACACTGTGTAGGTGTCTGCGCACCATGGACAGTTCTGAGAAGTGACCTCACATACGTAATGCTCAGAAGTTAATGAAAAATAGAAAATCACTCCATGACGTGAAAAATGAAGATCTTGAATCCATATTGAAAGACTGGATTTATCAGCATCAGAGTGAAAATATGCCACTAACGGTACGCTGATCGTGAAACAAGAAACAAGCAAAAATCTATCACGGCAAACTAAAAATCGAAGGTAATTGTGAATATTCAGCAGGCTGGTTGCAGAAATTTAAAAGGCACGGCATCAAATTTTTAAGGATTTGTGACTATAACAGGATCAATGAAAGATCAACAAGAGTGCAGAAGACAACAAACTCTGCAAATGCAAATATAAATAAATAGCAATAAAAAATGAGAACATGAAATAACAAAACAAAGATTCCTTAAAGTGAGATAATCTCAATGGATGGATAAGGGAGTGTAGTTATCCCTTTTATTCAAGAGCCTGATGGTGGAGGGTTGTAACTATTTTTGAACCTGGTGTTGTTAATCCTGAGGTTCTTGTACTTTCTACCTGATGCCAGTTGCAAGAAAGAGCATGGGCTGGGTGGTGGGGGTCCCTGACGATGGATGCTGCCTTCCTACAACAGTATTTCATTTAGGTGTACTCAGTGGCTGATGGGATATACCTGTGATGTACCGGGCCAAATCCACTACCTTTTGTAGGATTTTCTGTCAAAGGCATTGGTGTTTCCATGCCAGGCTGTGATGCAGATATTCAATACTTTAAGTAAACACATAGATCAAAAGAGGAACAGTAAAGTAGTGTTCATGCGTCGAAGGAGCTGTACCTAAAACATTGTTATAGGTTACCATTACCGTACGAACCTACCATGTCTTTGGGATATGAAAGGAAACAGGAACACCAGGAAGGAACTTGCATTAGACACAGGGAAACTGTACCCCACCATACTGGAGTTCAGGATTGAACTCAGGTTGCTGGAACTATAAGTTAATGCCATATTGTCACTGCATTGCTCTCAACGGTTGCATTTTGCCTCCAACATTCAGTTTGTAAATTTTCTATGATTCAACATCAAAGACAGAGAAATAACTAAACTTCCAGCCACAAGTCCATAGCCCAGTGCATGTATACATATATCTATATAGAGTACATATCCAAGTCCTATTTAAATATAATGAAGTTTTCTGATTCTAACTCTCTTTCAGGATGCAAGGTCCAGACTCTGTCAACTTCTTCCTCCCCCCTTACCTCCTCTTCAATCTCTCCCCAAAAGTTTCAATCTTCAAATTTCAACCTCTGCACCCCTGATTTTCAGCACCTCTGATAACTTCGGGGAGTGGAGGCTGAGTACAGCAAATACCAAAGCTACTACATGTAATTATCGCACTGGAAGGATTCTTGTACGACTACTTGTGTCTTTGTGAGAAGGGATACAGTGCCGATCTGTGCAATGCATTGCAAGTTAACTCTGTTGGTTGAGAAAGACAATCTTGCTTTCAAAGAAATAGGTGAAACAATTCATTCCAGCAGCTTTCAGTGTTATCAGGTTCCCAGATACTCGATGAGATATAAAGTCAAGGAAAAATATGAGCCAATATCCTCATTGGATCATGTCCTGATCACCTGGAAGTTTCTGCCAACATTAAAATGGAAATGGACATGTTGTTGATTCAGTTTTCTTTTCCATTTTTAATGTAGTTAACTAAAATCTTTGTTTCACTCTTTAATCTTCAGCCTATTTTCGACTTGTGGATTAGGCTTCTTATTTATAACAGATTGCCAATACTTTGTTGTGTGGAGGGGCATGTGGATGCAAGGAAAGGGAGATGTTGAAAATTATTTCCACAAAACCTCACAAAAAATTTATAAATTTTTTGAAGGTCAAACGAAGTTGGCATATTAGTTTTGTAATAGAGAGAAGATCTTACAGTATTTATCATTTGCATGATTTACTAGGACGTGGATTAATTTCTCAAATATTCAGAAATATTACATGACAAATAAAACATTGACTTGTACCAATAATGTGCATCTACCACATTACATTGTTTAGTCTTTACTTTAAAAGTAACTGATTATTTTTAAACACATAAAGCACAATCTGATTTTCAGAAACAAATATTTATCATGATGAAAGAAACTAATTATGAAGTAGCTAGACTGATAGTAGGCAAAGTAGGTCACTGATGAGGAGTATTTTAATGAATAAAACATAAGAATTGATGAAAATATTTGTGTTTACCCAGATCTCTTGCTTTTTCTCTGTGTATTTCAACACTTCCCTGATCATCTCTTTCCATCATCAATTCCCAACACCTCGAACAACATAACAGCTTGATCTACAGACCTTTGCTTCTTCCCAATACAGTATTCAGTTAGAATTTCCTCAGTTTTAAATTGTGTGTTCCCCGCTAGCTCCAAAAATCCCTTCCTTTAAAAATAAACTGCAACGTGAATGTCCATTTGGCAATACTTTCCTCTTCCACATGGAGATTATCCTTGCTATAGTATTGTGTCATGGAATTATAGATATGAAATCACTAGATAATTATAATTTCAACTACACCTTAAAAACAAACTACTTACTTGGCCACAAAGCATTTTGCCCCATTCTCACGTAGTGAGAGATGCTGTGTATTGTAAACCACATGCATTCTTTTTATGTTTATTTTCCCTCGACAGAGGCTCCTATTCAAAGCTAATGATAGCCAGCAGTTGTAGCATGGTAAAATGTATCTCGACACTTCAGAGCGGGTTATTAAAGCAACCTCGTAAAGTGATATTAAACAAGAATTCATTGACAGTTATTGGGGCGGGGGGGAGAGAGAATGGTTGTCCATAGCTGCAATGTTTTCATCAGTGGATTTTGAATTCCTGTGCCTACAGACTGCATGACATGCACTGGAGATTGCAAATGACCTATCAGTCAGAACACCTCTTGACTTGGAGAAGCAATGATTTCTGGGGAAGCGCTATAAGACAGAGGCACCAAATTAAGGGGCTGGATGCACTTCACATCTGCACCCCCCCCCCATACACCAGCCATGAAGATCCATTAATCGAAATATATGAGAATGAGGTTTCTGACTGTTATTTAAAATATGAGTGAAAGAAAGTGGTTTGCTTTTTAAGTGTTGCTTGACTGAATTTTTAAATTTTAATCAACTCCATAATTATATAAATGTTTCAAATCTGTATCTGAAGAACTTTGATCATCAGAACCCTTTAGAAACAGGGGAAAAGACCATGAAATCATAAGATGTCAGAGGATTTGTGGGCAGGAATCTTAATTTTAACTTGCTGTGCTCGGGGTTAATCGGCACTTGCAGAACGCTCCAGCTCGCATATTGGCTGCAGCAAAGAGGAACAACACCGAGATAGTGCAACTGCAGTGGTGGGCTGTGTGGACACAATCTGGCCAAGGTAGAGAAGACCAAAAGGTGGGTCATAGGAAGTACTGTAAAATGGGGGAATGAGACAGAAGGAAATAACTGCACAATGATACAGCTTTTCTTTTCAGTAGGGCAACTTTACTGCATGATGTCATCAAGGTATGACTACAGTTCTGGGGTTTAAAGATAGAAAATCAAAGGGCTAGTTTAAGAAAGTAATGCTGAGGTGAAATGATTTTATTGAATGATAAAAGTTAAATGGCTTATTCCAGCTTTGCTTAGGAGGAGTTTGCTTAATCTCTGCTGGAGAAGAATCACCACAATCCTGGTGCCTTCCATTTTCTATTGTCATTGAGGGTTCTTTGTCAACAAACAGTTTTATGGACGTCAGATTCAGTTATATTTTTATGCCATTCTAAACATCAAGTAACATTGGGAGTATGATTGGGAGTATGGTTAGTTGACAGTAAATTGCCCCAGAAGAAGGTGAGTGGCTGAGTCTAGAAGAGTTGATAGGAATACAGGACAAAAAAAAACTATATTGATGTAAATTGGTGCTTGATTGTTTATGCAAGTTCCGTGGGCAGGAAGGTCTGTTTCTGTACTATGTCATACTACGACCTCCAACAGTAGTAATGTCTTGGGGGTCGCCAATTCCATGAGTCTCACAATCACAGACCACTACAGCACAGAAATAGGCCCTTCAGCCCATTTAGTGCATCCTGAACTATTATGCTGCCTCATCATGGACCTGCACCTGCAACATAGCCCTCCATACCCCTCCAATCCACATTCCTATCCAAATTTCTATCAAATGTTGAAATCAAAACCAATCCACAACTTCCCCTGGCAGCTTGCTCCACCACTCACCAGATCCCTCTGTTCTAACGTACTCCTCGGTGCCCTATTGCTTATTGTGCAAGGCCTCTTTTGGCTTATTCTTCCAAAGTGCAACACCTCACACTTGTGATGGGGTCCTAAATTACCCCTATGAGACAGAGACAGAAAGAGACTGATTGACTGCTTTGAGATGGTGTTATGAACCCCCTAAGGTTCATATTTCCTGTGGGCTGTCACTTTAAGGCACGAGGAAGAACTGAGACTAACTTTTGGATTTCAGCTGAGTTTGGAGGGAGAGGGCACTGAGCAGCTCATAGGTTTCTATGGTGACCGAGGACGGCGTTATTTGATGGATAATCGATGTTATGGTTTCTCTGGAGCGTGTTTATACTTCCCAAGGACATGGTCTGCTAGTGCATTCTTAGGCAGAGAAGGGAGGAGTTATTTGAGAGACAGTTGGTACTCAGTACGGTGAGATAAATATGAGGTCAGATGATAGACCTGGAACACATGTTTTTGGACACTGAATGAGCTTTGTTGTGCCCACAGAAAAAGTGGTTTTTTGGAGGATCAATCGGGCAGATTGATCAGTGGCTTTTGCAGTGAGAAAGGGGAATGACCGGTGGGGAGTTGTCCATGTGTCCAACCCTTGCCTGGGTTGATGATTCCACCACAGAAGAACGGTCCCCTGTGTCGTGGTCACAGTCGGTGACTTTTAAAGGATTTCGGAGGACAATGGGAAGATCAACGGCGTCAACTCACCTGAAGACTCAAATCAATCAATCAATCAATCTCTCTCTCTCTCTCCAACTCAATACCTTGAACTTTACTTATCATCGTAAGACTGTATATATTTACCCCGAGACTTGAAGAAGCTTGATTTTCATATATTTTCCACAGTTACTTATATATAATCATTGCTAACCTGTTTGATTTATCTGCATTTATATTACTGTATTGCATAGTTACTAATAAATATTATTAGCTAATAGCAATACTGGACTCCAAAGTGTTTTCCATCTCTGCTGGTTCTTTAACCCGTCACGGGGTACGTGACACACTTGTCTGCATTAAGTTCCATCCGCCATTTTTCAGCCCATTTTTCCAGCAGGTCTAGAACCCACTGCTAGTTTTGCATATTGCATATTTCCTTTGCTCTCCACTATACCCCCAATCTTGAATTGAATTTATCCATCTCACAACGTGAGGCCAGACAGAAACAGCTGAAACAGTTTATGGTTGGGGTGACTGGTGTCCCTGATGATCTTCCAGGCCGCCTTTCTGCACCTGCTGCTGTAAACGTCCTCAATGGAGGAAAGTTCACGTCCACAGATGCCTTGGGCTGTCCGTTCCACTCTCTGCAGCGCCCAGCGATCAAAGTTGGTGTAGTTCCCATACCAGGCAGTGACATAGCCAGTCAGGATGCTATCAGTAGTGCCCTTGTAGAAGGTCTTGAGGATCTGAAGGCTCATGCCAAACTTCTTCAGTCACCTGAGACGGAAGAGACGCTGTTGTGCTTTTTTAACCATACAGCCAGCAAATCTTGGTGCCACCCACAAATTTACTGATCTGTTTTACCACAATATCATCCAGATTGTTGATATACAGTGGACGGCAAACAACAACGGACCCAACATTGATCCCTGCAGCATTCCAATAGTCACAGGTCTCCAGTCAGAGGGGCGACCATCTGCTACCACTCTCTGGCTTCTCTGGTAAGGCCGATGTCTGATCCATTTTACTACCTTATCCTGAATACCGAGTGACTAAAACTTCTTGACCAACTTCCCATGTGGGATCTTGTCAAGAGCCTTGTCAAGAGCCTTGCTAAGGTCCATGTAGACAAAATCCACTGCGTTTCCTTCATCAATTTTCCTGGTAACTTACTCGAAAAACTCTACGAGATTGGTAGAGACGACTTACTACACACAAAGCCATGTTGACTATCCCTAATCAATCCCTGTTTATCCAAATATTTATATATCCAGTCTCTTAGAACGCCTTCTAATACCTTATGTATTACTTATGTCTGTCTTACTGGCCAATAACTTCCTGGCTTTTTCTTAAAGCCTTTCTTAAAGAATGTAACAACACCAGCTACCCACCCACCAATCCTTTGGCAACTCATCAGTGATGTTCAAAGCAGATTAAAATTCCTCTGCTAGGGCCTCCCACAGGGTCCGAGGGAACACTGTCAGATCCTGAGGATTTATCCCCCTAATTTACAGGAAGCACCTCCTTCTCTGTAATCCACATACAGTCATAGCCTCACTGCTGTGTTGCCTCACGCCTATAGATTGTAACCATTTCCTGAGTAAATATAGATGCAAACAATCCATCTAAGATCTCCCCCATCACATTTGGCTCCATGCACAGACCATTTTGAAGACCCATTTTATCCCTTGCTATCCTTCTGCTCTTAATATAATTGTAGAAGGCCTTGGGATTCTCCTGCAGCTTGTCTGCTGGAGAAACCTCATCCTTTCTGATTTCCTTCTTATGTGCTCTCTTGCATTTCTTATACTCAAGTACCTCATTTGTTTCTTGTTGCTTACATCTCCTATTCACCTTCTTCTTAACCAGGGCCTCAATATCTCTCAAAAACTAAAGTTTCCTAAACTTGTTATCCTGAATATATGATTCAAAGTTCACTTACCAGAGATGAAGATAAACATATCACAAAAGCTAAATAGCATTAATATCATTAATCATGTGAGTGAAAATACTGAAACTGAGCAATTAAGTTTAGTTAAGATAAAAATCTAGGCAAAGCTTTGACGGTTTGTAGGATTTGTAGACTGTGTGGCATTACGCACATTGTAATGCCAAACAGATTTTCAGCTGTCTGCTAGCTAGTGTCTGTCCAGTTGATGGCGTGCTTTCAATCAGCCATCATTTTAACAAACAGCAGATAAAAAATTGCTTCAGAATACCTCACCACTCTGACCTCTGTTCTCCTTAGCTTTCCAAAGAGCTCATATCTCGTACAACCATGAAATAAAACACTTCAATCCAGCCTCAAGTATCTTGATGCATACTTGATGGTAAATTTGCGAAGGTGTATGCACCTCAGATACAATTAACAACAGTGCAAGAATTTAAATAAGAGCAGAAGAAATAGGGGTAGGAGTAGGCCATCTGGTCTATTGAGCCTGCTCCACCATTCAATAAGATCATAGCCGATCTGGCCATGGACTCAACTCCACCATCTGCTTTTTCCCCATAACCCATAATTCCCCTACTATGCAAAAATCTATCCAACCTTGTCTTAAATATATTTACTGAGGTAGCCTTCGCTGCTTTATTGTCAGAGAATTCCACAGCTTCACCACTCTCTGGGAAAAGCAACTCCTCCTCATCTCCATCCTAAATTTACTCCCCTGGATCTTGAGACTATGTCCCCTAGTTCTAGTCTCACCTATCAGTGGAAACAACTTTCCTGCCTCTATCTTATCTATCCCTTTCATAATTTTATGTGTTTGTATAAGATCTCTTCTCAGTCTTCTGAATTCCAGCGAGTACAGTCCCAGGAGACTCAATCTCTTCTCATAGTCTAACCCTCTCATCTCTGGAATCAACCTGGTGAACCTCCTCTGCACCACCTCCAAAGTCAGTATATCCTTCTTCAAGTAAGGAGACTAGAACTGCACGTAGCACTCCAGGTGCAGCCTCACCAGTACCCTGTACAGTTGCAGCATAGCCTCCATTCTCTTAAATTCAATCCCTCTAGCAATGAAGACCAACATTCCATTTGCTGCCTTGATAGCCTGTTGTGCCTGCAAACCAAACTTTTGTGTTAAGTGGATGACCTTGCATTTCTTTTTTCTTTTAGGCATCCGTTAGTCTCATGAGACCATGGATTTGCACCTTGGAAGGGTTCCAGGGCACAGGCCTGGCCAAGGTTGTATGGAAGACCAGCAGTTGCCCATGCTGCAAGTCTCCCCTCTCCACGCCACTGATGTTGTCCAAGGGAAGGGCATTAGGATCCATACAGCTTGGCACTGGTGTCGTCGCAGAGCAATGTGTGATTAAGTGCCTTGTGCAAGGACACACACACTGCCTCAGCCAAGGCTCGAACTAGCGACCTTCAAATCACTAGACAACCCCCTTAACCACTTGGCCACGTGCCAACACACATGCATTTACCAACATTATAAAACTCCATTTGCCAGACCCTTGCCCACTCACTTAACCTATCTATATCTCTCTGCAGACTCTCTGTATCCTCTGCACAGTTTGCTTTTTCACTCAATTTACTCAATTTAGTATCATCAGCAAACTTAGATACATTACACTCGGCCCCCTCTTCCAGATTGTTAATGTATATCGTGAACAGTTGCAGACCCAGCACCGATAACCTGCGGCACACCACTGATTGCCAGCCAGAGTAACACTCATGTATCCCAACTCTCTGCTTTCTATTAGTTAACCAACCCTCTATCCATGGTCATACATCACTCCAACTCTATACATCCTTGTATTATGGGTAAGTCTTCTATGCGGCACCTTACCAAACACCTTCTGGAAATCCAAGTTAATAACATCTGTCCTTCCCCTCTCTACACTGCACTTGTATTATCCTCAAAGAACTCCAGAAAGTTTGTCAAACAGGACCTGCCTTTGCTGAATCCATACTGTGTCTGATGGATCCATTTCTTTCCAGATGCCTTGCTATTTCTTCTTTAATGATAGCTTCAAGCATTTTCCCAACTACACATGTTAAACTAACTGGCCTATAGTTATCTGCCTTTTGCCTACATCGTTTTTTGAACAGTGGCATGAAATTTACCATCTTCCAATCTGCTGGGACCTGCCCACAGTCCAGAGAATTTTGATAAATTATCACCAAGGCCTCTAATATAACTTCTGCCATTTCTTTCAGTACCCTGGGATGCATTCCATCAGGACCAGGGGACTTGTCTATCTTTAGGCCCACAAGTTTGCTCAGACTACCTCTTTAGTGATAACTATTGTATCAAAGTCCTCACCTCCCATTGCATCCATATAATCTCTCTTTGGCGTGTTAGACATGTCCTCCACCATGAAGGTCAATGGAAAATAGTCATTCAAAGCCTCGACCATTTCCTCATTACCCAATATTAATTCCCCCTTCTCATCCTCCAAGGTACCTATGTTCACTTTAGCCCCTCTTTTCCACTTTATGTAATTATAATATCTTTTACTATCCATTTTTATATTTTGTGCTAGTTTATTTGCGTAATCTATCTTCTCTTTATTGTTCGTTTAGTGGTTCTTTGTTGCTTTTTAAAGTTATCCCAATCTTCTAGTTCCCCTGTCCTCTTGGCGACTTCGTATGCACGAGCTTTTCATTTGAAGGCTTCTTCTATTTACAAGTTATCGAAGGCTGGCTCTACCCACCCTTACTGTCCTTCCTCTTAACTGGAATATACTTTTATTGAGCACCCTGAAAAATCTCTTTGAAAGTCTTCCACTGTTCCTCAACTGCCTCACCATATAGACTGTGTTCCCAGTCTATGCTAGCCAAATCCTCCCTCATCCCATTGTTGTCTCCATTGTTTAGGCATAATACACTGGTTTTAGATTAAACTATGGCACCTTCCATTCGTATGATGAGCTGTAGTTGATAAAGAGCATCCTGACGTATGCACCTTTGCTGTTCAGATGTTCTGGGGTTGAATGGAAAGCCAGTGAAACGGCATCCGCTGTGGATCTGTTTGCTGGTCGTCAAACTGAAGCAGAAACAAGTCGCTTCTCTGGCGGAAGTTGATGTGTACAGGGGAACTCTTTGGATCTAGTCAACATAAACCCATTAGTTTCAAGATTGCCCAAAAAAGGTAGTAAATGGAGAATGTTCTGCTTCAATGACCAGTAGTGTTCCGCAGGGATCTGTTCTGGAACGCCTGCACGTTGTGATTTTTATAAATGATGTGAATGTGGGAGTGGAAGTTTACAGATGCACAAAGATTGATAGAGTTGTGGTTCATCTTGAGAGATGTTGTGGGTTGCAAAAGGACATTGACAGGATGCAGAACTGGGCTGAGAAGTGGCAGATGGAATTCAACTCAAAAGTGTGAAGTGATTCATTTTAGAATGTCAATTTTGAAGTCAGAATATAGGGGTTGATGGCAGGATTCTTAGCAGTGTGGAGGAACAGAGTGATCTTGGGGGTGCACCTCCATAGATCCTTCAGAGTTGCCGTACAAGTTGATAGAGTTGTAAAGAAGATTCATGGTGTGTTGGCCTTCATTAGTCAGGGATTGAGTTCAAGAGCTGTGAAGTAATGTTACAGCTCTATAAAACTTTGGTTATACTACACTTGGAGTATTGTGTTTGGTCTGGCCACTATAGGAAGGAGGTGGAACCTTTAGAGGGGGTGCAGGGGAGATTTACCAGAACACTGCCTGGACTGGAGGAAAGGTATTCTAAAGATGGTTTGAGCGAGCTAGAGATTCTCTCTTTGGAATGAAGGAGGATGAGACGAGATTTGATAGAACGTACAAGATGATAAAAGGATAGACAATGAGAATAGCTAGAGAGTTTTTCCCCAGGGTGGACATTACTAATACCAGGGGGCATAATTTTAAAGTGATTGTTAGAGGAAAGAATAGGAAGTTGTTAGACATTAATTCTTTACACAGAGAGGAGTAGGTGTGTGGAACGCCCAGGCAGGGGTGGTGGTAGAGGCAGAATCTTTAGGGACATCTAAGAAACTCTTACATAGACATATGGATGATAGAAAAATGAAGGTTATGTAGGAGTAAAGGGTTAGCGGTAGGTTAAAAGGTCAGCACAACATTGTGAGCCAAAAGGCTTGTACTGTGCTATAATCTATCTTCATGATTATGGAGAAGGATAGGACTGGTTCTTGGGTTGAGATTCAGTACTTCAGTAAGCAACACCATTCTATATCAATTCTCAAAATCAGTGGATCCTGGACTGCAGACTTGGGCCATGAGTGCAGTTCTTCTTTAAGAAAAAGGAAGCACAGAAGGCGCACTGGTCTACAGGTGCGATTGAAACATAGAGGTCTTAGATCCTTACTCCTAATTTTCCTGCTGGTGAATGTACAGTCTCTGGAACATAAAACTGAAGGCTTCAGAGCAAGATTGCAATACCAGAGGGACATCAGGAGCTGCTGTGTCCGACCACTTTGCTTTGTGGAAACATGGCTCAGTCCCGCTATTTCAGACACAGCGCTGCAACCCGAGGACTTCTCCGTTCACCATAAGTACAGGATAGTTGAGGTTTTTTAAAGGCAAGAGAGGTGGAGGATGCTTCCTTGTTAACTCATCAGCGTGCACAGATTCTCTCTCAATTCTGTTCACCCAACCTGGAATATCTAATGGTCAAATGTGGTCCATGTTAACTGCCGTGGGAGATACCTGCTATCATCCTGGTAGTAATGTACACTCACTTCTGGCCAATGTCAGGCAGGTACTGGAGGAGCTGAGCACCGTGACCAGCAGTCATGAAACTGTGCACCCTAATGCTCTCCCCATCACTGCAGAGGATTTCAAACATGCCAGCTTGAAGAAGTCTTTGAACAGCTACAACCAACATATCACCTATGGAACCAGAGGAGTCAACACACTTGCCCTGTTTTATACCATTATCAAGAACACATACTATGCTATCCCACTTCCACACTTTGGAAAATCCGATCACTGTCTGCACTTCTACTCCCAGTGTCCAGGCAAAGACTAAAGACTGCAGCACTAGTTGTAAGGACTAAGAAGGTATGGTCAAGAGAGGAGGTGGAGAACTTACAGAACTGCTTTGAGTTGATGGACTAGTCAATATTCAGGGACTCATCTTCAAATCTGAATGAATATGCCACAGATGTCACTGACTTCGTGAAGACCTGCGTGGATTAGTATGTAAACAACAGGAATTCTGCAGATGCTGGAAATTCAAGCAACACACATCAAAGTTGCTGGTGAACGCAGCAGGCCAGGCAGCATCTGTAGGAAGAGGTGCAGTCGACGTTTCAGGCCGAGACCCTTCGTCAGGACTAACTGAAGGAAGAGTGAGTAAGGGATTTGAAAGCTGGAGGGGGAGGGGGAGATGCAAAATGATAGGAGAAGACAGGAGGGGGAGGGATAGAGCCGAGAGCTGGACAGGTGATAGGCAAAAGGGGATACGAGAGGATCATGGGACAGGAGGTCCGGGAAGAAAGACAAGTGGGGGGGACCCAGAGGATGGGCAAGAGGTATATTCAGAGGGACAGAGGGAGAAAAGGGAGAGTGAGAGAAAGAATGTGTGCATAAAAATAAGTAACAGATGGGGTACGAGGGGGAGGTGGGGCCTTAGCAGAAGTTAGAGAAGTCGATGTTCATGTCATCAGGTTGGAGGCTACCCAGACGGAATATAAGGTGTTGTTCCTCCAACCTGAATGTGGCTTCATCTTTACAGTAGAGGAGGCCGTGGATAGACATGTCAGAATGGGAATGGGATGTGGAATTAAAATGCGTGGCCACTGGGAGATCCTGCTTTCTCTGGCGGACAGAGCGTAGATGTTCAGCAAAGTGGTCTCCCAGTCTGCGTCGGGTCTCGCCAATATATAAAAGGCCACATCGGGAGCACCGGACGCAGTATATCACCCCAGTCAGCAAAGCGGTGTCCCAGTCTGCGTCGGGTCCTCCCTTAGTGCTACACATGCCCTTACACTTCCTCCCTTACCACCATTCAGGGCCCCAAACAGTCCTTCCAGGTGAGGCAACACTTCAGCTGTGAGTCAACTGGGGTGATATACTGCGTCCGGTGCTCCCGATGGGTAGGTGCAGGTTTGATTGCAACACTTAAGATTAGTTAGGATAAATACACGGATAAGAGGGGTGTAGAGGGTTATGGTCCGAGTATGGATCGATGGGATTAGGCAGCATCGCAGTTCGGCACAGACTACCTTAGCCAGAGGATCTATTTCTGTGCTATAGTGCTGCATGACTCTAAGACATTATGGACACATCCTTCCCCACTGTTGGTTAACATCTATAGGGGGTACTGCCTGAAGAAGGGAACATCCATCTTCGAAGAACCCCATCTGTTAATAGCCACCATCTTTTTGCAGCTACAAATATGGCACGAGGTATAGAAGCCTGAATTTCCACACCACCAGGTTCAAGAAACCATATAACCAGTTCAACCATTCAGCTTTTAAACTGACTGTCAAAGCCCTAATCTCTACAATTGAACTATACTATGAGGAATTTGCCCTAAGGTTGACTTTTTTGTTCTAATTGTGTTCTTTCTTGTAAAAAATATGTATATGTAATTTGTTTATTAATTTTTCTTGGGAATGCTCTTTATGAGGCAAAGTGACTGCAATGCTGCAACTGTTTCTCATTGTACTTGTGCATGTGTGTACTTACGTATATAACAAACTCAAATTTGACTTTGAAAGAGCACAGAGAGAGAGAGAGTATACATATTAGTTAAGTTAAATTAAATTAGTGCAAAAAAAGAGCAAGAAAAGATAGTGAGACAATGTACATGTGTTCAATGTCTATTCAGAAATCGGATAGCAGAGGGAAGAAGCTGTTCCTGAATTGTTGCGTGTGTGCTCAACGTTCAGTATCTCATTGTTTGAAAAGTATGTATCTAGGAAGATGGCCTTGCATTTTCCTACATTATATTCTGTCTGCAACATCCTCGCCCATTCACTTATATCTGTAGCCCTTGAAGTGCCTCTGCCTTATCTTGCAGCCTACATAATTCTGTATTATATCAGCAAACTTGAACATATTAGTCATAGAATCATGGACCACAGAAACGGGCCCTTCAGCCCAATCTGTTCTTGCTGATCAAGTTACCTACCTGAGCTAGTTCTGCCTGCCTGCATTTGGCCCATAGACCTCTAAACCTTTTCTGCCCATGTACCTATCCCCAACACCTTTACGCTGTTCTACGTATACTTGATTTACTCACCTATTTCACATTTTGTACAGAGTTGGAGGATCCCCACCAGTTACAATCCTCAAACTGAAAATTAACCATTTCAAGGATCAACTTTATTCACCATATACAATTTCATGTATTAGGACTTCGCTTTAGTGTGGTGGTAAATGATAAGACTGATGCCAACTGCATCATCTGAGGATCTGTTGGCTTTATCGGCAAACTACAGATGATCTAAAAAATACTGAGTTATGGATTTGAGAAATGACACAACCAGCCTTTCAGAAGTCTTCATTATGACTGATGTGGTTACAACTGACCTGTAGTCATTGAGTCCTGTGATCGTTGATTTTTTTTTGGAGGGAGGACTGGAATAATAATGGATTTCTTGAACCATGCATAGTGACTGCATAGTTTAAGCAACTGATTGAAAATGTTTGTGAAGGCTGTAGAAAGCTGGTTAGCATGGTGTTTATGAATGGCGGGGGAGACAGTCAGGACAAGTAGCCACCTTGATATTTATTCTTGCTCTCCAAAATCTTTTTGGCTGCTTAAAATTTACCCCAATGTTGGCAATGTTGTGCAGCCTAGTTCTGTTTTATTATCTCCTTTATGGTATCTTTTTGAAGACTTTCTGGAAGTCTTAATACAATCATTAACTGGTTTTCTCTGGCCTATTCTGCTGGTTATAACTTCAAAAAAAACCAACAGATTTGTCAAACGTCGTTTTCCTTTCATAGTTCCATATTGATTCTGCCTAGTTTTATTGTTAATTTTAAAACAGCCCGTTGCCACTTCATATTATGGTGCCTCAAGGCGGCAGGATCTATCATTATGGACCTTCACCATCGTGGATACGCCCTCTTCTCGTTACTACAGTCAGGGAGGAGGTACGTGAACCTGATGACCCACACAATGATTTAGAATCAGCGCCTCCCCTCTGCCATCAAAAATGAATGCTACGTCATTTTTCCTCTTTTTTTTTACTATGCACTATTTGTTTAGTTGCGCGATTTTTAGGCTTTTGCAGTCAAACAACAAATTTCAGTGATCTGATTCTGATTCCTGTATTTTCCGTGCTACTGGTATCAGACTGCCTGGTCTTCCCTGTCTTTTCACTCCATTTTTAAACAGTTTTTAAAATTTGTTTAAACTAATTTTGGACTTTCTAAAATTTTAGCAGATAATCTGTGCATCCACAAACCACATCCAAAACATTAAAATGCAGTTCCACAAGACTTAAAAACAGTAGTGGGTCATTTGGCTCACTCTGCCAGTTGATCATGGCTGATTTATTATCTCTCTCAAATCCATTCTTATGTCTTCTCCCCATAATCTTTGACACACTTACTAATCAAGTACCTATCAACCTCCGACTTAAAAATACCCAATGAATTGGCCTCCACACCTGTCATTGGCAATGAATTCCATGGATTCTTTGCCCTCTGGCTAATGAAATTCCCCTTCATCTTTGTTCTAATGGGATGTTGTTGTATTCTGACACTGTGACTACTGGTCCTAGACACTCCCACTATTGAAAATATCTTCTGAATATCCACTTTATCTAGGGAAACACTTTAATTTCCGTCAGCTGCGAAAGTCTAGGGAAGATCATCTCCGGCCCCGCCAAACGTGTGAGATTGAGACGCGAGACCACCCCAAAACCCCGTTTGAGTGGATGCTGTGTGATTCGTTACCATTACAAATGAGTGCCACAGAATAACAGACAGTACACTGCATACAATTAAAAGATGTAGCTTTATAGTTCTTAATTTGACTAAAGGGTTAGCAAAGAAAGAACAAAAAAAAAGAAATATGCCAATTTTAATTAAACAGTCTCGCGTGCATAAGTTGGTGCTCACGGGTTTCCCAATCGCCGATCCTCCATCGATTACCCCGGGCTTCACTGAGTCATGGCCCCGCTCTGGGTCAAATCCTATAACCTCTTCTCTCCGGCGTTTTCTCACTTCATCTCTCAACAAAAGCCCCAAGCCCAACTTTAGTGTCTCTCACCAGAGAAACCGTCCCTTAATCCGACCATCCTCTTTGGATGGCACACAATTCTCCAATCTCTCATCTTCAGCAGTAACACAAACATAAGAGGAAAACAAGCAGCTCGCACAGAACAGCACAAAATGAAGTACAGAACAGCATAACAGTAAAAAATATGAACCAGGGCATTACATAGGCCCTTCTATATTCAATGGGTTTTAATCAGATTCATTTTCATTCTTCTAAACTCCATTGAGTACCAGCCCAGAGTCATCAAACGCTCCACATATGTAAATTCTTTCAGTCCCGGGATAATTCTAGTGAACCTCCTCTGAATCTTCTCTATTGCCAGCATATCCTTTCTTAGATAAGGGGCCCAAAACTGCTCACAAAGCTCCAAGTACAGTCTGACCAATACCTTATAAATCCTCAGCATTATATTCTTGCTTTTATATTCTAGATCTCTTGAAATGAATGCTAAAATTGCATGTACCAACTCAACTGCAAGTTACCCTTTAAGGAAAAAGTCTCTAGGACTCCCAGTCCCTTTGCACTTCTGATTTCTGAATTTGCTCACCTTTTAGAAGATAGTCTACTCCTTTATTCCTTCTACCAACGTGCATGACCATACATCTCTCTACACTCTATTCCATCTGACAGGTCCTTGAAATTTATCACCTTTATGATTTAGGTCATTTCTTGGGGCCGGAAATGTTTCAGATTTCAGAATTTTTCAGATTTTGGAATTTATAGTGAAATAACTTGGGATTGCCATCATGTCCAAGTCTGAATTGAAGTGCTACTCGTAAGCAGTCCTTGTCTTACACTCATTCCTCACACATATGTACTTAGCAGTAAAGATCATTACATATCCACAAAGAGGACCACAACCTTGTTGTGGTTTGGAGGATTGCGTGCCTCATTGACACGGACAACTATGTTGGCTGGAGTCAGGGCTTTATGCTTTGGCTCTTGGTAGGGTCACCTATGCCAAACAGGTCAAAGGGTAGAGGCCGGGCAAGAGTGGTCCACCAGTCTTCCAGGTTCAGAGGTTCAGCTCAGGGCTAACAACACTGACTTGTCAAAGAAAATGGCTATGGAAAAAGCAATAAAGAATCCTTCTTCATCTGTGTGTGACAACATTCCTGAGTCTCCACCTGGGATGTGCATGACTGACAGTAAAACTGAGAGGAAGTTATTGACGCGATGAAGGAAGCCAGAGACAGAGGACCTTCATTGCTGCTGTAAATGCCAGCGGTGTAATGGGTAAAGGAAGAAGAATTAATATAATGAAAATATAAAGTGAGCAGGGTAACAAAAGCCAACAGCAGCATCGGGAGAATACCTGAATTAGCTGTTGAACAAAGGCAGGCTTTCAGTCTCCACCTACGATGCCCAGTTTAATTAAAATGTTTCGGAACCCTATTTGTATTTTACATATTTTTCTAGGTATTATGTGAAGTATAAAAACAAGCAGCATTGTATGTGTAACTGGGTGACTGTCGGTTCTTAAACATAGAAACATAGAAAATAGGTGCAGGAGTAGGCCATTTGGCCCTTCGAGCCTGCACCGCCATTCAGTATGATCATGGCTGATCATCCAACTCAGAACCCTGCCCCAGCCTTCTCTCCATACCCCCTGATCCCTGTAGCCACAAGGGCCATATCAAACTCCCTCTTAAATATAGCCAATGAACTGGCCTCAACTGTTTCCTGTGGCAGAGAATTCCACAGATTCACCACTCTCTGTGTGAAGAAATTTTTCCTAATCTTGGTCCTAAAAGGCTTCCCCTTTATCCTCAAACTGTGACCCCTCGTTCTGGACTTCCCCAACATCGGGAACAATCTTCCTGCATCTAGCCTGTCCAATCCCTTTAGGATTTTATACGTTTCAATCAGATCCCCCCCTCAATCTTCTAAATTCCAACGAGTACAAGCCCAGTTCATCCAGTCTTTCTTCATATGAAAGTCCTGCCATCCCAGGAATCAATCTGGTGAACCTTCTTTGTACTCCCTCTATGGCAAGGATGTCTTTCCTCAGATTAGGGGACCAAAACTGCACACAATACTCCAGGTGTGGTCTCACCAAGGCCTTGTACAACTGCAGTAGTACCTCCCTGCTCCTGTACTCGAATCCTCTCGCTATAAATGCCAGCATACCATTCGCCTTCTTCACCGCCTGCTGTACCTGCATGCCCACTTTCAATGACTGGTGTATAATGACACCCAGGTCTCGTTGCACCTCCCCTTTTCCTAATCGGCCACCATTCAGATAATAATCTGTTTTCCTATTTTTGCCACCAAAGTGGATAACTTTGCCACTATTTCTTGGGCTACTTCCTTAAGCACTCTGGGATGCAGACCATCTGACCCTGGGGATTTATCTGCCTTCTTATTCAGTATCGTTAAAAGTGTACTTAGGCATCCATCCGGGTAATGCCAGAATAGTTGTCTGTGCCTTTAAGGGAGACGGTGATGTCATTACACATGCGCGGGATAGTGGTGAGACCATTTTGCTTTCTGCTGAAGACGTGGTAAGGTGTTGGAATTGGGTTCTTCCCAGAGTGTGCTGGGCATGGTGAGGAAAGGTGAGCATTAATGGACAATATCCATGTGAAGTCGTTTATGCTTGTTGGCGGATTGAGAATATTGGTAATTTGACATGTTTTACATGTCAATGCTTTAGATTTCCACCAGTGAAGAAATCAACGCTGGATCGCGTGGCTTATACCAAGTTCCTCACCATCCAAGTAGATCAGTCTTCCTGTAATTTAACTACCTGCAATACCTTGTAAAAGTGTACCTTTTGTCTAACTTCATTGTATCAGGACTGATTGTGCATGTAACTGTGTCGCATGAATGTTTAGTCTCTGTTCGGAAGTTCAGCACGTGTGTACCTCTTAGATGAGATGTATTCGCTTACATTTTTCGCTGTTATGTATAAGATGTAGGGTGAGTGGGATTCTAATGTTGTTTGTGTTGTGTTCCTTCAGGATTACCGTATTAGTTCTGGTGTTTTTATACTGCATACGCAATTCTGTCCATACACAAGGGTGTGAATTGGAAGTTAAGCTGAGATTGTAATGGCAAGAACTGTTTGTAAGTTCGTTCATTTTGTTTCGTGACCCTCCTCTGGCACTTAAACATTGAAAACTGATAAAGGAATTAAAACTTGAAAAAGTCTTTGTTGTCCTGAGTGTGTACTTTTCCCCAGGCTACATAAACTTGTTCTGAGGTTCGCTTTTCATCAGTGACAATATTCATTCATGAATGAATTTCTCTGCCGCTTTGTGATCTGCAGATGCTTTATCTTAAAAATGTTTTTAATCTTTAAAAATTTAATGGTGTCTTAATTTTTTTGCACCCAGCCTGCTGAATATTCACAATTACCTTCAATTCTCAGTTTGTCATGATAGATCTCTGCTTGTTTCATGATCAGCATATCATTTAAGATGCCACTGGTGAAGCACAGTGTTGATTTTCTGGCAGCAAACAAAACTATTAACTACTTTGTTTTTCTCAAAGGATCATTTCAATCTTTCCTTGTGGCTTCCCTTTCGAAATTGAGCTTTTGAAGTATCTGTATGACTTGGCCTTTCTGTGCTGTGAACTGAAGTCTCGAAGGTACAGGATGGTTGCAGCATCGAATGTAGGGGCCATAAGGAGGTGGCAGGCCCCAGGCCAAAGTGTAGGAAATGAGCCAATGTTTGGTCATTGCTGGAGCAGACTTGGAGGCAGTTTGAAGCAGCAAAACTGAGGCAAGGCAGGGTTGCGGTGGTGGGTCCGGGGTCCAAGAGCAAGGAAGGAGCCGATTTAAGCTCTGGACTAGATTGAAAAGGTCAGGATGTGGGGGCCAGAGGGGAGGAATGGGGCGGTGTTCAGCTCGCTGCTCCGTGAGGTTCAGTCATCATCTCTGTGCTGAACTGAGGTTGTGGCCTGCAACTAACAGGCTCCTGGATCGGTTGCAGTGATGACTGACTTCATGGCTGTGGGACTCACTTTCATGAACTTCAGTTTTGAATGTTTTTTGCATACTTATATTGTTTGCATGATTTGTTTTTTTTCTGCACATTGGGTGTTTGATGACTTCTATTTTAATGGGTTCTCTTGGGTTTCTTTGTTTTATGGCTGCCTGTAAGGAGACAAATCTCAAAGTTGTATAATATACACACTTTGATAATAAATACATTTTGAACTTTAAGTGGCATATGATCACTCTGCTGACTAATCCACTCTTTCAATACCCAATCGAGATCTTCACTTTTTGCTTTATGTAGGGTTCTTCTAGTTTTCCATTAACTTCTGTTTGTTACGTATGTGATGTCACTTCTTAGAACTGTCCGTGATACGCAGAGACCTGCTCATTGCCTGGGAACCTTCCCAGCGCATTGTGAAGTTTTCCATTTGTGACATCATGTCAATGCGTAAAAAAATTTTGGATGTCGGTGATATTCGGATTTTTGAATTTCGAGTAAGGAGTATTCAATCTGTATGAGTTTTTAAAAAAAAATTATATCCACGAAGTCACACTGAAGTTATTCATTAAATTTCTCTGCCATTTACTTATTCCTTAATATAATTTCTCTGCTTCAGTCTGCAAGAGACATGCATCAAATTTAGTTGATTTTTACTTCTTTAACTCTTAGAATATATTTTTATTTTGTTTGTTGCTAGCCTACTTATTTTCCTTTCCTCCATCAATGTTCGTCCAAATTTACTGAATTCTAACATTTATCCCAGTCTCCAAACTTGCTTTTTTTTTGACAATTTTATAAGCCTTTCCTTGAAATAACTTTTGAACAGCTATGGCAGCAGCACTTTCTGTTTTCTTGAAGGGAATTTTCTTTTTGTAATTTATGTACTAGTTCTTTAAAAGTTAACCATTAGTTGTTTATAGTTGTCTCTTTCAGTTTACTTCATGCAGTTATAAGATCCTGATTTCAGTTTTCAATCTTTATATAAAGTTCTACCATATTACAATATTAGGATTGCAGCACATCGAGCTGTTCGACAACCCCTCAGTACTGCAATGGAATATCAGCCAAGGTATTTGTACTCAGGATTTTAGGGCTGGTCTTGAACCCACAAACTTCTGACCCTAATATCCCAACTGAGCCACAACAGACATTTTGTATAACTCTATCAAGTCATCATAGTTGCTAGTTCTATTCATAGGTAAAATTGCAGTGGAGCAGGCATCATGTTAAATCATGGTGCTGTTTAAAGTTGACTGAATTTGGTGTCCCTTTTAATAAAAATGTCTCAAGTTCCTTCATTTATTTTCAATACAGACGTTCAGGATGTTTATTTCACACAACCAAGCATCTCAGTTTTGTGTTTTGCCAATTGCACTGGTAAGAAGCTCCAGATCACATGGAAAATTAAGGGCACTTTAAAAGCCAGAAATGTAATTAGTCTCTGTGGTCTTAAACATTGCAACACTTCGTAAACACAAAATAATCTGCAGATGCTGGGGTCAAAGCAACACTCACAACACGCTGGAGGAACTCAGCAGGTCGGACAGCATCCGTGGAAATGATCAGTCAACGTTTCCGGCCAGAACCCTTCGCCAGTCCTGTCGAAGGGTTCCGGCCCGAAATGTTGACTGATTGTTTCCACGGATACTGCCCGACCTGCTGAGTTCCTCCAGCGTGTTGTGTTACATTGCAGCACTTGTTGGCAAGCCTCTCACCAAAATTCTAGTTTGCACCAAATCCTGTTCACCCATCACCACAGTTACTGACTGACAGTAGCTTCTGGTGCTTACTCTCTCTCTCTCACTGGACTTACCTTTCACTATGCCTGCAACCTTTTCTATCTTTACAATGTTTGGAGCTCTGTGTTCCTTCAGATCTGGCCTCCCGTGCATCTTAGAGAGCCAGCATAAACACAATGGGACAAATCTCTGCCCATTTATGGAAGTAGGTAGGGCCATACTTGATCTGAACCACTGCCTGTGGTCACCCCACACCAGCCTCATCTTTTCTAGTTGCATAGCTCCCCATAACCTTAAAGCCTCAGTAGTGTGCACATCCATCATAATCTTAAGCAGACTGAATGCTTGTTACAGTTTCACGTTTCTAGTTTTGTATTTTGTGCCATTTGGAAAAATATTTCTTTCCTCTAAGTGTCATATTTTACATAGGAATACTCGTCAGGAAAATGCACTTAGTTTATCCTAATGGATGATTAGAATGACCTTTTGCTATTAAGAGGCATTTTAAAAATAACTGGTATGTTATTTCCACAATGAGGATCAACCAAAATCATCTATTGTCCAGAGCTGCTGCATCTGTGAATCGGGAGCAATAACCCTATCCTGGGTCAAGCTAGAGTTCAGGAGTTCTCTACCAACAGGATTACGACATTGTGTTCAATCCACAGGTCCTCCAAATGGAAATAGAGTACAACCAAACCTGAACTGATCAATGGTGAGTTAACTTTGGCTTCAGTGCCAGTCTGTGGGCAGCCTCTGTGAAGCCCACAAGCTAACCATCTCGGCCTAAACCGTCAAAAGTAGGAGGTCAAATCATGCCTTAATCCCACAGACACTTTCCAATACCTAAGGTGCACTTCCACACTTCAAAACAAAACTGACATGGAGAAGGTAATGTGGTCAATAAGCTGGGTCATGTGCTAAAAAAACACTGCACCAGTGAACCAAGTTTAATCTTGACTTCTGTCTGTGTAGAGTTTGCACACAGCTGCCAGGTCCTCTGGTTTCCCTCCACATCCCAAACATGTGCAAAATTGGCTCCTATAAGTTGCCCCTAATGTGTAGATTCTAAGCACAGAATAAGCTGGTAACCGAGTAGGACTAGGCACAGACTTGGCGGGCAGGACTGGTCATTTTCGCAATGTCTCTGGATAAAGCAACACAATATTGGGATTGATAACCTAGGCTGCACCAAAAGTGGTAGAAAAGAAGGTCAAAAAGCAACAGACTGCACGTTCAAAACATTTTGAAATTTAATTGTAAATCTAAGTTAGAAGCCAGTCAAGAGAGTTCTTAGTAATAGAGCAAAACAGCATGTAACCAGGCATTTTGGCCCAATTTGTCTATGCCAATGCTGGTGCCCACCATCTAATTTGCCCACATTTGACCTATATCCAGCACCCCTCCTATCCATGAACTGGTCCAAATGACTTTTAAATGTTATTACTCTACTTCCCTCAATTACTTTCTCTGGCAGCTCATTCCATGTATGCACCCTCCTCTGTGTGGGAAGCTGCCCCCCCCAACCAGGTCTCTTTTTAAATCTTTCTCCCCTTGCCTTAAAACTATGCCCTCTGGTTTTTAGTTTCTCTCCACTCTTGAAAAAGGGTATGTGCTTTCATCCTATCTATATCCCCCATGTTTTTATATACCTCAAAAATCACCCCTCAATCTCCTGTGTCAAGGAAATCAAATCCTAGTCTGTCCAACTTCTCTCTGTAACTTAGACCTTCAAATCTAGCAGCATCCTTGTAAATCTTTTCTGCAGTCTTCAGTTTAATTAGTTCGGCACAACATGATGGGCCAAGGACCCGTTGCTATGCTGTAGTTTTTTATGTTCAAAGTGATCTGATCGAGGTGGTCACATGCATGGGGAGATGACTAATGATGTCGAGTACATGTGATTTCAGAAAGCATCTGTTTCACTTTCTGCATAAAGGACCATAAACAAAAGTAAAAGCAGATGGAGCAAGAGAAAACAAAAGAATAGAAGTTTATTCCATGGTATACAGAATGTGACAAAGTAACATACCCAGGAATCTGTTCTGCTGTGTTCACTTTCTGTGTCAATAATGTACGAGGAAAATAAATTTTATACTCAAGTTGCATTTAAAATCATTATATTTACAGGAGGTTATAAAAGTGACACTGCCAGACCATAACTGGCCAGTACCACAACAGATGGGGATGACTGGTGAATGATTGGAAGTAGGGGTTGACAATAAATGTACCTATGTATTCACATCAGCAGCAGGAAGAGTTATCAATGGTAAAATACAGAACTGGAGAAGCAAAGCTACAGAGGTACAGGCAGGCAGCAATCTGGAGTTCTGTTTAATTTCCCTTCCAACAGCATTACATAATCTTTGCATGTATTCCCTTGGGATATGCATGTTGGGTGGCAATGGAATCATGATGTTTGAAATGATAATGCCATTCAAGATAGAAAAATCTGTTTTGACTAATGGGGGGTTCTGGAATTAGACCCGGCTATGTAGGAGTGAAATCAGAAAGCTGTTTCGGTTAGATCTGTGAACATCCCGTGCTCATCTTTAGATTTGTTTTTATGTTGCAACCTTAAACACAGGTAACTAAATGGAATCACAGTAGAAGTCAGCAATGATCCCAGTCAAACAATGCAACCACTCAAAGGATGAGTCTCGTCTTCTGTGTAAATGGCAAAAGGTCAATATTCCTGATTCCTTATGTTCCAGTCACTGATCATCAAAATATCCAAATTATCAATGAATTCACCACACTGACAGCCCTGTTCCTAAATCCGGCAACCGCATTGTCAGTTTCCTTGGATATGCTAATTCATTGCATCATCTGGAGCATGACTGCAGTCTTTCATTTAACATTGCAAAATATTTTCTCACTGCATAAAACTTGATTTAAATGGAATTTTGCACAATTTTAAGAGAACGAATTATCCAGGCTATGAATTAGCAGATTTAAATAAATGTTGAAACTCAGTAAATATTTTTATGTCAAATCCCCAACATGGTGGGTCTTTAGTAAACTATTTCAGGTAGAGGACGGAGGTTGATGCAGTAAGTAAGAAAATTTTAATATTGTGAATGCAAATTCATTTCTTCATCAAACAAAATGTTACCACGTCGGATGGTAAATGTAATGGTTAACTAAATCAGTTAAAGAATGCACTAACTCAAATGAAAGGAAAGTAGAATCAGACCATGCACTGTGCCAGCACTATCACAGTCGATGCGAGAAATTTTAACTGCTAAGCACTTGCGCATAATTTGATTTTCCACCTGACACTGTACAAAACTAAGATGCCAAATGTTTTTCTCACTATATATGCAGTATGCAGTGTGATAGGCTACAGAAGGTTTGCCGTCTGGCTTTTCCATGTGTTTTTCAAAGTTGGGCATCAGCTCCAACCATGTTAACAAGTCACTCCCAAATACAGAGACGAGAAGATAAACACCGGTTTCAACAACTTTGCGTGAAGATGCTGGTCATTTCCAGTCTGGACAGAGATGAAGGTCTTTGATGTAACGCTCTTCTCAGTCTGCCGGCCCCTGTGTACGTAACTCTCTTGTTTTATCAAAGTTCATTGGGAAGGAGATGTCCGTTTCCTGAGAGCTGTCACTGTTCGGGGACTTTATGTCCCCCTTGAGCAGGGCCTTGCTGTTTGAAATGCGTTGTTGCTGATCTTTCAGCTCCAAGTAGGAGCGGGAGAAGGTGTGAAAGATCGAGGTAACTGGGAACGCCATGAGGAGGATGCCACTCAGGATACTGCTCAAAGCCACTACTTGACCAGGTATGCTGCGGGGGACCATGTCCCCGTAACCTACGGTGGTCATCGAGATCACTGCCCACCAGTAGCTGCTGGGGATGCTGGCAAATTCATGTTTGGCACCCAGCTCCCTCTCGGCTAAGAACACCAGGGGTGAGTAAAGCGCCATAGCCACACAGAGGAAGAGCACGAGGAGCCCAAATTCCCGAGTGCACCGTTGAATTGTGAGTCCCAGTGTCTGTAACCCCAGAGAATGGCGCACCAACCTCATCACGTACAAAATCCTCAAGGCACGCAGAACCCGGAGGACCAGGCCTATTTTCTCCAAATCCAGGTTTCCAGAGCCGCTTGGCTTCTCCTCAACCGAAAAGGCATCAATAATCAGGCTGATATAATAAGGCAAAATGGCCATTATGTCGATGATATTCAGAGGTGTTCTCAGAAATGTACACTTGCTCTGCGCTTGGATGAACCGCAGTAGGAACTCGAATGAAAACCAGGCCACGCAGACAGTCTCCAGTACAAACATGTTGTAACACTTCTGGGAGCATTCACCCTAGGGGAAGAGAAAGAGGAAAATCATCTTAACATGATGAAGATTTGAACATTCTATCACATCCAGTGACTTACTGGGTGAATCAACCTGATTAAAGGGAATACTGAGCCAAGCAGATGAGGTCATGCATTTATTCAGCACAAACAGGCACTTTGACCCACCTTGTCTATGCTGATCATTAAGTACCCATCTATATTAATCCAACTGACCAACAGTTAGTCAGTTGTTTCCTATGCCTTGGTGATTCAAATGCTCATCCAGATACTTTTTAAATGTTGTGAGAGTACCTGCCTCCAATATCCCTTTACGCAGCAAGTTCCAGATGTTAACCATCCTCTGGATGAATGCTTCTCTCTTTTTAACCACCTGACTCCTTACCATAAACCCGTGTACCCCCTCTGGTTACAAATGCCTCCTTTATCAAAAAAAAATTCTCACTATCAAGTGGGTGGGAATCTCGTGTCTTGATTCCTGGTCAGTATTCTGATCAGTTATGTTAGGGATCAGAAAGGGTCCTTACAACAAAATGCAACTAAACAGTGCTAGGAAGTATCGTTTGTTTCGGACAGGGACATACCCAACTGTGATGGCCTTAACAACAGAAAAGAATTTACCTGGTCTTATTGTCTGGTATGGTTTATATTGTCATACGTACCAAGATTCATTGGAAAATCTTAAATTTTGCAAACCATCTGTTCAGATCAATTCATTAATGGTACAAAGGAAAACCAATAACAGAATGCAGAACATGAGGAAATCTGCAGATGCTGGAAATTCAAACACCACACAGAAAAATGCTAGTGAACGCAGCAGGCCAAGGGTCTCGGCCCGAAACGTCGACTGTACCTCTTCCTATAGATGCAGCCTGGCCTGCTGCATTCACCAGCACTTTTTGTGTGTGTTAACAGAATGTAGAATATTGTTAGTTACAGAAAAAGAACGGTGTAGGCAGAGGATAACGTATAAGGACATGATAAGGTAGATTATGACATCAAGAGTTCATCTTCAATGTACAGAAGGTCCATTCAAGAATCTTTCTCACAGGAGTACAGAGAGAAAGATGATACTGAAACACACATGATCGTTATGGGATCTGACAGGGTACATCCTGAGGGAATGGCTCCTCTAGTATAGAGAAGAATATCAACAAGGTTGAAGGAGTGCAGAGAAGATTTACTAGGATGTTGCCGGGTCTTCAGGAGTTGAGTTACAGGGAAAGATTGGACAGGTTAGGACTTTATTCCTTGGAGCGTAGAAGAATGAGGGGAGATTTGACAGAGGTTTACAAAATTATGAGGGGTATAGACAGAGTAAATTTGAATAAGCTCTTTCCACTTAGATTAGGGGAGATAAATACGAGAGGACATGGCTTTAGGGTGAAAGGGGAAAGGTTTAGGGGGAACATTAGGGGGAACGTCTTCACCCAGAGAGTGGTGGGAGTGTGGAATGAGCTGCTATTTGACGTAGTAAATGTGGGCTCACTCTTAAGTTTTAAGAATAAATTGGATAGGTACATGGATGGGAGAGGTCTGGAGGATTGTGGACTGGGTGTGGGTCAATAGGACTAGCGGAATAATGTTTTGGCACAGACTAGAAGGGCCGAATGGTCTGTTTTCTGTGCTGTGGTGTTCTATGGTTCTATGGTTCCAGTGGTAGAACATGGGAGTATAGTCTTGGTTTAGGCAGTCATAGATTGAGGGGAATTTCATCTGGGATGGTGAATCTTCAGAATTCTCTAAAGAGGCAGTAAGAAATTTTTAGACTTCAGGAAAATTAAGGGATTACGGAGATTGGGTAAGAAATTTGGACTGGAGGCTAATGATCATATTGTACACTGTACATTCCACAATCTGCAGCTCTTTGCCCCAAACTATCAATTCCCAGCCTTTATCATTACTAACACCCTTCCCTTCTCCACAATGCCTCCTCACCCAGATCTGCCTGTGGCTTGCTCCACCTCTCCTACTTGCCTCTATACTTTGGCCATCTCCTCTCTACTCTTTCAGTCCTGATGGAGTGTCTCAACCAAAATACCGGTTGTCCATTTCCCACCATTGATTCTGCCTGACCCTCCAAATTCCTCTTCTTTTTAACTCCAGTCCCTATTTTATTTATTCTCCATTCCTAATAATATTTCAACTGAATGACTTGCTAACCCATTTCACAGGGCAAGAGTTGATGGGTTCTAATAGGTCTGGAATCACATTTGGGACAGAGTATGTATATTTAGCAGATTTCCCTTAAAGAATAGGAGATGCCTTTCACTATATCAGTCATTTCAATACTAATCCTAGTTCCAGATTTAGCTGAATTTAGGGAGGAATTGAATGTCATTGTCTAAAATACATTAGTCTACGTTGGCACAGTTGTAGAGCCTGTGCCTCTTGGCTCCAATGACCCAGGTTCATACTCACCACCAATGCTGTGTGTGTGGAATTTATGTTCTCTGTGACCACCCAATGCTCTGGTTTCCTCCTACATCCTAGAATGGTGTGGGTTGGTTGCTTAACGAGAAGTCACTTGATAGAATCGTACAAGATAGTAAGAGACATAGATCAAGAGTATGGCTAATACAAGGATTTAATTTGAATGGAAGAAAGTGTAGAGGGGATGTCAGGGTTAAAATACTTAGACAGAGTGGTAAGCACATGGAACACCTTACCAGGATTGATGGTAGAAGTAGATATATTAGGGGCATTTAAGAAGCTTACATTGGCACATGGATGGTAGAAAATGGAGGACTTTATATGAGGGAAAGATTAGATTGATCTTAGAGCTGGTTAAAAGATCAGTACAACATTATGGGCTGAAGGGCCTGTGCTGTAATGTTCAATGTTAATTAGCCACTGTAAGTTATCTTTTGGAAGAATCTCAATGAAGTTGATGGATGTATGGAGAAGTCGATGAATGGATTTGGGTGAGCCAAAATCCTTGGGCTTGTAGGACACTTAACCCCACCCCACCCCATGACCATTGCATATTGCTTGTGCAAAATTCAAGAGCAACTGCATCCTACAGAAATAAGCTCATCAATCTGCAGTCCCTTGAGGAAAGTAGGCAAAAGGAGAAAATACTGTACTAGCATCAGGTCCATTATTTACACAAGGGAAATCTCTCCCAATCAGCATCTTAAATCGGGAGCTTCTGCTTCAAATACAGCTCAAATAGAGACACTGAAAACACTTCATGACCAATGAGGGCACTGATCATATACCATGTATCTTTCCATTGATTCTTTTCACAACAGTTATGAACACAATTGACCACTGACTGGACTCCTTTACAGCACTAAACCGACAAGTTATTTAAAATTTAAAAAAAAAACCATTAACTTGTGCAACTGAACCTATTAGGTTAAGTCCTTTAGATCAAAATATCTGTAAAATGTTTGCAGAGTTGTTGGAAATTTACTCAAAATTTATAATAACATTGCCTAACCAGGGGACTAGAAAACAGCTTGTGATTCCACCCTTACATCTGACAGTCTGACTGGAAATGGTATAAAAACAGAAAATGGAAGTCTAGGCAATTAATCCAAATAAACAATGGATTATCAAATGCAATTTATATTGAACAAATTAAAAAGAAAATAGTCCACGTCCCTCTTTTTCTTATCTCTGTTGCTCTGGTGTTGACTTGTTTTGAGATTTTTCACCAATGTTGGCTGACAACATAGATAAAATTGGCTGAATTGCTTCTTCTCTGCTAAATTTCCTCATCGTTAAGTTAAATCCTGGACAGAGTGCCAGCGGAATTAATAGTGCTGGAGATCATCCTATTGAATACAAGGAGATCTGTGCAATGTAAATTTCCCCCTTTCTCTCCTTTCCACAGCTCTTTTGTTTCAACTCACCACCTCTCTCCTTTTCCCTCACTCCCTCCCATAAACTGGTCCATTGCTTCTTTTTTAAGGCATCCGTTAGTCTCGTGAGACCATGGATTTGCGCCTTGGAAGGTTTCCAGGGCGCAGGCCTGGGCAAGGTTGTATGGAAGACCGGCAGTTGCCCATACTGCAAGTCTCCCCTCTCTACGCCACCGATGTTGTCCAAGGGAAGGGCACTAGGCCTGATACAGCTTGGTACCAGTGTCGTCGCAGAGCAATGTGTGGTTAAGTGCCTTGCTCAAGGACACAACATGTTGCCTCAGCTGAGGCTCGAACTAGCGACCATCAGATCACTAGACTGACGCCTTAACCACTTGGCCACGTGCCAATATGGTCCATTGCTTTATGGACTAAACATTCATTAGTATTTTCACATTGAGCTTCTCTGTAATTCAATGAAAACCAATTTCTGAATCTGTACAGTACAGTACTATGACATTAATATTATGCCAGATTAAACAAGATATCTCTATCTTTCCACTTAATTGTAGATTTACCAGCTGTATAATTGCTAAAATGGAATATTACACGATGCAGTACCTGCAGAATTTTTGATCCATGATGCATTGCGAACAACTACTAACTTTTCTACAAGCTCACTGCTGGAATTCATGCACTGATGATGCAGAAAAAAAATCTTAAAGAATGCAAATAAGTATTCATTACAAATGCCACTAACCAGTTGGCAAAATATCACTACAGAGTAATTATGTTCATCCTTGGCAAGATTATACTTTTATAATCACACAGGAATAAACACAGGATCATAAGCAAGGGATGTAGATTCCAGAAGGAAAAAAAAAGATCTAAGAACAGAATATTTTGTTGTATTGAACCAACCTTTACATATTGGGGCAGATCTTCCACTACCTGTTCATCTTTTCATCCTGTCTTCCTCTTCTTTCTTCTCACCTTTCCCACTTCAATGTATCTTATCTTTCCATACACTTTTCTCCTTCCTTCCCTTTGCCCCTCCCCTATCTCCTTCTCCTTTGTAAAGGGGTAAAACTAGCACCAGAAAGAGTGTTAATGTTTTACAATGTGCTGGTATATACTAGTCCAGTGGATTTTATTATGGTATACAGCCACCTCAGCAATTAATCTGTAGCTGCCTTTGAAAACTGTTTTTACAATTACTAAATGCAGGCAAAACAACCTCTTTTGTAGAAGCTCAGATTCATAGAATTTTAGAGCACAGAAGAATGTCACTTATGCACATTGTGTCAGTGCTGCTTTCTTGAAAGTGCTGATCAATTAGTGCCTCTCTCAGTCCTGAAATTTTCTTCCCCTCCATCAAATTTCCCTTAAAAGTTGCTATTGAACATCCGCCGCTTCCAACTTTCAGACAGACCCTCCCGTAGGAAAAAATCTCACCTCATCTCCTTAAAGTATAAACCAGGGAAGGTTTTTTTTGTGAGCTCTTGTATTCTCCTTGTGTCTTGTTTACAGGTTTAAAAATAACATCCAAATGATCAGTATTCTGAAAAAGATACTCACATGTTAAAGCTCACTATCTGCAGATGAATAACTGCAGAAGAGCTTTAGATAATTAGCAAACTTGTTAATTGCATTATTTATGGCGTGGTTCATTTTTAATAGATACATTTTTGGTAAAGATATGATATGAGCAACATAATTAGACCTGTTCTTTCTGGTAATGAGATCAGCCAGCCAATTATATTACAGGCTTCAGTGAAGATAAAGCTATAATTCCAGCTAAAAAGGAGGCTGGTTTCTTTCTGCAGATCATTTGCTTTAGGTACATAAGTGTTTCATTCTTGATGCCTGTCCCCAAGAGATGATCATTATCTGTTTAGTAACAGTCATAGTTTGAGAACCTATGGGTATTTAGTAATGCACGAGGAACAGCTTTCTTTCCAAAAACAGTTATTGCACAATGCTTATGAGAATGATTCTCTTAAGACAACTGCACAATGTAATTCAGTTTGAAGCTAAATATTTTCCATGGAATAAGGGCAAACTACATAAATTTCTGATGTTCCTTTAAGATGTATGGCAAGTCAGACAATAGACCAGATTGTGGTCATCTTTGTTGGCGGAGAATTACCAGACGGACATCACTGTTTCACTGCCCAGCTCATTCACAAATTCGTCATCCGTGCATTGAGAGGTTGAACAGTCAGCCCAGCAGTGGGGCACACACATATAGAGCTGAGGGGGTCACTGATCCCGAAAATGTCCATAGATCCGGGTGAATAAATTAAAGTTTTAATGTTTTGGCCTTTTAAAGAAAATTAAAATCATTCATCTTTAAATTATTTAAGTTTCTGCCCTGTTTTTGATGTATCAGAAACTTTTAAAATTACTCAACTGTCTTTGGAAATGGGCACAGAATTCACTAAGTCACTGCTTGGCGCCATTCACATCTCGCAGGAGGGCCTCACGAGTTTAGTTGGTCTGGTCCTTTCTATTCATTTCACATTAGTACATGTGGGTACAACAGGGGGCGAGCTTGCAGATTGGGCCAGATCCACGAGCAATAATCAGAAAAGGACTGGTTAACTGGAATGCTGATATTCCCGTGGGATACAGCACATGCAATAGACCTCACTGACTACCTCCTGTCAACAAGACCACCTGTCTCCACCTCTAATATTTCATTAAAGGTTCTGACATGAAATGTCAACTCTTCCTCTCTGCAGCTGCTGTCTAAACTGGTGAGTACATCCATCTTTATTTCAGGCTTCACATCAGTAATAATACTATTAACCTTATATCCTATTGCCTTGACTTATCTGCTGCTGAAACCATCAGTCGTTGCTACTTTTTGACCCATCCTGTGCAACATTCACCTGCCCATGCTCTTTTCACTCTCTATCCAGTTCAGCTCATCCCCTAAGTTTGCCTCCCAAATCCCAACCTTCATCAAATTTTGATCAACCATCAACCTTGCTGCACTACTCCACCATCATTTGTGCTTAATTTTCATGTTAGCTCTGTGGCCTTCAATGCTCCTGTACTCCAATCCTGGCCTCTGTGGCCTTCGACGCTGCTGTATTCCAATCCTGGTCTCTGTGGCCTTCAATGATCCTGTACTCCAATCCTGGTTTCTGTGGCCTTCGACGCTCCTGTACTCCAACTCTGGTCTCTGTGGCCTTCAATGCTCCTGTACTCCAATCCTGGTCTCTGTGGCCTTCAATGCTCCTGTACTCCAATCCTGGTCTCTGTGGCCTTCAATGCTCCTGTACTCCAATCCTGGTCTCTGTGGCCTTCAATGCCCCTGTACTCCAATCCTGGTCTCTGTGGCCTTCAATGCTCCTGTACTCCAACCCTGGTCTCTGTGGCCTTCAATGCCCCTGTACTCCAATCCTGGTCTCTGTGGTCTTCAATGCTCCTGTACTCCAATCCTGGTTTCTGTGGTCTTCAATGCTCCTGTACTCCAATCCTGGTCTCTGTGGCCTTCAATGCCCCTGTACTCCAATCCTGGTCTCTGTGGCCTTCAATGCTCCTGTACTCCAATCCTGGTCTCTGTGGCCTTCAATGCCCCTGTACTCCAACCCTGGTCTCTGTGGCCTTCAATGCTCCTGTACTCCAATCCTGGTCTCTGTGGCCTTCAATGCCCCTGTACTCCAATCCTGGTCTCTGTGGCCTTCAACGATCCTGTACTCCAATCCTGGCCTCTCTAACCATCAAAGCTCTGGTACTCCAATCCCAGCCTCTATTAGTTTCCCGAATCTAATCACTACACTATTCACTATACAATGATCACTTTGCACTACAATGGATTTTTTTCCATTCAGAGTCGTAATGATCCTGATGAAGGGTCTCGGCCCAAAATGCCAGCTGTTTCCTCCCATCCATAGGTGCTGCCTGACCTGCTGAGCTCCTGCAGCACATTGTGTGTATTACTCTAGATTTCCAGCATCTGCAGTACTTCTTGGGTCTATGGATTTATTTTGTTCCAAATGTGTTCGTTCTTATAAAGATTCTTCATAATTTATGAATTTTTTTGTGAATACTACTTATCAGATACTTGTGATGCAGCTGCAATTAAAGTTTACATTTCACCTATGAATATATGTGCCATGTACATGACAATAAACTCAACTTCACAGCAATTAGGGTATGCTATCAGCAAAGTCCAAAACTTTGGACATCCCTCTGTCTCCATCTCTCTTCAACACAACACCTTTTTGCTTTTGCATTGAATGGTAGAAATTTGAAATAGAATAACATGTTGTTAATACAACTGTTCATTTTTCCCTTTCCCTCCCCCTCCCCCCTTCTCCCATCCCTCTCCCCCCCTCTCCCTCTTCAGTTGCTGCCTGCCCTACTGAGTGTTCTAATGTTCTTTGTTTTAATTCTTCTTCAATCAAGGTTTTGGTCACAACTGAGAGGTTCTGATGATCTTGTTGCTGTTTTTCCATATGGGTGATCTGTTGTTATTTTTTGTGTGAGAGAGAGGGGGATGGGGGTTTGAAGTTATAGCTGCCATTTTCTGGGTGGGTGATTTGTTTTTGTTCAAGGGAGGGTTTGGGGGGGTTTTGAGAGTTAGTGTTTCCTTTTCTTTTTCATTGGAGGGGTGGTGTTGAAGTCTTTTCTTTCAATGACTTCCATGATTTTTGCTGTATTTCATGGCTGTCTGGAGAAGACGAATCTCAGAGTTATATTTTGCATACATCATTTGATAATAAAATGAACCCTTGAACCTTTTAAACCTTTCCTGTGTTTCAGTATCAAATATTCTACTGTAAGACATCTTGGAATAACCCATCACATCACATGACCCACCACACATACTGTTTCAAGCAGTATTAATGCAATTTGTCGCGACATAGCCACCACAGTGTCTTTGTTGCCTAGCATAGTTTTTTTTACAAGATTGTATTGCTGGAGCATAGATTAAGCAATTGTTTGGAGTTAACTGGACCCGGAGGAGATTTCTTCAGTACCATTTATTAAGGCAGGCTGATGGTTGTGACAACAGATATATTTTTCTCTATGTCTATATTTCTCTCAGCAGTTCAACTAGTAATCTGCCTTCACATTTTACGCACAGTCATTCTGCTCAATTGCCTTTCGATCATGCAGCAATTGTGTAGAACTTTCACTAAATCAGAAGACACGGTAATTCCAGGATGTAAATATATCCACAATTGATTTCATGGCTGCAGTAGGTTTAATAGATGTAATCCGAGAAAGAAATTGATGCTAATAAGATCAACCAAATTATGATTTCTTTTCTGAAGCAGATTTGTTTACTTTGAGAATAAAACAATTTGGGGTGAAAATTCTCCAATGGTTTACCTGTTCAACTGATCTCCTCTTCAATACAGCCCGAGCTTACTTACATCACACACAGGGATGGAGAATACACCTATCAATAATCTTAAGCTGCTAAACGCAGGGCCAAGGTATTTGTGCCTGAATGTGATATCTGAAAAACTCGAGAGTGGTCTACTGATGCTGACCTCCGTAAACTGGAAACTGTTGATTGGACTTGTAGATGTGTTTGCTAAATAGTGAGGGAAAATTAGGCTCTGTGTTTTATTACATTTATTACACAGCATGATGACCAACTTAGAACCTACCATACAGTACAAAAACAGGCACTTTGGCCCAACAGTTAAAAAATACACATGGACTAAGATGTTAACTGTCGTGTGCTATCACCAGTGGGATCATCAGTTGATCTGCCACCTGTCTTCAGGAGTTTCGGCCCGCTTATGATCAAGACTCCCTCGAGGTGGTGGGCCAGCAGTGCTAAAGCACCACCTCCCCCTGGTGAGCTTAAAAACTTGGCATCTGCCTCTATCAGAGTTGTTGGTCACTTCCATCCAACAGATAGTCTGCTCTTCAGGTGTCTATGGAACTACTGAAGGGTTTGCAAGATAATGTGTACACTGTCTGACTATCTGCCCCTCTGGACATACTTGGTCCACACCCATGCTGATCCTTTCTCTGCTGCCTCAGCTGCAGCCCTGCTGGTTGACTTGATCTCTCTTCTAGTGAAGCCAAGGTCACGCAGCCACTTCTGGAGAGTGAACGCAATAAACCCACGGCAGCCTACTTCGAATAGATAGCATGAGACCTTCCACCCTCTGTCTCTGCACTCTGATCTTAATTCTGCATACCTGGTTAACTTGTGCTCATGGGCTTCATCGATGTTGTCTTCCCAGGGGACTGTGAGTTCACCAATAGCCACTTCTCTACTGGTGTCAGACCATATGATTATATCTGGACGCAATGTGGTGAAAGCTATTTGCTCCGGGAAACTGCCTTTCCCATCCAGGTCAGCCTTGACACACCAATCATTGGCTGAAGAAAGTATGCTTGATCGTGAGCCTGTGCTGTACACCCTTGACTTGGAGCCTTCTTTCACAAATGATATGCATACAGTACAAAAACAGGCACTTTGGCCCAACAACTTTCATTCTCACCATCGAGTGACCTTAATATAGTCTCATTTTATTCTCCTATACTTCCATCAATTCCACCACTACATTTGCCTGTCAAAAGATACCCATGTTTTAGGGTTGAAGTGGATTTCAATAAACCATACCTCAGGTAAATCTATCAGATAGGAAATTATCAACAAAAGATCTGTGATTACATTTTAATAATTTCTATCCTTTGTGGTTCTCCTGCATTAATCTTCAATGGAATAGTGACTTTAGATCAGAAGTTCCCAACCTGGGTTGCCCCTGCTTAATGGTATTAGTCCATGGCATAAAAAAGGTTGGGAACCCCTGCATTAGAAGCTTGTTTTAAATGTGAACATATTAACTTAAACCCCTGTGATTAATTCCAGCTCCGCAAATTTGACCAAAGACACAAGAGACAGCAGATACTGGAATCTCATGCAACACAAGATGCTGGAGGAACACTCTGGGTTGGGCAGCTCCTGAGGAGGGAATTGGATGGTTGATGTTTCAGTTCACAACCCTTCATCTGGACTCCATCATCCTTCCTGACTTTCTGTCTCTGATACAGAGTAGTTTGTCCTCAGCAGACGCCACCACTTTGTAACCCTGCAGCTGCACATCAATGAGTTCTGGGCCCACCATGATGTTCAGTTCTTCCGTCACCTCTGCCTCTTCATATTTCTTTGGTAAGGAATCCTTACCCCAACTGATGGTGCTTTCTCCCATTTCCAAACACCTTTTTCCTCTTGGCCATCCACTTCTGGCTCTATATCCTCTCTTTACCTTTTGATTTTCAACGGCTGGCATGAAGTCCAAATGAAAAGTCTACACCCAAAACATCAACTATCCTTTTCCCTCCATGGATGCTGCCTGACCTGCTGAGTTCCCCCAGTATTTTGTCTGTTGCTTCAGATGTGAGGAATGAATTGAGCACAGGCTTCCTCGAATTAACAGTCATTTGTTCTCCCCACTGTGGGTTGGGAAGTATCAGGCGTCCATTGGTTGGTACTTGTGGAACTGACTTTTTGTAAATGTGCCACAAGTGTAACAAGAAGGTGGTGGTGGTATTGCATGAGCTGCAGAAGAGGTGATAGAGGCATATGCAGATGCAATTACAGCACCGAGAAGACATTTGGACAGGTACCTGGCTAGAAAAGGAGTGGAGAGATTCAGGCCTAATGCAGGTAAGAGTGATTAGCATAGGTAGGCATCATGGTTGACACAGACAAAGTGGGCAGAAGGGCCTGTTTCTGTACAATATAACTCTATGTGCAAGGTCAAAACAATAACTATATCAGGCACTGTGGTGCTGTGGTTAGCGATGTTCCACAAAGTTCCACAAAGTCAGGTTCAATTCTGACTTCTGATTCTGCAACCAAAAGATATTGTAAACATTCAGCAGGCTAGACAGCGTCTGAAGGAAACCATTTCAGGTCAAATATCAGGAAAGGAACTATCCACTGTCTGACATGTTGAGTGTTTACAGCATTTTCTGTTTTACTGGAGGTAACTAGATCTCCCCAAGGAGATAATGAGATTGACGATCAGAGGTTTAAAGGAGAATGTTAGAGAGAGGGGTTGAGAAGTGAAGAGTGCAGGGAGGTAGCCCAGAAACTCATTTTTGCGAATGCATTTTATGACTTTGGGACAACCTGAAGCACTTTGGACTCCTTTCTGAGGATTCATTAGCTATTGAAATGAAGAGACAGAGAAAGACCATTAAGAAATCCATGACAGATGAAATATAGTCATCACATTATTTGCTGTACTCAAGGTAACACTGAGGCTCGGCACTAATTTTTTGTTTGCTGATGTCCTCTAAAAAGCCTTGGGTAGTTTTTGCTAATATACTTTTGCTCTGAGAGGAGTTCTGTGGGCAGATGGGACTAGCTCATGGGGCAACATTGCCTGCATGGACAAGTTGGGCCATATGCCTCTATAAACAGCTGCAATTTTTGCAGATGCTCAGTGCTCTGGTCGAATATTTGGAACAGAGACTTACCCTTTCCTCTTCCTGCCTTAGATCAGGCATGGTGCTGACGCAGAGACTTACTGTAGTGATTGTCACAAATAGAACTGAGAGGCAGGCGAAGATCTTTCCTGGGATTCCTGAATCGGGATCTTCCACCATGTCCCTGAGCTTCTTCATGCAATAACCCAGCCGGGTCGTATCATCAAAGGCACCCTGTGGTTCTTCAGTAAGGAGCACTTCAAAATCCCTCTTGATCTCTTTAAAATCCTCCACCTTCTGGTAGAGTTTACGGCGACAACACCATTCCAGGTTTTCGTCCTCAATGCCCCAGTAAACTAGCTCCTCCTGAAAGGAGAGGGCACACATTTCTCTGAGGAGTCTGAGTTTCCCAGCTGTCAGGAACGTCATGATAGTTCTGAAGGCACAAGGATTGCGGTCAAAGAAAAATTCATTGTGGTTTACATCGTAATCGTCACAGATATTCATGATTTCCTCATAATTGCTGCATGCTTTCAGCTTGCCCAGGCGTGTCAGTGGGATCTGATCCAGTGTAGTCCATGGAATCTGATACTTATTGCCTCCAACATTGACGATAACAAAGGTTCTGTCATTGAGTTGGGCGATGCTATATGCATCCTCGTTGGGTTGAAGCAGTTTGGCTTGTTGGTAGTAAATCCCCTTCCTGGTGCAGTTTTCCACTTTCTCCAAGGTGCAGGTGAAGCTGCCGAGCTGTCGTTCAGATTTGCCTTCAGCTAGAAGAGCCATTGCAATGTGATCTGCTCCAGGGATGGACCAGTCAGTTGACCATTGTCATGGTAAAAGACCCAATGAAGTAAAACTGCTGCATCTGTAATAAGCAAAACAAAGAGGTTAAAACAACAAAACCATGATAATCCATGTAATAGTAACATAGAATAGAACATTGGACAGGTCCTTTGGCCCATCTGCACCGAACTTGATGCAAAAACAAGCTAATTGCCTTCTGCCTGCATACAATCCATATCCCCCCGCCCCCATTCCTTGCATATCCATGTGTCTGTTCAAGAGCCTCTTAAATGCCACTACTGTATCCGTATCCACTGCTAACCCTAGCAGTCCCTTCCAGGCATCTATTGTTTTCTGTGTAAAAAATAGTCTTGCACATCTCCTTTAAACTTTCTTCCTCTCTTTAAATTAATGTCCTCCAGTGTTTAATACTTCTACCCTGGGAGAAAGATTCTGACTGCCTACCCTATCTTTGCCTCTCATAATTTTATAAATGAAGTATAAGACGCACTCTCTTGAAGCACTAGATGGAGTAAGTCGCGTTTTGGCTTTGCTCTGTCCATTTTTCAATCCTTTTACCATCCGTTTATTATTTATAATAAAGTGTTTATAACATGCTTGAATTTTGATTTTTAATTGCTGGAAATGGCAACCAGAGGGAAAAAGGCATTAACCGAAGGCAAGGAAGGTGATAATGGAAATGGAGGGGAAGGCGGCGATCCTAAACAGTCTAAACAGGCTCAACTCACTTTGGGAGCTATATCAAAGCTCTTGGATGATATATCTGATAAAAGATTTTCTACTTTGGAAATACTGTTAAAAGAGATCGAAGGTAAACTGGGAGCACTTGAACGTGAGAATGAAAAACAACAACGGCTAATTTCCGAACTTGATGAAGCTGGCAGACAAAGGGACCGTAGATTGGATTCGCTGGATAAGAAATTAATTTTGACCACTCAAACACTGGAACAGTATAAAGTCAAGATTATTGACTTGGAAAGCTGCAGTTGTAGACAGAATTTGCCGATTATAGGACATTGTGAAGACGTGGAGATTGGCAACCTTACCAAGTTCTTTGCTCAATTTTTAAAGGATGTGTTCGGTTCTGAAGTTTTTTCTACTCCCCCTATACTTGATCACGCGCACCGGGTGCTGAGGGCAAAACCCCCGAAAGAACTGAAACCCTGACCTGTTGTACTTCGATTTCACTATGTGTATACCAAGGAGTATTTAATTCGAGTTGCCCGTTGTAAAGGGGTTATTGAATACGGAGATCTCAAATTTCGTCTGGAGTTAATGCAAGAGAGATCCCTTTTTAAGTCAGTGATGTCGGAGCTATATGAAAGGAAGTATCAACCTGCTCTATTACTTCCAGCTCATCTAATGGTTGTTTTGCCTGATAAATCACGTAAATGGTTTAAATCCGTGGATGAAGCTTGTCAATTCCTTGATGATCAAGGTTCGATTTTAGCTGTCTAATAAATTTACTGTCTCTTCATGCTTGAATGCAGTTGCTTATAAGTTAATAACCAATGTGTAGATTTGGACCTTTAAAGTTTGAAAAACTCTGTCCTTGGTTTGATTATACCTGTACTTTGTTTTTGGAATATAGAGGTTTATCATGCTTTGATGTTAAGGTTTTTCCCCCTTTTTTATTTTATGTTGTTCTTTTTAACTGTTCGTTTTTGAAAATAATTAATATTCTGATTTGGTGACTGATTGTTTTTTTTGATATATAAATAAGGTTGTATTCTGATTCACTTTTCAAGATCTCACCTTTCAAAATGTTTTGCAAAATGGCTGCTTTTTAAAATATTTGTTTAGTTCTTTTCATGGTATTGTCCTCCCAATATTTTGTCTATGAGTGGTATTTTACATTCTTTTCATTTGGATATATGGCTTCAGGAGAGATAAGGGTAGGGCAGTTTTTAGTTAGCTTTCTGGTTGTTTATTGGCCAGTTTTGTTTTTGGGCTTTGGTGGGTGGGGGATGGGATTACTTTTAGCTTAGTTTTTTTCATCTGGGCTGATCTGAAACTACAAATATGTCTGAATTATCATAACTTCCACTCCCTCTTTAAACTTTTTTCCCTCTTCCTGAGTCATGGAGTTTCCTATGCAGTAAGGTTAACTCTTTACATACCATGGTTTGAACCATCTGCTTAAACAGAAGAAGATTTTTAAAGTTTTTCATTTTCATTTTTAAATCATTTTTATTAATTATTGAAGATCAACAAAAAATACATTAAAGTAATCAAGTCGATCTGTCAATATGTACAATGAGGAATTAAATTACCAAATAACTGATTAATGAAGCTAAACAATATATCAATAATATACAAAAAAATAAAGTATTAAGAATATTTTCGGAAAAAAGAAAGAAGGAAAAAAAAACCCTGCTAACAAAAAAACTGAAAAGAAAAAAACCATTGGGAGCACAATCCTGGAGCTATATGCCATACAAGCTTCCATAAAAGAAAAACATCAATCCGCCAACTCAAATCCATTTAAACAAGAATCAGAAGGAAACCATCTTAATTAACTCAAATTATATGATAGTAACGGGCAAAAGAACTCCAAATTTCTCAAGATCAAATCGAGGATCAAAAGTTTGACTTCTGATTTTCTCCAAACTAAGACATAGCATCACCTGAGAAAATTACTGTATCAAAGTGGGAGCAGAGGCATCTTTCCATTTCAGTAAAATAGCCCTTCTGGCCAATAATATAACAAATGCAATTACATGTTGGTCTGATTTAGAAATACCATGACTATATTGAGGGGTTATACCGAACAAAACAGTCAATTTATTAGGTTGTAAATTAATTTTTAAAGCCTTGGAAATTATAGAGAAAATAGATTTCCAAAACCGTTTCAATATAGAACACAACCAAAACATGTGTCAATGTAGCTGTCTCAGTTTTACATTTATCACACTGACTATCAATATTAGGAAATATTTTAGGCAGTCTCTCCTTTGTCAAATAGTAAAGATGTACAATTTTAAATTGAATTAGAGTGACTGGCATAAATCGAAGAAGAGTTAACCAACTTCAAAATTCGCAAACAATCCTCTGTTATCAAGGTCATGTTAAGCTCTCTTTCTCAATCTTGCTTAAAGAGGGAGGAAAGATGACGGCGCGATGCAGCGCGCGTGGCCTCTCCGGTGAATGATATCATATTTGTAAGTAGGATGCTGTGTACAATTCTGATTTGATGGAGACAGACGTGAGAAGCACGGAGGGACATCTGGAGAAACTTCTGAAATGCCCGGTTCGCCGCCGCTGCTACTGTGCAATCGAGAATCTCCGGAGGGTAAGGCCCCAAATCCTTGGCTTTGCCTGTTGTTGGCGGCCGGGGCTGGGGTCGAAGCGCTCGGCAGAGATGGTGCTCGGTGTCGGAGGCTCGAAGTTTATGGACGGACTCAGAGCCAGACTGTAGCCGGGTGCTTGATGCTGTATCAGCAAATTTGCTGTGCAGGAAGCTCATGGCAGGGAGAGTTTCCTTCCTTTTGCTGTCTGCGTGAGATGATGGGGCTTTCAAGAGACGTTGAGACTTTTTTTTACTGTGCCCATGCTCTGTTCTTCATCAAATTAAGGTATTCCTTGCACTGTTGTAACTATATGTTATAATTATGGCAACATACATCAAAGTTGCTTGAATTTCCAGCATCTGCAGAATTCCTGTTGTTTGTGTTATAATTATGTGTTTTTTGTCAGTTTTTCAGTCTTGGTCTGCCTTGTGTTTCTGTGATATCACACTGGAGGAACATTGTATCATTTCTTAATGCATACATTACTAAATAACAATAAAAGAGGACTGTGTGTCCTCATAAACTAATCTGAAAAAAACTTAAGTTAAGGGTAATTGTACTGTTGTAACAGTAAATTATAAGCTTTCCCAATAAAACATTTCACTAAAGGATTCATTTTTAAAATAATGTCTAACAGGTCAGAATCCTGTATATATGGAAAATTACTTAAATATTCTTGTCAGAAATGTCTGACCTGAAGATATTGCAAGAAATGTGAGTATGAGAGAGAGTATTTAGCCAATAGACAATAGGTGCAGGAGTAGGCTATTCGGCCCTTCGAGCCAGCACCGCCATTCACTGTGATCATGGCTGATCATCCACTATCAGTATCCAGTTCCTGCCTTATCCACATAACCTTTGATTCCACTATCTTTAAGAGCTCTATCCATATCTTTTTTGAAAGCATCCAGAGACTTGGCCTCCACAGCCTTCTGGGGCAGAGCATTCCATATATCCACCACTCTCTAAGTGAAAAAGTTTTTCCTCAACTCCATTCTAAATGGCCTACCCCTAATTCTTAAACTGTGGCCTCTGGTTCTGGACTCACCCATCATCAGGAACATGCTTCCTGCCTGCAGCGTGTCCAATTCCTTAATAATCTTATATGTTTCAATAAGATCCCCTCTCAGCCTTCTAAATTCCAGAGTATACAAGTCCAGTCACTCCAATCTTTCGACATATGACAGTCTCGCCATCCTGGGAATTAACCTTGTGAACCTACGCTGCACTCTCTCAATAGTAAGAATGTCCTTCCTCAAATTTGGAGACCAAAACTGCACACAGAACTCCAGGTGTGGTCTCACCAGGGCCTTGTACAGCTGCAGAAGGACCTCTTTGCTCTTATACTCAATTCCCCTTGTTATGAAGGCCAGCATGCCATTAGCTTTCTTCACTGCCTGCTGTACTTGCATGCTTGCTTTCAGTGACAGATGTACAAGAACACCTAGATCTCGTTGTGCTTCCCCTTTTCCTAACTTGACTCCATTTGGATAATAATCTGCCTTCCCGTTCTTACCACCAAAGTGGATAACCTCACATTTATCCACATTAAACTGCATCTGCCATGCATCTGCCCACTCACCCAGCCTGTCCAAGTCACCCTGCATTCTCATAACATCCTCCTCACATTTCACACTGCCACCCAGCTTTGTGTCATCAGCAAATTTGCTAATGTTACTTTCAATTCCCTCATCTAAATCATTAATATATATTGTAAACAGCTGCGGTCCCAGCACTGAACCCTGCGGTACCCCACTGGTCACCGCCTGCCATTCCGAAAGGGACACGTTAATCGCTACTTTTAGTTTTCTGTCAGCCAGCCAATTTTCAATCCATGTCAGTACTCTGCCCCCAATACCATGTGCCCTGATTTTGGCCCACTAATCTCCTATGTGGGACTTTATCAAGGGATTTCTGAAAGTCCAGGTACACTACATCCACTGGCTCTCCCTTGTCCATTCTCATAATTACATCCTCAAAAAATTCCAGAAGATTAGTCAAGCACGATTTCCCCTTTGTAAATCCATGCTGACTCGGACCAATCCTGTTACTACTATCCAGATGTGTCGTAATTTCATCTTTTATAATTGACTCCAGCATCTTTCCCACCACCGACGTCAGGCTAACTGGTCTATAATTCCCTGTTTTCTCTCTTCCTCCCTTCTTGAAGAGAGGAACAACATTAGCCACCCTCCAATCCACAGGAACTGATCCTGAATCTATAGAACATTGGAAAATGATTACCAATGCGTCCACGATTTCTAAAGCCACCTCCTTAAGTACCCTGGGATGCAGACCATCAGGTCCCGGGGACTTATCAGCCTTCAGACCCAACAGCCTATCCAACACCATTTCCTGCCTAATATAAATTTCCTTCAATTCATCCATTACCCTAGGTCCTTTGGCCACTATCACATCTGGGAGATTGTTTGTGTCTTCCCTAGTGAAGACAGATGCAAAGTACCTGTTCAACCTGTCTGCCATTTCCTTGTTCCCCATAATAAATTCACCTGCTTCTGTCTTCAAGGGCCCAATTTTGGTCTTAACTATTTTTTTCCTTTTCACATACCTAAAGAAGCTTTCACTATCCTCCTTTATATTCTTGGCTAGTTTACCTTCGTACCTCATTTTTTCTCCGCGTATTGCCTTTTTAGTTACCTTCAGTTGCTGTTTCAAAGTTTCCCAATCTTCCGGCTTCCCACTCATCTTTGCTTTGTTATACTTCTTCTCTTTTATTTTTATACTGTCCATTACTTCCCTTGTCAGCCACGGCCTCCCCTTACTCCCCTTAGGATCCTGCTTCCTCTTTGGAATGAACTGATCCTGCACCTTCTGCATTATTCCCAGAAACACTTGCCATTGCTGTTCCACTGTCATCCCTGCTAGGGTATTGTTCCATTGAACTTTGGCCAGCTCCTCCCTCATAGCACCATAGTTCCCTTTGTTCAACTGTAATACTGACACTTCTGAGTTTCCCTTCTCCCTCTCAAATTGTAGATTAAAACTTATCATACTATGGTTACTACCTCCTAATGGCTCCTTTACCTCGAGAACCCTGATCAAATCCGGTTCATTGCACAACACTAAATCTAGAATTGTGTTCTCTCTGGTAGGCTCCAGTACAAGCTGTTCTAAGAATCCATCTCGGAGGGACTCCACAATCTCCCTTTCTTGGGGTCCAGTACCAACCTGATTCCTCCAGTCTACCTGCATGTTGAAATCCCCCATAACAACTGTAGCATTACCTTTGCGACATGCCAATTTTAACTCTTGATTCAACTTACACCCTACATCCAGACTACTGTTTGGGGGCCTGTAGGTAACTCCCATTAGGGTCTTTCTACCCTTAGATTTTCTCAGTTCTATCAATACTGACTCTACGTCTCCTGATTCTATGTCCCCCCTCGCAAGGGACTAAATATCATTCCTCACCAACAGAGCCACCCCACCCCCTCTGCCCCTCAGTCTGTCCTTTCGATAGGACGTATACCCTTAAATATTCGTTTCCCAGGCCCTGTCCACTTGAAGCCATGTCTCTGTTATTCCCACAACACCATACTTACCAATTTCCAGCTGTGCCTCAAGCTTATCCACTTTATTTCTTATAGTCCGTGCATCCATATACAATACTTTTAATTCATTACTCCCCTCACCTCCCATATCAATTTCTATTTCACTTGGCCATACTGTACGATCCCTTCTTGAGCTTTCTGTTCTGTTGATTCTGCTGTCTTTCTTAACTTCTCTTATTCTCACTTTCCCTTTATCTCCATCCTTATAATTCCAGTTCATCCCCTCCCCCCCCCCACTACTTAGTTTAAACACACCTGTGTTGCAGAGGCAAACCTGCCTGCCAGAATGCTGATGCCCCGCTTATTAAGGTGCAACCCGTCCCTTTTGTACAATTCATCCTTACCCCGAAACATACCCCAGTGGTCCAAGAATGTAAATCCTTGCTTCCTGCACCAGTTCCTCAGCCACACATTCAAATCCATTATCTCCCTGTTCTTGACCACTCCAGCACGGGGATCCGGAAGCAAACCGGAGATAACCACCCTGGAAGTCCTGCTTTTGAGCCTTCTTCCGAGTTCTCTGAAGTCGCGCTGTAGAATGTCTTTCCTCTTCTTTCCCACGTCATTTGTGCCGACATGCACCACCATTTCCGGATGTTCACCTTCACTCTTGAGGATTCCCTGCAATCGGTCCGTGTCATCCTGGATCCCGGCACCAGGGAGGCAGCACACCATCCTTAAATCTCGCCTGTTGCCATAGAAAGTTACTAATTTCTCAAAAGACATCAATTGGCCTTCTTGGAACAGATCCATGAAGGAACAGACTCCTTTATTCCTCCAAAAAAAAGGTAGGATCACTTAATGAAGGTTTAAGTAAATAATTTCGATAAGCTAAACAAAGAAGGTTAAATTTTTTGAGATTAAAAAAATTACAAAACTGGTACCAAATTTGTAATGACTGCTTAATCATAGGATATAAATTTAGATTAGAAATTTTGGCCAGTTGTACAGGTAAAGAAGCTCCTAATAACGAGGTTAAGTAACATTGTTTCACAGCTTTCAATTCCAAATCAGCCCAAGGTGGTCATTCATTTTTATCAACCCAATATAACCGGGAACACATATAACATATATTAACAGCCCAAAAGTACATTCTTAAATTAGGCAGAGCAAGACCTCCATTCTTTTTTAATTTTTGTAAATGATATTTTCCAATTCTTGGTCTTTTATTATTCCAAACAAAAGATGAAATAATAGAATCAACCTGATCAAGAAACTTATTAGTTAAAAAAATAGGAATATTTTGAAATACATATAAAAATTTTGGTAAAATTATCATTTTAACTGCATGAATTCGGCCAGCTAATGAAAGTGTAAGTGGATTCCATCTACAAAATAATTGCTTCATGAAATCCACTAAAGGAATCAAATTAGCTCTATAAAGGTCTCTGTGATTTTTAGTGATAATTATACCTAAATATTTAAAAGAGTCCGTAACCTTAAAAGGAATGTCAACATTTATAGAAGCAGAATCATTTAGAGGAAATAATTCACCTTTATGAAGGTTTAATTTATACCCTGAAAACTTTCCAAATTAATTTAATAATTTCAATAAACTCAGAATGGATTCTTCAGGATTCGAAACATAAACTAAGATATCAGCAGCATGAAGGGAGATCTTATGAATAGTCCCATTTATGGAAATTCCATGGATATCTTTAGCTTCATGAAGTGCAATGGCCAAGGGTTCCAACACCAAATTAAATAACAGAGGACTTAACAAACATCCTTTTAAGTTTTCCAAAGATTGAATGCTCAGGTTATCTCTGCCCAGGAGACTAATGTAGGGAAGGAGGATAATCAGTACTTTTTTTAGGTTTTGGAAGGAACAAAAGTTTAATTCGAACTTACAATCTAAGGTAAAAGGAGTCTCTAGTTTTATAGGCTACTCGATTTCATTTGTTCATTATAAAACAATTTCAGACCCGAATGGTAGATTTCTGATAATTACTGGTTTACTTTATAACCAAAAAGTTGTTCTGGCTAATATTTATGTACCAAATACCGACTATCCTGAATTTTTCAAGCATTTATTTGCATCTCTTCCTAATTTAAATGAATATAAGTTGATAATGGGTGGAGATTTTAACTGTTGCTTGAATCCCTCGATGGACAGGTCTGCACCCAATCAGGTACCTCCAAACAAATCCACTATTTTTGTTAATTCCTTTTTAGTTGACTTCGGAATTTTAGATGTTTGGAGATTTTTAAATCTTAATGATAAAGAGTTCTCAATTTTTCCTCATGTATATCATAATTACTCTAGAATTGATTTCTTTTTTTATCGACTCTCGTTTAGTTTTGTCTGTTATTCCCTGTGAGTATGATACAATCGCCGTCTCTGATCATGCGCCTTTGAAACTATCAATTAAATTAGCCGATGTTAATTTATTCCAGTGCTAGACAATGGTGGTTCAATTCCTTTCTGCTTCAGGATCTAAACTTTGTCAACTTTATTAAAGAACAGATTGCCTTTTTCTTTTCAACTAATTTTACGGAAGAAATTTCCAGTGGGATCTTATGGGACACTTTTAAAGTATATATTCACGGGCAAATTATTTCATATCCTGCTGGATTGAAAAAACAAATTAATAATGAGATACGTACATTGGTTGATAAGATTAAAGAAATTGATTTAAAAATATTCTGTAGCACCTAATCTGGAGCTTTATAAAAAGAGAGTTGAACTTCAGATGCAACACAATTTGTTATTAACTTCCCCAATTGAAAATCAGTTACTTAAAACTAAGAGCCAATTTCATATACATGGTGATAAATCGGGTAAGTTACTGGTCAACCAATTGAAAGCCACTTCGGCTAAACATCTGATTAGTAAATTTTGTAAACGAGATGGTATTTTAATGGTTCATCATGACGAAATCAATAAATCTTTCAAAGAATTCTATACCACTTCATATCAATCAGAACTTCCTGAAGACTCTACCATAATGCATGAATTTTTAAGGAAATTGAATATTCCGAAATTACCACTTAATGAATGTTTGGCACTAGATGCACCCATTATAGAAAAAGAAATTAAGAAAGCAATTTTTTCGATGAAATCTGGTAAAGCACCGGGTTTGGATGGATATACAGTAGAATTTTTAAAATCCTTTTCAAATTTACTTTCCCCTTGGCTATGTAGAATTTTCAAGGATGCCTTATTTGTAAGTAAGTTACCACAATCCTTTTACAAAGCATCCATTTCTTTAATTCCTAAAAGAGATAAAGACCCCACTGATTGTGCATCATATAGACCTCTATCTTTGTCGAATGTAGATTCCAAATTTTTTTTCTAAAATATTAGCAAATAGATTGGAAAATGCACTGCCACAAATCATCTCTGATGACTAGACAGGATTTATTATAAACAGTTTTTCGCATTTTAATGTCAGGAGGTTAATGAACATTGTATGTCCTTCATCTAAAATTCCAGAATGTGTTATTTCACTTGACGCCGTTTGATAGTTACTTATTCAATGTGCTTGAGAAATTTAACTTTATCCCAAAATTTTTATCTGGATTAAATTGATATATCATACATCTTTGGCTTCTGTATTTACCAATAATCAGAGATCTCCCCCTTTTTTTAGGCTTTTTAGAGGCACTAGACAGGGCTGTCCTTTGCGCCCTTTATTATTTGATATAGCCTTGGAGCCCTTGGCAATTGCTCTTCGTAATTCACCCAGTATATTTGGAATTATTCGTGGGAATGGGATGCATAAGGCATCACAATATGCAGATGACCTGGTACTATAACTCAGAGAAATCCATCCCTGTAGTGATATCACTACTTGCTCAGTTTAGTAGTTTTTCTGGTTATAAATTGAATCTTAATAAGAGTGAGTTGTTTCCATTAAATATGCAAGTTCCAATCTATAGACAATCACCATTTAGATTAGTCACTGATTATTTTACCTATTTGGGTGTCAAAATTACTAAAAAGCATAAAGATCTATTTAAAGATAACTTTTTACCATTAATTGATCATGTTAAACAATTGTTCACTAAATGGTCCCCATTGTCCTTATCACTGATTGGTCAAATTAATCCTATTAAAATGACTGTTTTACCTAAATTTCTGTATCTATTTCAGGTGGTACCAATTTTTATTTCTAAACCCTTTTTTGATATTATTAATTCTAAAATCTCTTCATATATATGGCAGAATAAAAATCCTAGATTAAGTAAGAAATATTTACAGAAATCAAAAAAGGACGGTGGTTTGGCATTGCCGAAATATAGATTCTACCATTGGGCAATTAATATTCGATATCTAATGTTTTGGACGCAAGATTGGGATGAAATTCAACGTCCACGATGGGTGAACCTTGAGGGTGAGTCTGTGCGGGGGTTCTCATTGGCTTCTATTTTTGGAGCTTTGCTTCGCTTTGCATTAATTAAATTGAATAAACAAACGATTAATCCAATAAATAAACATACAATACGAATATGGTATCAATTTCGTAAATTTTTTGGAATGAATAAATTTATCCTGTCTAGTCCTATTATATCTATTTTTTTTCTTTCAACCATCTAGTATTGATCAAGCTTTCTTTTTATGGAAAACGAAGGGAATAGTATGTTTTTGTGACTTATTCGCAGATAATTGTTTCATGTCATTTGAACAGTTATCTAATAAATATAATTTGCCTAGTTCACATTTTTTCAGATATTTATAGATTAGAAATTTTTTGAATGTTATTTCACCTTCTTTTCCGATACCACATCAAACTGATATTACAGAAAAAATTCTAGGTTTATACCCCTATCAGAAGCATTTAATAACAATTGTTTATGACTTAATTACAAAAATATGTCCAGGTACATCGGATAAAATAAAGAATGAATGGGAAAGAGAACTTCAGGTATCCTTACCTATGAGAAATGGGAGAAAATTCTCCAACTAGTTAATACTACTTCAATGTGTGCTAGACATGCTTTGATACAATTTAAAATAGTTTATAGGGCCCATATGTCCAAGGATAAATTAGCTCGTTTTTATCGCCATATAAATCCTGTTTGTAACAGATGTAATTCTGAAGTAGCCTCTTTGACACATATGTTTTGGTCTTGCCCTCTCTTGGATAAATATTAGAAAGACACGTTTGATATTATTTCAGTAGATTTGCGTATTAATTTAAAACCTCACCCTATTACTGCAATCTTTGGATTACCAGTGATAGATGCTAGTCATTAATCCCCTTCAGCTTGCCTTTTGATTGAATTTGTTACATTAATAGCCAGAAGATCTATTTTATTTAAATGGAAAGATTCTGATCCACCTACTACATTTCCATGGTTTTCCCAAACTATAACATTTTTAAACTTGGAAAAAATTAGGAGTGAGACTATTGACCCTTCGGTTAAATTTGAAGAAACCTGGAAGCCATTTATTCAACATTTTCATATGATGTAAGCTGGCCCTTTCTGAATCCTTTTCAACAACCTTTTGTTTATGTATAGAGGAGCAGACTTAATAACAAACAATGATTGTAACCGATGGAACATGACAGCCCAGTCTTTGTTTTGTTTTGTTCTGTTTTTGTTTTTTTTTAGTTTAGGGGGTTTCTTGCTTAAAAATTCTTTTTCACGCTAATTATTAAGAGTACATATCTTACTCTTTGTATCATCATTATTATTGTTATGCTTATTAATCCAAAACTTAATAAAAAGATTGAAAAAGAAAGAAATACAAGAGCAGAAGACATAGGAGCAGAATTAGGCCATTCAGCCCATCGAGTCTGCTCCACCATTCCATCACGGCTGATCCCGGACCCCACTCAACCCCACACACTTGCCCTCTCACCATATCCTTTGATGCCCGGACTGATCAGGAAAAGATCAACTTCCGGCTTAAGTATATCCACGCACTTGGCCTCCACCACTGCCTGTGGCAGACCATTCCACAGATTTACTACTCTCTGGCTAAAGAATTCCTCCTTACTTCTGTTCTGAAGGGTTGCCCCTCAATTTTGAGGTTGTGTCTTCTACTGGACACCATAGGAAACATCCTCTCCGCCTCCACCCTATCTAGTCCTTTCAACATTCGGTAAGTTTCAATGAGATCCCCCCACATTCTTCAAATTCCAGTGAGTACAGGCCCAAAGCTGCCAACTGTCGACAACAACTTGCAACTCATAGCATCTCAGGTGTAAAGAAATCTCCCAGGACACGTAAGAGTACATGGGATTGAGGGGTATGCCAAAGGAAAGCAGAGCAGTGGAGAGAAGGGAAATAGAGGGAGCAAATTCCAGAGCAGCAGAAACAGTCACTAATGGAGGAGAGAATAAAATCATGAAATGACAAATTCATGAATAAAAATCAATCATTATTGTCAGTCAACTAGAGTACATATTAAAACAATTGAGAAGCAGGACCTCAAAGGTAGTAATCTTGGGATTACTGCCTGTGTCATGTGACAGTGAGTATAGGAATAGAATAGAATGGTATAGTGGAGGATAATTGCGCAGCTGAGGGATTGGAGCGGGGGCAGGGATTCAGATTTCTGGATCATTGGGACCTTTTCTGGTGCGGGTGTGACCTGTACAAAAAGGATGGGTTGCACTTGAATCCCAGGGGGACCAATATCCTGGCGGGGAGGTTTTTTAAGGCTATTGAGGAGAGCTTATACTAGAATTGCTGGGGTGTGGGAACTGAGCTGAAGTGACGGAGGAAAGGGAGCTTGGCTCACAAATAGAGAAAGTTTGGAGACAGTGTGAAAGGGAGGATAGGCAGGTGATAGAGAAGGGACGTGCTCAGACCGACGGTTTGAGATGTGTCTATTTTAATGCGACGAGTCTTATGAACAAAGTGGATGAGCTTCAGAGCGTGGATCAGCACTTGGAGCAATGATGTTGTGGCCATTACAGAGACTTGGATGGTGCAGGGGCAGGAATAGCTACTTTGCGTACCAGGCTTTAGATGTTTCAGAAAGGACAGGGAGGAAGGCAAAAGATGAGGGGGTGTGGCACTGTTGATCAGGGACAGTGTCATGGCTGCAGAAAAGGAGGAAGTCATGGAGGGGTTGTCTACGGAGTCTCTGTGAGTGGATGTTAGGAATAGGAAGGGGTCAATAACTGGGTGTTTTTTTAGACCACCCAATAGTAACAGAGACATTGAGGAGCAGATAGGGAGACAGATTCTGGAAAGGGCTGTTGTGGTGGGAGATTTTAATTACCCAAATAATTGATTGGCATCTCCCTAGAGTGAGGAGTTTAGAAGGGGTGGAGTTTGTTAGGTGTGTTCAGGAAGGTTGGGACATCAGTTAATTAGGGTAGTTAATTAGGGTAGGGTATTTCGGACAACTCTTAAAGAACAACAATTGAGAAAATAGCCGGATTTTCTTTGTTTATTTGGGACAGGGTACCCTTGCCAAACAGTTTCTAACCAGCCTCAGTTGTGTCCACTTGTGTGGTCATTAGACACTATACTATGCTGAGAGTGTACAATTTTAAAAGTAGCATCAGATGTGTATCTTTGTGTTCAAAAACCAGTGATTCTTGTCACTGATAATTGGCGAGAAATTAGCAAGACATTTCAGAGCTGTTTTGCTCTCTGTGGTTTCAAGCATTCAGGCTCAGAGATGTGAGAAATTGTCAGGAGTAAAAATGAAATGATATACTTAATTCAGCAAGTTAGGAACTGTGAGAAATTTAAATGTATCAGCAATCATCCTGAAAGTTACAATGAAGATCAAGATTTGAAGGATGTAACAGTTTCTAACTAGCATCAGTCTCATGCACTTGTGTGGCCATTTGACACTACACTGTGCTTAGAGTGAACAGTTATTTAAATGGTGTCAGTTGTGTATGTTTGTGTTATGTTATTCATTTGGGCCAATGGCTGTCTAATTAAAAAGCAGTGTTTTTTTTTCAATCTACTTCAGGAATGCACTTATGACACCTTGAAGGAGACTGAGCTCAACCATTGCTAGAAGTCACCGGGGCAGACCTCAAGCCAGATTAAAGCATAATGTTGGCTAGTGTACAGTCACTGAAGAACAAGATAGAGGATCTATGTATAAGATTGCTGTATCAGAGGGAAATGGGGGATTGCTGTGTTCTCTGTTTCACAGAGGCATGGCTCACTCCACATATCCCAACATGAACATCCAGTCCAAGGGATTTTCAGTCAACCAGATGGACCCAACTGCCAATTCAAAGATGGTGGGGGACTGTTTTTCATGGTAAACTCTTTGTGGTGGATGGATGCAGTATTTTTGTCGCATTCTTATTCTTCTGACCTGGAACATATAATGATTAAGTGCTGACTGTTCTACTTACCATGAGAGTTCTCCACCATGATCCGAACTGCAGGTTCGGTACTGCCAAAGGCAGGTATTAAACAAGCACCTGATCTACTAAGTGTCATGATTAACAAACAAGAAACAGCCTATCCCGATGCTGTTCACATCCTTGTCGGGGACTATAATCAGGTGAGCTTGAAGAAATCTCTGCCCAATTACCATCAGCAAATCATCTGCAGCACCAGGGTCCCAGCACACTCATCAACTGCTACACCACCATCAGGAATGCCTGCCATTCCATCCCTAGACCCCATTTTGGGAAATCTAATCATCAGGCCATCCTCCTCCTACCTGCATACAGGCAGAGGCTAAATACCAAGGCACCGAAGAGGTGGAACGTGGAAGGCAGAGGAGCGGCTATAGAATTGCTTTCAGTCGGTGGACCGGGCCATGTTTACAGACTTTATAAAGATGAGTGTGCCCCCACAAAATTATTCAGGGTCTTCCCCAACCAGAAGTCCTGGATGAACTACGATCTCTGCAACTTGCTGAGGACTAGATCTGTGGTGTTCAGGTTTGGTGACCAAGGGAGTACAAGAGGTCCGGGTACGATCTCCGGAAAGCCACCTCACCTGCAAAGTGGCAATTCCGGACCAAACCTGGATCACAGAGGGATTCTCAACAGCTTGAATGCTATCAATTCCTACAAAGTAAAACCAAGTGACATATGTGACAGCACCTTTTTGCTTCCAGATGAACTTACTAGCTGACGGACAGAACATGGAGCCACTTTCAAGAATTCCCACAGCCCCCAACAACCCTGTGATTTCAGCCTCTGAGGCCAATGTGAGAGCATCCTCCAAGGACAGTTAACCCCCAAAAGACATCTGGCCCAGATGCTTTCTGGTACATGGTCAAGTATTGAAGACATGTGCTAATCAACTGGCTGGAGTGTTTACTGACATCTCCAGCCTCTTGCTTCAGCAGTCTTAGATATCCAACTTCTTCAAGCAGGCTTCAATCATACTGGTGCGCAAGAACACTGTAACCTGCCTCAATGACATTGTTCAGTAGCTTACATCCAGTGTCATGAAGTGCTTTGAGAGGTTGGTGATGAAACATATCAACTACTGCCTAAGCAGCAACTTGGATCCACTCCAATTAGCCAATTGTCACAACAGGTCAATAGCAGATGCCATTTCATTAACTCTTCATTCAGCTCTAGGATATCTGGACATTAGCCATGGACATCTGTACACAGGAGGATGCTCTTCATTGACTACAGCTTAGGCTTCAAAACTAATGAAGATTAGGCCTTGATACCTTCTTGTTCAATTGGATCCTCAATTTCCTCAAGTGTGGACCCCAGTCAGTTTGGATTGGCAACATTTCCTCCACAATCACCATCACCAAATGTGCACCACAAGGCAGTGTGCTTAGTCCCCTGCTCTACTCACTTTCTACTTATAACTGTGAGGCTAAGTGCAGCTGCAATGCCATATTGTACGTTTGCAGACAACACCACTGTTTTTGGCCAAATCAAAGGTGGTAATGAATTGGCATGTAGGAGGGAGATTGAGTGATGCCACAACAACGTCTCACTCAATGTCACCAAGACCAAAGGAGATAATTATTGACTTCTGGAGCAGCTCGATAAATCAGTCCTCTTCAAGAGTTCAGAGGTGGAGAGGCTCAGTAACAGTAGTGTTATCATTTCAGAGGATCTGTTCTAATACCAGCACACTTGCCTTCTATTACAAAGAAGGCAAGAGAGCCTCTATTTTCTTAGAAGTTTGCACAGATTTGGCATATTGTCTAAAACTTTGACATCCTTCAATAGATGTACAGTGGAGAGTATCCTGACTGGTGGCATCACGACTTGCTATGGAAACACCAATTCCCATGAATAGAAAAGCCTACAAAAAGTAGTGCATACAGCAGCGTCCATCACAGCAAAAGTCCTCCATACCAGTGATTGCATATACAAGGAGTGCTGCCACAAGGAAGCAGCATCCATTATCAATAAAACCCACTGTGCCAGCCATTTGCTCTCTTCTCACTGCTGCCATCAGGAAGGATGTGCATGAGCCTTAGGTCCCACACCCCCAGGTTCAGGAGCAGTTATTACCCTTCAGCCATCAGGCTCCTGAACCAACATGGACAACTTTACTCACCTCAACACTGAATTGTTTCCACAACCTATGTACTCATTTTCTAGGACTCGTGTTCTCAGTATTATTTATTTAGCATTGTATTTGTGTGGTGTGTCTTTTGCACATTGTTTGTATGTCTTTATTTGTGTAGTTTTTTTGTGATGCTAATGTACTTCTTTGCATCTATTGTGAATGCCCGCAAGAAAACAAATCTCAGGGTAATATAAGGTGACATATACATACTTTGATAATAAATTTACTTTGAACTTTGAAATGGAAGGGGAATGACAGCTGAGATAGAAAGCTAGTTCAAGGGCAAATATATGGTCAGGGAAAGAGAGGCGAGTGCTGAGCCCTGAAAAACAAGGCATGAACTGGATGTGCTATAAGGCCCCACTAACAGGAGTGAGGAAAAAATCTTTAAATGTGAAAAAAGCCATACTGAGCGCTACAGGGCATAGGGGAAAGGAATTGTCACAGGCCTCAGCAGCTACTTCAATGAGATCAGGAATATCTTCAGAATCAAACTGAGAGGCAAGCTAAAGGGAGAAAACCTAGAAAAAAAATTACCTTACTTTATTTCCTTCGTGCCAAAACAGGAAAGAAATGGGTGCCAAATAAATACTTTTTATATGGGTCAAAACCCCTGATTCTCTTACACCAGATGCCACAAACACTGAATGGGCCACTTCTAGTTTTCAAAATATCAATAAATATTCTTTTATCTTTTTCAGAAGGGAGCTCCAGCCAGAGTAACTCTATCCTCCCAAACAGAACACCTAAGTATTTGGTTAAATTTCCTCCTTCACCAATTTGTGCTGTTTTCATCCATTGTTCCTGATGCCTGAATAAGCACAGTCAATTCTCCAGTGTGACAGGAGGTCACCCTCATCAGGATATTGGAAGTTCACGCTGCAGGCAGATTGGTAATCCACCTTTTGTTGCCTTCCCTCTAGGATTGAGAGGTGTTGGGGAATTTTTTATCAAGGATATTTCTTCAAATATTAGCATTTGACATAATCCAAACCTTTCTCTTTTTGGGGAGTTATCTCAAAAAATATTTCAAAAGGGAACTGGAAAGGCACTTTAAGGAGAAACAATTTGCTTTGGCGGTGGTGAAAGAGCATGGCAATGGGATTGATAGGATTGCCTCCAAAGAGCTGGTCCAGACTTGATGGGCAGAATGAGCTCATCAATTTTATTATTATTAAAATGCAAATAGTATCTTCGTATTAATAAAAAAAAATCATGCCAATCTCTGTGAGCTTTGTACATTTCACTTGTTATATTTCTATCATGTGAATCCAAACATAATGAGACTGGTTGTATAGATATTCTTGAAATGAGAGCAGTGCAGTTCAGTCCCAGTGTTCACACTGAGAACAGCACAACACCCAAGTTGAGAGCATGTAGGTCATCTTTTAGAGATGCAAAGGAATAGGATCAGCAGACCGCAAGGGAATGACAGAGGTGAAGAGAAAGACTTTTTCATTGGGCCCCAGCTCTTTTTACCTAATCATTTAAACAATCACTGCACCATTCGATCTGTGCCAGTCACTCTTCAATTCAATTTAAAATTGTACATCATTACTATTTGACAAAGGAGAGACTGTCGAAAATGTTTCCTAATGTTGATAGTCAGTGTAAAACCGAGACAGTTACATTGACACATATGTTTTGGTCGTGTTCTGTATTGAAACATCTTTGGAAATCTATTTTCTCTACAATTCCTGAAGTTTTAAAAATTAATTTACAACCTAATAAATTGACAGTTTTGTTTGGTATAATCCCTCAATATATTCATGGTATTTCTCAATCAGACCAACATGTAATTGCATTCATTACATTATTGGCCAGAAGGGTGATTTTGTTGAAATGGAAAGATGCTTCTGCTCCTACTTTGATACAATGGTTCTCTCAGATGATGCTATGTCTTAGTTTGGAGAAAATCAGAAGTCAAACTTTTGATCCTCCATTTGATTTCGAGAAAAGGTGGGGTTTATTTGCCTGCTACTATCATCTGATTTGAGTTCATTAATATGGTTTCCTTCCAATGTTTGTTTAAATGGATTTGAGTTGGCGGATTGATGTTTTTCTTTTATGGAAGCTTGTATGAGTTATAGCTCCGGGGTTGTGCTCCCAATGAAGTTTTTTTTCTGTTTTTTTTCAGTTAGTAGGGTTTTTTTTTCTTTTTTTTCTTTAAAAAATATTCTTAACACTTTATTTTTTCTTATTATTGATATATTGCTTAGCTTTGTTAATCAGTTATTTGCTAATTTAATTCTTCATTGTACATATTGACATATTGACTTGATTACCTTAATGTATTTTTTGTTGATCTGTAATAATAATTAATAAAAAGATTTAAAAAATGAAAATAAAAATCATTGCACCATGACTAACTGCCTAAAACTAATAGAAAATTTAAATCTGCAAAATGTCTTGAAAACAAAATGATAACAGTCTGCAAGCTGGACTTTTACACAAGCAGTCATAATGGAAAATTTACGGAATACAACAACCATTCAACCAAAAGCATTGTCACGGCATGCTGTTCTAATGCTTCATTTGCTTAAATTGATGCAGAATTTTTTTTTTGCAAAATTGTAACTCTTCAATTATTGTTGCTTTGATGTGGCAAACTACAGAAACAAACTGTGTGTGATCATTGTTTAAAAAAAAGTACATCTGGATAATAGATATAAACCCAGATCATGAAGATAATTGAGAATTGTAAATTGCTGACCTAAATGTATGGTAAATTTCGTTATTTCACGTGGGTGTAGAGACAAACTACTCTGTGTAATGGTTATCTCACAGCCAGTGATTCCAGGGTCAGCCAAGTGGAATCAAAATAAAGCAAAACATAGAGGTTACTTCATATACATGAGCTCTTCCTGAAGAGGGTGATGTGTAGGATGAGTATTGAAACAGTTAGTAACTGTTTGGAGAAGACAGAGGAATACATTACTGTCTGGTTCATGTATTGGCAATTTATTCTAAGCCCATGATACGCTTCAGAACAAAATATTGATTCAATTATTTTTTATTTTGCTTTTAAGTTTAACCACAAAATAGTTGACAACCTAAATGAACAAACAGCTGCTGTATTATTTTCCACTGATTTTGACATTTCTTCCTAACAAGCTTAAGGGTGACATTTGCTTTCAATCATTGTGAATCATGATACCATCAAATGTTGTGAAAGTTTTCAACAGTCATCTGTATTTCTTGGTTCATTTGATGTTTCCTTTGCTTGTCAAAACATTGACAGCTCTCTAGACCTGCTCAACTATTGCCTGTTCAGAACTGAATAAATAACTTAAAACCCTAGTTGATAGGTCTTATGTTTTGTAACTTCAAAAAACAAATGCAAAGAAAAGCAAAGGACAGCCCAGGATAACGCGTGAGAGTGGATCAGGGTTAAGAGTGCGGAGGCTTTGGCACCCCAGGCTTCGGCAAGCTAAGCATCTGTGCAGTTTTTACTTCTTCATTCTTTGTCCGTTAGTACACAGAGCAGTGAGAATGGCTCAGGGGCAGTGTTGTACTCTTTGTGCAACCTCCAGCCTCCTGGATAACCATATCTGCAGCAGGTGCACTGAGCTGTAGCTCCTCAGAGACGATCTTAAGGAATCGGAGCTGCCGCTCGATGGAAAATGAGGTAACAGACAGGGGCTACAGGGAGGTGGTCACCCCTAAATAGCAGGATGCGGGTAAATGGCCGACAGTCCGGAGTGGGAAGGAAAATGGGCAGCTAATATAGAGTACTCCGGTGGCTGTTCCCCTCAATAATAAGTATAGCATTTTTGGACACTTGAGGGAGATGATCTACCGGGTTTGTGGGGGGGGGAAGAGGAGGGGGGGGGAAGAAAGAAAGAGAGAGAGAGAGAGAGACAGACAGACAGACAGACACACAGAGACAGAGGCATAGCGACCAGGTCCCTGGCACTGAGTATGGTGCTGTGGTGTAGGAGGGAAGGGGAAAGGGGAGAGGAGGACTGCACTAGTGATACACAGTGATAGAGGATTCCAATGTTAGAGGAATAGACACGAGATTCTGTGGACATGATGGAGCCTCCTGGATGGTATGTTGCCTCCCAGATGCTAGGGTCAAGGATGTCTCGAATTGGGTCCACAATATTTGAAAAGGGCAGGGTGAGTGGGACCTCCAGGGTAGTAACCTCTGGATTGCTGCCTGTGCCACACACCAGTGAGGGGAAAAGGATGATTCGGCAGATGAATATGTGTTGAAAAACTGGTGCAGGGGGCAGGGTTTCAGATTTCTGGATCATTGGGATCTCTTCTGGCGATGGTACGATCTGTACAAAAGGGACGGGTTACACTTAAACCTGAGGGAAACCAATATCCTTGTGGGCACTTTTGCTCGAACTGTTGGGGAGGGTTTAAACTAATTTGGCAGGGGGTTTTGACTGGAGTGATAGAGTGGAGGATAGGGGTGTTGGTTTACAAGCAGAAACAGTGTATAGTGAGGCTGTCAAGAAGGTCAGGCAGATGATAGGGCAAAACTGCAGTGGGATGAGTTGCAGTGTAAAAGGAGGACAAATTGAAAAGGATGATGGATATGGGACTGAAAGTGTTATATTCAAATGCATGAAGTATACAGAATAAAGTAGATGATCGTGTGACACAGAGATTGGCAGGTATGGCGTTGTGGGCATGGCTAAGTAAGGCTGAAGGAAGATCATAGCTGGGAGTGTAACATCCAAGAAATCACACACAGACAGATAGGCAGAAGGGGTGGGGTGGCTCTGTTGGTTAAAAAATGAATTCAAATCCTCAGAAAAGAGGTGACAGAAGATGTAGAATCCTTATGGGTAGAGATAAGAAACTGCAAGGGTAAAAAGAGCCTGATGGGAATTATATACAGACCTCTGAACAATAACTGGAATGTGGGCTGCTAATTATAAAGGAACATAGTAAAGGCATTTCAAAAGGGCAACGTTATGATATTCCTGGGGGAATTCAATATTCAGGTAGAATGGGAAAAATTAGTTTGGTGCTGGATCCTTGTAGAATGTCTACATAAAAGTTGCTGGTGAACGCAGCAGGCCAGGCAGCACCTCTAGGAAGAGATACAGTCAACATTTCAGGCTGAGACCCTTCATCAGGACTAACTGAAAGAAGAGATAGTAAGAGATTTAAAAGTGGGACTTCACCTGTGAGTCGGCTGGGGTGATATACTGCGTCCGGTGCTCCCGATGTGGCCTTCTACATATTGGCAAGACCCGACGCAGGCTGCGAGACCGTTTCGCTGAACACCTACGCTCTGTCCACCAAAGAAAGCAGAATCTCCCAGTGGCCACACATTTTAATCCCACGTCCCATTCCCATTCTGACATGTCTATCCACAGCCTCCTCTACTGTAAAGATGAAGTCACACTCAGGTTGGAGGAACAACACCTTATATTCCGTCTGGGTAGCCTCCAACCTGATGGCATGAACATTGACTTCTCTAACATCGGTTAATGCCCCACTACCCCATCCATTATTTATTTCTTCTTTATTATTATATATGTATACTCTCTCCTTTTTCTCCCCTCTGTCCCTCTCACTATACTCCTTGCTCATCCTCTGGGTTTTTCCCCCCTCTCCCCCTTTCTTTCTCCCTAGGTTTCCCGTCCCATGATCCCCTCATATCCCTTTTGCCTATCACTTGTCCAGCTCTTGGCTCCATCCCTCCCCCTCCTGTCTTCTCCCATCATTTTGGATCTCTCTCTCCCCCTCCCGCTTTCAAATCTCTTAATATCTCTTCTTTCAGTTAGTCCTGACGAAGGGTCTCGGCCTGAAACGTTGACTGTACCTCTTCCTAGAGATGCTGCCTGGCCTGCTGCATTCACCAGCAACTTTTATGTGCGTTGCTTGAAATTCCAGCATCTGCAGATTTCCTCGTGTTTGAGAATGTCTACATGATGGCTTTTTAGCGCAGCTCAGGGTTGAGCCCGGCCCACTAAGGAATTATCCATTCGGGATTGGGTACTGTGTCATGAACCAGGTTTGATTAGGGAGCTTAAGGTAAAGGAACCATTCGGAGCCAGGAATTGAAATATGATCGAATTCACCCTGCACCCTGCAATTTGAGAAGGAAAAGCTGAAGTCAGATGTATCAGTATTACAGTGAAGTATAGGGAATTACAGAGACACGAGAGAGCAGCTGGCCGAAGTTGATTGGAAAGGAACACTAACAGGGATGACAGCAGAGCAGCAAAGTCCAGAGTTTCTGAGAATAATTTGGAAGGTGCAGCATAGATACATTCCAAAGAAGACGAAGTATTCCAAAGGCAAGATGATGCAACAGTGACTAACAAGAGAAGTCAAAGCCAGTATAAAAGCAAAAGAGTGGGCATATAATAGAGTAAAAATTAGTGAAAAGTTAGAGGATTGGACAACTTTAAAAACACCAGAAGGCAACAAAAAAAGCCATAAGGGAGGACACAATATCAAAGAGGATACCAAATGCTTTTCTCAGAAATATAAAGAGTAAAAGAGGGAAAAGTAGATACTGGACCACTGGAAAATGATGCTGGAGAGATAGTAATAGTGGATAAGGAAATGGCAGAAGAACTGAATAAGTATATTGCATTAGTCTTCACTGTGGAAGACACTAGCAGTACACTGGAAGTTCGAGAATGTCAGGGGAGAGAAGTGAACATAGGAATCTACAGCACATTACAGACCCTTTGGCACACAATGCTGTGCTGACCATGTAACCTACTCTAGAAACTGCCTAGAACTTCTCTAGTGCATAGCCCTCTATTTTTCTGAGCTCCATATACAATCTAAGAGGCTCTTAAAAGACACTATTGTATCCGCTTCCACCACCACCACCAGCAGTGCATTCCATGCACCCACCACTCTGTGTGTCAAAAACTTAGCCCTGACATCCCCTCAGTACCTATTTCCAAGCACCTTAAAACTATGCCTCCTCACGTTAGCCATTTCAAACCTGAGAAAATGCCTCTGACTATCCACACGATCAATGCCCCTCATCATCTTATACACCCCTATCGGGTCACTTCTCATCCTCCATCGCTCCAAGGAGAAAAGGCCAAGTACACTCAACCTATTCTCATAAAGGTATGCCCTCCAATCCAGGCAACATCCTTGTAAATCTCCTCTGCACTCTCTCTATGGTATCCACAAAGTGCAGTTGCTGTTACTAGGGAGAAGGTGGTTGGGAAACTGAAAGGTTTGAATGTAGATAAGTCACCTGGACCAAATGGACAACACCGCAGGGTTCTGACAGATGTAGCTGAAGAGATTGTGGAGGCATAAGTAATAATCTTTCAAAAATCAATAGATTCTGGCATGGTTCTGGAGGACTGGAAGATTGCAGATGTCACTCCACACTTCAAGAAGGGAGGGAAGGAGAAATAAGGAAACTATAGTTAGTCTGTCCTCAGTGGTTGGGAAGATGTTGGAATCAATTGTGAAGGATGAGAACTCAGGGTACTTGGAGGACATGATAAAATAGGCCGTAGTTGGTGTGCTTTCCGCAAGGGAAAATCTTGCCTAACCATTAGACCTAGGAGCGGAATTAGGCCATTCAGCTCATCAAGTTCATTCCACCATTTCATTATAGCTGAGCCCAGATCCAATTCAACCCCATACACCCGCCAACTCACCATATCCCTTAATGCTCTGACCAATCAGGAACCTATCAACTATCATCTTTAAATACACCCACGGACTTAGCTTCCATTGCAGTCTGTGGCAGAGCATTCCACAGATTCACCACTCTTTGGCTAAAAAAAAAAAATTCTCCTCACTTCTGTTCTAAAAGGACGCCCCTCAATTTTGAGGCTGTGTCCTCTGGTTTTGGATACCCCCACCAGTGGAAACATCCTCTCCACATCCACCTTATCTAGTTCTTTCAACATTCAGTAGGTTTCAATGAAATCCCCACATATTCTTCTAAATTCCAGTGAATACAGGCCCAAAGCTGCCAAATGCTCCTCTTTCCCAGATATTAACCCTTTCATTCCCAGAATCATCCTGTGAATCTCCTCTGGACACTCTCCAACAATAATACATCCTTTCTGAGATATAGGGCCCAAAATTGCTGACAATACTCCAACTGCAGCCTGACTAGTGCCTTATAAAGCCTCAGCATTATCTCCTTGCTTTTATATTCTACTCCCCTTGAATAAATGTCAACATTGCATTTGCCTTCTTTACCACAGACTCAACCTGTGAATTAACCTTCTGGGAGACTTGCATGAAGATTCCCAAGGCTCTTTGCACCTCTGATGTTTGAAATTTCTCCCCATTTAGATAATAGTCTGCACTATTGTTCCTTTTACCAAAATGCATTATCATACATTTCCCATCACTGTATTCTATCTGCCACGTTTTTGCCCATTCTTCCAATTCGACTAAGTCCTGCTGCAAATGCATTGCTTCCTCAGCACTATCTACCCCTCCACCTACCTTTGTATCATCTGCAAACTTTGTCACATAGCCATAGATTCCACTATCTAAATCATTGACAGACAATGTGAAAAGTAGTGGTCCCAACATTGACCCCTGAGGAACACCACTAGTCACTGGCAGCTAAATAGAAAAGTCCCCTTTATTCCCACTCGCTGCCTCTTGTCTGTCAGCCGTTCCTCTATCCATACCAGTATCTTTCCATTAACACCACAGGATTTTATCTTGTTAAGTAGCCTCATGTGAGGCACCTTATCAAATGCCTTCTGAAAATCTAAGTAAATGACATCCACTGCCTCCCCTTTGTCCACCTGCTTGTTACTTCCTCAAAGAATTCTAACAAATTTGTCAGACAAGATTTCCCTTGACAGGATCTACGCTTTGACTTATTTTATCATTAGTCTCCAAGTACCCTGAAACCTCATCCTTATTATCATTAGTCTCCAAGTACCCTGAAACCTCATCCTTAATAATGAACTCCAGTACTTTCCCAAGCACTGAGGTTAGGCTAAATGGCATATAATTTCCTTTCTTTTGCTTTCCTCCTTTCTTAAGGAGTGGAGTGACATTTGCAATCTTCCACTCCTCCAGGACCATGTCAGGAGCAAGTGATTCTTGAAGGATCATGACCAATGCATCCATTATCTCTTCAGCAACCTCCTTCAGGACTCAGGGATGTAGTCCATCTGGTCCAGGTGACTTATCCACCTTAAGACCTTTCTGTTTGTCTGTTGGAATTCTTTGAGGAAATAATAAGCAGAATAGATAAAGGAGACATTGCTTATTTAGATTTTCAGAAGGCCTTTTACAAGATGCCACACATGAGGCTGCTTAACAAGCTAAGTGCCCATGGTATTACAGGAAAGATACTAGCATGGATTGAAGATTGGCTGATTCACAGGAGGCGAAGAGTGGGAATAAAGGGAGCATTTTCTGAAGGGCTGCCGGTGACAAGTGGTGATCTGCAGGGGGTCAATATTGGAACCACTTCATTTTATGTTGTATGGTGATTTGAATAATGTTATTGATAGATCTGTAGCCAAGTTTGCAGATGATATGAACATAGAGTGGCAGGTACTGTTGAGGAGGCAAGGAGGCTGTAGATGGACTTAGACAGGTTAGGAGAATGGGCAAAGGAGTGGCAGATAGAATGCAGTGTAGGGAACTGCATGGTCATATACTTTCGTAGAAGGAATAAAAACATAGTCTATTTTCTAAACAGGGAGAAAATCCAAAAATTCGAGGTGCAAAGGAACTTGAGAGTCCTTATGCATGATTCGCTAAAGTTTAATTTGCAGATTGAGTCAGTGGTAAGGAAGGCAAATGCATTGTTTGCATTCAATTCAAGAGGACCAGAATACAAAACCAAGGATATAATACTGAGGCTTTATAAGGCACTGGTGAGGCCTCACTTGGAGTATTGTGAGCAGTTTTGGGCCCCTTATTTAAGAAAGGATGTGCTGACATTGGAGAGGGTTCACAGGAGGTTCAGGAGAATGGTTCCAGGGATGAAAGGTTTATCCTTTGAGGAGGGATTGATGGCTCTGGGGCTATACTCACTGGAATTCAGAAGAATGGGGGGGCGGGTGGATCTCAATGAAACCTATTGAATGTTGCAAGGCCTAGATAGAGTGGATGTGGAGACAGTGGCTTCTATGGCAGGGAGTCTAGAACCAGAGGGGGCAGCCTCCGGCTGTAGAGACATCCTTTGAAACTGAGATAAAGAGGAATTTCTTTAGCTAGACGATGGTAGTGAATCTGTGGAATTCATTGCCACAGGCAGCTGTGTGGAAGCCAGGTCACTGGGTGTATTTTAAGTGGAGGTTGATAGACTCTTGATTAGTCAGGGTGGAAAAAGTTACAGAGAGAAGGCAGGAAAATGGGGTTGAGAGGGAATGGATCAACCCTTGAGGTAGTGGAGCAGACTCGACAGGGTCATATGGCCTAATTCTGCTCATATGTCTTCTATGCAGTATACACATATATATAGATAGGTGCCTCAGATTTGCACTGTATTTTATTTGTTAATGTGAAGCGGAGAGCAAGTTTGTAAATCAGAACCAAGAGTGTATTGAAGCAGCAGGGCCTGGATTCAAAAGCAATGAATGACCCAAGATTTAGCCGATCTAAGTGCTGAGCCAGATTAAAAAGGTCAGGGTATTGAGGCCAGAGATGGGCCAGTGTTCAGCCAACTGCTCTGCAAGCCTTAGCTGTCTCCACGCTGAGCTGAAGCAACTAACAGGCTTCTAGATCATGTGCAGCGATGATTGGCTTTGTGACTGTGAACTCACTTTTGTGAACTTCAGTTCTGAATGTTATTTGCTTACTCTTACTGTTTGTGTGATTTGTTCAAATTTTCTGCACCATCAGGTTCTATTGGGTTCCTTTGTTTTGTGGCTACCTGTAAGGAAACAAACCTCAAGGTTATATATAAAATACATACATTGAAAATAAATGTAATTTGAACTTCAACTTTGAAACTTAAACCTGCATTGGTGTGGTGTACATGAGCCCCTGCCACAAAGGAAACACAATTCGTTCAGCCAGCAGCTTACTGTTTAGAGGTTGCTACTTTGTTCAAGCTAACTTTCATCCCTGGCTGCAACTCAATTATGTCTCCGTCTCTGTTTCCATTCATACTGCAATTTCAATTGTTCTTTTAAAATGGAGTTGTGCTTCAGTTAGGAGTCATTTTTGAATGCTTTCTTGTATGATTCCACAAACTAAATGATCTCTCAGTGCATCATTAAGCTCACCACTGAACTGACAATGCTCAGGCAAGCTCTTCAGTTCAACCATATACACTGAAATGGGCTCCCCTTCCTTTTTATTCCACTTATGAAACTGAAAACAATGGTTTTGGTTCAAAATGTTCCTGCAATACTTTCACAATATCAGCTAAACTCATTTGGGCTGGTTTGGTTGGAGCGGTTAAACTTCTAAGCAAACTGTATGCTTTTCTACCCAATGCACTCAGCAAAACTGGCACTCACTTTTCACTGGATATTTCATTTGCTTCAAAATACTGTTCAATTCGCTCAGTGTACAATATCCAGTATTCCCTTGTGCAATCAAACATGTGTATCTTTCTAATGTAGCCAGCCATTTCTACTTCTTTAAAAATTTTTTTGATTATTATCACCCAGTATTCATTGTTTATGAACTCATGAATTTCGTACATTTTCTGCTTTTTAAAAAAAAAATCCACCGTGTTTCTCTCTCCTTTTCCAGAGAAACCACGTGGTGAATTTTTTAAAATTCAAATGTCTCGCTGCGCTTTAAGTAGGTAGCTGTTGCAAGTTTGTTTCAAAATCTACTCTTCACCACTGTTGTGTTTTGCAACTCCAAAAACTAATCGAATGAAAAATAAGGAAGGGCCTGGGATAACTTTTTAGTTTCATTTTTACTTTAACTGAGGCACAAACTTATGATGACATACGCCATTCACATAGTTTTACATACAACCTGCAATGAATGATGTAAACAATAAAAAAATGCAAATATTTTATAAAATATTAAATAAACAATAGGGAGTCATAAAACCACAAAGTACGTAAAAAGGCCCTTTGGTCCATGAGCCCACAACAACCAGCAAGCACTTATTTATGCTGATCCCATTTTAAATCTTCCCACATTCACATCAGCTGTCCTCAGATCCCTACCACTTGGGGCAATGTACTGGGATGAGGGAGAAAACCAGAGCACCCAAAGAGGAAACATAGAAACATAGAAAATAGGTGCAGGAGTAGGCCATTCGGCCCTTTGAGCCTGCACCACCATTCGGTATGATCATGGCTGATCATCAAACTCAGAACCCTGCACCAGCCTTCCCTCCATACCCCCTGATCCCTTTAGCCACAACTGCCATATCTAACTCCCTCTTAAATATAGCCAATGAACTGGCCCTGTTTCCTGTGGCAGAGAATTCCACAGATTCACCACTCACTGTGTGAAGAAGTTTTTTCCTAATCTCGGTCCTAAAAGGCTTCCCCTTTATCCTCAAACTGTGACCCCTCGTTCTGGACTTCCCCAACATCGGGAACAATCTTCCTGCATCTAGCCTGTCCAATCCCTTTAGGATCTTATACGTTTCAATCAGATCCCCCCTCAATCTTCTAAATTCCAACGAGTACAAGCCCAGTTCATCCAGTCTTTCTTCATATGAAAGTCCTGCCATCCCAGGAATCAATCTGGTGAACCTTCTTTGTACTCCCTCTATGGCAAGGATGTCATTCCTCAGATTAGGGGACCAAAACTGCACACAATACTCCAGGTGTTGTCTCACCAAGGCCTTGTACAACTGCAGTAGTACCTCCCTGCTCCTGTACTCGAATCCTCTTGCTATAAATGCCAGCATAACATTCGTCTTTTTCACCGCCTGCTGTACCTGCATGCCCACTTTCAATGACTGGTGTATAATGACACCCAGGTCTCGTTGCACCTCCCCTTTTCCTAATCAGCCACCATTCAGATAATAATCTGTTTTCCTGTTTTTGCCACCAAAGTGGATAACTTCACATCTATCCACATTAAATTGCATCTGCCATGAATTTGCCCACTCACCTAACCTATCCAAGTCACCCTGCATCCTCTTAGCATCCTCCTCACAGCTAACACTGCCGCCCAGCTTCGTGTCATCCGCAAACTTGGAGATGCTGCATTTAATTCCCTCATCCAAGTCATTTATATTGTAAACAACTGGGGTCCCAGCACTGAGCCTTGCGTTACCCCACTAGTCACTGCCTGCCATTCTGAAAAGGTCCCATTTATTCCCACTCTTTGCTTCCTGTCTGCTAACCAATTCTCTATCCACATCAATACCTTACCCCCAATACCACGTGCGTTAAGTTTGCACACTAATCTCCTGTGTGGGACCTTGTCAAAAGCCTTTTGAAAATCCAAATATACCACATCCACTGGTTCTCCCCTATCCACTCTACTAGTTACATCCTCAAAAAATTCTATGAGATTCGTCAGACATGATTTTCCTTTCGCAAATCCATGCTGACTTTGTCCGATGATTTCACCGCTTTCCAAATGTGCTGTTATCACATCTTTGATAACTGACTCTAGCAGTTTCACCACCACCGATGTTAGGCTAACCGGTCTATAATTCCCCGGTTTCTCTCTCCCTCCTTTTTTAAAAAGTGGAGTTATATTAGCCACCCTCCAATCCTCAGGAACTAGTCCAAAATCTAAAGAGTTTTGAAAAATTATCACTAATGCATCCACTATTTCTTGGGCTACTTCCTTAAGCACTCTGGGATGCAGACCATCTGGCCCTGGGGATTTATCTGCCTTTAATCCCTTCAATTTACCTAACACCACTTCCCTACTAACATGTATTTCCCTCAGTTCCTCCATCTCACTGGACCCTCTGTCCCCTAATATTTCTGGAAGATTATTTATGTCCTCCTTAGTGAAGACAGAACCAAAGTAGTTATTCAATTGGTCTGCCATGTCCTTGCTCCCCATAATCAATTCACCTGTTTCTGTCTGTAGGGGACCTACATTTGTCTTAACCAATCTTTTTCTTTTCACATATCTATAAAAGCTTTTACAGTCAGTTTTTATGTTCCCTGCCAGTTTTCTCTCATAATCTTTTTTCCCCTTCCTAATTAAGCCCTTTGTCCTCCTCTGCTGAACTCTGAATTTCTCCCAGTCCTCAGGTGAGCTATTTTTTCTGGCTAATTTGTATGCTTCTTCTTTGGAATTGATACTATCCCTAATTTCCCTTGTCAGCCACAGGTGCACTACCTTCCTTGATTTATTCTTTTGCCAAACTGGGATGAACAATTGTTGTAGTTCATCCATGTGATCTTTAAATGCTTGCCATTGCATATCCACCATCAATCCTTTAAGTGTCATTTGCCAGTCTATCTTAGCTAATTCACGTCTCATACCTTCAAAGTTACCCTTCTTTAAGTTCAGAACCTTTGTTTCTGAATTAACTATGTCACTCTCCATCTTAATGAAGAATTCCACCATATTATGGTCACTCTTACCCAAGGGGCCTCTCACGACAAGATTGCTAATTAACCCTTCCTCATTGCTCAATACCCAGTCTAGAATAGCCTGCTCTCCAGTAGGTTCCTCGACGTGTTGGTTCAAAAAACCATCCCGCATACATTCCAAGAAATCCTCTTCCTCAGCTCCCTTACCAATTTGGTTCACCCAATCTACATGTAGATTGAAGTCACCCATTATAACTGCTGTTCCTTTATTGCACACATTTCTAATTTCCTGTTTAATACCATCCCCAACCTCACTACTACTGTTAGGTGGCCTGTACACAACTCCCACCAGCGTTTTCTGCCCCTTAGTGTTATGCAGCTCTACCCATATCGATTCCACATCTTCCTGGCTTATGCCCTTCCTTTCTATTGCGTTAATCTCCTCTCTAACCAGCAACGCCACCCCACCTCCTTTTCTTTCATGTCTATCCCTCCTGAATATTGAATATCCCTGAATGTTGAGCTCCCATCCTTGGTCACCCTGGAGCCATGTCTCTGTGATCCCAACTATATCATATTCATTAATAACAATTTGCACTTTTAATTCATCCACCTTGTTACGAATGCTCCTTGCATTGACACACAAAGCCTTCAGGCGCGCTTTTACAATTCTCTTAGCCCTTATACAATTATGTTGAAAAGTGGCCCTTTTTGATGCTTGCCCTGGATTTGTCGGCCTGCCACTTTTACTTTTCACCTTACTACTTTTTGCTTCTACCCTCACTTTACACCCCTCTGTCTCTCTGCACTGGTTCCCATCCCCCTGTTGTGAACTAACTTCCTCTTGCCTAGCCTCTTTAATTTGATTCCCACCCCCCAACCATTCTAGTTTAAAGTCACCTGAGTAGCCCTCGCTAATCTCCCTGCCAGAATATTGGTCCCCCTAGGATTCAAGTGTAACCCGTCTTTTTTGTACAGGTCACGCCTGCACCAAAAGAGGTCCCAATGATCCAAAAACTTGAATCCCTGCCCCCTGCTCCAATCCTTCAGCCACGCATTTATCCTCCACCTCATTGCATTCCTACTCTCACTGTCACGTGGTTACTACCTTTGCGGTCCTTTTTCTCAACTCCCTTCCTAGCTCCCTATATTCTCCTTTCACGACCTCTCCCTTTTTCCTACCTATGTCATTGGTATCTATATGTACCACGACCTCTGGCTCCTCACCCTCCCACTTCAGGATATCTTGGACACGATCAGAAATATCCCAGACCCTGGCACCAGGGAGGCAAACTACCATCCGGGTCTCCGGACTGCGTCCACAGAATCGCCTATCTGACCCCCTTACTATCAAGTCCCCTGTTATAACTGCACTCCTCTTCCTTTCCCTACCCTTCTGAGCTACAGGGCCGGACTCTGTGCCGGAGGCACAGCCACTGTCGCTTCCCCCAGGTAAGTTGTCCCCCCCAACAGTACTCAAACAGGAGTACCTATTGTTAAGGGGCACAGCCACCGGGATACTCTCTATTACCTGACTCTTCCCCTTCCCCCTCCTAACCGCGACCCACTGGTCTGCCTCCTGTGGTCCCAGTGTGACCACCTGCCTGTAACTCCTCTCTATCAACTCTTCACTCTCCCTGACCAGACGAAGGTCATCGAGCTGCAGCTCCAGTTCCCTAACGCGGTCCCTTAGGAGCTGCATCTCGGCGCACCTGGCGCAGATGTGGATGTCCGGGAGGCTCGGAGACTCCAGGGCCTCCCACATCCGGCACCGAGAACAACAAACTGCCCTCACACTCATACTGCCCCTCTCCTCAAATAACAACAAAAAATGAATACCAAACCTTCCTCACCTCACCCGTTTCCGCCTAAGCCCGTTGAACCGAAGCCCTTAAGCCTTCACTCTGCTCCCAGTTCACTACGCTGCCCGCTGAATGAGGCTCTGTTCCTTTTAAATCTTCCGCGCTTCACTGCCCGACATCACATGCCTGCGCAGTCCCGCCTCTCTGAACGCCGATGGAAAAAAAACCCGAAAAATTCAAAAATGTCTTCCTCCGCACTCCCGCTCCGACTCTCAGACTTCCTTCTTCGAATCAAAGTGCAGACTCCACTCAGGTTTGAAATTGGGTTGCTGGAGTCATGAAGCAGCAGCTCTGCCACCAGGCCACCCTGCTAGCCAATGAAATCAATATTCCTGGTAACCATAGTCTTCACCATCAGCAATGGCTCTGCATTTTACCACTGATGAGGTTGTCACTCTCTGCTCTTCCGAATATACATCAAACTGCACTTCAGTCAGCCTCTTGGTTTTCTGACTCAGTGTAACCATGATTCTTGCCTTTAAATTCTAGCTATTTCCACCTCAGAGAATTCAGCCCAGGCAGTGCTGAGGGAGAACTTTGATGTTGGAGCAGCTGGCTTTCAGAATGACATGTTTAAATATCTTCTCACTCCTCTGAAACAGACACAAAAAAAATGTGGGAAAAATCAATGGAAATACTACCCACCCACCAAAAAATAAGAAACTGAAGAGGCAAGACGTACAAAATTTGAAAAAACAGAAGCACTCAGACGCCATCTGTGAAGAGAAAAAGCAGTTGAAATTTTAGGTATGATAACTTCCACCAGAACTACAAAACAGGTTAGTTTTAGCAGAGGAGCTAGAGGAAGGAGTGCACAGAACAGAGGAAATCCCTTTCTAAGTTATTCTTTTTGTTCTAACTTTTCTTCCCCTCCCCCCACCTCTCTTCTACTGAAAACTAAGCTGTTGTCCCTCTTTTCTAGTTCTGATGAAGTTCTCCTGGACCTTAAATGTTAACTTTCCACCCCACCACTCATTACCTGACCAGCTGAGTGTTTCTAGCCTTTCCTGCCTCCATAGCTTTCAGTAGGAGTTTGCTTAGATGCAAGTTGGCCACTGCGTTTCCTCTATTTTGACATAACTATGTTCATTGGCTATGAATGCTTTGTAATGACGAAGATCATGAAGTGTGTTATAGAAACACAACTTTTTATTATTTGCATGTTAAACTCATTTCTGTTTGGCTAATTGACATGTCAATATAAAGTTGAAACAACAGGCAACTTCATGAAGTTGTGGAGAGCAACAATAGTATTTCCCACAGCTCAAATAACACTACAATAAATTCCTGTTGCCTCTTATGCTTCAAGTAATTATTTTCCCATTCCTAAGATTTATTCTAAACTGCATCTCAACAATGGCCCATCAGTTCGCAACACATTTTCACTCTAATCCTACATAATTTCATTTCTCCCCATTACACAGGAAGCCATTCAGCCCATTGAGTTGATACTTGCTCTCACAGCAATCCCATTCCCTGACCTACTGTCCTACAAATCCATTCTCTCCCCACCTTCTACGCTGATATCAGCAGTCAATTAACCTACCAACCCCAGCACATCTTTGGGATGCAGGAGGAAACCAGAACATCCTAGGTAACCGATGCGTTCTCAAGGACAGTGGTCAAACTCCACAAGTGCAGTATCAGAGATTTGGATTCTACCCGGTTATTGGAACAGCAGTACCACTTATTTTTCTAAAGCTACCACGCAAGTCTTTTACGCAACCTCGTAGTGTTCTCATGCACTTATTTTCAAACATATATGCACATTGAATTTTGAACAATGTACAATCCCACAGATTTCAATGAGCCAAATTTCAAAGGAGTAATGCGATTCACATGGCGAAAAATGAATCATTACCTGCACTCTTTAAGAATTTCACATTCAAGCTACAGCAAAACAATGCCTAGTATCTTCATTATTTGTCATCATTATATATACAGTACTTTGCTCTCTGATTATCCTCTCAGCTATCATCTCTTACTATCCAGTATTATTGGCCTTATCATCACAGAGGGTCAATAACTGATGATCCAGTGAAGATGGTTGGACTCTCTCCTCCTGACAATGAAAATGCCACTGGTCTGTTGAAAAGAAATTTATAGAAGTTGCTGTGGAAAAGTGGCCACACACTGTATATCATCATAGTAGCATCCATTTAATTGTTCATATGATAAGCAAAACTGCATGTTTACAATATATCATAACTATGACTCACCTTGGTTTTGTGTAATTTGACTATTACTTTTGTTTCAGTACAAAGCCAAAGACTTAGTTACCTTTTGTGACAAAAGAACCAGTTATCAGAAGATTGATGCCGATAAGAGGACAATGGGGGAACATGCAAGGTGCTAATAAGAGAGAGACGAGAGAGATTACCGAAAGGAGACACGGTTCCGAGTATTGTCAGAGATCGGTGGCTTTGAACCCTGAACTGTTTGAAGTTTGATGGACAGGTGATACCCCAGCAGGGGGATAAAAAGGGACAGGTTCGCTAAGGCAACAGACACACGACTCCACGAGGTAACGAGACCCTGGAAGCAGTGTACCCCCACAAGTTGGTGGGAGTTTTTGAGATCTGGTCGCGGGACCAGCCATAGACGCACAGGGTAGAAAGATACGGTTGGCGGGAACCTGGTGTGTGTGTCCGCCCTTGCCTGGGTGCCGGGTTCAGCACAGAAGAACGATCGTATCTGGAACGGAGGGGTCACAGTCGGTGGCCTCAGAAGACATTACAAAGGGCTCGCCCGAAAGCTAACTGCGAGGAATATCGAAGGTCTGTGTGGAATCCGTTTTGAATATTCATTCGCTTTCGCTCTCTCTCTTCTCCCTGCCCCAACAGCACGACAGTGATTACTGTGAACTGAACTGAACTTTGCGTCACTTGAAACTGGTCATTTACCCCGAGACTGCGATAGAGCTTGATTGATCCTATTATCCTAGTTCTGTGTACATGTGTGTTTTATCATTGCTAACCTGCTGCATTTATATCCTTTTGATTAGGGTACTGTGTTACTTAATTCTTTAATAAAACTTTCTTAGTTCTAGTAATCCAGACTCCAACTGAGTGGTCCATTTCTGCTGGTTTGGCAACCCAGTTACGGGGTATGTAACATAAGTGGGGTTCTCGTCCGCGATTTTGAACGCTAAATTTGGGACTGAGTAAATTGATTGGGTTAAAATTCCCGAAAGAAAGAAAAGGCAAACAGCAGAAATGGAGATTGAGGAATTTCTAAAGGCGCCGACCTCGGAGGCATTAGAGGATGCCAGGAAATCAGAATTGGTAGCTGTGGCCAAACGGTTGAATCTTGTTAAGGGGAAGTCGACAATGAGGAGAGAGGAGAAACACAGAGCTATCGTAGAGCATTATGTGTCTAAAGGTGTGTTTCCCCAAGGAGAGCTGGAGGTGATATCTATTGGAAAACCTGATGGAGACGCAGTACAGGTGCAGCTTGAAAAATTGAGACTCGAGCACGAGTTCCGGGTACGGCAGCTAGAACACGAGGAGAAACAGTTAGAATGACAACGAGAAGAGAGAGAGAGACAGTTAGAACGGCGAGAGAGAGAGGCAGTTGGAGCGAGAAGAAAAACAGAGGGAAAGGGAATTCGAGCTGGAGAGGTTAAAGATGAGGGCAGAGCAGGGGCCCATGCTAAACCAAGGTGGAGGGTTCAGGGAGGTTAGGCTGGTTCCCCCATTTGACGATACCGATGTGGATCGATACTTTCTCCATTTCGAAAAAGTTGCTGCAAGTCAGGACTGGCCAAGGGATAAGTGGGCTGTTTTGCTTCAGAGTGTACTTAAAGGAAAAGCCCAACAAGCTTACTCGGCTTTGTCCGCGGAAGATGCCCAGAGGTATGAGGTGGTGAAAGAGGCCATCCTTAGGATTTAGGAGTTGGTCCCGGAGGCCTACCGGCAGAGGTTCCGGAATGCGAGGAAGCAGTGGGACCGAATGTATTTAGAGTTTGCCTGTGAGATGCAGACATATTGTGAGCGTTGGTGCGCCTCGAAGGGGGTAGATGGGGATTATGACAGACTGCTACAGCTGATCCTGATTAAGCAGTTTAAAGGTTGTGTCCCTGACAGTATGAGACCCTACCTAGATGAGAAAGAGGCAGACACTTTAGCCGCAACTGCTAAGTTAGCGGATGAGTACGCGTTGACACATAAAATGAAGTTTGCCCTGAGTAAAGGCTACCAGAAGGGTAGTCAGGACGGCGGGGAGAGTCAGCCAGAAAAGTCAGAAAGTAAGCCAGGGACTAGTGAGAAGGATAAGGTAGACCGGGAGCAGTCTGGTAGGAAGTCTCCTGGGGTCGTATGTTATAATTGTGTGAAAGTCGGACACTTTGCGTCCAGGTGCTTTGCCCCAAAGAAGGAGACGGAAAAAGGAAAAACAGCGATTCCGATGGGCTGTATTGAGCTGGTAAACAAACCGCTGGGGAAGGAGAGGTCTGATAAAGTTCAGGAAGGGCGCGAGAGGTTTATCTCGACCTGATTGGTGTCGGTGAAGGAGGGGTTAAACCCAGTTCCAATACGGATCTGGAGAGACACTGGAGCGTGTCAGTCATTGATATTAAAGAGTGTGTTTGAGTTTAGTTCAGAGATCCAGACTGGGGAGGTCAGGGTCAAAGGCATTGGGCAAGGGACTGAAGCAGTGCCTTTGCACCAGATACACCTACAAAGCGACTTCATCTCTGGACTGGTCACGATTGAGGTGGGGCCCGAACTACCGATGAAAGGCGTGGAAGTCTTACTCGGTAATGATCTCGTCGGCGGGGAAGCGTATCCAGCAGTAAAATTGACAGGCCCGCCTGCCAGCATTGAGGTCCCGCCCATGGACTCACAGGGTTATCCCGTTTGCGCAGTGACTCGGCGTATGTCCAGGAAGACTGCCGAAATAGCTCTAGCTGAGACGTTTCTACCAGCCTTGTACCAGGAGGGGGTAGAAAGTGAAACAGGAGGAAGTGAGGAAATTAAGGTAGATTTATCATTAGAAAGGAGAGAATTTGTACAGGCACAGGAGCGAGACGAGGTGCTGATGGTTTCGGCGGGAACAGCTCTCTCTGAAGCAGAATTAAAAAGGGAACCAGTAGGCTATTGTGTGGAGGAGGGAGTGCTAAGGAAGAAAGGGAGACCAAGTACCGTGCCCGCAGATGAGGAATGGGGGATGGTGCCAAAAATTTATGGGGACGAGATTCTTAACCTGGCTCACAAGGTAACCCTCAGTGGACATTTTGGGGGGAGGAAAGCAGTCGGCGGAATCATGAAAGAGTTTTACTGGCTGCACAGGAGGAAGGATGTTATTGACTATTGTAGACGTGAGTTAACACAGTTAGAGGCTATTAACATGTTAAAAGCTCACCACGATCAGAAAACGGTTCTAGCTGGTGATATCATGAAAATTAATGAGGCTAGGGTGCCACCTGATAAGGGGAGGGCCCATTTTGAAAAGATATGTGTGGTGCTGACCAGATGGGAGAACTCTATGTTGACCGACCTTGCCGATGAGGTCTCTCCCTTAATCCCCGAACAAAGCAAACCGCTACGAGAGCTAATTAAACGCACGCCCAGATGTCCCGAGGCGATGCAAAGAGCTGGGACATGGAGCTGTTGCCACATCAGGTCAGCCTAGTGAGCAACACCCCTATAGAATGATTAATTCAGTGACAAACGGGCTAAAGAGCACAGAAGTGTATATTGGCGATGTAGGGGTCTGGAGTGACACGTGGGAGGAGCACATTATGGCGGTAGAGGAGCTGCTTAGATGGCTGTCTGAAGCCAGCCTGACAGTGAACCTCGCAAAAAGTGAGTTCCGCCGCGCGAAGGTCACTTATCTGGGACTTGTGGTAGGACGGGCAGCTGGTTCCGATGCAAGCTAAGGTGCGGGCTATCTCTGAAGTCCCCATCCCGTCAGACAAGAGAGCCTGGAGAAGGTTCTTGGAGATGGTGGGGTACTATCGGAAGTTTTGCAGAAGAAAAAAAAACAACTTTGCGGATAGTACCCACCCTCTTACTAAGTCCTTGCCAAAGAATGCTAAGTTGGTATGGGACGACCCTTGTTATCTGTCGGGGCGAAAACCACTGAGAAGTTACACTGATCACAAATCATTAGTGTTTTCGGCCACTATGAAGTTTGCTAAGTTGGAGCCTGGTTTTAGAGGATTATTAAAATAACACATATAAAAGGAACGGAAAATGTGATTGCTGACTGTCTGTCAGGTGTTGACAACTTAAAATTCTCTGTATTAGCCAAATAGCTGATGAACATGTATACTTGTGTGTACCTAAGAATGTATTCCTGCCTATTATTTTTACCACGGTAAAAATCCTTTGAAGGGTAGGGATGTGAGAAAAGAACCAGTTATCAGAAGATTGATGCCGATAAGAGGACAATGGGGGAACATGCAAGGTGCTAATAAGAGAGAGACGAGAGAGATTACTGAAAGGAGACACGGCTCTGAATATTGTCAGAGACCGGTGGCTTTGAACCCTGAACTGTTTGAAGTTTGATGGACAGGCGATACACCAGCAGGGGGATAAAAAGGGACAGGTTCGCTAAGGCAACCAACAGACACACGACTCCACGAGGTAACGAGACCCTGGAAGCGGTGTACCCCCACAAGTTGGTGGGAGTTTTTGAGATCTGGTCGCGGGACCAGCCATAGACGCACAGGGTAGAAAGATACGGTCGGTGGGAACCTGATGTGTGTGTCCGCCCTTGCCTGGGTGTCGGGTTCACCGCAGAAGAACGATCGTATCTGGAACGGAGGGGTCACAGTCAGTGGCCTCAGAAGACATTACAAAGGGCTCGCCCGAAAGCTAACTGCGAGGAATATCGAAGGTCTGTGTGGAATCCGTTTTGAATATTCATTCGCTTTCGCTCTCTCTCTTCTCCCCGCCCCAACAGCACGACAGTGATTACTGTGAACTGAACTGAACTTTGCATCACTTGAAACTGGTCATTTACCCCTAGACTGCGATAGAGCTTGATTGGTCCTATTATCCTAGTTCTGTGTACATGTGTGTTTTATCATTGCTAAACTGTTGCATTTATATCCTTTTGATTAGAGTACTGTGTTACTTATTTCTTTAATAAAACTTTCTTAGTTCCAGTAATCCAGACTCCAACTAAGTGGTCCATTTCTGCTGGTTTGGCAACCCAGTTATGGGGTACATAACACTTTCTACCAAGTTAATACATGTATGCAAGTCATGACAATGCCATTGCCTGTTTAACGATGTATTTCCCTTTTTGATACTCTTACTCCAAAAATACACCGTTACATTACTTTGGTTCCGTGAACTGCACTTTATTTCAATCAGTCCAATGCAACCAAAATTTTTAAACATGCAACTCATGAGTTGCAACTTAGTATAGGAAAATTTTACAAAATTGTTCTCAAAATTACTCCAGCCTGGCTAAGCAGTTGAGAGGTGAGTCAAAACAGACACTTAGATGTTATACAAGAGGATGCAGACAGTAGAATCTGGAGCAAAAAAAAATTAGCTGCTGGAGGAACTCAGCGATCAGTCAGCATCTATGGAGGGAACTGGACAGTCAATGTTTAGATTGGGATCCTTCATTTAGTCTCATACACTTAAGAAATGTGACCCACACACTCTCTATGTATTGAATATTCTGTAAGAGAGTCAGAAAATCTAACAAACAAGATACTTTAGTAAGATCCTATAAAACCCGCTGATAAGGGGGGCGCTGTTGTAGTCTGGCATACTGACCTCTACCTTGCCAAGGCACAGCAACAACTCGCCGATACCTCCTCTTATCTACCCCTCGATCATGACCCCACTAAGGAGCATCAGGCCATTGTCTCCCACACCATCACCAACATTATCAGCTCTGGGGATCTCCCATCCACTGCCACCAACCTTATAGTTCCCACACCCACACTTCCCGTTTCTACCTCCTACCCAAGATCCACAAACCTGCCTGTCCTGGCCGACCTATTGTCTCAGCTTGCTCCTGCCCCACCGAACTCGTTTCTGCATACCTCGACACTGTTTTATCCCCCCTTGTCCAATCCCTTCCCAGCTATGTTCATGACACTTCTCATGCTCTGAATTTTTTGAATAATTTTAAGTTCCCTGGCCCCCACCGCTTTATTTTCATCATGGATGTCCAGTCCCTATATACTTCCATCCCCCACAGGAAGGTCTCAAAGCTCTCCGCTTCTTTTTGGATTCCAGACCTAACCAGTTCCCCTCTACCACCACTCTCTGCCGTCTAGCAGAATTAGTCCTTACCCTTAATAATTTCTCCTTTGGCTCCTCCCACTTCCTCCAAACTAAAGATGTAGCCATGGGCACCCGTATGGGTCCCAGCTATGCCTGCCTTTTTGTTGGCTTTGTGGAACAATCCATGTTCCAAGCCTATACTGGTATCTGTCCCCCACTTTTCCTTCGCTACATTGATGGCTGCATTGGCGCTGCTTCCTGCATGCATGCAGAGCTCGTTGACTTTATTAACTTTGTCTCCAACTTTCGCCCTGCCCTCAAGTTTACCTGGTCCATTTCCGACACCTCCCTCCACTTTCTTTATCTTTCTGTCTCTATCTCTGGAGACAGCTTATCTACTGATGTCTACTATAAGCCTACGGACTCTCACAGCTACCTGGACTATTCCTCTTCCCACCCTGTCTCTTGCCAAAGTGCCACCCCCTTCTTGCAATTCTTCCGTCTCCGCCGCATCTGCTCTCAGGATGAGGCTTTTCATTCCGGGACGAAGGAGATGTTCTCCTTTTTCAAAGAAAGGGGCTTCCCTTCCTCCACCATCAACTCTGCTCTCAAACGCATCTCTCTCATTTCACTCACATCTGCTCTCACCCCATGCTCCCGCCCCCCCCCACTAAAGATAGGGTTCCCCTTGTCCTCACCTACCACCCCACCAGCCTCCAGCTCCAACATATAGTTCTCCGTAACTTCCACTACCTCCAATGGGATCCCACCACCAAGCATATCTTTCCCTCCCCCCCCCCGCTTTCCACAAGGATCACTCCCTACGCGACTCCCTTGTCCATTCGTCACCCCCCCCCCATCCCTTCCCACCAATCTCCCTCCCGGCACTTATCCTTGTAAGCAGAACAAGTGCTACACATGCCCTTACACTTCCTCCCTTACCACCATTCAGGGCCCCAGACAGTCCTTCCAGGTGAGGCGACACTTCACCTGTAAGTCGGCTGGTGTGATATACTGTGTCCAATGCTCCCGGTGCGGCCTTCTATATATTGGTGAGACCCGATGCAGACTGGGAGACCGTTTCGCTGAACGCCTACGCTCTGTCCGCGAGAGAAAGCAGGATCTCCCAGTGGCCACACATTTTAATTCCACATCCCATTCCCATTCTGATATGTCAATCCACGGCCTCCTCTACTGTCAAGATGAAGCCACACTCGGGTTGGAGGAACAACACCTTATATTCCATCTGGGTAGCCTCCAACCTGATGGCATGAACATTGATTTCTCTAACTTCTGTTAATGCCCCTCCTCCCCTTCTTACCCCACCCCTCTTTATTTATTCCTTTTTTTTCCTTCTCTCTCCTTTTTTCTCTCTCTCCCTCTCATAATAACTCCTTGCCTGCTGTTCATCTTCCTCTGGTGCTCCCCTCCCCCTTTCTTTCTCCCTAGCCCTCCCATCCCATGATCCTCCCCTTTCTCCAGCCTTATATCCCTTTTGCCAATCAACTTTCCAGCTCTTAGTTTCATCCCTCAGTCTTCTCCTATCATTTCGGACCTCCCCCTCCCCCTCTCAAATCTCTTACTATCTCTTCTTTCTTTCAGCTAGTCCTGTCGAAGGGTCTCGGCTCAAAACGTCGACTGTCCTTCTTCCTATAGATGCTGCCTGGCCTGCTGCGTTCACCAGCATTTTGTGTGTGTTACTTTAATAAATATCAGCTTACAGCGCCTTTCCCATCACTGGGAATTTTTCCTCCCACAGAGACTCTCTGACATGATTCACACTAAAGGCTGTTGCAACAATATCTGGAGTAGTTGAGCACATGATACAATTCTTAAATTGATATCAACCTATATTACATTTGCCACACACTTCTGTTACACATACCTCATATAGTAAATGCATTGTTACCTGGTATCTCATCTAACAGAATAGCATTACCAAACTGTTCACTTACCTTTTCCATTTATGAAAATACCAACCAATGACTGAGGTTGTGTTGGAATAAAGTTGATGGGTCAAATGTAAAATACATCATGACCCTTAGGAGGCCAATGGTGCCTAACGGCGACTCCTTATCTTGAATCTTCGGAAACAGCTCTATTTCTATCTTTAATATCTCTATTTTTCTTTCTCCGGGCTCCTTTGAAGACCCTGACCTGGAGTTACAGGCTGACTTTGGTTCCTTGCAGGAATGGGACCCGCCCTCGGAGTATCACGACTGGCCGCTATTCGATATGCCAAGAACGTGGCCTAGAAGACTAGCGTGCCTTCAGGGTTCCGGGATTTCATGGCTCTGGAAGCAGGTGGACTCGAGGTCGGTGCCTCCACAGGAAATTAGGGTGTCATGGGAGTACACGGAAGATCGAAAGCAGCAAGCTGGCTGCTGGCAGTGTGCCCAGAGACCCGAGTTCTTTGGGCGCAGAGCCTGGAAAAAGCAACACAACAGACTTTTAACCCCATAAATCAGCTCCCTTCCCACTGTGAAACAGGGACGTGACTTTTTCCCTTTTTAGGGAGAGAGGAAGAGAGAGCCTGTGGTAACATTGAATTACTGGGTGAACGAGTAGCCTCTGGGGTACTGCAAGTCTGTGTCTTTATTGATGCTTTGCTGCACACTTGCGTGCTCGGTGTGGAGTGCAGATGCTTTTTGCTGATGGAGGAGGGGGAGGGGGTCATTGCTTTGCTGCTGCTTGTGTGTGGGAGGGGGAGAGCGGGGGGGTTTGGGTTCTAAATTTAACTGTCATTCGTTCTTTGGGGCACTCCTCTGTTTCTGTGGATGGTTGTGAAGAAAAAGAATTTCAGGATGTATACTGTATACATTTCTCTGACATTAAATGTACCTTTGAAACCTTTGACCCCTCAATCCATCCAATTGATGTTCAGAGTGTCCTGTCCTTCCTTGCTGCAGTGTGCAGGGACAAAAAAATTCAAAGATATACAGAGTAGCAGAGCGCAGATACTCAACCCAGCCCAACCTGATGACTTGCTCCCACTCACTGCATTGCTATAGCCACAATATGCATGGTTTATCTATGTTTATATGTATTTAAATATGGTTTTACCAACATTGTATGTCATTTAACTTTATTTCAACTGATTTTAGGATCTCTGATTAGAAGGAACAATTAGGGACAGTTCAAAGACATGATCTTAATGAATTCAGTAATAGTGCGTATTGCTGAATTGGGGATAGTAACATGACCTGCCCCCCCATGTATGCTGATGTCATCACTGGTAAAACCACACCTTCTACAGCTGATTGGCTCCTTTGCTCTGCAGACATCATCCATCTTGAAGATTGTGTAATTGTTTCAGGCTCCACAATATCCATGTGAGAGTCAGTGCTCATTCTCAGTCAGATTTGCAGTCCTTGTACCCCACTTCATATTGTTCCTTCAGTCAACGGATGATTGGCATAGTTCACAACAGAAGAATAAGGAGTCGGCCATATGGAGTTTTGAGTTTCCTCTGCTGTTCATCAAGACTATGGCTCAGCATTATTTTCTACCCACGTCTCCATGTCCCTTTGATTCCATTAATACCCAGAAATCAATTGGTTTCTATTTGAGAAACATAACAACAAGCCTCCATGACCCTTTGGGGTAGAGGGTTCCAAAGGTACATCACACTCTTGAGCGATGACATTTCTTCTCATCTCAGTCCAAAGTGGCCCAGTTCTTATTCATAATCTGTACCCTCTGATCCTTGACTTGTCAATCAGGAGAATAACAATTTTGGTACTCGGTCTTATATACCCTAAAATTTTTTTATGTTTCAGTGAAATCCTAAACTCTAGAAAACACAGTCTCAAGCTACTGAACTGCTCTTCATGTGATTCCATCCCTGGAACCAGTCAATTGGAAATTCTTTGCACTCCCTCTCTGACAAGCATATCCTTTTCACAGACAAAGAGATCAAAACCGTACGCAATGTCCCAAATACAGTCTCACCTATGCAACTGTAATAAAGCTTCCTCACTCCTGCAATATATCAGATGTACATTCCCATCTCTTAATTTCTTATGCCATAGATGTTATTAAGGAAAAGGAACAGCACGATTTATTATATATCACAAAAAGATGAACCAGTAGCTCACTTCGTACTAAATTTCATTAGCACTTTGATTTTCATAAACAGAGCCAATGTCTATCAACCCTCTGGTTTTACCATCTGTGAAGCAAAAGCTCCCTAGCTACAATGAATGTTATTTCTGACAGTACTTTGAAATAAGCAGGGAGGCACTTTTAGAGAGCTCTGCTCAAGAGGACAGTGAAGAGCAGGAATTTATGAAGAGCAGCTGGCCTTCTTAAGAAACCACAGTACCATTACTGCCCAGTCAGTAACAAGCCATACAAAGTACTAGCCATCCGATGCTAAAGCACTTGAGCCTGGAATGAAAGCACAAGCCAGCCAACATTCTATTTCCTAATGATATGGATAAATTTTGGCTTAAAATACCAATTGCAACATTTCCAATTACATGGTTGCACACATCTGACAAGTAAATTCATTTTGATAAATCATGGAGCAATAAGAACATAATGACCTAAATGGCATATTCTAATTCCTACTCCAACTTCACTCCTTTTGGAGTCTATAAAAGTCAGCCAATAGCAGCTTGAAAACTTTGGTTTCCAACTCCTAGCTTTTTGGTCTTTCTCCTTCAGCAATCCACATCCAATGTCCTCTTTTGAAAAACAACTACTATCCTCTCTCCCATCCTTCTTTCTCCCCACACCACAAACCTTAGTACTAGTCTGATCGTAAACACAAAAAATTTTTACAGATGCTGGAAGTCTTTAGCAACTCACAGGAAATGCTGGAGGAACCAGCATTTGGGCCGAGACTCTTGACAAGGACTAGAAAGGAAGGGCTAAGAAGCCAGAATATGGAAGCAGGGTTGAGGGGAAGGCGTGAAAGATGGCCAATGATAGATTAGAGAGGTGAGAGGAAGGTGGGTGGGTTGGGGGGGGGGCGTGGAATGAAGCAGGAAGCTGGGAGGTGATAGGTGGAAGAAGGAATTTAATAGGAGAGGACAGAAGACCAGAGGACACACTCAGAATAGAAGGACGTCCATTTAGAATGGAGATGAAGAGGAATTTCTTTAGCCTGAGAGTGGTGAAGCTGTGGAATTCTTTGCCACAGGCAGCTGTGGAGGCTGTGTCATTGAGAATATTTAAGGCAGAGGTTGATAGATTCTTGGTTAGTCAGGGCATGAAAGGATACGGGGAGAAGGCAGGAGATGGGCCTGAGAGGGAAATGGATCAGCCATGATGAAATGGCAGGGCAGACTCGATGGGCCAAATGGCTTAATTCTGCTCCTATGTCTTATGGACCATGGAAGAAAGGGAAGGGGGAGGGGAACCAGAGGAATGTGGAGAAGAGAAGGGATAAGAAGGTAATCAGAATGAGGAATGCACAAAGAGAGAAGGGGGAGGTGTGAGTAATTACCAGAAGTTAGAGAAATCGATGTTCACGCCATCAAGTTGGACTGCATCCTCCAGCCAGACTGAAAATGAGGTGTTGCTCCTGCAACCTGAGTTTGGCCTCATCATGGCAGGAGGTCAAAATGAGAATGGGAAGTGAAATTGAAATGGGTAGACACTGGGAGCTTCTGTCTTCTATGGTGGACAGAGCAAAGGTGCTTGATGAACTAGTCCCCCAATCTGCATATAGTCTCACAAATGTAGAGGAGACACCAGGAGCACCTGCTACAATAGATGACCCCAACAGACTCATAGGTCAAGTGTTGGCTCACTTGGAGGGACTGTTGGAACCCTGAATGGTGGTGAGGGAGGAAGTGTGAGGGAAGGTATAGATATCCTGCTTCCTACTTCATCCTCCCTCCCGCACCCATCCATCTTCACCTATCACTGACATCCTTCACCCCACCTCCAAATCCTGGCTTCTGTCCCCTTTCCTTTCTGCTCCCCATGAAGAGTCTCAGCCTGAAACGTTAATTGTTTATTGCTCTCCATAGATACTGCTGGCCTTGCTGAGCTCCTCCAGCATTTTTTTGGGTGTCAACCAGACTGTGCTTTTTTTTGAGGCACAAAAAATCTCAGTGGAGCCTTGCAAGCTGGATATGTAGAACACAGCCTTACTGAAGGATTCAACTTCCAGCAATGCAATGAAGCCCTTGTGCTTTCAAACAGAATAATCAAAACATTTCACTTGCCTGCCTCTGTCCACGCCCCTCTTTCCTAGGAAGCAATAGTGCAGCGTGCATAAAATGTCGTAAAGCAAATTCTGACTGCAAAGTATCAAAAAATAAGTTTAAGCTGCACACACAAGGTTACAATGTTCTGAATAAATTATCTGCAGACAGCTGTGGGACAGATTTGGATGACAATCTGAACATTATTTCTGAGTACATTAAAGTCACGTTGTACTTCATTCAATTTATTGGCATCATTTACAAAAGGGAAATAAAATGTCCCTAGAATGCCAACCCTTGTTAAATTGATCTTTCTAATGTTCCATGACATTTGTGGTTAAATCATTGATGCTTTCTTCCCACGTTGTTCTGGCATTACTTTGCTGATTTAAGGGATCGATCCAAAAGAACAGACCATTAACCAGGTACCTGAAATATCACTCTGCCTTACACCATACACTGCACATTCCCAATTCCCCCAAGCACCTGAGCACATAACTTTAGCAAACTGTGAGTCAAAGTCAAAGCGAATGCAAGCTAAAACGTGGCCACCCAATAGACCCATGACGCATTTACCAGGTCATACATTATGTGCCACAAGTGGTCTTTTCAGGCAATGCCTGGACTCTGAGGGAAAGCTCCTTGACTTGCTCCTACATGGGATCTCTAGACTGTGCTGTAGATGAGACATGGGGTGCTTGAGGGAATGGGCACGTGTGAGTACTTTGGAAAGTCTCTCTGTGCCCTTCTTCTACAACCTGAGAATAAGACTATTAAATGGACCTCCTGTTAAATAAGATGGTGCCACGACATCACAATACATTTTTTCTCTCTTCAAATCTTTTTATTATTATTATCCAAAATTAACAAGAGTACATCGAAGTAGGCAACACTTACAATGTCTCAAGAAAAAAAACATTGTTTTAAAGATTGAAAAAATTTTGGTGACAAAAAGGAGGGGGAGAAAACCCCTACTGAGCAAGGAAAAGTGAGGGGGAAAAAACCCATTAGGTGTTCCACCCCGGAGCCATGCGTCATACAAAAAGCTTCTTTGGAAAGTCTCTCTGGGCCTTTCTTCTACAATTTGAGAATAAGACTATTGAATGGACCTCTTGTTAAATAAGATGGTGTCGTGACATCACAATATACAAACGTATTTCATTGTGGCCCTTGCACTTTATTGTCTGCCTGCATTTCACTTTCTCTGTACATGTGGCACCATAATCTGCATTCTATTAATGCTTATCCTTTGTGCTAAATTGATGCACTGAAACAGTTTCCAATGCACATGAACCCACAGTTTATCACTGCAGACATAAAATCAGTTTTCAGGACAGCAAACACACAAAGAGATGATGTCACTTGCAGTGTCCTGAGATCCTTTGAAACGCAATTGGAGGAGGTAGATGGAGACATATTTATCCTTTCCTTGCTTCAATGTAAGGTTCAAACTAGCTTTAGGAAGACCACTAGTTCAAATTTAATTATCATTCAACCATACATGAATATTCAAGAATATAGCTAAAGAAAACAGCATTCCTCCATACCAACAGTGATACACAGCATAAAGCACATATAAGATAGCAGTAAAATACAGTCACACAAAAATAATATATGGCCCAAGTCCCTGCCCTGTAAATTGATGCTGCACGTTTGTTGTCGGCAAGAACAACCCCTCAGCAATCTGCAGACCAACGCCTGCACTCAATCCAGTTCGTTTTCCACTAAGCGAGCACTGGAGAGTAGTACCGACAGAAGGGGTCAGCCCCCAGTACAGCATCAATGCTGCGCCAGATCACCTCTGACATCTTTCCATCTTGACAGCTGCAGCAGGCAAGCCTGCGGCATGAGGCCTAGTCCTCGCTACAACCAAGGTCACGCAGCTCCCCCACCATCTGTTTCTCCAATAAACAGTGTCTTGTGATCACAAGAAAGTCGTCCAAAACAATCACACACTGTTAAGACTGCACACCACTTCATGAGCTAACCCTGATGCCTTTCTGTAGCAGGCAGCAAAACAGTCTGCACCAAGTCCAGCTCCTCTGCTAACAAGGAATGTGCTGATAGGGTAAACCTGCAGAACTGAAGTTCTTAATGTCCAGCGTTGTCTTGCCAACATTGACAAAAACACCCTTGGTTAGGCCTGGAGAGGCCAGTGCATCTGAGTGCACCACCATCTTAATGAAACTATCATCACAGTACCTCAGAAAAACCAAGGTATCGTGACTTAATGAGTACCCCCTGTTGGTTCCAATGTCCATCAGCATGTAGAGCTCTGAGAGTTTGGTTATGGCATGCATTCACTTCAGCCTCCATTGCAACTCATCTACCACCTAAACAGGTCTATGACAAAAGCCATTTCCCTTGTCCTATATTTATCTCTGGAGCATCAGACAATTGCTTATTGAGTATAGCTCTGTTTTTAACACTATTATTACAAGTAAACTCATTTTCAAACTCCCAGACCTAGGACATCACTTTGTTTCTGGATCCTTGACTTATGACCAACGAACTTCAATCAGTAAGGACAGGCAGCAACATTTCTGTCATGATTATGTGTAACACTCTTGCCCCACAAGGCTGCATCCTTAGCCTCTATTCTATTCCCTGTACAATCATGACTGCATGGCCATAACCTGCTCCAGCTCCATCTATCGGTTTGTAGATGATGGTACTATGGTGGGCCGTTAACTCAATAATGATGATGAATTGGAATAATGATGGGGAAGGAGATAGAGAACCTCATGTCATGGCAACAACTTCTCCATCAATGTCAGCAACACAAAAACACAAGAGTTTCTGTCGTAGATTCCTCCCTGATGGGAATGGGACAAACAGTCCATGAACAGGGTGTGCGGGATCCTTCATGATATAACTGGTCTTTTTCCAGCACCTTTCTATATATATGATCCAGCTGGTGGCGTAGTGGCATTGTGGCATCGGTAAGGTCCCGAGTTCGAATCCAGCCGGCTCTCCTGCATGCTTCCCATCCATGCTGGGCTATGAGCTGGTGATCTCTTTGGAAACTCACCTGGCAGAAGACAATGACAAACCACTGCTGTAACTTGCCTCGTACATGGTTCCTCACTACGTCAGAGGGACGTGGAGGGAAATCGTCCGCTAACCGGAGAAACTCCAGATGCGACGTACCTTTCCTTTCCTTTTCTGTATATACCTCTTTGATGGCGATTAGGCTGGTGCCCATGATGCATGGAGCAGTTTTGACGACCCATTTTAGAGCCTGCCTTCCTGCCTGCTACAGTGCAGTTTCTGTACCACAAGATATTGCAATACGTTAAGATGCTCTCTACTGGCAATCTGTAGAAGGATTGTGTACAGACATGCATAGTCCAGCTCTCTTCAGCCTCCTCAGGCGATGGAGGTGTTAGTGAGTGTTCCTTATTGTGTTGAATGTGTTTAGGGACCATGAGAGGTTGTGCGAGATGTGCTCTCCCAGGATTTCAAATTTGCTCACAGTCCCCGCTGCTGTGCCATCAATGTAAAGAAGTGTGGGAGTGGTACAAGTATTCCTTAAGTTGATAACCATCTCCTTTGTCTTGGTGACATTGAGGAAGTGGTTATTTGTCTGGCATCAGGCTTTGAGCTCTTCCGTCTCCTCTCTGTTTGCATCTCATCGTTGTTGGTGATGAGCCCTACTAATGTCATCGACAGATCTGACAATGTGATTACTCAGGTGTGTAGCTTGCAGTCATGTGTGAGCAGAGTGTATAGCAATGGGCTCAGCACACAACCCTGGGGGGGGGGGGACACCCAGTTGAGAATGATGGGGAAGGAGAAACGATTGTGCACCCTGACTATCGGAAGGCTGTTGGTTAGCAAGTCCAACACCCCGTTGCACAGTTCTGTATTTAGATGAGGAGTAGGCATTTAGTCAGCAAACTCTGTGGGGCAATATTATTGAATGCTGAACTAAAATCCATGGACAGCATTCTGACTCAAATCCCCTTGTTTTCCAGGTGTGCCAGGGCCAGGTGTATGACAGATGCTATGGCTTTTCGTGAATGGAGCAAAGGTGCTCGATAAAGTGGTCCTCCAATCTACATCAGGTCTCACTGGAGGAAGCCGTATTGGGAGCACCTGATATAGTAGACGGCCCTAACAGATTCAAAGGTGAAGTGTGCCTCAACTGGAAGGGCTGTCTGGGGTCCTGAATGAAGGTGAGGGAGGAGGTGGATAGGCAGCTGAAGCACTTCTTCCACTGGCAGGGATAAGTGCCGGGAGGGAGCTTAGTGGGGAAGAATGAACGGACAAGTGAATCACGGAAAGAATGAATCCTGCAGAAAGCGAAGAGGGAAAGAGGCATTTGGTGGTAGGATCCCATTGAAAATGGCAAAAATTGTGGAGGATGATGTGTTGGGTGCAAAGGCTCATGGGGTGGTAGGTGAGGACAAGAGGAACTGTATCCCTGTTATGACAGCAGGAAGATGGGATTAGGGTGGATGTCTGGGAATTGGAGATATGAGTGAGGGCAGCATCAATGGTGGAGGAAGGAAAACCCCTTTCATTGAAGGAGGAGGACATCTCTGATGTCCTGAAAAGGGAAGCCTCTACCTGGGAACAGATGTGGTGGAGACAAAGGATACTACAGAGGCTAGTGCCCACGATGGAGCTGACTAAGCTTACAACTGTCTGAAGCTTATTTCGATCTTGTGCAGTAGCCCCCACCACCCCCCCCGTTCGTCCATCATCGTCGTCGATGAAGACCTTGACACCATTGACGGTGTCGAGACTAGTGCATGATTTGGATTTAAGTGAGGGAGAGTTGCGCAGCGTCAGCCTCACTCTCTCTTCCCAATTCCCATCTGGATCCAGTGGCAAGACAAGAGTCGAGACGGCTGGAGATGGGACGAGGCGCAGTGGATGTTCAGGACATCTCCTGTGTCTTGTCCTGCTCTACACGTTCCACGACGCTTGCAGAGACTGCCTTCTTGACCGTTGAACCTTCCACTGGTCTCGTCTGCTCAATCTGCTGGAGACTGTCTTCACATGCTGGGATAGACATCTCCCTACCTCACCCGAGGGTTTGAGACCTGTCGGCTACCCTCACCTGGTTTAGCCGGCTTGTCAAAGCCGTTGCCCAGGGTGTGGCCACTGTCACATGCAAACAGCTACGGGGAGTCACAGGTGAGAGCTGAGTCCCCACCTATCATACCAGACAATGACGTAGCCAATAAGAATGCTCTCCACAGTACATCTGTAGAAATTTGTGAGTGTCTTTATTGACATCCCAAGTCTCCTTAAACTTTTAAAGAAATATAGCTGCTGTCGTGCCTTCTTTATAGTTGCATATGTTAGGTCCAGGACAGATCCTCAGAGATACTGATACCCACGAACTTGAAGATGCTCACTCTTCCCACTTTTGATCCTTTATGAGGACTGTGTGTGTACCTTCATCTTACCCTTTTTGAAGTCCACAATCAATCTGGTCTTACTGACGTTGAGTGTAAGGTTGCTGCTGAATCACTCAACCAGCTGATATATGTTGCTCCTGTAAGCCTTCTTGTCACCATCTGAAATTCTGCCATCAATAGTTGCATTATCAGCAAATTTGTAAATGGCACTTGAGCTGTGCCTAGACACACGGTCATGGATGTAAAGACGTAGAGCAGTGGGCCAAGCACACGTCCATGAGGTGTGCCAGTGTTGATTGTCAGTGAGGTAGGTGGAGATGTTATTTCTGACCCAAGCAGACTGTGGTCTTCCAGTTAGGTAGTTGAGGATCCAATTGCAGAGGGAGCTACAGAGACCCAGGTTCTGGAGCTTTTCGTTCAGAACTGTAGGAATGACGGGCTATAAACACTGAGCTATAGTCAATAAATGCCATCCTGGCATTGGTATTTGTACTGATCGGGAAGATTAGAGCCCTCAGGACTACTCCAACAACAACAGACCTGAATGCCACCCAGTCATAAAACTAGCAACCCAGACTCTACAACCTTCACACAAGAACATGATTCAAACTTGCAAAACTGTATTCAAGCAATACACATCAAAGTTGCTGGTGAACGCAGCAGGCCAGGCAGCATCTCTAGGAAGAGGTACAGTTGACGTTTCAGGCTGAGACCCTTCGTCAGGACTAACTGAAGGAAGAGCCCGCTCTGGTTTTCTGCCTGCTCTGGATCTCTTTATTGCTATCTGCTGATGGGACATCAACCGTCTCGACTTCACCGCACCTTGTTCCCATTCCAACCTTACTCCTTCCGAACACTCTGCTCTCTACTCCCTCCGCTCTAATCCTAACCTTACTATTAAACCCGCCAATAAGGGGGGTGCTGTTGTAGTCTGGCATACTGACCTCTACCTTGCCGAGGCACAGCGACAACTCGCGGATGCCCCCTCTTATTTACCCCTCGATCGTGACCCCACTAAGGAGCACCAGGCCATTGTCTCCCACACCATCACTGACTTTATCCGCTCAGGAGAGCTCCCATCCACTGCTACCAACCTTATAGTTCCCACATCTCGCACTTCTCGTTTCTACCTCCTATCCAAGATCCACAAACCTGCCTGTCCTGGCCGACCTATTGTCTCAGCTTGCTCCTGCCCCACCGAACTCGTTTCTGCATACCTCGACACAGTTTTATCCCCCCTTGTTCAATCCCTTCCTACCTATGTTCGTGACACTTCTCACGCTCTTAAACTTTTTGATGATTTTAAGTTCCCTGGCCCCCACCACTTTACTTTCACCATGGCTGTCCAGCCCCTATATACTTCCAACCCCCATCAGGAAGGTCTCAAAGCTCTACGTTTCTTTTTGGATTCCAGACCTAATCAGTTCCCCTCTACCACCACTCTGCTCCATCTAGTGGAATTAGTCCTTACTCTTAATAATTTCTCCTTTGGCTCCTCCCACTTCCTCCAAACTAAAGGTGTAGCTATGGGCACCCGTATGGGTCCTAGCTTTGCCTGCCTTTTCGTTGGGTTTGTGGAACAATCTATGTTCCAAACCTATCCTGGTATCTGTCCCCCACTTTTCCTTCGCTACATCGGACGACTGCATTGGTGCTGCTTCCTGCACGCACGCTGAGCTCGTTGACTTCATTAACTTTGCCTCCAACTTTCACCCTGCCCTCAAGTTTACCTGGTCCATTTCCAACACCTCCCTCCCCTTTCTAGATCTTTTGTCTCTATCTCTGGAGACAGCTTATCTACTGATGTCCACTATAAGCCTACTGACTCTCACAGCTATCTGGACTACTTCTCTTCTCACCCTGTCTCTTGCAGAAACGCCATCCCCTTCTCGCAATTCCTCCGTCTCCGCCTCATCTGCTCTCAGGATGAGGCTTTTCATTCCAGGACGAAGGAGATGTCCTCCTTTTTTAAAGAAAGGGGCTTCCCTTCCTCCACCATCAACTCTGCTGTCAAACGCATCTCCCCCATTTCACGCACATCTGCTCTCACTCCATCCTCCCGCCACCCCACTAGGAATAGGGTTCCCCTGGTCCTCACCTACCACCCCACTAGCCTCTGGGTCCAACATATTATTCTCCGTAACTTCCGCCACCTCCAACGGGATCTCACCACTAAGCACATCTTTCCCTCCCCCGCCCCTGCTCTCTGCTTTCCACAGGGATCACTCCCTACGCGACTCCCTTGTCCATTCGCCCCCCCCCCATCCCTCCCCACTGATCCTCCTGGCACTTATCCTTGTAAGCGGAACAAGTGCTACACATGCCCTTACACTTCCTCCCTTACCACCATTCAGGGTCCCAGACAGTCCTTCCAGGTGAGGCAACACTTCACCTGTGATTCAGCTGGGGTGACATACTGTGTCCGGTGCTCCCGATGTGGCCGTCTATATATTGACGAGACCCGACGCAGACTGGGAGATTGTTTTGCTGAACACCTAGGCTCTGTCCGCCAGAGAAAGCAGGATCTCCCAGTGGCCACACATTCTAATTCGACATCCCATTCCCATTCTGATATGTCTATCCACGGCCTCTTCTACTGTCAAGATGAAGCCACACTCAGGTTGGAGGAACAACACCTTATATTCCCTCTGGGTAGCCTCCAACCTGATGGCATGAACATTGACTTCTCTAACTTCCGCTAATATCCCACTTCCCCCTCATACCCCATCCGTTATTTATTTATATACACACATTCTTTCTCTCTCTCTCCTTTTTCTCCCTCTGTCCCTTTTACTATACCCCTTGCCCATCCTCTGGGATTTTCCCCCCTCCCCCTTTTCCTTCTCCCTGGGCCTCCTGTCCCATGATCGTCTCATACCCCTTTTGCCTATCACCTGTCCAGCTCTTGGCTCCATCCCTCCCCCTCCTGTCTTCTCCTATCATTTTGGATCTCCCCCTCCCACTTTCAAATCTCTTACTAGCTCTTCCTTCAGTTAGTCCTGACGAAGGGTCTCGGCCCGAAACGTCGACTGTACCTCTTCCTAGAGATGCTGCCTGGCCTGCTGCATTCACCAGCAACTTTGGTGTGTGTTGCTTGAAATTCCAGCATCTGCAGAAGCATTCCTCATGTTTGCGTTTTTAAAAAAACTGTATTCATTTATTATACACATACACACACACATACACGAGTCTTCTCTGATATAAACCCTCTGTCTGTGTTTTCATGGTTATCTGCTATGCTATTCCTACATCTCAAAGAAAGAGCAGCCACTGATTGAGAACTTGCAAACTACCAAGACTGCTCATGAGCAAAACACAGCATTATTACATTATCCATAATTTTAATCAGGGCCAGAATCATTGAAGATGGCCTGTCGCAGACTCAATTGTTTGGGGATTTAACAAAAAATTTGCAACGGTAATGACATTGATAAACGAGAGAGAAATCAAAACCTTCTTCAGCACACTTTAAAAAAATCAACTTAGCAACTCTCAGATAATGATTAATCATTTTTCCTCTTCCCTGCAATGATCCCTTACCACAATGATAGCATTACAATTTTTTTTAAAAAGCCTAAATGTAAAAGAGCAATTCCCAATACAAATATCATCCTCGAATATCCCACACAGCCCAGTCAGATTCATTAACTTCCTTTGCCTACTGGAGTTAATGAGCTTATTTCAAATGTCTTGTACATTAACCATTCACTGCTGCCTGCCGAGGTCATTCTATCGCTGCATGTATTTTCAGTAAGTGCTTCTAATGCACAAGGCAGCTTCCTAACTGCGCTATTGATTCACTCTGCTATGTCCTTCTTTCAAGTTAGTTCCAGGAAAATATGTCTCAGGACAATGTGTATGATTTCAAACAGGAAGGGAGTGTTTAATGGCTCCACAGGTAATTTAACACACAAGAAATTGTCAAATAGACTCCAAATCTTAGTCCTTCTTCTAACTCAGTGCTTTCCAACCTGGGGTCCACGAACCCAATACTTAATGGTATTGGTCCATGGGCATAAAATGGTTGTGAACTCCTGTTCTAACTGAAAAAGTAAGTTTACCATCTCACTGGGATGGTCAGGAAATCTCCTTGAACACAGCTGAGGAACCCAGGAGAAAGGGAGATATAAGAGACTGCAGATGCTGGAATCACGACAAACTGCTGGCGGAATTCAAGCAGGAAGGCAGTGTTTATGGAGGGAAAGTGACAGAGAATATTACAGGTCAACACTGTTTACTTGGACTCAAACAGTATTTCTTTGCATCCTAATCTTAATACCCCATGAGTTCCTCACTTAGTGAATTAGTGAAATGTTCTCGTTATGTTAACTCCCAGAGCCCTGTGAATTTTGGAATGTCCTCCTGGGCCAGCTTTAGGACCTGTGATTACTTCCTAATGTAAATAGGCTGGACTTACTAACAAGGGGTTTAGCAATGCTACAACTTGGGCAAGTAATAAAGTTGAGCAGTAATAGGGAGACACAGAAAGATGGGTAAAAAGGACAAATCTGAAGAGATGACATTTGATTTGGGATCTACAAAGTGAACCATTGTGGGAGAACCAGCAGAGAGCTAGCATAAACTTGGCTTGGTGTACATAACTTATGTCTCAAAGGCAACAGGGCAAATTGAAAATGGGTCTGTGAAAATTTAAAAAAGAATGCAACTCAAAAGGCACAGAAATCACACCAGTTTTTTTTAGACAAAACTCTGACTGGGACCTTGACTGAAATAATTTACCTGGAACTGCATAAAATGGCAATGAGACTATAAGACAAAGTGGACATTTGGAAATTCCATCAGTACTACAACACTAAGTTGAAGCATATAATTGGTGAGTCAGAGTATTGTGAACAGATATGGTCAGCCTGTTAGGGAAGACATCATTAAACTAGAGAAAAACTTCAGTGAAGATTTAAACCAGCGGTCCCCAGCCACCGGGCCATGAGGAAATGATATGAGTCAGCTGCACCTTTCCTCATTCCCTGCCACTGTTACATGCTCAAGGAGATGGGGCTGTGTTTTTTTTTGTGAGAATGATGTAATGGTCTTTTGGAGGTCACCTGATGTGATTTTCCCGCCGATGTGAGGTCACGTGATGACATTTAACCCATGACTATATAAGGGTTGACCCAGGTGACGCAGTGGGTTTTTGAGTTTGTAGATTTCCAGGTAGAATGTGTTGTATCTCCGTTTCTGTTGCGTGTTTGTTTTTTGTGACGCAGTTTCATTTTTAAAACGGAGTGTGCATTCTGTTGCAAGATACCATATTATCGAACTGCAAATTTTTGCTAGATGTGTTGATTTATTCAATTCCAACATTAGAAGGAAGAGTGAAGAATTTATTGAAGTGCAGGATCGAGGGATAGAGAGGAGTGGCATCGTTGGTGGCAGTTTAATAAAGGATCAACCTTATTGAGTCTTCGTTGGAGTAGCAACCTGCATCAGAGATATCTCTTGCCAAAAAGAGCAAGGAGTTCATGCAAAAAGGTGCTCTCTCTCTAAAGGAATTTAAGGTCAGTTGATTTAAACTGTTTATTTTCGGCATCGTGAATCCTGTGGACAGAACCAGCAGTAAAGTTGCGTCTGTGAAGAAATCCTTCTCCAGAGAAGTCTCTCCCAATTGAACTTGTAAATCTGTTGGACTTTCGAAGTTATCACTTTAAGAACTATATCTGACTGCATCGCTTTAAGAACTGTTTTCGCATTTAATGCTTTAAGAACCAGAGCCGAGTGGCGAGTTGGTGAACGGCTGCATATCTGTTAACTTCCGGTTAAAGTTCTTGTTTGTTTTTTTTTTCCTTATCATTTATCCGTGTTTAATAAATGTTTGGTTATTTTTATATAACCTGTCTCAGTTGATATTCATTGTTGCCGTTTACCTAACACCACGCACTGTTGAACTTGAACATAGGGTCGCCAACTGTCCCGTATATGCCGGGACATCCTATAAATTGGGCTAAATTAGTTTCTCCCATACGGGACCGCCTTTGTCCCGTATTTCCCCCGCTAAGGTAGAGCGTTCCTATGAAACCTTTCATGCCAAAATGGAGTGAAACGAAGAAGCAATTACCATTAATTTATATGGGACAAATTTTTGAGCATTCCCAGATCCAAAAAGTAACCTACCAATACATACCAAATAACACATAAAACCGAAAATAAATAACACTAACATATAGTAAAAGCAGGAATGATATGATAAATACACAGCCTAGATAAAGTACAAGTAATGTATGTACAGTATAGTCCGGAAGATGAAGGCAAAACCAATCTGTGGGGGGGGGGAAATCGGCATGTACGCGAATACGCACATTACATGCGCACGTCACGCATGCACACACAGGTGCCCGCGCAAGGCTTCATGGTCATGGCAGGCTTTCCTGGGGTAAAGAGCCCGGGATTTGACTGCTACTTTTGTCCCTTATTTGTGAGTGAGAAAGTTGGCAACCCTAACTGTAAAAGACATCATGTGGAGGTGAGTTTAACCCTATTTGAACACCCACCCCCCCACTCCCGGTCGGCCGGTCCGCAAGAATATTGTCAATATTAAACCGGTCCGCGGTGCAAAAAAGGTTGGGGACCCCTGATTTAAACAGATGCTGCTAGGGCTTGAAGGTTTGAGCTATTGGGAGAGGTTGAACAGGCTAGGACTATATTTCTTGGGATGTAGGAAGCTAGCTAGTAAGCACTGCAGTTGTCATGGGTGAGTTTGGTCAAAAGGCCTATTTCCATGCTGTATTACTCCATGGCTTTTTTTCTAAGTTCCTGATGCAAATAAACTGCAAAAAAGTTGCTATTCCTTTCTTTCCTCTGCTTGTTAAGCTGACTATTTGTGAGTAAATTGATGTTGGGCAACACAATGATGCGGTGAGCAGACTGTTGTCTTGTACCTCCAGTTACCCAGATTTAACCCTGGCTGCTGGTGCTGTCTGTGTGACATTTACGTATTTTCCCTAGTGCGATTTCTCCAGGTTCTCAGGTTTCCTCCCATATCTACGTGAATTGACTGGTTAATTGGCCGCTAAATGGTTCCCTGTGTGTAGTGAGAGGATAGTTACAGGGAATGTGAGGAGAATGGATTACAGGGCAAATTGCTGGGGAAGGGATTGCTTGTGTGAATCCACATAGACTCTGATGGGTCGTCGCCCTATTCTATGTTGTAAGGAATTATGTTATGAGTACACGATCAGCTGCATGGTTGTGTGTTTCCCTCAAGCCTGGACGTACCGTATATCTCAGCCTACATGTAGCTCACAGGCTTACAACGAACTGCCAACACAGGTTGAAACTCTCATGTGTCACCCTTGGGATCAATGTCAGATCACAGAAATTTACCTGATCATCTTCTGAGTAAGAGAACTATCCCTTTTAAGCAGGTGGGAGACTGTGAGTAATAGAAACTGGAGGGCTTTGAGAACTGTCCGTAACCCAAAGTTTCCCTAAATCGGAAATGCAGCTGAGACGGCAAAAGATGCACCGATGGGTTAATTAGCTACAGATTGAGAAAGAGAAAGCCCTTAACTCCGAGTGGAGTCATCAGGACACCGTCATGATGGAATTTTTCTTTTTAGCAGGCTTTCTTATTTTTACGAGGCCGAGTTGCTAGCTCGATGCTCAACCCAGCACGGATGGAAAGCGTGCCTGGGCAGCCGACTGGATTCAAACTCGGGAGCCTTCGCTCCGAAGTCCGGCGCTGATGCCACTACACCACCAGCCGGCCAGCTACAGATTAGTAATTAGTTAATTATTTTAGATCTTAATTACAGCTAGTTAATTAGTACAGATACATACGACAGATGTAAAACACACTGGACTACAAATTGCCGAACCAGAGCCCCAACCTATGCTAATCCTCTTTCTGTAATTTTGAGCACAACATTTTGGCGAGGATGACAAGATTCATATAGGATTTGTTGGAGTTATAAAGGTACCCCTAAAGTCTCTCTATTCTACAACTCTCCTCAAGAGTCCCATGTACATCCTGCACTGGTTTAGCATTCCAAAGTACATCATTTCACACTTGTTTTAGTTAGATTTCCATCTGCTATTCCCTTCCCCATTTGATTTAAATTCTGTGGTCACTTTAGACCATAAGACCATAAGACGTAGGAGCAGAATTAGGCCATCTGGCCCATCAAGTCTGCTCCGCCATTCAATCATGGCTGATCCTTTATTTTTCCTCCTCCACAACCCCAGTTCCTGGCCTTCTTCCTTTGATGTCATGTCCAATCAAGAACCTATCAATCTCTGCCTTAAATACACCCAAAGTCCTGGCCTCCACAGCTGCATGTAGCAACAAATTCCAAAAATTCACCACCCTTTGGCTGAAGAAATTTCTCTGCACTCTGTTTTGAAAGGGCGCCCCTCTATCCTGAAGCATTGCCCTCTTGTCCTAGACCCTCCCACCACGGGAAATATCCTTTCCACATCAACTCTGTCTAGGCCTTACAACATTCAAAAGGTTTCAAAGAGATCCCACCCTCATCCTTCTGAATTCCAGTGAGTTCAGATCCAGAGCCATCAAACATTCCTCATATGATAACCCTTTCATTCCTGGAATCATCCTTGTGAATCTCCACTGGACCTTCTCCAATGCCAGCACATCTTTTCTAAGATGAGGAGCCCAAAACTGTTCATCCAATACTCAAGGTGAGGCCACACCAGTGCCTTAAAAAAGCCTCAGCATCACATCCTTGCTCTTGTATTCTAGACCTCTTGAAATGAATGCTAACATGGCATCTGCCTTCCTTACCACCAACTCAACCTGCAAGTTAACCTTCAGGGTGTTCTGCACAAGGACTCCCAAGTCCCTTTGCATCTCAGATTTTTGGACTTTCTCCTCATTTAGAAAATAGACCGCATATTTATTTGTACTACCAAAGTGCATGGCCATGCATTTTCCAACATCGTGTTTCATTTGTCACTTTCTTGCCCATTCTCCTAATCTAAGTCCTTCTGCATCGTACCTGTTTCCCCAACGCTACCTGCCCCTCCACCAATCTTTGTATCATCTTTAGACAACCTTCTTCACTGCCCAACACAAGAGGAATGTCGATGTCATCCACAAACTTACTAATTAGTTATACCAATGCACAAGAAGAACAGCCTCAACAACTTACACCCAGTGGCACTCACATCCACTCTGATGAATTTCTTTGAGAGGTTAATCATGGCTAAAATCAATTCCCGCCTAAGGATTGTGACGAGAATACACATAAAATTAAGATGTTTGCTGGCCTGGGTTAGCATCAGTGACATCAGCAAGTGGTCTGCCACCTGTCCTCAGGGGAAGGAGAGATAAGGAACAATGGAGCAGCGTCTGGAGATGTGTAATGAAGGGACGGGGGAGAGAGAGCTGTCTGGAGCGGCTCCCCCCTTTGAACCCTGAACTGTTTGAAGTGATGGACAAGCGATACCCCAGCAGGGGGATAAAAAGGGACAGGTTCGCTAAGGCAGGACACACACGACACCCGAGGTAACGAGACCCTGGAAGCGGTGCGCCTCTCACGAGTCGGTGGGAAGTACCGGACCTTAAATGCACAGGGTGGAAAGGTACGATCAGTGGGAACCCGGTGTGTGTCCACCCTCGCTTGGGTGCTGGGTTCACTGTAGAGGATCGACCGCATCTGGAGGAGGGGTCACAGTCGGTGACCTCAGGTGACATCACCAAGGACCTGCCCGAAAGCTGCTTGTGAGCAATATCGCTGGTCTGTGAGTGGAAGCCGTGTCTGAATGATCGGTCGTTCCCGTTCTCTCTCTCTCTCTCCCCCCACGTTGTCCATCGCCATGGCAACGATTACTGCGAACTGAACTAAATTGGACTGAACTTTTGTGTCACTTTGAAATTTGGTCATTTACCTCTAGACAACGATAGAGCTTGATTGATGCTGTTATCTTAATTCTGTGCACATGTGTGTTTATCATTGCTGAACTGTTGCATTTATTATCCTTTTGATTACTGTGTTGCTTGTTTCTTTAATAAAACTTTCTTAGTTCTCGTAATCCAGACTCCAACTGAGTGATCCATTTCTGCTGGTTTGGCAACCCAGTTACGGGGTACGTAACAGGATCTAGGCTCACTGCAATTTTCTTATTGCCGCAGTAGGTATACAGTGCATGAAATCTCATTGGACTTCTACGTGGGCTTGGATCACTGGGATAGTAATAATATTTATGTTAGGCTGCTGTTTATTGACCACAGCTCAGTGTTCAACACAATCATAGCCTCAGTTCGAATCAAAAAGCTCCAAACCCTGGGCCTCTGGACATCACTCTGCAACTTCCTTGACTTCCTCACTGGAAAACCACAATCTGTATGGATTGGAAATAACATCTCCTCCCTGATGACAATCAACACTGTGCATCTCAAGGATGTGTGCCTGGCCCACTGCTCTACTCTGTCCACACCCACAACTGTGTTGCTGGGCACAGCTTAAATGGCTCTATAAATTTGCCGATGTCACAACTATTGTTGGCAGAATTTCAGATGGTGACGAGGCCGCATACAGGAGCAAGGTAGATCAGCTGGTTGAGTGGTGTCACAGCAACAATCTTGCACTCAATGTAGGTAAGAACAAGGAATTAATTGTGGACTTCAGGAAGGGTAGCAAGTAGAGTCTTCATCAAAGGATCTGCAGTGGAAAGGGTGATTATTTTCAAGTTCCCGGGTGTCAACATCTCTGAAGATCTATCCTGGGCCCAACATATCAATGCAGCTACAAAGAAGGCATGACCATAGCTATATTTCATTCGGAGTTTGAGGAGAATAGGCATGTCACCAAAGACACTACTAACTTTCTACACATGTACCGTGAAGAGCCTAACTGATTACAATATCATCCGATACGAAGGGGCCACTGCACAGGATCATAAAAAGCTGCAGAAAGTTGTAAACTCAGCCAGCTCCATCAAGGGCACTAGCCTACTCAGCATCCTAGACATCTTCAAAAGGCAATGCCTCAAAAAAAGGTGGCACCTATCACCCAGGACATAAACTCTTCTCGTTGCTACCAAAGAGGAGGTACAGAAGCCTTAAGACGCACACTTAACATTTCAGGAGCAGCTTTTTCCCCTCTGCCATTAGACACCTTAATGGACAATGAACCTATGAACAGTACTTTTCCCCTCTCTTTTGCACTACTGATTTATTTTAAAAAAATATATACTTATTATAATTTATAGTTCTTATTACTATGTATTGCAATATACAGCTGCAGCAAAGCAACAAATTTTATGATATATACCGGTGATAATTAAACCTAGTTCTGATATGCCACCTACATTCTCATCCACAGTTAATATATGCAACAAACAATAGGGTCCCTAGCACCAGTCCCTTCTGTACACCACTGGCCACAGCTCCAATCTGACAAACAACCCTCCACTACTACACTCCAACATCTTCCACCAGACCAATTTTGCATTCAGTTGGCTAGCTCACCTGGATCTCATATGACCTGGGCCAAGCCATCATGTGGGACCTTGTCAAAAGCCTCCGTAAAGTCCATGCAGACAATGCCCGCAGTAGTGAGTAATCAGGTTCAAGAGGATCCTTAAGAATGCAAGCCGACAAGTATTTGAGATTGACGTGTGAGCTTGCGCGAAGAAAAGATTTGCTGCAATGTAGGACAAATTAGGTTCTTTTTCCAAAGACCTGATGTGGACGGACCGCCCAAAAAAGCCACTTCCTGCGTTGTAAGATTGCTTGATTCCACATCTTTGCCTAAACACTAGCGACTCTGAATGGGGGAAAGGGAAGTGGGTGTCCTAGGTTATAAAGACAGTAACAGGCATACTCAAAATCTGCAATCATTGCAGATTAGAGCAGATTTGGATGTTCGTAACATGAAGATCCTGCATATAGATCTGCAATCAAGAGGGTTATGATGTTTACATGAAGTGATTACTTAATCCAAGCTCATGTGTGTATTACCTTAGGTATCACAAAATGTCTAATACTAGCAATATTGGATGAAATTGTTTTCTATGCACCGATTCACTCCCAGAACATGACAACAACGCACGGTTGGAAAGAACTAGTCTGATCTACTGCACTTACAATATACAACAAAAACTGCTCAAGAGAAAAACATACTAAACAGAATGCCAGTCGAAGGAAAATTTCCATAGTACCTTTCATAATCTCAGAATGCCACTGCCAAAGGAAGCACTTACTAAGCAAAAGCCATTGTTATTAAAGTTGGAAATATGATTGGAACAATGAACAATACAAATGTCATACAACATTATAGAGATGCAATATGCATTGCAAAACCAACAGCCTCCACATTCACAGTGCTTTTGTATATTATGCAAACTGCCAAATTGATCTTTTACACAGAACAAACAGACATCTATTTCAATTGGATTTGTATTTTGTTTTAAACTGAGAGCTCAAAGTTCCAAGTAAATAGGATTCTAATTTAGTAAAATGTTGCAATAAATTATTTGCATAAACCTTTTACAGAACTGAAGATACCGGTGCCAGGCAGGACTTCAAATGGTAACCCTATAGGATACCGGAACAGAGCTCCCAACTCACAAATTCATGATAAAATGAAGAGCTCAAGGTAAACAAGTAAAACCCTGATAGGGAATCCCAAACAATAACACACAACCATATTCCTAATGCAGAAATACATCAGAAAGCCAAAGGCAGCATACCAACCCACAAACTATACAGTATCCAGAATGCCAACCTACAATCACATACACCAACACAGAACGCCAATGTACAAATGAAATCTAATAAACACCGCGCAATCATCCCCAAGCAGAAACAAGTGCAGGATCCCAAATAATACGATGTGTGATGTAGATATAATTGAATGTTGTTTGATATTACAAACCTTCGCTTGCTCTGATCGGCTGAGAGAGTCAAGGTACGAGCGCGCACTCAGAATACAATGCATTAAATAAAAGGACTGGTACAAACTGCAAGAACAATCTCACTTGAGCCAAACCAGTTAGTTCGCCTATTCACGAGGCGTTCAGCGAGCACAGATCGCCGAGTTCGAAACCACTGCGTTGGAGAGGGCGTCTCATTTGGAGAAGTATACGATTAGATCCCCGAGTTTTGACGGGAGAGGCGTGTCGTTCCCTTATATAGAAACAGGAGCACACGAGATTTCGGATAACTACTCCCCGTGTTAAATAAGTTCTATTCAATGAAAATCATATTTCAAAAGAAATCCCTGGCAGTTTAAGTGGACACAGTCCGGCGTCTATTGAAGCACTCGCCCTTCTTTCGCAGGCTGAGGGAGATATATTGAAGTTAATTTCAATCCCGATTTATTTTCTCTTCTTCACTCTCTAACCGAGTGGTGCATGAAGCGCTCTCTCGTTGCTGCGCTCGGAGTGAAGTTGACCTCCAGCGCCCCCCCCCCACCCCGGTACCAGCTCGTTCAACGCCCCCTGTGACCTGTTGCCCCGGATTCCCACAGCCTTACCTGTTGCTTCAGTCGAACGTGGCGCTCACACATGGTTTCCATTGCGTACAGCGACCGTTCTTTGCCCAGGTCTCACCCCTCTCCACGAGCCAGCTGAGCAAGAAATGGCAAGAGGATTATGTTGTTCGCCCTCCCGCCCCAACCCAAACTGCGATCGCAATCGACCCTCGAAAATCCAGAAATCACTTGATCTCCCTCGTAGTTGAGCCCCCGAGGTCAGGGTTCGTTTGTTTAATGAATGGTGACACAATGGTTTACTGCAAGCACACAGGCCGTTCGGCCCAACTGCTCTATGCCTGCCTCAGCTCGCTCCCATTCCTCTCCAGGGAACCCTAGCAACCAACTCTTTTCTGTTCCTTTCACTCTCGCACTCCAACTTAAAAGCGTCCGTGCCACAGCAGTAGCGACTTCCACGTTCAGTCTATCATTCAGTCGGGGACACTTCGTTACGTCTATCCCACTCTCTTACGGCAGTGAACCCCTCTTCGCAAGTACTTTCCCCGAATCAACCCTTACCGATCCCTTTTAAGCATTTTCGAAAACCTTTTGAAGAGCCCCGTCACTCTTTCCAGATAACAGCACTCGATTCTGTGGACGGACCTCACGTTTAACCCTCGGCACCACACACGTGTCTCCGCTAATCTGCCACTTTGCATTTACAAACAAAATCAGTTTTTGCAAATCGCACACTCCCTCCCTCCTGCACAAAGATCAGCGTTTCCTTTCCCATCTCGCTTCATTGCAAGCCCGTTGATTTGCTCACAATTCCCAGTTGGAAAAATACATGTTAACCCATCCCGGTTCCGTGTATAAAGCACGGCCACACCATTGCAACAAGTATTAACTAAACTGACAACCGCCAGAGATTTCTTCCAAAGAGAGGGATCAAAAAATGAAGCGGGGCAGACTCTCCCCGCACTTTCACCCACACTGACTCGACTGCCTACTCTTCCTCTTCACGCCATGCCTTCGTAAGAGTTCCTCACCACAGTGCTCACAATCAGCCTTGAACGTGGGCTGGATGAGTCTGGAACAGCGCTCGCTCCAGCGAGAACAGGACCCGTTAACCCAGTTCAAGGAGATTCGAGGCAACGTGCAGGCAAGAAGTATGTATTTCCCTCCATCTTCCAAACCAACATTCAAGCCTCTTGATCTTGATCTGGGGCTAGACTGACTTCACTTCGTTATCTTCCCTTCAAGATTTTGATACCCCATAGAACGAACACACGCCTTCTCCCCCAACGCATCCCATACCACAATTTGAGAGGTTTTCAATCCAGCATTGCACAACCAGTTCAGTGGAACAGCGAAGTTGCTCTCTGTGTACTGTACTCTTAATTGGCGGCGTTAGCGTCACGCACGCCACGCCACGCCCGACCCTGCCCATTCTCCGACTCAGCCCTGATGTCCTGGAAGAGTACTTGCGTGTTTGCAGGAGTTTCCTCCGGATTAAATACAGTTCCTTGGACATGACAAGGAAGCAGCACTTGTGTTGTCCAGCTGTCTAATGAAGCCCAAAGTCCCACGCAATTATCTTCAGGAACAGCTATTTTCCTATTCATTTTTTTTTCAAACGATCTACACAACGCTAGTCCTATGTAGGCGCAGTACACAATCGACCACCTCTTGAACTAACATCATCTATCACTGATAGTGATTTTTTTTTGCATCAATGTCTTGTTTTGCAGTCTTTTTCTTCAGTCTTGGATAATGTGCATTTCGTGAATCCCCGTGCCCATGATGCTGCCGCAAACAATTTTTTTCATTATGCTTGTACCTCACCATACATATTTCTGCATATAACAACTCCGGATGTCTTGACTGTCCATATTGTTAGACGTCTTTGGAACTAAGTTGTGTGTATTCTCTGATCTCAGCTGACTGGCTATTCCTTTGAGAGACACAAGTGTGGCCAAGATGTCCTGTTGGGTATCACATTCCATTTCCATGACCCTCCCATTCTCATCACCCTGTCTTGTGCCTCATGTTCTGGCATTGCTCAAACAGCACTCAAACCAATTAGGTTTATTACAACATTCTGGGCAACACTGAATTCAATGGTTTCATACAAGGATTCTGCTATTCTTCCCAATCTATTGTCCCACCCTTCATCCCTTTTCCCATCCCACTAGCAGTCCCCTTTCCATGTGATGACACCACCATTTTCCTTTAAATCTCCCCTTCATTCCACTCCACAACAAAACCTTACCTTTTATTTCTGCCAGGGACTCCGAAGGACTGCAGACGCTGGAATCTGGAGCAACAGCCAATCTGTAAGTGGGGTTGAGCAGCATCCATAGGGTGAAAGAGAACTGTTGATACATTGGGTCGAAACACTGTAATCAGGAGCTATCTTGGCTAAGGGGTAATTATTATCCACCAGTAAGGACCTCTAATGGAAATGTTCATGCAATTTGTTTAACATCCTCCTTAAAAGGCCGACCAGCCCTTGACTTAATGTCTCATCCACAAGATGGGACCCCTATCAACACCATTATCAAAATGTAGTTGGGCATTGGGACAAAGACAAGAAAAAGTATCTTCAGTTAGAAGACAGTGAATCAAAGGACAATGAAATTAGGCTCAGCAGAGGATGTGCTTCTTGCATCAGTTGGTAAAATTCCATCTTCCCCAGGACACCCTGGTGGCAATCCTACTCTGCCATCAAAGATCATCCTCACATCACCAATTAAATGTCTGGTTTGGTGCAGCATCCTCTCAGAATATGTACAAAAACCGCAGCGAACTGTCAGATCAGCAGAAAAGGTCATTGGCTACAGTCTACCGTCACTGCAGAATCTGTCCGGGACAAAGAAGCAGGCAGGAGAAGTCATTACAGACACTACCCACCCAGCAAGCTGATTTTTCCAAAAGCTCCCTTCTAGAAAGTGTTGTAAGGCTATTAAAACAAAACTTTGGCACTATTTTAAAAGTTTCTTCCCTCAGGTGGTTAATCTGATCAACGATTCTAGTTATCTCTTCCAATCCCCTCTATCTATTACTTTGATTACTGTAAACACTTCTTGTAATGCTGATTACTTGTAAATCCATGTTGGTATTTGTGTATTTCTACAAATTCTATTCTAAATCTGTATTTTAACCTCTAACTTTATTTTTATACAATTCTTTATTCTTTATAATTGTTGAGTGTTGGAGCTTTTAGATACGTGTCGCACCAACACATCATGGTAAATTTCTAATACGGTGAATAGAGTAGATCCTTGATTCTTCGAAAGTTTTTTACTCAGGAGGCCAGATGACCAGTGACTGAGCATATTCAAAGCAGGGATTCATTTAAAAAGTTACTCAGGGACTCAAATGTTATGGGGTTAGTGAAGGAAAGAGCTGATGAACTAAAACAATTCAAAGGAAAAAGTGACTGAAATGTTTTACCATTTGATTTAAATGACAGGCAAATAATACAACACAGAACACTGGAGTAGCTCAGTGAGTCAGGTAACATCTTCGGGAGGAAATGGACAGAGGATATTTTGGGTTAAGACCCTTCACCTGGTCTCAAACTAGATGCAAACTTGATGCCTCATGATATGTTGATTGAGATCTTCATTTGCCTCACAGCTCCTGTGACCTGGGTTCAATCTTATCCTTGGGTGGTGTATGGATGGATCAGATTCTCTGCATCAGATTACTATGGGTACTCTAGTTCTTTCCCCATACTACAGACATACTGGTTGACAGGTTCATTATCTATGGTAAAATTGTCCTTAGTATAGGTTGGTGGATTGAGAATTGCAAGGGGTTGGTGTGCAATGGTGGTGCTCAGTTGACAGGAGTGTGAAAGGGAAAATGGGATTTCAGTGGCTAGCACACTTCAGTCAGGACCTAAACCGAACATAGATGTATAACCCCAATTTTATTGGCTGGCTTAATGTAAAGGAACCCTTAGGAGGCAGTGATCATAATATAGAAACATAGAAAACCTACAGCGCAATACAGGCCCTTCGGCCCACAAGGTTGTGCCAAACATGACCCTATCTTAGAAATTACTAGGCTTACATGTATTTTTCTATTTTTCTAAGCTCCATGTACCTATCCAAAAGTCTCTTAAAAGACCCTATCGTATCCACCTCCACCACCGTTGCCGGCAGCCCATTCCACATACTCACCACTCTGAGTAAAAAACTCACCCCTGACATCTTCTCTGTACCTGCTCCCCAGCACCTTAAACCTGTGTCCTCTTGTGGCACCATTTCAGCCCTGGGAAAAAGCCTCTGAATATTCACACGATCAATGCCTCTCATCATCTTATCTTATCTCTATCAGGTCACCTTTCAACCTCCGTCGCTCCAAGGAGAAAAGGTCGAGTTCACTCAACCTATTCTCATAAAGCATGCTCCCCAATCCAGGCAACATCCTCGTAAATCTCCTCTGCACCCTTTCTATGGCTTCCACATCCTTCCTGTAGTGAGGCGACCAGAACTGAGCACAGTACTCCAAGTGGGGTCTGGCCACGGTCCTATAAAGCTGCAACATTACCTCTCAGCTCCTAAATTCAATTCCACAATTGATGAAGGCCAATACACCGTACGCCTTCTTAACCACAGATTCACCCTGCACAGCTGCTTTGAGCATCCGATGGACTCAGACCCCAAGATCCCTCTGCTCCTCCACACTACCAAGAGTCTTACCATTAATACTATATTCTGCCATCATAGTTGACCTACCAAAATGAACCACTTCACACTTATCTGAGTTGAACTCCATCTGCCACTTCTCAGCCCAGTTTTGCATCCTATCAATGTCCCGCTGTAACCTCTGACAGCCCTCCACACTATTCACAACACTCCCATTGTGTCATCAGCAAACTTACTAACCCATCCCTCCACTTCCTCATCCAGGTCATTTATAAAAATCACGAAGAGTAAGGGTCCCAGAACAGATTCTTGAGGCACTCCACTGGTGACTGACTTCCATGCAGAATATGACCCGTCTACAACCACTCTTTGCCTTCGGTGGGCAAGCCAGTTCTGGATCCACAAAGCAATGTCCTCTTGGATCCCATGCCTCCTTACTTTCTCAATAAGCCTTGCATGGGGTACCTTATCAAATGCCTTGCTGAAATCCATATAAGGTTCGTCCATCATCATCAATGAAGACCTCGACACCATTAGTACTTTTTTATAAGGTCGAGATGCTAGCTCGACACTCAACCTGACACGGATGGAAAGCGTGCCCAGGAGTGGCTCAACTAGATTTGAACTCGGGAACCTTCGCTCCTGGAGTCCGGCGCTGAAGTCACTGCGCCACCAGCTGGCTTGATGGTGTCGAGCCTAGCGCTTGATTTGGATTTAAGTGAGGAAGAGTTGCGCAGTGTCAGCCTCACTCTCTCTTCCCAATTCCCATCTGGATCCAGTGGCAAGACAAGAGTTGAGACGGCTGGAGATGGGACGAGGCGCAGTGGATGACCAGGACGTCTTCTGTGTCTTGTCCGCTCTACACATTCCACGATGCTTGCAGAGACTGCCTTCTTGACCGTTGGACCTTCCATTGGTCTCGTCCACTCAATCCGCCGGAGACTGTCTTCACATGCTGGGATAGGCAACTCCCTATCTCACCGAGGGTTTGAGACCCGTTGGCTACCCTCAGCTGGTTTAGCCGGCTTGTTGAAGCCGTTGCCCGGGATGTGGCCGCTGTCACATGCAAACAGCTACGGGGAGCCACAGGTGAGAGCTGAGTGCCAGGTGGGGACCAAAGGTGGACAAACCGCCCTGAGAAGGATGCAACATGTACCCCCACCAGAAGTACTACCCCTCCCTAATGCCCCATAGACCCATATACTCTACATCTACTGCTCTTCCTTCATCAATGTGTTGAGTCACATCCTCAAGAAATTCAGTCAGGCTTGTAAGGCACGACCTGCCCTTGACAAAGCCATACTGACTATTCCTAATCATATTATACCTCTCCAAGTGTTCATAAATCCTGCCTCTCAGGATCTCCTCCATCAACTTACCAACCACTGAGATAAGACTCACTGGTCTATAATTTCCTGGGCTATCTCTACTCCCTTTCTTGAATAAAGGAACAACATCCACAACCCTCCAATCCTCTGGATCCTCTCCCATCCCCATTGAAGATGCAAAGATCATCGCCAGAGACTCAGCAATCTCCTCCCTCACCTCCCACAGTAGCCTGTGGTACATCTCATCAGGTCCTGGCAAAGTATCCAACTTGATGCTTTCCAAAAGCTGCAGCACATCCTCTTTCTTAATATCTACGTGCTCAAGCTTTTAAGTCTGCTGCAAGTCATCACTACAATCACCAAGAACCTTTTCCATAGTGAGTACTGAAATAAAGTATTCATTAAATACCTCTGCTATTTCCTCCGGTTCCATACATACTTTCCCACTGTCACGCTTGATAGGTCCTATTCTTTCACGTATTATCCTCTTGTTCTTCACATACTTGTATGATTGAATTCACACTGCAATTTGAGAGAGAGAAGCACAAGTCAAGTGTCAGTATTGCAATGGTATAAAGGGAATTACAGAGGCACAAGAGAGGAGCTTATCCAGGTGGAAGAGGATACTGGTGAGGATGACAACAGAGCAGAGATGGCTGAAGTTTCACAAGGCGCAGGATAGATATGTCCCACTGAGGAAGTTCTCAAATGTCAGGGATAGGCAACCGTGGCTGACGAGGGAAGTTAAGAATTGCGTAAATGCCAAGGAAAGGGCATATAATGTAGAAAAAGTGAGTGGGAAGCTGGATGATTGGGAAGCTTTAAAAATCCAACAAAATGCAACTAAAAAAGCTAAAGAAAGGGAAAATATAAAAATGAGGGCAAACTAGCCAATAATATAAAGCAGGATACTAAAAGTATTTTCAGTTATATAAGGATTAGAAGGGAGGTGAGAGTTAATAATGGACCACTAGAAAATGATGCTGGTGAGGTAGTAATGGGGGACAAAGAAATGGCAGATGAACTTAATGGGTACTTTGCATTAGTCTTTACTGTGGAAGACACTAGCTGTGTGCCAGAGGTCTGTGAGTGTCAGGGAGCAGAAGTGAGTGCCATTGCTATTACAAACAAAGATGTGTTAGGCAAACTCAAAGGTCTTAAGGTGGATAAGTCACCTGGACCAGATGGACTACATCCCTGAGTCCTGAAATAGGTTGCTGAAGAGATAATGGATGCATTGGTCATGATCTTTCAAGAATCACTTGATTCTAGCATGGACACAGAGGACTGGAAAATTACAAATGTCATTCCACTCTTTAAAAAGGGAGGAAGACAAAAGAGAGGAAATTATAGGCCAGTTAGCCCAACCTCAGTGGTTGGGAAAGTGTTGGAGTCCATCATGAAGGACAAGGTTTCGGGGTACTTGGAAACTAATGATAAAATAAGTCACAGTCAACGCGGTTTTTGTAAACTGAAATCTTGCTTGACAAATCTGTTGGAGTTCTTCTCAGAATTAACAAGCAGGGTGGATAAAGGAGAGGCGGTAGATGTCATTTACTTAGATTTTTAGAAGGCATTTGATTAGGCGCCTCACAAGAGGCTGCTTAACAAGATAAAATCCTATGGTGTTACAGGAAACATACTGGCATAGATACAGGAATTGGGAATGGCTGACAGGCAGAAGGCAGCAAGTGGGAATAAGGGGGGGGGTGATTTCTGGTCGGCTGCCAGTGACTAGTGGTGTTCCTCAGGGGTCAGCATTGGGACCGCTTCTTTTCACATTGTTTGTCAGTGATTTAGATAATGGAATTGATGACTTTGTGGTAAAGTTTGTGGATGATACAAAGCTAGCTGGAGGGGTAAATAGTGCTGAGGAAGCAATGCAATTGCAGCAGGGCTTAGATAAATTGGAAGAATAGGCAAAAATGTGGCAGATGAAAGAGAGTGTTGGGAAATGTATGAAAATGCATTTTGGTAAAAGGAAAATAGTGCAGACTATTATCTAAATGGGGGAGAAAATTCAGATATCAGAGGTGTAAAGGGATTTAGGAGTCCTTGTGCAAGACTCCCAAAAGGTTAATTCACAGATTGAGTCTGTGGTAAAGAAGGCAAATGCAATGTTGGAATTTATTTCAGGGGGAATAGAATATAATACTCGTTGGAATTTAGAAGATTGAGGGGGGATCTGATTGAAACGTATAAAATCCTAAAGGGATTGGACAGGCTAGATGCAGGAAGATTGTTCCCGATGTTGGGGAAGTCCAGAACGAGGGGTCACAGTTTGAGGATAGAGGGGAAGCCTTTTAGGACCGAGATTAGGAAAAACTTCTTCACACAGAGAGTGGTGAATCTGTGGAATTCTCTGCCACAGGAAACAGTTGAGGCCAGTTCATTGGCTATGTTTAAGAGGGAGTTAGATATGGCCCTTGTGGCTACGGGGGTCAGGGGGTATGGAGGGAAGGCTGGGGCGGGGTTCTGAGTTGGATGATCAGCCATGATCATAATAAATGGCGGTGCAGGCTCGAAGGGCTGAATGGCCTACTCCTGCAACTATTTTCTATATTTCTATAAAAACAAAGAGATAATGCTGAAACTTTATAAGACACTAGTCAGGCTGCACTTGGAGTATTGTCAACTGTTTTGGGCCCCATATCTCAGAAAGAATGTGTTGCCATTGGAGAGAGTCCATGGAGGTCAAGAGGATTATTCCGAAAATGAAGGTGTTAACATTTGAGGAGCATTTGGCAGCTTTGGGCTTGTACTCATTGGAATTTGGAAGAATGTTGGGGATCTCATTGAAACCTAAAGAATGTTGAAAGGATTAGATAAGGAGGATAAGTTAGGCCATTTGGCCCATTGAGTCTGCTCCACCATTCCATCATGGCTGATCATTTTTTCCTCTCTGCAGCCTTTTCCCCGTAACCTTTGATGCCGTGTCCAATCAAGAACCTATCAAGCTCTGCCTTAAATACACCCAAAGACCTAGCCTCCACAGCTGCCTGTGGTAATAAATTCCACAAATTCACCATCCTTTGGCGAAAGAAATTTTCCCGCATCTCTGTTTTTAATGGATGCCACTCTATCCTGAGGCTGTGCCCTCTTGTCCTAGATTCTCCCACCATGTGAAAACATCCTTTCCACATCTACTCTGTCTAGGCCTTTCATCATTCGAAAGGTTTTCAATGAGATTACCTCCCCCATCCTACTAAATTACAATGAGTACAAACCCAAAGCTATCAAATATTCCTTGTATGATAACCCTCTCATTCCCGGAATCATCCTTGTTAACCTCCTCTGGACCCACTGTAATATCAGCACATCTTTTCTTAGACGAGGGGTTCAAAACTGTTCACAATACTCAAGGTGAGGCCTCACCAGTGCCTTATAAAGCCTTGGCATCACATCCCTGCTCTTGTATTCTAGACCTCTTGAAATGAATGCTAACATGGCATTTGCCTTCCTCACCACTGACTCTACCTGTAAGTTAACCTTTATGGTGTTCTGCACAAGAACTCCCAAGTCCCTTTACATCTCAGATTTTTTGATTTTCACCCCTTTTAAAAAAATGGTCTGCACATTTATTTCTACTACCAAAGTGCATGATCATGCATTTTCCAACATTGTATTTCATTTGATACTCTCTTGCCCGTTCTCCTAATTTGTCTTAAGTCCTTCTGCAGCCTACCTGCTACCTCAACACTACCTGCCCCTCCACCAGTCTTCGTATCATCTGAAAACTTGGCAATAAAGCCATCTTTTTCATCATCTAAATCACTTATATACAGCATAAAATGAAGCGCTCCCAACACTAACCCCTGTGGAACACCACTAGTTACTGGCAGCCAACCAGAAAGGGATCCTTTTATTCCCATTTGCTGTCTCCTGCTAATCAGCCAATGCTCTAACCATGCCAGTGACTTTCCTGTAATACCATGGGCTCTTAACTTTGTAAGCAGCGTCATGCGTGGCACCTTGTCAACGGCCTTCTGAAAGTCCAAATATACAACATCCACTACATCCCCTTTAATCTCCTCAAAGAATTCCAACAGGTTCGTCAGGCAAGATTTTCCCCTAAGGAAAGTATGATGACTTTGTCCTGTCTTGTCCTGTGTCACCAAGTACTCCATAACCTCACCCTTAACAATTGACTCCAACATCTTCCTAACCACTGAGGTCAGGCTAACTGGTCTATAATTTCCTTTCTGCTACCTTCCCACTAATTTTTGCTTTATTGTATGCCCTCCCTTTGGATGTAGAGAGGATGTTTCCTCTGGTGGGGGTATCCAGAACTAGTGAGCACAACCTCAAAATTGAGGGGCAACCTTTTAGAACAGACGTAAAGAGGATTTTTTTTTTTAGCCAAAGAGAGGTGAATCTATGGAATGCTCTGCCACAACTGTGGCAAAGGCCAAGCCCATGGGTATATTCAAAGCAGAAGTTGATAGATTCCTGATTGGTTGTGGCTTCAAGTGATATGATGAGAGGACAGGTGTATGGTGTTGAATGGGATCTGGGATCAGCCATGATGAAATGGTGGAGTGGAATGGATGGGCTGAATGGCCTAATTCTGCTCCCATGGTCTTATCAGCTAATTCTGATGAAGCGTTTCAGCCTGAAACATCGACTGTTTACTCCTTTCCATAGATGCTGCCTGTCCTGCTGACTTCCTCCAGCATTTTGTGTGTGTTGCATTGGATTTCCAGCACCTTCAGATTTTCTCATGTTTATCAGCTAAATCTGATTTTCAGTTCACACTCAGTGGCTCAAGCAGCATCTGTCGGTGGAAGAGCATAGTTGTTATTTTATGTTGAAATCCTTCATCCATCCTGCTGCATGATTTCAACACAAAACATTGACAATTACTTTCCTCTCACAGATGCTGCTCAACCTGCTGAGTTCCTCCAACAATTTGTTTGATGCTCCAAATTCCAGAATCTGCAGTCTTGTATTTCCATTGTTCTAAATTGTATAACATAGCACCAGATGCTTCTGAAATTTGCTTTTATTAATTGCAATATGGCCACTTTTCAGAAGCAGGCTACAGGCTGTCATATTGTACAAGCTCATCGTCACATCTATCTCAGCTACATCAGGATCATATCAGTAACTGCACTGCTGTTTATTGACGCTTGGTCTGCAGATGCATATTCTTTCATTTTCCATATTATTACAGTGGCAAGCTGTGTGGTACTTTGGACTGCGAAAGGCTTCTGAAAGTTATTGTCTTCTGCTGTTTACCGTACTAACTGATATCCGATATAAGCAAATAGAAACAGATCTCTGATCTACATTGGATGTCAGTCCTTCAGACTTTACAATCACTTAGCAACAGATTAAACCTTCATGTCTCAAAAAAAGACTAACCTTGCACATAATAACCCGACAATCTTTTCAAAAATGGAAAGCTAATAACATGAAAAGCACACCACACAAAAATAGAAAAGTAAGAGATTAGTATTTCAGTAATGAATAAGCTTACGTAAAACAGAGAGGGGAGAGAAAGCTAAGAAGCGGTGGAGAGAGTGAAAGTGAAGAAAGGGGAAGAGGTAATGGATGTAGAGAGAGAGAGAAAATAGAGAAGACAGGTGGTGAAGGAAATGGGGAGAGCAAGGTAGAGCGGTGGGGAGACGGATAGACAAAGAAAATCAGAGAAATGAAAGAGAGGGAGAGTAGCAGGACAGAGAGAGGGAGGATGAAGGGAAGGAATAGGAAGGGGGAGGGTATGTGGGAGAGGGGCTGAGAGATGCAAGTTGGGGAGAAATAGATGAGAAAAAATGAGGGAATAAGGATGGACGACGGAAGGGGATGGGGAGTAGGGGAGGGAGAGACGAGGTGGAGAAGAGAAAGGGAGAAGGGGGAAGGTGGGTAGAAGGAGAGGGAGTGGGGAGAGGAGGGAGGGAGGCAAAGGAGAGAGGTGATGAAGGGGAAGATTGAAGGAGAGGAGAGAAGGGAAAGAGAAGAGGATGGCAAATAAGAGGAGGGAGGGGTAGGAATGGAAGAAATGGAAAAGGGGTGGGGACAGGGAGGAAAGAATGGAAGGAACAGAAATGGGAGAGAGCGAGAAAGAGAAAGAAACTGAAAGAGAAGGAACCCAGTGTCTATGGAAACTTATTTATTGTTCAATAATTCCTCCATAAGTACCTGAGGCAAATAATAACTTTGCCTGGATACCCTACTAACTAGTGTTGGGGTGGAGGAGGCAGATACAATAAACAATATTCTTGTAATGTTGCTCCAAGTAGGTTTCTGATTGCACCTGTGCCTCACTATACTTGTGCATACGACAATAAACTCGACTTTTCTTGAACTATCTGATAAGCTGTGTGGGCTCCAGTGGAAGTTGTAAGTGATCTTACCTGGTGAAGGGAATCAGTTGGAAGAGAAAGAAAGGTTTTCCCTTGTTGTCAACATTCCTGGGAGGAGGGATGTCTATTGCCAAAGGGGATCTGAAAAAAACCCAAGGAAATTCAAGGTCAAAGAAATAAAATACGCTAAAGCAATCAATCACACATAGTGAATTACCTCTGAGGCATAGCTGACGTTGTTGGTTAAGCAAACTTGTAGAATAATAAATTATAGCTCTAAGTGTTCCCATTGGTGTACCTTAATTATTTTCTCTCAAACATGAAGTTCAGATTCTCTGATTCATAACTCCAATATGATGAAGTTATTATTGCAAGTCATTAGAGAAAATACTTTCCTCTCCATGATAATTTTTTGTGAAAGTATAGATAATTAAAATGGGTCAAAATTACTGGTTGAGAATAGTATTATATATTTCATTTGTTATTTGTGTAACTTTGGACCTTAAGTCATTCTTGAATGAATCGAAAGCAAATTGTGAAAAGGTTAAAGAAAATCCTTGTCAATTGATGACATTTTTGTAGAGATTATGTAAGAATCGCTCAGGAAAGATTGAAATGAATCCTGATTTTAGAATAAAATTGTATATGCCACACTGTATCAGTGTCTGCTGTTCCTTTAGATTTATCAGCTGTGTGGAGAGAGGGAACGTGCTGCACAGGATCTCCATATCATACTGCCCTAGCTTGCGTGCTGGATTACGTATTGCAGCTAGGATGCAACATTCACAGTTGACCCCAACCAACAAAGGGCCTTGGATATATAAAGATATGGTAAATGGAGTATAACATGAGAACATATTACATTATGCATCTTGGCTAGAAGAATTTTTTTAAAAAATCATATTATTTAAATGATGGCAGATTGCAGAGCTCAGAAGTCTAGAGGGATTTGAATTTTCCAGAGAAGACTGAGAAAAGATTAGTATGCAGATACAAGCAGTAATTAGGAAAGTTAACTGAATGTTATCATTCATTTGTAGTTGAATTGAACACAGATACACTGCATTAGTGAGAGCATACTTAGAATACTGTTTACAGTATTATGGTCTTCATTTGAGGGAGGATGTTATTGCATTGGAAGCAGTTCAGAGATGGTTTAATAGTTGCCTGGAAAATGAACAGATTGTCTTATAAGGGAACATCGACAAGCTTGCATTCACTGGAGTTCAGAAGAATAAGAGTTGATTTAATTGAAACATAAAAGATTTCATGGGCTCTTGACAGGGTAGGAGTGTAGCAATCCTGCATAATCTTGACAAGATTCTCCAATTATCAAACATTTCTTCTGAACATTTTGCTAATTTGCTTTCCATCCATTTAAGAATGGCTGTAAAATTCAAGGTAACACTCATCATGAATTAAATATTTTTTCCCTGTTTCAAACAATGTTAATTTTTTTTATTATTAAGTGCAATCATGAACAATAGCCAGATCAGAAATGCTGATCAAGTCAACTAGTTCCAAAAGAGAACTCTGATAGGCCAATGAGATGGTTTACTGCTGCTCAGCAATAGAACACAAAAAAAAATCATATGTACAATTAAGAAACATTAAAAAATAGTAGAAATCCTGGAGTCATGATGATCATGAGGAAGTCTGCTAGAGAGAGACATTTATACATATGCTGTCCTCCATAATTGACATCACTTATCCTTATTTTCATGGATTTCTAGAACTCAGATGAAAATATATTCTAGAACTAGGTAGGGTCAGTGTTTAAAAATAAGGGGAGGTTCACTTACAGCAGAGATGGGGCTGAATATTTCTTCTCAGTATCATGGAGGAATTCACAGACTCTTCAGCTCATTTTGTCATTTTTTGGAAACCTCTTTCTCAAGGGGCACTGGAAGCAGAGTCTTATGACTACTTTTTACGCAGAGATGGAAATACTCCAGGTGCAAGGGGGCAAAAGGATTTCATAGGTTGGTGGGACTACCGAGCAGAGTTTGTAAATCTGCTGTGATCTTACTTGTAGCTGGAGCTCATTCAAGGGTTGAGAGACCAACTCTGCTTGTAATTTGCATTTATGCTGGTAAAATATAGACACAAACACATAAAGTCTATATTGACTACATTAAAGTAATGAAGGGACCATAATTTATCCTGTCTGCTCTCAGCATAACTGACCACTTGTCCATAATAACACCCCAGTGAATATGCAAATCTCTTTATATTCATCTTTATCTCCTTCCTACAATGCAAATCCTCAACACACATGATACTCACAATGTGGTCTGGTGTAAAGCGCTGTTTGCTCACAAGATAAAATCAAGGATTCTGTTTTGTTTTGCATATGAATGCATCTATTTATAGTATTATAACCAGTTATTCTCTGCAGCAGCTTTAGTTCCACCTCCTCTCAAATTAAAATATTCTCATTCTAAGGAGATGACCTTTCCCATTCTTAGAATCATAGAATTACGCTGCACAGAAGCAGACCCTTCAGCCCAATGCATCCATGCCAACCAAGATGCCCATCCAAGCTACTTCCTTTTGCCCATGTTTGGCTCATATGCCTCCAAACATTTACTATTTATATACCTGTCCATGTGTCTTTCAACTATCATTATTGCCTTTACTAATTCCTTTGGCAGCTTGTCCATATGCATACCACTCTGTGTGGAAAAAGTTGCCCCTCGGGACCCTTTTAATTTATTCCCTCTTACCTTAAACCAATGCCCTCGGATTTTTGCGTCTCTTTCCTTTATCCTGAATGCATCAGTTCATATTTTTTTCCCATTGAAATGTATCTAACATGCACCGATCCATTCTGTGATCGTAACCATCTGTTCTTGGAGCCAAGATGCTCAGCTTCATTTCCCACATACCCCATTCCATGTTTCATTTGCACACTTGGATGCTGTGTCTTCAACTTCAACGCCCAGATCTTCATGCCTGTAAAAAACATGACATGGCATTAGGGTGGTGATGTTACTGGATTCCCAGTTCAAAAGCCTGGAAAATGACTGCTATATACTGGAAATCTTTTCTGTTCCTTCTTAGCCCTGAGGGTCTCAACGCAAAACATCCGCTTATACCTTATGCTCCATGACTTGCTGAATTCTTAGAACATTCTGCTTTTCTTGTTTAAGGTTCCTGTATCTATAGACCCCTTTGTCTTCTTGCCGTAGTTCCTGTCTCCTGTTTTGAAGCAGATCGTTTTCTGAGTACATAGACTCTAATATATCATTGACTGTTTGCTGTATTCTATGGCTGGTCCACTTTCAGCTTCAGCTCATTGCCTGATACAGTATTATCAATAAATAATCTGTTGCATTAGTTAAATATCAGTTTTGAGAAAACTAGTAGGTAAAATGGGGATCATAAAGTTCTAAGTTCCTGTAAAAGCAATGCAGTTCACTCATTTTTACAAGGGAAGGAAATCTGTCACTGTTTATTGGGCTATATGTGACTCTAACTCTGACAAAGGCACCTAATTCAAGTACAGAATTGGACAATGAGCAATCTCCTTTGCCAGATATGCACTCACACCAACCAGTGAAGGAATTGAAAGAAGAAAATATGGCCTCACGATACTTCTGTGTGAAACAACGTACATTGCATTCACGCAGTTCAAAATACTTTTATAGTGCCATAATTTGAGTTCCACTCCTTAGCCACCTCCTTTATGTATGCCCTTATTTCTTTAGAACGTAGAAGATATACCACAGGAACGGGCTCTTTGGCCACAATGTCGATGCTGAACGTGATATCAAATTAAATTATATCTCCTCTGTCTGCATGTGTTCAAAATCTCTCCATTTCCTACATATTTACATTTTTATCTAAAGGCCTCTTAAACAATACCACAGCTGCTTCCAATGTTAGGTTCTCTTTCCTGCCCCATGTGTACTTAATTACTGGCTTAAGTGCAAGGCATTGATTTTGGGATTTAATCAGATCTGTTTTTAGCAGATAAAGGGTTTTCGATACTTCTTGTACAGCCTACAACTCTTCAATAGGCACTTAGAGTTAATAGAGTTTTGAACTTGAGTAACCCCTGATAACTTGTTCTAATTTAGGGAGAAGATTGGTGTAACCAGAAGTGACTGTAATTAATGAAGTGGAATCACTAGGCTGCAATTTATGTTTAAAAACTTGGGATTTATTGTGGTTCTTCAGCACCTTATATAGATATGTTTTCCCCATCAGATTTTATGAAGAAGTGCCCTTCATATGTTGACATTTATTATCTGAGTAATGAAAAGCAGAGTGCACATAAATGACCATAATATGGTCAACTCAAACTATGCTGATTGGGTGGTGTTCCTTCGCAGAGAGTTGGGTTATCCATGTATGAGTGCAATATTTTTTTTGGAGATCTGCTATCAAATTATCTGCCTTTCTGTGGTGGTAGCGAAGCCAAGTATAATTCAGTGCCATTAATTGGGATTGATGATACTATGTAAGTAGTGGAAATTAATTTTATTGGTTAGGCAGAGGACACAAGTATAGATAATCATGCAAAAAAAAATTGAAGTGAGGATAGAGAAAGATACTTTACAAACAGTGCAAGGGTAATTGGCTTCAAAATACCTGTCAAGAGGGTGGTGAGGAAGTGAAATATCTCTGCTATAAACTGGAAGTGAAGCAGCCCAGAGTTCTGAAAAGCAGAGAATTTAAAAAAGGTGTTAGTTACCCAGTGATTGAGGAAATAGGTGAGCAGAAGAATTGGGCTAATCTAGGCATTTCTGTGGGGAGAAATGGGTTTGCATGGCTAGCTAATTGTGGCAGAAAATCAGGTTAACTTTTCATAGATTCATGGGTGTTGGGGGGTGGAATAGTGACATAGAGACATAAAATCAGTGGCCACTTTATTAGACACCTCCAGTATCTAATAAACTGGCCACTGAGTGTATGTTTGTGGTCTTCTGTTGCTGTGGCCCATCCACTTCAAGGTTCAATGTGTTCAGCATTCAGAGGTGCTCTTCTGCACACCACTGTTATTTGAGTTACTGTCAGCTTGAACCAGTCTGGCCATTCTCCTCTGACCCCTCTCATTAACAAGACATTTTCCCCACAGAACTGCCACTCACTGGATGTTTTTTTTTTTGTTTTTTATTCCCACACCATTCTCCGCAAACTGTAGAGACTGTTGTGTGTGCAAATCCCAGAAGATCAGCAATTTCTGAGGTACTCAAACCACTCCATCTGTCAACAACAATCATTCTGCAGTCAAAGTCACTTCTTTCCCATGCTGGTGTTTGGTCCGAACAACAATTGAACCTCTTGACCATGTATGCATGCATGCTTTTATGTATTTGGCTGCTGTCAGATGATAGCTGATTACATATTTGCATTAATGAGCGGATGTACCTAATGAAGTGCCCATTGAGTGCAGACTTCCCTGCCGACTAAAAATCACATTTCAAAAAAGATGAGGTTATAGTTCACACGTGTAAGACCATAAGACATACGAGCAGAATTAAGTCATTCAGCCCATCGAGTCTTCGCTGCCATTCCATCATGGCTGATTTATTTTCCCTCTCAACCCCATAAACTGTGATTAATGATGAACCTATCAACCCCCACCTTAAATATACTCAAAGGCTTGGCCTGCACAGCTGTCTCTAACAATGATTTCCACAGATTCACCACCCTCTGGCTAAAGTAATTTTTCCTCTTCTCAGTTTCAAATGGATGTCCCTCTACTCTGAGGCTGTGCCCTCTGGTCCTAGACTCCCCAACAATAGGAAGCATCTTCTCAACATCTATTCTATCAAGTCCTTTCAGTATTTGATAGGTTTCAATGAGATCCCCCTTCATTCCTTTTGTTACATGCCTCAAGGAGATCTGTGATTTTTTTTTGTGAGAATGATGTAATAGTCTTTTGGAGGTCACCTGATGTAATTTTCCCGCCGGTGTGAGGTCACATGATGACATGTGCACCACGGGTATATAAGGGTAGACCCCAGATGACGCAGTTAGTTTTTAGTTTGTAGATATCCAGGTAGAACGTGCTGTGTCTCTGTTTGTGTTGCGTGTTTGTTTTTGTGATGCATTTCATTTTTAAAATGGAGTGTTGCGTTCTATTGCAAGATACAATATTATTGGACTGGAAATTTTTGGCTAGATGTGTTGATTTACCCTATTCCAGCAGTAGAAAGGAGAGTGAAGATTTTAACGAAGCACAGGACCCGAAGAATTGAGAGGAGTTGGCATTATTCGGCAGTTTAATAAAGGATCGACCTTATTGAGTCTTCATTGAAGGAGTAGCGACCTGCATTGAAGATAACTCTTGCCAAAAGAGCAAAGAGTTCATGCAAAGGTTTGCTCTCTCTAGAATTAAAGTCAGTCATTTTAAACTGTTTATTTACTGCATCATGAATCCTTTGGACAGAACCGGCAGGAAAGTCGCGTCTATGAAGAAATCCTTCTCCAGAGAAATATCTCCCAATTGAACGTATAAATCTGTCACACTTTTGAATTTACCATTTTAAGAACTACATCCGACTTTATCGCTTTAAGAACTGATTTGCATTTAACGCTTTAAGAACCAGTGCCGAGTGACGATTTGTTGAACGGCTGCTTAACGATTAACTTCCAGTTAAAGTTTTCGTTTGTTTTTTTTATCGTTTCTTCGTATTTGGTTGTTTTTATATAACCTGTCTCAATTGATATTCATTCTTGCCGGTTACGTAACATAATCTGCGGGGGCTCGTCCGGGCTGTGTTCCGATTTTGTAATTGCCATTTTGATTTGGAAAATGGAAATATCCAATTTTTTTTAGTTTGATTGGTGTGTGAGTGGTATTCGGCAACAATGGATATTGACGGGTTTATGGACATGCCTAACTCAGGGTCTTTAGTGAATGTGAGAAAACCTGAGGTATCGGAGATTGCTGGGAAGTTGGATATTAAAGGAATTATGAGGAATTCCACCAAGGCATTCATACAAAGAAAAATCACTGAACATTATTTTACTTTGAAATTGTTTGATGAGGAGGTGTTGGATAAGTTTCCAATAAGTAATCTGGAAATGCAGTTACATCTTGAACAAATAAAGTTAAAGCAATTAGAAGCTGATTCGGAAAAGAGTTGCTTAGAAGCTGTAAATAAACAGAAGGAATTCGAGGCTAGGGAGGCTATTAAAATAAGGGAATTTGAAGAAAGAGAGGCTAATAAAAAGGGGAATTTGAAGAAAGAGAAGCTGAAAACCAGAGGAAATTTGAGCTAGAGATGCAGAAATTAAAGTCCAGGAATCAGTCTTCTGGTTCTACGAAGCAGTTTATTGCTAGTCGTGAGGATATTTTGGCTCCTCCATTTAATGAAGCTGAGGTGGACAAATATTTCCAGCATTTTGAAATCGTTGCTCTGAGTTTAAAGTGGCCGAAAGACCAATGGCCAGTGATGTTACAAAGTGTAATTAAAGGCAAGACACACAAGTTTATACAGCTTTAAATGCTGATCAAGCACTGAATTATGATATTGTTAAGAAACATATATTAGAGGCATATGAGATGGTTCCGGAAGCGTATAGAGAAAGATTCAGAAGTTTGAAGAAATTGGCAGAAAAAACATGTGGAATTTGCCTATGAGAAATCTGTGTGTTTTGAGAGATGGGTTTCCTCTAAAAATGTGAATAGGGAGTATAATAAATTAAAAGAGTGATTTGGCAGGAGGAATTTAAAAGAAGCATTCCTGTTGAAGTGAGAACATACTTAAATGAACGGGACACTGCTACATTGCAGGAGATTGCTAAATTAGCTGATGAGTATGTTTTAATTCACAAAAATAAATTTTCTCCAGGTAAAATTTTTAAAAGGAAAAATAGCACAGAGAGTCAAGGTAAACCAGAAATTAAATCTGAAGTTAGTGAGAAAAGTAAGGATGAAGGGAGACTTGTGAAGGAAAGACATTTTGGTACTATTTGTAATTGTTGTAAGAAACCTGGACATGTAGTAGCTAATTGCTTCTGATTGAAAAGGAAAGAGAAAGAAATAGTCCCAGATGGTTGTGTGCAGCATGAAGATGTGTCAAAGTCTGACCAAGTTAAGAAGGGATATGAAACTTTTATAACAGAAAGATCTGTATCCTTGAAAGAAGGATCCAATTCAGTACCAATAAGGATACTTAGAGATACTGGAGCTTCTCAATCACTAACATTAGACAGTGTGCTAACGTTTAGTGATGAGTCTGACATTAGTGAGGTAAACTATATAAGAGGAGTTGGGAGTGCCCTTATGCCAGTACATTTACATAGAGTAAATTTAAGGTCAGGAGAAATTACAGAGGTTGTTAAAGTAGGACTACAATCCAGTTTACCTGTGAATGATGTTTCTCTTTTGTTCGGGAATGATTTAGCAGGCGGACAAGTTTTTCCTGAAGTGCATTTGACAATAAATTCAAATTCTGAGGAATCACAGAGGGATTCTAACACAGATTCTTCCTGTGTTGTAACAAGAGCTATGGCTAAAAAGACTGATGTAAAGGATGAAGTTGTTACCCATGAAAGTACAAATCAAGATTCGAATTTTGAGGATGTATCAGAAACTTTCTTACCTACATTATTTGATCAGGATTTTGTTGGTAAGTCTGATCAGGAAGATTTGTCTTTATCTCGAAAAGAGATGATTGCAGAGCAGGATAGAGATCCTGAGACAGTTAAATTAAAAGAACAAGCTCTTCCAGATAGTGAAATTGAAAAAGTGCCAGTAGGATATTATTTTGAAAAGGGAGTATTAATGAAAAAGTGGAGATCACCTACAATTTCTGCTAGTGAGGAATGGGAAGTTAATCATCAGGGAGTAGTTCCTAAAATTTACCGAAATGCGATTTTAACTATGGCTCATAGTATTCCTTTGGGTGGTCATTTAGGTGTAAAGAAAACTATGAACTAAGTTTCTAAACATTTTTATTGGCCTAGTTTAAGACAAGATGTGGTGGCATTTTGTAGAACGTGTCATACGTGTCAAATTGTGGGTAAACTTATTCAGGTTACTCCAGTGGCCCCACTGCAACCAATTCCAGTATTCAGTGAGCCGTTCTCAAAAATCATTGTAGACTGTGTAGGTCCTTTGCCAAAAACTAAAACTGGACATCAATATTTATTAACTATCATGTGCACAGCATCTAGGTTTCCAGGGGCAGTACCTCTTAGAAATATAACAGCCAAAACTGTGACAAAGGCTCTTACAAAATTCTTTACTTATTTTGGGTTGCCTAAAGAAATACAATCGGATCAAGGTAGTAATTTTACGTCTGGGTTGTTTCAGCAGATAGTTTATAAACTAGGAGCAAAACAGATTATTTCCTCAACCTATCATCCAGAATCACAAGGAGCCTTGGAGAGATTTCATTCTACACTAAAAACTATGAGTAGGACATATTGTGTGGAAAATGAAAAGGACTGGGATGAAGGTATACATTTACTACTTTTTGCAGTAAGGGAGGCAGTACAGGAATCATTAGGTTTTAATCCTTTTGAATGTGTTTGGGCATAGAGTTTGAGGACCTTTGGCCTTGTTGAAGGAAGAGTGGATTAATAAAGAAGTACACACTAATTTGCTAGATTATGTTTTGAAATTTAAAGAAAGATTGTATAAAGCTTGTAGTTTGGCCAAGGAAAATTTAAAATTAGCTCAAGAGAAGATGAAGACGTGGTATGACAAGGAAGCTAGGATGAGGTCATTTAAGCCTGGAAATAAGGTGTTGGTTCTTTTCCCAGTGCAAACAAACCCATTACAAGCCAAATTTCATGGTTCTTATGAGATTACGTCTAAGGTAAATGATGTAGGCTATGTGGTAAAAACCCCAGATCGGAAAAAGACAACACAGCTGTGTCATATAAATATGACAAAACCGTATTATGAGAGAAAAGCTGCTACTATGACTGTTGTGATCAATAATAAGTCTGATCTTGATAAAAACTTAGTGGAGGATTCATTTGAAACTCATTTTAAACACAACATTATTTCAGCCAGGTTACCAAATTCAAAAATTCTAGAAAATATTGATGAAAAATTAGCTCATTTACAGCCAGAGCGGAGAGAGCAGATGAATCAGTTAATTTTTAAATATAGAGATTTATTTCCAGACGTCCCTAGAAGAACACCGTAGCTATGCATGATGTAGATGTTGGAGATGCAAAATCCTTAAAACAACATCCGTATCGAATGAACAGGGAAAAATGTGAACTTGCTGAACAAGAAATTAAGTATATGTTAGAGAATGATATTATTAGACATTCTAATTCGAATTGGAGTTCACTGTGTGTTATGGTGCCTAAGCCAGACAATAGTACTAGGTTTTGTACGGATTACAGAAAGGTGAATACTGTGACAAAAACTGATGCATATCCAATCCTTAGGGTAGATGATTGTGTGGATAAAGTTGGACAGGTGAAATTCCTTACAAAAATTGATTTGTTAAAAGGTTATTGGTGTGTTCCATTAACGGATAGAGGTAGAGAGATTTCAGCATTTGTAATCCCATCTGGGTTATATGAATATAATGTTCTTCCATTTGGGATGAAGAATGCACCAGGTACTTTTCAGAGGATGATTAATAGTGTGATTCAGAGATTAGAAGATACAGATGCCTATATTGATGACTTAGTTACAGGAAATAATATGTGGAAAGCACATATTACTGTGGTGGAGAAACTATTTCAGAGACTTTCAAAAGCTAACTTAACTATTAATTTAGCTAAAAGTGAATTTGGTCATGCCACAGTGACTTACCTTGGTTATGTTGTGGGTCAGGGGAAATTAGCACCTGTTCAAGCGAAAGCTCTGACAATTTTAGAAGTACCCATTCCAAATGGTAGAAAAACTCTCAGAAGGTTCTTGGGTATGGTAGGATATTACAGAAAATTTTGTAAGGATTTTGTAAACATTGCTCTTCCATTAACTAATCTCTTGAAGATAAATGAAAAGTTTGTTTGGACAGAGTCTTGTCAAGAGGCATATGATAAATTGAAAACTATAACATGTAGTCAACATGTACTTAAATCTCCCGACTTTGAAAAACCATTTTCGTTAGCTGTAGATGCCAGTGATGAAGCTGCAGGAGCAGTGTTACTTCAAAGAGATGATGGTGATGAAGTTGATCGTCCAGTAGCTTATTTTTCTAAGAAATTTAATGCCCATCAAAGAAATTATTCAACAATAGAAAAAGAATTGATATCTCTTGTTTTGGCTTTACAACATTTTGAAGTGTATGTTGGTACTACTCATAAACCACTCACAGTTTATATCGATCATAATCCATCAGTGTTTTTGAGTAAGATGAAAAACAAAAATAGAAGATTATTAAATTAGAGTCTAATGTTACAGGAGTACAATATTTTAATCACTCATATTAAGGGTAAAGATAATGTGATTGCTGATTGTCTGTCTAGATGTTAAATGTACAATGAAAATTTGTTTTTTTATGGAGTGATATTTTAACATTTGTATCACTCCTACTGTACATTTGTTTGTAAAGGGCTGAAGGATAAGACTGTATATATTCTGTATTTTGTAAATTTTATACCTTTGTTTTTTTTTGTATAAATTGTTAATTGTTAAAATTTTGTTCTTTAAGAGACCAAAACATTTTTTTTTTGGAGGGAAGTGTTACATGCCTCAAGGAGATCTGTTATTTTTTTTTGTGAGAATGATGTAATGGTCTTTTGGAGGTCACCTGATGTAATTTTCCCGCTGATGTAAGGTCTCGTGATGACATATGCACCACGGGTATATAAGGGTAGACCCCAGATGACGCAGTTAGTTTTTAGTTGGTAGATTTCCAGGTAGAACGTGCTGTGTCTCCGTTTCTGTTGCGTGTTTGTTTTTGTGACACAGTTTCATTTTTAAAATGGAGTGTTGCGTTCTATTGGAAGATACAATATTATTGGACTGGAAATTTTTGTCTAGATGTGTTGATTTACCCTATTCCAGCAGTAGAAGGGAGAGTGAAGATTTTATCGAAGTACAGGACCTGAAGGATTGAGAGGAGTCGGCATCGTTTGGCAGTTTAATAAAGGATCGACCTTATTGAGTCTTCGTTGAAGGAGTAGTGACCTGCATTAAAGATAACTCTTGCCAAAAGAGCAAAGAGTTCATGCAAAGGTTTGCTCTCTCTAGAATTAAGGTCAGTAGTTTTAAACTGTTTATTTACTGCATCGTGAATCCTTTGGACAGAACCGGCAGGAAAGTCGCACCTATGAAGAAATCCTTCTCCAGAGAAGTCTCTCCCAATTGAACGTATAAATCTGTTGGACTTTTGAATTTACCATTTTAAGAACAATATCTGACTTTATCGCTTTAAGAACTGTTTTGCACTTAACGCTTTACGAACCAGTGCCCAGTGACGATTTGTTGAACGGCTGCATAACGGTTAACTTCCAGCTAAAGTTTTCGTTTGTTTTTTATCATTTATTCGTGTTTAATAAATGTTTGATTGTTTTTATATAACCTGTCTCGATTGATATTCATTGTTGCCAGTTACGTAACACTTCTAAACTCCAACGAGTACAGGCCTACAGCCATCAAATGCTCCTCATTTGTTAACCATTTTATTCCTGGGATCATTCTTGTGAACCTCCTCTGGACCCCCTCCATTGCCAGCACATCTTTTCTTAGATAAGGGGCTTAAAATTGCTCACAATACTCCAAGTGTGATCTGACTAATGCCTCATAAAGCCTCAGCATTACCTCTTTGCCATTGTATTCTAGTACTCTTGAAATGAATGCAAACAGTGCATTCGCCTTCCTCACCACTGACTGAACCCTCAAGTTAACCTTTAAGAAATTCTACATGAAATCTCCCAAGTCCTTTTGCACCTCAGATTTTTGAATTTTCTCACCAGTTGGAAAATAGTCTAGACTTTTATTCCTTTTACTAGAGTGCATGGCCATGCCTCCCCCGTACTATACTGCCATTTCTTTGCCCATTCTCCCAATCTGTCCAAGTCCTTCTGCAGGCACCCTGCTTCCTCAACATTACCTGCCCCTCAACCTATCTTTGTATCATCCACAAACTTGGCCTTAAAGCCATCAATTTCTTCATCCAAGTCATTGACACGTTGTATAAAGGGAAAAAAAGCACTCCTAACACCGGCCCTTGCAGAACACCACTCGTTATTGGCAGCCAACCAGAAACTGCCCTCTTTATTCCCATTCTTCGCTTCCTGCCAGTCATCCAATTTCTATCCATGCCAGTATCTTTCCTGTAATACCATGGACTCTTATCTTGTTAAGCAACCTCATACACAGAACCTTGTCAAAGGCCTTCTGAAGATCAATCTACACCACCACTGACAACATCCGCTGATTCTACTTTGTCTATCCTGCCCGTTATTTCCTCATTGAATTCCAACAGATTTGTTGGAAAAGATTTTCCCTAAAGGAAACCATGCTGACTTCGGCCTATCTTGTCATCTGCTTCCAAGTACCCTGAATCCACATACTTAATAATAGACTTCAACATCTTTCCAACCACTGAAGTCAGGCTAACTAGCCTATAATTTCCTCTCTTCTGCCTCCCTCCCTTCCAAAAGAGTGGAGTGATATTTGCAGTTGTTTGTTCGGAAATATTAATGACAAAGATCCTGAGTATCTGGTTACTCCAGTGTGAAAGCACTTTCCTCATCTTTGTTTGGGGTGATGTTGAGGAATTGATAGGAGACCTATGAATCCTTGCAACATCTGGTGACTTTGTGATCTCGTCTCAGAAGCTGACATCTGAATATCTCACAAGACGTAAGGACCCATTGGTGTACCTGGAAAACTTGTGTCAACCAATTGGTGGGAGTGTTCAAAGACATTTTCAGATTTTCAATATGGCAATTGGAGGTTCTTCCCTGGCTTCCCTGCTTCAAAAGGGTGTCAATCAAACCAGTGCCCAAGACCAAAGAGAGTTGCCTCAATGACTATTGCCCAGTTGCACTCACATCAACTGTGATTAAGCACTTTGAGAGATTGTTCATGGCCAGAGTCAACACCTGTCAGGCAAGGACCTGGACCTGTTCCAACTTGCCTATCTACGATAGGCAAATGGATGCAACCTCACTGGCTCTTCAATCTGCAATCTTTCTGGCTCTTCTGACTGGCAGGAGGCAAAGAGTCTGAATATAGGGGGCTTTTTCATGTGGTTGCTGCTGACTAGTGGTGTTCTGCAGGAGCTGGTGTTTAGACTGATTCTTTTCATGTATATGTCAATCATTTAGATGGCCTTGTTGCCAAGTTTGTGGATGATAAAAGATAAGCGGAGGTGTGTTGAGGAAGCAAGGAGTCTGCAGAAGGACTTGGACAGATTGGGAGAACGGCAGAGAAGTGACAAGTAGAAGAATAGTGAAGGGAAGTGTATGGTTATGTACTTTGGTAGAAGGAATAAAGACGTTAACTATTTTCTCAACCCAGAGAAAATTCAAAAATCAGAGGTGCAAAGATACTTGAGAGTCTTCATGCCGGATTCCCTAAAGGATAACTTGCAGGATGAGCCAGTGGTAAGATAGGCAAATGCAATTTGAGCATCCATTTTGAGCGGATTAGAATGTAAAAGCGAGAGTGTAATGCTGAGGCTTTATAAGGCACTGGGCAGACCACACAGAATATTACGAACAGTTTTGGGCCCCTTTTCAAAGATGAGATGTGCTGGCATTGAAGTGGGTCTAAAGGAGGTTCACAGGAATGTTTCTGTTTCATGGCTGTGGGCCTGTACTTACTGGCGTTTAGAAGAATGAGGGGGATCTCATTGAAGCCAATTAAATATTGAAAGGCCTAAATAGAGTGGATGCAGAGAGGATGTTTCCAATATTGGGGGAGTCTAGGATGAGAGGGCACAGCCCCAGATTAGCGGGACCTCCATTTAGAACAGAGATGAGGAGAAGTCCTTTACTCAGAGGGTGGGGTATCTGTGGAATTCATTGCCATAGATGGCTGTGGAGGCCAATTCATTGAGTATATTTAAAGTGAAGGTTTATAGGTTCTTGGTAGACAGGACTTCAAAGTTTACATGGAGAAGGCAGGAAAATGGGGCTGAGAACGATAATGAATCAGTCATGATGGAATAGTGGAGCAAACTCGATGGACCAAATAGCTTAATACTGCTCCCATGTTTTATGGCCCACTCAGCCTCCGACCATCTGGACAACAGCAATACCACATTAGGTTGTGATTTATCGATTACAACTCAGCATTGAACACCATCATATCTTCGGTACTCAACAAGGATCAAAACCTGGGCCTCTGTACCTCGCACTGCAACTGGAAACTTGACCACAGTTAGTGCAGATTGGAAATAATATCTCCTACTTACTGACAATCAGAACTGGTGCACCACAAGGATGTGTGCTTAGCCCACTGCTCTACTCTGTCTATACGCATGACTGTGTGGCTAGGCATAGCTCTAATGCCATCTATAGTTTTTCTGATGATAGATCTGTTGTTGGCAGAATCTCAGATGGTGACAAGAAGGTGTACAGGAGTGAGATGCATCAGTTGGTTGAGTGGTGCTGCAACAACAATCTTGCATTCAACATCAGTAAGACCAAAGAATTGATTGTGGACTTCAGGAAGAGGAAATCAAATGAACATACAGTACTCATCAGTGAGGGATCAGCAGTGGAAAGAGTAAATGTTTTCCTGGGTGTCAATGTCTCTGAAGATCTGTCTTGGGGCCCACATACTGATGCAATTACAAAGAAGGCATGTCAGCGGTTGTATACATTAGGAGTTTGAAGAGATTTGTTATGTCACCAATGACTCTAGCAAATTTCTACAGATGTACCATGGAAAGCATTATAACTGGTTCTAGCTCCTTAGTTATCTGAGGCTGGATCTCTCTCCCAGTCATCTCCACCCTGCAACCACATTTCTGTAGTAGCTACAAAAATAATATTCCTTTGTACTAATTTGTGCCACAGGTCCTCTGACCTTGTTGCAAATGTTATAGGCATTCAGATAAAGTGCCCTTACACTCAATGTCCTTTTAGAATCTAGTTACCTTTGTATCCTTTGCATTTGATTTCTTTACTTTTGACTTTTTTCTTTACTAGCTTTCTATACTGTAAAGGGGCTGGATGGGAAATAGTTTGTCAAATGTGTTCAGGAAAGTTTCCTTAATCAGTACATAGAAATCCCAACTTCCCAAAGTCCCAAGATTGAGTAGAATACTAGATCTCCTACTAGGGAATGAGACAGGGCAGGTCATAGAGATTTGTGTAGGGGAACACTTTGCATTTAGTGATCATAATGTTACTCGTTTCAAAGTAATTATGGAAAGGGATGAGACTGACTGAGATTCTAAATTGGAGAAAGGTTAATTTTGATGGTATCAGAATGATCTGGCAAGTATGGATTGGGTTGGGTTCTTTTCTGGGAGAGGTATACTTGGTAAATGGGGGACCTCCAAATATGAAATTTTAAGAGTTTATATGGTCCTGTCCAAATAAAAGGCAAGGATAACAGGTTTATATTGATATTGAGGTCCTGGCAGGAACAAATTAGGTTCTTGAGTATAAGAAAGGTAAGAAGGAAATCTGGAGGGCTAAAAGAAGGCAAGAGGATCCTCTAGTAGACAAAGTGATGGAGAATCTCAAGGGCTTCTACAGATATATTAAGAGCGAAAGGATAGCAAGGTGAAAAATTTGTCCTCTGAAAGATCAGTGGTAATCCATGTGTGGGGTCAAAAAAGATGTGGGGGGATTTTAAGTGGATTTTTTGCATCTGCATTTAATCTGGAGACTGACACAGAATCTATAGATGGCAGGTAAAGTGACAGTGAGGTCATGGACCCCATAAAGATTACAGAAGAGGAGGTGCTTGCCCTCTTGAGGCAACTAAAGGTGGATAAATCCCCAGAGCCTGACAATGTGTTCCCTTAGACCCTGTGGGTGGCAAGTGCAGAAATTGCAGGGGCCGTAGCAGAGATATTTAAAACATTCTAAGCCATGGATGAGATGCTGGAGGACTGGATGATAGCTTCTGTTGTTCTGTTGTTTAAGAAAGGCTGTAAGAATAAGACTGGAAATTATAGGCAGGTAAGCCTGACATCAGTCATGGAAAAGTTATTGGAAAATATTCTAAGGGACTGGACATATAAGTATTTGGTTAGATGGATTAATCAACATGGCTTTGAGTGCATCTAACCAATTTTACAGAGTTTTTTGCGGAAGTTAGCAGGAAAGTTGATGAAGGCAGGGCAGTGGATTTTGTCTATATGAAATTTAGCAAGGCCTTTGACAAGGTCCTATATAGGAGGTTGGTCAAGAAGGTTCAGACAATTAGCATTCAAAATAACATAGTAAATTGGATTACAGATTGATTCGTGGAAAAAGCCAAAGCGTGGTTGTAGATAGTTGCCTCTCTGACTGGTGGCCTGTGATTAGTGGTGTGCTGCAGATATCGGTGTAGGTTCATTGTTTGTCATCTGTATCAACAATCTGGATGATAATATGGTAAACTGAATCAGCAAATTTGCGGATGGTACCAAAACTGAAGGTATAGTGGACAGCAAGGAAGACCATCAGAGCTTGCAGCAAGATCTGGACCAGCTGGGAAAATGGGCTGAAAATGGTAGATGGAATTTAATGCAGACAAGTGTGAGGTGTGGCACCTTTGGAGGACCAACCAGGATTGGTCTTACATGGTGATAGTTAGGGCATTGAGGACTATGGTAGGACAGAGGGATCTGGGAATACAGATCCACGATTCCATGAAAGTGGTGTCATGGGTCATATAGAAAGCTTTTGGCACCTTGGCCTTCATAAATCAATGTATTGAGTACAGGAGATGAGATGTTATGTTGAAATTGTAGAAGATGTTGCTGAGGCCTAATTTGGAGTATTGTGTGCAATTTTGGTCACCTACCTTCTGGAAAGATGTTACTAAGATTGAAAGAGTGCAAAGAAAAGTTGCAACGATGTTGCCAGGACCTGGAGACTTGAGTTACAGCAAAGGGTTTGAATAGGTTAGAACTTCTATAGAACTTTGAATAGGTTAGGGAAATGTTTAATTGGAGTAAGGGGAAATATGAGGCTATCAGGCAGGAACTTGGAAGCATAAATTGGAAACAGATGTTCTCAGGGAAACGTACGGAAGAAATGTGGCAAATGTTCAGGGGATATTTGCATGGGGTTCTGCATAGGTACGTTCCACTGAGACAGGGAAAGGATGGTAGGGTACAGGAACTGAGGTGTACAAAGGCTGCTGTAAATCTAGTCAAGAGGAAAAGAAGAGCTTACAAAAGGTTCAAAAAACTAGGTAATGATAGCGATCTAGATGATTATAAGGTTAGCAGGAAGGAGCTTAAGAATGAAATTAGGAGACCCAGTAGGGGCCATGAGAAGGCCTTGGTGGACAGGATTAAGGAAAACTCCAAAGTATTCTACAAGTATGTGAAGAGCAAGAGGATAAGGTGTGAGACAATAGGACCAATCAAGTGTGACAGTGGAAAAGTGTGTATGGAACCGGAGGAGATAGCAGAGGTATTTAATGAATACTTTGCTTCAGTATTCACTATACAGAAAAGGAGCTTGGCGATTGTAGGGATGACTTGCAGCAGAGTGAAAAGCTTGAGCATGTAGATATTAAGGAAGAGGATATGCTGGAGCTTTTAGAAAGCATCAAGTTGGATAAGTCACCGGGACCGGATGGGATGTACCCCAGGCTACTGTGGGAGGTGAGGGAGGAGATTGCTGAGCCTCTGGCAATGATCTTTGCATCATCAATGAGGACAGGAGAGGTTCTGGAGGATTGGAGGGTTGTGGATGTTGTTCCCTTATTCAAGAGATAGCCCAGGTAATTATAGACCAATGCGTTTTACTTCAGTAGTTGGTAAGACGATGGAGAAGATCCTAAGAGGCAGGATTTATGAACATTTGAAGAGACATAATATGATTAGGAATAGTCAGCATGACTTTGTGAAAGGCAGGTCATGCCTTACAAGCCTGATTGAATTTTATGAGGATGTGTCTAAACACATTGATGAAGGTAGAGCAGTCACATGTAGTGTACATGGATTTCAGCAAGGCATCTGATAAGGTACCCCATGCAAGGCTTATTGAGAAAGGAGGCATGGGATCCAACGCGACATTGCTTTATGGATCTAGAATTGGCTTGCCCACAGAAGGCAAAGAGTGGTTGTAGATGGGACATATTCTGCATGGGGGTCAGTGACCAGTGGTGTGCCTCAGGGAACTGTTCTGGGACCACTACTCTTCATGATTTTTATAAATGCCCTGGATGAGGAAGTGGAGGGATGGGTTAGTAAATTTGCTGATGACACAAAGGTTGGGGGTGTTGTGAATAGTGTGGAGGGCTGTCAGAGGTTACAGCGGGACATTGATAGGATGCAAAACTGGGCTGAAAAGTGGCAGATGGAGTTCAACCCAGATAAGTGTGAGGTGGTTCATTTTAATAGGTCAAATATGATGGCAGAATATAGCATTAATGGTAAGACTCTTGGCAGTGTGGAGGATCAGAGGGATCTTGAGGTCCGAGTCCATAGGGCACTCAAAGCTGCTACGCAGGTTGACTCTGTGGTTAAGAAGACATACGGTGCATTGGCCTTCATCAACTGTAGGATTGAGTTTAAGAGCCAAGAGGTAACGTCGCAGCTATATAGGATCCTGGTCAGACCCCACTTGGAGTACAGCGCTCAATTCTGGTCGCCTCACTACAGGAAAGACGTGGAAACCATAGAAAGGGTGCAGAGGAGATTTACAAGGATGTTGCTTGGATTGGGGAGCATGCCTTACGAGAATAGGTTGAGTGAATTCGACCTTTTCTCCTTGGAGCGATGGAGGATCAGAAGTGACCTGATATAGGTGTACTAGATAATGAGAGGCATTGATTGTGTGGATAGTCAGAGGCTTTTTCCCGGGACTGAAATGGCTAGCATGAGAGGGCATAGTTTTAAGGTGCTTGGAAGTAGGTACATAGGAGATGTCAGGGGTAAATTTTTTTATGCAGAGAGTAGTGAGTGAGTGGAATAGGCTGCCAGCAGCGGTGGTGGAGGTGGATACAATAGGGTCTTTTAAGAGACTCTTGGATGGGTACATGGAGCTTGGAAAAATAGAGGGCTATAGGTAAGAATAGGTAGTTCTCAGGTAAGGACATGTTTGGAACAGCTTTGTGCCTGCCTGGCATCACCTGTGTTCCCCTTGATCCTCCTACTGGCCCTCAAAATCCGTTTTCTCCTGCCCTCACATCTCTCCTCAGCATACATTTTAATCCCCTTCTTACTTCTCTTGGTTCCAAACCCTCACCCTTCTGCTTCCAGTGATAATCTTGGAGTCCAAACTGCAATGTCCCCTGGGCCTCTGATTCTCTTCTAAATTCAGAATAACCCCCCCATCCCCCTACTTTTGAATCTCCTCCCCTTAATTATATTTACCATGGCTCTAAGATCTTAGAGGCACTCATGCCATGTAGTAACACTACCACTATCTCAAATGGGACGAGTTAATTCAGCGGCCAGAAAAGGGGAGAAGTTGGAGCCCTCTCAGTCTCCAAAGGAGAACAGTGCAGACACCAGTAATCTGAAGCATATACAGGAAATTTTGCAAATGCTCTCCAGGTCAAATAGCATCTGAGGAGAAAGAAATGTTACCATTTCAGTCTGAAAACATTCTTCGGAATCTTTCACAGAAGGTCAATGAGCTGAAACATCGACTCTGTTTCTTTCTCTACAGGTGCAGCCTAACCCGCCGAGTCATTACTTTAGCCATCTCGGTGTATGTGCCTCACAGGGCAGCATATTTAATAACAGTCACTGAACCAACTAAAATAAATCCTGTCCTCTTGTGGCTTAAACTTTGGTGAATCATTTTATGCGTCAGGGACATTATGTGCAAGATCAGTACTGAGCCCCACAAATAATATGCGTTAATAGACAGATAACTGTCAATCATGGGTTATAAATTAATTTTAGAATTCATGTCTATAACCCAGTCAAATGATTATTGCACAGTGTGACTTTCTTAATTGCAGTCCCACAATACATTTGTAAGTGTGTGGTTATCTCTATACAAACCTAATGGATTGATCTATCTTGGAGTCAAAGGTTCATCTTGCAGGAATTCAATTTGTAGAGCTACATTGTAAAAGCTTCTTTGAAATTCACTGTATTCTCTCCAAAAAATGTCCTATATACACACCGATTCTCCTTACAAAAAGTTTGGCTGAGACTTGGGAAAACTGTTCAGTACCTTGACAGAATAAAGTTGATGGCCTAGAAATTGTCCTAGCTCATCATTCTGGTATTAACACAGGGCTGCAGATAACCTTGACAGTGTGTGTTGAAGTTTCATAAAAAGGGAGAGTTTCAGTTGTTGGGGAGGTGATGGGGTGTGAGTATTTGAGCAGGACTTGATTCAGAGTTGATGAGGAAGAATGGAAAAGTATAACTGGTTTGGCAAGAAATCAAGGTCAGTGTTTGAGTTACAGGAATTAAGTGTTGGGTGGGAGGATGAAAAGGGATGAAAGGTCAGTTGGGTGGGGAGGAGATACTGGGTTAAGGTACAAATAAATCATAGCTGTGTAGGAAGGGTCTACTTGGGACCAAGGTCACCAATGGAAGCTTGATAGATCACAGGGTCTGAATTTCAGAGGTTAAATTGTCAGAGGGTAGGGGGCTGGGATCGATATGGGGTGGGGGAGGGGTTGCAGATGTATTGGTGCACTCTGTGGGATGCAGTTGTACTGAAAGACTCTAGATGACTGTGGGACTTGGCTTATGGTCATAGTCTAATCTACTGAAATGTTATATGCAAGATACAGAATTTGGAACCATTGAAACAGCAAAAAGAAAGCCTGGCTTCTTGAAGGGCCTATCCAATTATTCCCATTTCAAAATCATTCCAATATAATCAGCTAAGACATGCTGTTTCCAATTGTTCTCACGTGCATTGAGAAAAGAAGTTATTTTCCAATTTTAAAAAAGATGAAAGTGCAATGACCTTTTATAAAACATTCATTCACTGGAAATGCATGTCACCAGGAAGGCCAGAGTTTCTTATCTGCTCTTAATTAATCTTGAACTGACATGTTGGTCTGTTTTCAGAGGTTTTTAAGTCTGACTGGATTTGGAGATGCACGCAGGCAAGACCAAGTAAGGGCACACAAGAGACTGCAGATGTTGGAGCAAGGAAAGAGCGAGATAACCAGTGGAGGGGAGAGGTGGAACAAGAGCGAGTGGGCGATGGGTGGATTCAGACGGGGAGGGAAGTGATAGGCAGTTGAAGGAGAAAGGAGAATAGGCCTGGCATCAGAAACTGGGAGGTAACAGGTGAAAGTGCCAAAATGATGGGATCTGAGGGCAGAAGCATATAGAGCATAGAATAAAGGGAGAGAGGTGGGAGAGCAACTCGTATTCTAACTGAGCAGTGTCCAACCTGGTGACACAAAAAAAACATTGAATTTTTCAAACTTTTGGTAACTGCTGCCCATCTGTCCTTTTCCTTCTTTTTACTTTTCTCTCTCCCCGATCCAATTGGCTCCTATCACATATCTCTTTCTCCTCCCACAACCTCTCCGTGAGCTCATCACACACACACCTTTTCCACCTCCCTCTTTTTTTCCCACTTTTTCCTTCTACCTTTTTTACTGGCTATCATCCCTCTTTCTCTCAGTCCAAATAAAGGGTCTTGATGCAACATTCTGAACGTCCATTTCCTTCCATAGATGCTACTTGACCATTGAGTTCCTTCACACACTGTTCTGTGTTGCACCAGGACATTTGATTTCTTCTTTCTTTATGATAGTCCAGTTACTTAACTGCCACTATTACTAATACTATTGTAACAGAGCTACTTAATTAAATTAATTTAACTTCCCTAGGGGCCATGTGAGATTTGAATACTTCTGCAGATAAATAGCCCATGCTATTAACTTAATCACAATGCATATTCATGACTGTATAGCTGAAACAGGTTAGGATAACTTTGCTTTCAATCTATGAGATCAGATGTGTGCTGGAGAAGCGAACTCACAGCAACATGACTATTCCAGAAACTTCTACAATATGCCTAGAAAGATGCAATTAGATGTCATATTGCATTAAAACAATGGGGCGAGGAGGGAGAAAACGATTGCTAACTTAAGAGAATGTATATTTTATGAAGGAGGATAGAAGAGTCATGGAGTCAGACATACAGAGCAGAAGTGGGTATCTGGCCTATCCCATCTAAACTAGTTGCATTTGCCTGTGTTTGGCCCTTTTCCTTATAAACCTTTTCTATCTATGTACCTTAAGTACCTGCCTCAACCACTTCCTCTGGCAACTCAATCCATATACTGACCACACACTGGCAAAAAATTTGCTCCTTTGGCTCTTAATGAATCTCTTTCCTCTCATCTTAAACCTATACTATCTAATTCTTGATTCTCCAACCCTGGGAAAAAGACTGTGTGTATTGAACCTATCTGTGTCCCTCACTGGAGCATTCTCCAGTGCTCCCATGACGGCAGTCCCAATCTCCTCACCTCTTTCCATGACCCAGTAGCTAGAGTCTGAACAACATCCTCATAAATCTCCACTGCACTATTTCCAGCTTGCTGACATCTTTCCTATGGCAGGGGTGGGGTGACCAAAGCTGAACACAATATCCTAAATGCAGTCTCACCATCATCTTGTACAACTGCAGTATAGGAACATTAAAAACTGGCTTGGTCATCCCCTCTAATTTACAGTATGTTATCTGATGCATCACAGGTTGGTATGGTAACTACCCTGCCTGGGGTGTATGGGGTGTCAGGGAGGGGTAGCACCTCTGGTGGGGGAACATGTCGCGTCCTTTTCAAGGTGGTTAGTCCACCTTTGGTCCCCACCTGGCACTCAGCTCTCACCTGTGACTCCTCGTAGCTGGTTGCATGCGACAGCAGCCACACCCCGGGCAATGGCTTTGACAAGCCGGCTAAACCAGTTGAGGGTAGCCGACGGGTCTCAAACCCTCGGTGAGATAGGGAGTTGTCTATCCCAGCATGTGAAGACAGACTCCGGCGGATTGAGCGGACGAGACCAATGGAAGGTCCAACGGTCAAGAAGGCGGTCTCTGCAAGCGTCGTGGAACTTGTAGAGCAGGACAAGACACAGAAGGCGTCCCGGTCATCCACTGCGCCTAGTCCCATCTCCAGCCGTCTCGACTCTGTCTTGCCACTGGATACAGATGGGAATTGGGAAGAGAGAGTGAGGCTGACGCTGCGCAACTCCCCCTCACTTAAATCCAAATCACGCGCTAGTCTCGACACCGTCAATGGTGTCGAGGTCCTCATCGACGTCGACGATGGACAAACACACTCTGCCTGAGATTGTAAGGAACTGCAGAGAGTTATGGACACAGCTCAGCACATCAGGGAAAACCAGTCTCCCCTCCAGGAACTCTGTCTACACTTCTCACTGCCTTGGTAGAGCAGCCAACACTATTAAAGACCTCAACACCTCTCTGATTGGGTAGAAGATACAAAAGCCTGAGAGCACAATACACCAGGCGCAAGGACAGCTTCTATCTTCTATTCCATTTTTATAAGACTATTGAAATGGTTAAAATAAATAAATAATAATAAAGGCATCCTTCAGTCTTGCGAGACCATGGATCTGCGCCTGGAAAGTCTTCACTCTCCAGGGCGCAGGTCTGGGCAAGGTTGCCCATGCTGCAAGTCTCCCCTCTCCACAACACCAGTGTTGTCCAAGGGAAGGGCATTAGGACCCATGCAGCTTGGCACCAGTGTCATCGCAGAGCAATGACACAACACATTGCCTCGGCTGGGGCTTGAACTCACGACCTTCAGGTCGCTAGTCCAATGCCTTAACCACTTGGCTATGAGCCCACACTGAAATGGTTATCAGGTATGATAAGATAGACTCTTGACCTCAGAATCTACCTCATTATGGCCAGGCACTTCATTGTCTAACTTTCTCTGTAACTGTAAGACTTCATTCTGCATTCTGTTATTGCTTCTCTCTGTACTAGTGTACCTCAAGGAAATAAATCTCTGCCAGATTCTACTACTCACCCATATACTAGGGACAATTTACGGTGTCTAATAAATCCACCAATCTGCACCCCCTTGGGATATGGAAGGAAACAGGGCATCCAAAAGCAATGCCTGTGATCACTGGGTGAATGTGCAAACAGTACACAGTACCCGAGGTCACAATCAAACTTGGGTTGCTGGAGCATCTTTACTATCAAGTTACTTGGCTGAGCCACTGTGCACATATCGTCCATTAGCAATGTACAGTATCACAAAATAACGCATCCTGCTTGGCACATGCTTGCCAGCCATTTGCATTTCCTTCTGATCTGAATATCCTTTGCCCTCCTGTATTTAAACATCATATTCCATGAACAATTAATATCTTCATTGAGGCAGCAAAGATACAAAAAGGCTATGAAAATGCATCCTTGCTGGAAATGGCAAGCAGTTGGTGGAGATGTATGTCAGACATGGAGAGGTTTATGCAGGGGATATTAATACCATGCTAAAAGAGGTGTCATGCAGAGTGCTGTTTAACTACTTTTAATACTATTTAAAATCTGCCGATATAATTTTCGGGTACCCAGATTGCAATGGAAAACCTTCTTCCTTTTGGAGCCTTTAAACTAGTTTCAATATCATTTCCTCTGACAACATATGCCGAACAGCAACTTTAGATCTATTAATGCTATTGGCACAAATTAGCATCCAAATAATATATGCTAACAATGATTTGAATAATTATAGCTGATTAAACCTTGCCATTCACTGCCAGCAGGAAGTTAAGCTACAGTTTATTAGAGACTGCATTTGTCATTGTTGTAATTAACTCAAAAACTGGAACTGAAACTTGCCCAGTTGAGTGCAGAGGTCTAAATTGCTTTTAGATTTTATGTATGTATGTATGTATGTATGTATGTATGTATGTATGTATGTGATGAAAGGTCATAATACAAGACAACTGGAGCTAAATTGCTGGCATATGTGACTGCTCTGCTGTTGGCTTTGGGTTACGTCAAAGGGACTCTACAGTACAGTACAACAAACTTGCTGAGCGAGGACAGTAGGCAAAAAGTTGGGTCAAAGAGGTCAGCTTTCAGATATGTGTAAGGAGAAAAAGAGTAGAAAGGCAGATCACACACACCAAAGTTGCTGGTGAACGCAGCAGGCCAGGCAGCATCTCTAGGAAGAGGTACAGTCGACGTTTCGGGCCGAGACCCTTCGTCAGGACTACCTGAAAGAAGAGCTAGTAAGAGATTTGAAAGTGGGAGGAGGAGGGGAGATCCAAAATGATAGAAGACAGGAAGGGGAGGGATGGAGCCAAGAGCTGGACAGTTGATTGGCAAAGGGGATATGAGAGGATCATGGGACAGGAGGCCTAGGGAGAAAGAAAAGGGGGGGGGGAACCCAGAGGATGGGCAAGGGGTATCGTGAGAGGGACAGAGGGAGAAAAAAGAGAGAGAGAAAAAGAATGTGTGTATATAAATAAATAACGGATGGGGTACGAGGGGGAGGTGGGGCATTAGCAGAAGTTTGCGAAGTCAATGTTCATGCCATCAGGTTGGAAGCTACCCAGACGGAATATAAGGTGTTGTTACTCCAACCTGAGTGTGACTTCATCTTTACAGCAGAGGAGGCCATGGACAGACATATCAGAATGGGAAAGGGATGTGGAATTAAAATGTGTGGCTACTGGGAGATCCTGCTTTCTCTGACGGACAGAGCATAGGTGTTCAGCGAGATGATCTCCCAGTCTGCGTCGGGTCTTGCCAATATATAGAAGGCCACATCGGGAGCACCGGACGCAGTATACCATCCCAGCCGACTCACAGGTGAAGTGTCACCTCACCTGGAAGGACTATCTGGGGTCCTGAATGGTGGTGAGGGAGGAAGTGTAAGGGCATGTGTAGCACTTGTTCCGCTTACACGGATAAGTTCCAGGAGGGGGATCGGTGGGGAGGGATGGGGGGGACGAACGGACAAGGGAGTCACATAGGGAGCGATCCCTGCGGAAAGCGGGGGGGGGCGGGGGAAGGGAAAGATGTGCTTAGTGGTGGGATCCTGTTGGAGGTGGCAGAAGTACAGAGAATAATATGTTGGACCCGGAGGCTTTCAGTTAGTCCTGATGAAGGGTCTCGGCCCGAAACTTTGACTGTACCTCTTCCTAGAGATGCTGCCTGGCCTGCTGCGTTCACCAGCAACTTTGATGTGTGTGGCTTGAATTTGCAGCATCTGCAGATTTCCTCGTGTTTGCATAGAAAGGCAGATGTAATTCAAAATATAAATTTGGTACTTTCATCATACTGAGGTGATTTCAGTGAAATGGCCTTGACCCTTATCTGTCTTCCTGTTCAGCACCTCCTCTGTAACTGTAGCACTATCTTCTGCATTCTGTTATTGTTTTATCCCTTTGTACTACCACAGTGTTTGGAATGATCTGTCTGGGTGGCATGCAAACAAAGCTTTTTACTCTATGATATTTCACGTGACAATAATAAACCAGCTACCAATTGTATTGTTCTCATAATAAAAAAATCCTGCAAATAAACCATTGAAGCAATTATGGAATCAATTAATGATGGTATTAATTTCTTACAGCACAGAGTGGAAGTAATTAAAATGAAACTATTTAAAAAAAAAGTTACTTATTTGACCATTAGTGCATTAGCACCTTCAAAAGATATACAAGGAAGAACTTGATTCTCATTAGGGGAAGATTCTTTCATATAGTATCACTTCAACATTGGACAAATTAGAATCTTATTATGTAGTTTGCTTTTGTTAATTCAAGCATGTCACAGGATTAAGAAGGACTTGAGCAACCTGCATCTGTCATTTAGAATTGGAAGTTGAATGTATTTAAAGGCTCAATACTGATACGTATATAAATGTAAATTTCATGCACAAGTAAAAAGACATTCCATGATTACAATTGGTTCTTCACGAAAGGACAATTAATAAATGTTAGAAGCCTGCATTGTTGAAGCTAGCAGGGCAGCAATGATACAATAGCATTTAACTTGCTCTTTAATTGAATCATTGTGAAAATTGATGTTATGGTTTGTGTAAAATACTTATAAGTGCCTCCTTCTTAAATAAGTTTCTGTTCCACAAGTTCCAGCTGGTAACTTGCTTGCTTCTTAAAGCACATGCCAGCTGGTCAGTCAAAGGAAACCTGATGGACACACCAGTTACTTGTATCATCTGCCTGCAGTGGGCCGTGAATGGGATGTGATTGAAGATTGATCTTATAAGGCATTTTATCATATTGAAGGCACGTTAAATGCACTTTTCAACACTTATTATCAGGGACTCGGGTAACTGATGGCACCATTGAATCCATCTTGCAGTATACAACAAAAAATGATCTCCGCAGCCTCAGAACAACACACATAAAATGCTGGAGGAACTCAGCAGGTCAGGCAGCACCATGGAGAGGAATAAACCGTTGATGGTTTGGGCTGAGACCCTTTATCAGGACTGGAACAGAAGGGGGAAGAAGCCAGAATAGTAAGGTGGGGGAGCGAAGGAATACAACCTGGCAAGTAATCGGGGAAATCGGGTAATGAGGAAAGTAGGTTGGTGGCGGAGGCATGCTGAACTGAGAAGCTGGGAAGTGATAGGTGGAAGAGGTAAATGACTGAAGAAGGGATCTGATGGAGACAGTGGACCATGGAAGAAGGGGAAGGAGGAGGGGCACCAGAGAGAGGTGATAGGCAGGGGCGGAGAAGAGAAGAGGGAAGAGGGGAGCTAGAATCGGGAATGGAAAGAGAGAGAAGTGAGGGGTGGGGGAAGAAATTATTGGAAGTTAGACAAATCAATGTTATGCCATCAGGTTGGAGATCACCTAGGTGGACTATGTCAATGAGGTGTTGCTCCTCCAATCTGAGAGTGGCCTCATCATGACCATAGAGGAGGCCATGGACTAACAAGTCAGAATGGGAAATGGGAAGTCAAATTGAAATGGGTGGCCACCAGGTCCCCCACTTTTGGTAAGCCTTCACTCTAACCTCAGCCCTTCATGCCTATGGATGTTAATTACCAACTGCACTGGGCAGATTGAATGAGCTTTTCCCAAAACAATATTGATAGAGTTACTATCAATAATAGTTGTTTCTTATTATTCTATATACATTAGTTCATTTTTTCGAGTCAACATTCTTCATTGTAAAGCATTTAATTGGTTAGCTCATTTTTAACTTATTGACACTGCACAGTGTCTGAGAATTGTGATGGTTGAATGCGTGGTGTATTTGTTCTCATAGGCAGTGACCTTTGCCGTACTGTTGAGATGATGAGAAAGAACAAGGACTCCGAACAAGACAGCATTCCAGCAAAAAAACTTGAAAACCAGAGGAGATGCCACAACTTTGTTGTGGAAATCAGAAGATACTTGAAGTGCTGGAAATCTGAAATGAATTGAGAAAACGCCGGAAACTCTCAGGAAGCCAAGCAGCTCCTGCAGAAGGAAAAACAATGATAATGTCGTGGAGGATGCTTTTGTCAGAACCTCATGGCTGTGATACGTGGGATTGTGAAGAAATTCCCGTTGATCCAGGGAATATTGAAACAGTGAGCACATTTGTGAAGAAGGTGTCATTGTGTGAACTACCATGGCGCCTCACTCCTCTTCATCAAACTCTCCTAGACAGTATCCTTCCCCTTTCTGGGAAAATCCTGCTGGATTTGCACTGTGGTTTGAGACTAGCATGGGAAACTCCAGAATGTATTTTGTGGAGCTGTTCGTGTCTCTCACTAATCCCTCTGCAGTCTTTGAATCACAGAAACAGGCCCTCTGCCCACTGAGTCATGCTGATCATCAATCACCCATTTACACTTTACTTTCATCCACTCTCCCTTGCAACACTGTTGACTGTGAAGTTCTGTGAAAATGGCTGATTGAATTCTGATCCCTGGAGAAGTTTGTTAATATAGTAGCCTTACTGCAGAGCCACATGACTGCCACGGTCCGGGGCAGTGGTCCCGACACGGAACCTTTTCTCATCAGCACGAACCAATTGTTGCCCAACCTTTTATTTTGCTTGCATCCTGTTTCTCACAGACCACCTTCCAAAAGCAGCTACCATCGAAATGATACATAAGAACTTACCAGTCTTGCTCATCTACTCCTCAAGTTCAAAACCAGCAGAATGTCAATCACTGAATTTGTGGATGCTGATGACTGTAATATCACAGCACATACAGAGGATATCGGGCGGACCATCTTTTCAAATGCCATCAGTAGAAAGAATAAAAGTGTGACACCAGCCAACCCTTGACAGACCATGCCCCCACCATGTACGAACTGTCCCCTGGATAGGCCACACCCACACCATAGCCAGATCATCTCCTAGACAGTGTACACCCTCACCATGAATCAGTCAGGATAGCTTACACCGTTACCAGGTGTCAACCATCCTCTGGACAAACCCAAAAAGCAGAATGCAATAGTGGGAACTTTATCCAGCACTGAAATGGCTACTAGGTTCTGCCTATGAGAACAAATACACCCCGCATTCAACCATCACAATTCTCAGACACCATGCAGTGGCATCGATAAACCAAGCTGCTTCAATGCCTGTAAAATCTGGGTGCCTTGGAAAAGTATCATCAGCATCATCTTCTTCAAATCCTTACAATCAATTCGAAGGAGCAACACACAAATGCCGCTCCTGTGCATAGCTTATGTTGGGTCTATGGATGCTAGTTACCAACTTCACTGGGCAGATTGAATGAGATCTTCCCAAAACAATATTGGTAGAGTTATTGTCAATAATAGTTGTTTCTTATTACTCTATATACATTAGTTCATTGTTTCGCATCAACATTCTTCATTGTAAAGCATTTAATTGGTTGGCTCATTTTTAACTTATTGAAAACAACTTGAATCACATCCCAATGACCACCACACCTCCATTACTGACCTGCACACATCTCTCTTTGGCAGTATCTAATTTTCAAATTCCTCTCCACATTTTGAGATCTCTCCAGGGTCTGGTCATGAACACGGCACAGCACATCACACAAACCAATCTTCCGTCCGTGGACTCCCTTCACACTGCACGCTGTCGGAGCAGTGCTGCCAGGATAATCAAGGACAGGATCCACCCAGCCAACACACTTTTCATCCCTCTTCCCTCCGAGAGTAGGTTCAGGAGCTTAAAGACTCGTACGGCCAGATTTGGGAACAGCTTCTTTCCAACTGTGATAAGACTGCTGAATGGATCCTGACCCGGATCTGGGCCGTACCCTCCAAATATCCGGACCTGCCTCTCGGTTTTTTTTGCACTACCTTACTTCCCATTTTTCTATTTTCTATTTGTGATTTATAATTAAAATTTTTAATATCCACTAATTTTAACTATTTTTAATATCTTTAATATTTAATATTTGTAATCCAGGGAGTGTGAAGCGCAGAATCAAATATCGCTGTGATGATTGTATGTTCTAGTACCAATTGTTTGGCGACAATAAAGTATAAAGTATCTTCTCTCCACAGCACCATCTCTGCAGCCTGCCAAGATACACTATCTATACTTAACTAGGCCTGGACTCGTGCTCTTTGATTTCATTTTCCCAGCATTGCCCCAAAATCAGCCAGGGCTACTAAATTCTGGAATTCCCACCTCAAATTCCAACCCTCAACCTGCTTGTTGAGATTCCACTTCAATATTTTGACTAAGATTTGTTGTCCCGCATTACCATCTCTCTATATGCCTCAGGATTAGATTGATTTTTTACTACGCAAGATGCACAATATTAATTGGAATATATTATCATTTTCTGTTCACTTTCAATCTGAATGCATGATGTCAGGCATAACACAACCACATTAAATGCTGTTGTTGCTACTCAGAAGAGCTTACATAGTTTCAAAATCACAATATAAGTTGTCATATTATATTTACAGTATTCTGTTGTTATTTCAGATTTCCAGCACCTGCAGTTTTGTTCATTTTAAATAAAATGTCATTCACTAATTCATGTGCTTTCCTCTAAATTCATCATGATTAAACATCTCATCAGACATGGTTCCCCCTCAGGCAATTAGCAGGCCCTGAGGACTTCAAAAAGGCTCGGCCTGTAAGGGATCTAGCTGAGTGTGAAGAATGTACTCGGGCACAGTGTCATCAGGTAGAAGGCAGTATTCCATTATGTACCCAGAAACTTCACCTTGTAATTAAATGTCATATATATTTCATAATTAGTAGTGATGGATTTGTCTCATTAATATACTCATTGTAACATAACTGTACCAATAAAACACTTATGAAATGTATTTTGACGAGCATTAGATTTTCTCTTCATTACTTATTAGTTATAATCTGCTGTGATGTTGTAATCCAACAGTAGTGCTATACATTGGCATGGCTGCACTCTCTTCCCATTTGAGTGTTGATGCATGGTGGCACACTAATGGTTTCTTTTCTCACCTGTATCATTGGGCTAAACAGTACTGCCCAACATCAAATCTTCTATTTACAATTATTTGATTTATGGGGTTAACTCGGGGCTTGCTGGGCTGTGTGTCTCGAAGGGTCAGAAGGGCTTATTCCGTGCTGTTTCTCTAAATGAATAAACAAACTATAGCTATGACACCATTGACTCCATGGGTATGTGCTTTTGATTTACAAATCTATTTTTCTCTATTACGAGCAGCATGCTATTCTATCGGGATATATGGTACGAAAATAATTGTAATTCAGTTTGCCCATGGTCAGGTTACAGAGCAAAACAACATAGATATAGGCACTGTGGTTCAACAAGGCCATGCTGACCACAATGATCACCCATCTAATCCCAACTTCCTGTGTTCAGCCCACATCTGTCCAAACCCTGATCCCCCCATGTGCCTTTTCAAGTGCTTCTTAAATAATCCTATTATACGTAACTCAAACACTTCTTCCGGCAGTTTCCATATACTTGTCACCCTCTTCATGGAAAAACAAGTTTCCCCTCAAGACCCTTTTGAATCTTTCCCCTCTCACCTTAAATCTATACCCCCTTGTTATGCACTGCCCCACCCTATGGGAAAGACCATCACCATCTACTTTTTTGATGCCCTTTGTGATCTTAAAAACTTCCATATGGTCTCCCCTCATTCTCCCACGCTCCAAGGAATAAAGACTAGAAGACCAGAAGACTAGCATCAGAATTAGGCCATCCAGCCCATTGGGTCTTGTCTGCATTCCATCATGGCTGATTTATTATCCCTCTCAATCCCATTGCTCTTCTTTCTATTCTAGTATCTTTCCTGTAATACCATGGGGCTCTTACGTTGTTAAACAACTTCATGTGTGGCCCCTTGTCAAAGGCCTTCTGAAAATCCAAGAAAACATCATCCACTGACTCTCCTTTGTTTATCCTGCCTGTTACTTCCAACAGGTTTGTCAGGCAAGATTTCCTCTTAAAGAATCCATGCTCCTGATCTTTTGGTCTTGGCGCAAAACATCGACTGTTTACTCTTTTCCATAGATGCTACCTGGCCTGGTGAGTTCCTCCAGCATTTTGTGTGTGTTGCTTGGATTTTCAGCATCCGTAGATTTTCTAGTCTTTGTGCCACTAACTTTGGCCTACTTTATTGTATACCTCCAAGTACCCCGAAACCTCATCCTTCATTAACTCCAACAACTTCCGAACCACTGAAATCAGGCTAACTGGCCTATACTTCCCTTTCTTCTGTCTCCCTCCCTTCTTAAAGAGTGGAGTGACATTTGCAATTTTCCATTTCTCTGGAACTATTTCCAAATCTAGTGATTCTAAAAAGTTCATCATTAATGCCCCACAGTCTCTTCAGGTACCTCTTTCAGAACCCTGGGTTTACGTTCCATCTGGTCCAAGTAATGTTATCTATCTTCAGACCTCTGAGCTTCCCAAGCACGTTCTGCTTAGTGATAGCAACTACACTCACTTCTGCCTCCTGAAACTCTCAAATTACTGGCATACTGCTCGTGTCTTCCACAATGAAGACTAATGCAAAATACTTATTAAGTTCATCCACCATTACTTTATCTCCCATTATTACTTCTCCAATGGTCTGATATCCACTCTCATCTCTCTTTCACTCTTCAGATATTTGAAAAAACTTTTAGTATCCTCTTTTATATTATTGGCTAATTCATATTTCATTGCTTCTCTCCTTGTCTTTTTAGTTGCCTTCTGTTGGCTTTTAAAAGCTTCCCAATTCCCTATATTCTCACTAATTTTTGCTATATTATATGCCCTCCTTATCCTTTTATGATGTCTTTGACTTCACTTGAAGTCATCATTGCATCCCTCCCTTCAGAATATTTCTTTATCTTTGGGATGTATCTATCCTATGTTCTCCAAATTGCCCCCAGAAAATCCAGTCATTGCTGTTCTACCATCATCCATGCTTGTGTCCCCTTTCAATCACCTTAAAATAGCTCCTCTTTCACGTCTCTGTAATTCCCTTCACTCACTGTAATACTGTTATATATTTGACTTTATCTTCACCCTCTAAAACTGCAGGGTGAATTCTATCATAATATGACCACTGCCTCCTAAGGCTTCTTTTATTTCAAGTTCTCTCATCAAATGTGATCATTACACAACACCCAATCGAGAATTGCATTTCCCCTAGTGGGTTCAACCACAAACTGCTCTAACAACCCATCTCAAAGGCATTCTACAAATTCCCTTTCTTGGGGTTCAGCACCAACCTGATCTTCCAAATCTACCTGCATATCAATATCCCCCATGACTATCACAACATTGCCCTTTTTACATGCCTTTCCTATTTCTCATTGTAATTTGTATCCCACATCTTGGCTACTATTTTGGAAGCCTGTATATAACTCCTATCAGGGTCTTTTTACCTTTGCAGTTTCTTAACTCTAGCCATGAAGCCTCTACATCTTCTGATCTTATGCCACCTTTTTCTCAGGATTTTATTTTATTTTTTACCAACAGAACCACCCCACCCCCTGCAACTACCTCCCTGTCCTTTCAATACTAGGTGTATCCTTGGATATTAAACTTCCAACTATGATCTTTCAGCCATGACTCAGTGATGCCCACAACATCATACTTGCCAATCTCTAATTGCGCTACAAGAGCGTTTTCCTTATTCTGTATACTGTGTGCATTCAAATATAATGTCTTCAGTCTTGTATTCATCATTCTTTTACATTTTGCCCACATATTACTCTTCAACTCACCCCACTGTCTGCCATCTTGCCCTATCATCTGCCTGTCCTTCCTCACAGTCTCACTACACACTGCATCTACTTGTGCACCAATTGCCCCATTCCATTCCCCTGCCAAATTAGTTTAATCCCTCCCCATAAGCTCCAGTGAACCTGTCCACAAGGATATCAGTCCCCCTCAGGTTCAGGTGTAACCCAACCTTTTTGTGCAGGTCATACCTTCCCAAGAAGAGATCTCAATGATCCAGAACTCTGAAGCCTCGACCCCTGCACCAATTCCTCAGCCAATCATTCACTTGCTACATCATCCTTTTCTTACCCTCACTGGCTCAAGACACAGGTAGCAATCCAAAGATTACAACTCTGGAGGTCCTGCTTTTCAGCTTTCCACCAAACTCCCTATATTCTCTCTTCATGACCTCCTCTCTTTTCCTACCTATGTCATTGGTATCAATATGTTCCATGAATTCTGGCTGCTCACCCTCCCCATTTAGAATGCTGTGGATCTGATCTAAAACATTCCTGACCTTGGCAGCTGAGAGGCAAAATACCACCAGGTGTCCTTTTCATGTCCACAGAATCGCCTCTCTTCTCCTTTAACTATCGAATCCCCTATCACCACAGCAGTCCTCTTCTCCCCCTTCCCATCTGAGAAACAGAGCCAGACTCAATGCCAGGGACATGCTCGCTGCGGGTAGGCTGTCTCCCCAGAACAGTATTAAAAGTTGCATACAGTACTTATTATTGAGGGGATTAGCCACAACCGTACTCTACACTGGCTGCCTATTCCCTTTCCCTCTCCTGACAATCACACAGGTATCTGTCTCCAGCAGCCTAGTTGTGACGACATCCTGCAGCTCCTATCTATCACTTTCTCAATCTCCCATAAAAACCTAGCCTGGCCAACCAATCCCTATAAATCAGGCCTTCTAGTTTTGGAAGTATCCGGTGAATATTTTCTGCAGAAAATTGCATAATATTTCCAACAACAGGGATGACCAAAACTGTACATAATACAACACGCTTGGCCTCACCAATGATTTATACAACTGCACCGTAATGTCCCAACTTCTATTGTCCATGCCCTAACTGATGAAGGACAGGGTGTTGAACACCTTCTTCACCAACTTGTCTGCCTGTGACACTGCTTTCAGTGAAATGCACTTGTACTCCTTGGGTCTTTCTGCCGGCTATTCTATCAAAAATAGAGCACTAGAGTAAGTGCTATGCTAGTTTGACTTCCCAAGATGTATCACCTCACATCTATCTGTATTGAGATTCATTTGCCAATTCACAGTCCAATTCCTTAACTGTCCAAGATTCCCCGTAATCTACAATAACCTTCTCCACAATCAACAAGACCTCCAAATTTTGTGACATCTGTAAACTTTTGTGCACTCACATCCAAATCATTTATGTAAATAGCCAATAACAAGAGTCCCAATAACAACACCATTGCCTCCATTCTGAGAAGTAATCTTCAACCACAACCCTTTGCTTCCTAACTCCGAGAAAAAAATTGAATCCACCCAACCAGCTCTCCCTGTATTCTATGGGACCTAATTTTCAATCTACGAAGTCTCACAAATACAAGAGATTCTGCAGATGCTGGTAATCCAGAAACACACACACATAAAATGCTGAAAGAACTCAGCAAATCAGGCAGTATCTATGGAAAGGAATAAATAGTCGATAATTTGAGCTGAGACCCTTCAGCGGGGCTAGAAAGGAAGGAGAATCCGGAGTAAGAAGGCGGTGGGGGCTGGGGAAGAGGAAGGAATACAAGCTGGAAGGTGATAGCTGAAACCAGAAGAGGAATTAGGTGGGTGGGGTGGGAAGGGGGAATGAAGTGAGAAGCTGGGAGGTGACAGGTGGTAGAGGCAAAGGTCTGAAGAAGGAATCTGATAGGAGGGGAGAATGGACCATGGGAGAAAGGGAAGAAGGAGGGGCACCAGATGGAGGCATGGGCAGATGAGTAGAGAAGGGGTAATTGGGAGGCCAGAACATCGCATAATTCGGGTGGGTGGCCTTCAACTTGATAGCATGAACATTAGTTTCTCTAAATTATAGTAATTTTTCCCTCTCCCCCTTTTATCTTATCCATTCCCCATTGCGATCCGAAATGTTGAATGTTTATTCATCTCCCTAGACGCTACCTGACCTGAACTCCTCCAACATTTGTGTGTGCTGCTTTAAATATTACAATATTGTACCAATTTCTAGAAAACATTTTCTAAATTAAAGAATTATGTCCTCTCATTGGGCATGACTGCAACCCAATGAGAAGTGATTATGCCGTGCTACATTTCTAGATAAGCATATAGCCAGAAATGAATGAATGAATTAATTAATTAAATATATTTTGGTCAGTACAAACATAACAAAAAGCATCATTTTCAACAATGATTTCATAGGACAAAATAACAACAACAAAAAAGATATTCTTTAAAACAGACTGAAAGAGTGTAGGCTGAAGCTACAGCTTATTACGCCTACCCCTCTTACTTATACAACAACATATTTGGTGTCAATCATCACATCAAAACAAAAAATTTCATAATCTTTTAACATAAAATCCAATTCCAAGTGTAATTTATTTACATTATTCCCATTCATTTAAAATCATATATTTTGTATTTGTTCATTAAATTATTTTTAAATAACTTTTAAACTTAAGTGTGGTGCATGTTTTAAATTCTCATTACAACTGTTCCATAGATTCACCCCTCTGACTGAAATACAATAATTTTTTTTACATTTGTTCTTATCCTTTCTTTTTGAAATACACATGTTCCTCTCAAATCATGTTGACTTTCTCTCATTTTAAACAACCTTTGGATAATTTGTGGTAGCTGTCCATTTTATACTTTATACATAATTTGTATTATTTTAAAATCTACAAAATCTCTGAATTTTAAAGTGTTTAGTTGAATAAATAGTGGATTGGTTGGCTCATAATAACTTGTCTTATTACAATTTGTATGACTTTCTTTTGGAGTAGAAAAATTGAGTTTGTATTTGTTTTGTATGTATTTCCCCATACCTCTACACGGTAAGTCATGTATGGGACTATAAGTGAACAGTAAGACCATATACAGTTGTTTCTCGTTAATTGGGACACATTGGGATCAGTACATCTTGGGCCAATTAAGAGGCTGCCACAATTAACCGAAGCTTAATGGAAGTAATTAAAAAGGTATAAAAAAAGACAAACTACCATTTAACTGAGGAACAAATTATAATTTAAATGAAATTCAGAAAATATTATAACACTATCAAAACGACTACGGTGCTACAAAACTGAGTATTGGATCTTAATGGTCATCAACAGAGGAATTAATCAAGAGTATGCCGCTGTGTTCTTTTGATTGACTGTAAATGAACAAAATCGCTGCAGATAATAGACTGTCTCCAAACAATGCTTTTGATGATTTCATTGTAACATTCAAGATGACTGTTGATACCTTTAAATTCTTTGTAGTTCCCAACTTGTAGTGAAATTGTATTTTCACTCCCACCCGTTTCTGGCATCTCCAAGCTTGAATGCTTGAAACTGCCATGAGGAAAACGGTTCTGAATTGTCTTACTGCTTATTACTTGTTGACTGTCAGTGACAAAAATCACGGCTTTTTGATCACAAACACGCACGCAAGTAATGGTATTTAAACAACTGTTCACCCTAGGCACGGTGTAGTGTCTAATGGTCAGATAACATGCACATGACTGATGCTAGTTAGAAACTATCCAGCAACAGTCTACATTTAAGCAGCATAGTGCCCCAAATAAACTAAGGGAATCCCAGCAATTTTCTCAATGAGTTTTTGTTCTTTAAGAGTTGTCCCTAGTAAGTGGCTGCTTTGATTAATCAATGGCCCAATTAACTGGAATCCACTATACATGGTAATAGAATTAGGCCATTCTGTCCATTGAATTTGTTCCACCATTCAATCATGGCTCTGTATTGTTTTCAACCACATTCTCAGGCCTTCTCCGATAACCCTTACCGTTCCAGAATTCATCAATCTCTGCCTTATATACACCATTGACCTAGCCCCCACAGCCTCTCATTGCAACAAATTCTTCAACTTTATTGATTCACCATAGAATGCATTCTATCTGGATGCATATTGCTTGGTATGGCAACTGCACTGTACACGACTGCAAGAAATTGCTCTGCCATTCATAAAATTGTGGCTGATCCTTTATCTTGGTGCCATGACCCATCAATAGCCTTCATCCTTTGTCATTGAGGGGAATTGCTGCTTTGATAGGCACAACATAGTTTTAAAACAAATCAAGCCTAAAACACCGCAGAAGAGTTTTACGTAAACTGTGAGATTTCAAGTGTATGGATTTCACAAACTTTCTCTGCTCCTTTGCAAAGTGATCATGTAAACTATTAAATCGCATGCATACATTGCATGAAAGAGGCTCACAAAAATTAGCTAGAATAATACAAGGATATTAGAAGTGACTAAAAACATTTAGAGGTTATTACACCGCAACAATAAAAAGCATTGTTTTACATATTTATCTGCAGGATAGTCAAGTAACCAATTCATCAACCATGCATGGATATGAACAGAGAAATAATGACTCCATGAAGTAAGTAGGTTGTCCTGTGTCTATATGGAGCTGTCACAGTACTCCTCCATTTTCTTGACCACAAACCTCACTTCACCAGTCTCTGAGGTCAAGTTCAGACCTGCTTGCAGGCCTGATCTCTACTTTTGAACATGGTAACTGTCACGTGACTGGCAACAATGAATATAGAAATGAGTCAGGTTCTGTAAACAAATAAACATTTATTAAACTCAGCTCAAAATTAATAAAATGATAAACGAACGAAAAACCTTAACCGGAAGTAAACTGCTATGCGGCCATTTAACAAATTGCCAAACTCAGTACTAGTTCTTAAAGCGGTAAATGCGAGAACAGTCTTAAAGTGGTAAATTGGAACACAGTTCTTAGAATGGTAAATTTGAAAGTCCAAGCGATTTATACAGTCAATTAGGAGAGACTTTCTTGAAGTAAAGAATTCCTTGAAGACACAATGTTACTGCCAATCCCAGCCGGAACCTGCCTTGTCCGCAGGATTCACGACGACGGAAATAAAACAGTTTAAAGGCACTGATCTTTTTCTCTGTAGAATAGACTAGATACTGCACAACCTTTTCTGCTTCTTTTAGAAGAGGTTATCTCATGCAAATCACTCTTACTTGAACGAATTCAATAATGGTCGATCCTCTCCAAAACCGTTGAACGACTCCTTCAGGTTCCCATCTTCACTCTCCCATATTAGTGAAAAGGTACATCAACAAACCTGGCAGCTATTGGTGAAACTGCTGGCCCAACACTTCTGTACCCTACAATAGATAGTAAAACTCTGGTTTAAAACTATACTGCGTCATGAGATTAATAAGCAGCATAGCGGAGTATCTGACTGACGATCTAACAGCATCACCAGGGGGCTACACTTATATACCTGGTGAGAACAGGTCACAATGTGACCTCACATTGGCTGGAAAATTGCATCATGTGACCTCTGCAAGACCATTACATCATCCTCATAAGACAATCACAAGATATCCATGAAGTATGTAACATAACATTTCCAAATTTAACCTCATCTCCAAGCCCCAGGCCCACGCTGAACAATCAATCTTTACTTGTCATTGATATCCTGACCTGAACCAACTCAGCATAATGGTTTCTCATGTTTGGGTGGTGATACATGCCCTCTATACACAATGTCTTGGCAATCATGTGCTCTGTTCATAACTTAACGCACTGCCCATTCAACACACTTTTCTGGTGCCACACAATTTCTTTGCCCTAAGCTGGCAATGAAGTGACAGGAAAGACACAGAGTGACATCGACCAGTGAACCGATTGTTTTTCGAACATGCTAATGAGCTGAATAGCCTCCTCTGTGCTGCATCACTCAATAATTATCTGCAAAACTAAAATATGCAGATACTCACAAGAAATGCAGAGAAATAACAATTGAAAATAGCTTCAAGAAGACATTCCATAGGTACCATTAACCTTGTGTGACTACTAACAAAAGAAAAATGCTGCAGAAGCTGGAAATCTGCAAATACTCAGTGGACCGGGCAGCAGCCGTGGAGAGAGAAACAGGGTAGAGAGTGCAGTTACCTGAAATTACTTGCTTTCCTCATCTTTGAAAATCTTCACTCACCACACTTTCATCTTCTTAATCTGGTGCAGTACTGTAGGGGTGATCTTGGAGCAGCTTTTGTTTAATTAGTTGCCAATGAAGAAATTTGGGTAGTAATAAAAACGTGCTTAAATGTGGATCAACATGAAATGAACAAAACACAGGGGGAAGAACACATCAATATTGGAGAGCAAGCAGGCTGACATAACAGGTAAATCTGCCCAGATGAAGTGCATTGACTCAAAACATTGAATGCACATTTACCTCCTGCTGAGTTCCTCCAGTGTGTTGTGTAACAAGAAAATCAGTATGTCATAGAGCATTGTTTAGAATCAACAGACCTACACAGCCAACAATTCCCAGCTCTTGGTCAGAGTTTCTGTAGGTAACAACATTTGCAGAAAATGTGAGGGATTCTACATTCACCACCTCTACACACAGTGGGCCTCCAAACCCCACCACCTCATTGGAGAATTCTTTTCCCTCAAAGCTCTACACCATGTCCCCTAGTTACTGACTTTGCAGCTGGACAGAAATAAATCCTTCATCATCTTGTCTGGACCTCATATAATGATAAACTTCCCAGCCTCTATGCACTCAGCAGAAAACAATTAAAATATCTGTGGGAATACAGAATAAAGAAGTTTGCATAAAGATCTTAGTAAATAAAAAGATGCATCTACCTTATGATATGAGGCCATTCAGCTCTTTGAGTCTCTGCTGTATCTCAGTACATCACTTCCCTATCCATTTAAAATATAACATAGAACAGTGCAGCATGGGATAGGCCATTCAGCCCACAAAATTTTGGCTATCTTAATACCAATTTATACTCAATGTCCTCCTCCTGCGTTTTCAGAAGAAGTTTGACAGGGTGCCACACATGAGGCTGCTGAAGAAGATGGGAGCCCATAGTATTACAGGAAAGATACCAGCACGGATAGATGATTGGCAGGAGGCAAAGAGTGGGAATAAAGAGTGCCTTACTGGCTGGCTGCCAGTGACTAGTGATCTTCTGGAGGGGTCAGTGTTGGGTCTGCTACTTTTCATGAGATATCTTAATGATCTGGATGATGGGATTGATGGCTTTGCAGTCAAGATAGGTGGGGGTGGGTGGAGCATGCAGGTAGTGTTGAGGAAGTCGACAGGCTACAAAAAGACGTGGACAGGTTAGGAGAATGGGTAAAGAAGTGTCAGATGGAATACTGTGTAGAGCAGTGTATGGTCATGCATTTAGGTAGAAGAATAAAGGTGTGGACTGGACAGCAGAAAATTCAGAAGTCAGAAGTGCAAAGGGGCCTGGGAGTCCTCGCACAGGATTCCCTAAATGTTAACGAGTCAGTAATAGGAAGGCAAATGCAATGTTAACATTCATTTCCAGAGAACTAGGGTATAACATGCAAGATATAGTGTTCAGACGTTATAAAGCATTGGTCAGATTGTATTTGGAGTACTGTGAGCAGTTTTGGGGCCCAATATCTAAGAAAAGATTCGATTAGATTGCTGGCATTGGAGAGTTCTGGGGAGGTTTACGAAAATTATTCCAGGAATTAAAGGGTTAACATATGAGGAGTGTTTGATGGTTCTGGGCTTGTCCTTGCTGGAGATTAGAAGAATAAGGAGGGATCTTATTGAAACTTACCAAACATTGTAAGGTCAAGACAGAGTTATCGTGGAGAGGATGTTTCCAATAGTGGGAGTGTCTAGAACCAGAGGACACAGCCTTCAAATATAAGTATATCCCTTTAGAACCAAGATGAAGGGGAACTTTGCTGGTCAGAGTGTAGTGAATCTGTGGAATTCATTTCCACAGATGACCGTGGAGGCCAAGTCATTGGGTATATTTAAAGTGGAGGTTGATCAGTTCTTGATTAGTAAGGGCATCAAAGGTTATGGGGAGAAAGAAGGAGATTGGGTTGAGAGGGAAAATAAATCAGCCATGATCAAATGGCGGGACAGAGTTGATGGGCCGAATGGGGCAACAGTGTCACATGGGGCAAGATGACAGATAGTGATAGGGCAAGGTGAAAATACACAAAAAAAATGATTGAGAATAAGTAGCATATTCAGGGGAAGAAACATGAGGAACTTTACAAATAACTTAATCAAATGGATACAATAGATGCATGTATTTTAAAAAGTAATTTTTCTATTGGCAGTAAAAAGGCTACAAGTGGTGAATTATCACCGCACTGAGCATGGGATGGATTGCGAAGTAGTCTATTATTGGCCTTCAGATGTGATGTCATACACGCGAGTGCACCACCAGAAACTAGGAACAGGAGTGGGTCACTTGGCCCTTCAAGCCTGCCTTGCCATTCAATAAAATCAATGCTGATCTGCCCCAGTAGGTAGAGTATTGGAGGGAGCTTGAGTGAAACATTAACATTGGCATGGACTGTTTGACTGGCATGGTTCATACTGTTGCTTCTGTAAGAATGGGAGAAATTCATATCTACTTGTTATTACAAAGCAGGTGAGCCTATTGGTAGGTGCATGCACCCCACCCACCCTAACATTCAGCTCTTTGGAATTAATACCAAGAATTAGTGACATCACCACATCATGCATACTACATTCTGCTATTGCTTTTCCCTTTGGTTTTGAAAAGATCTGTATGGATGGCATTCCAAAACAAAGCTTTTCATTATATCTTGGTACATGAAAATCATAACCAATTAGCAATCAGCCAATGATTGGAAGCAGAGCATTGGATATCCATTAAACAACCTATTGCACAGCAAATTAAATCAGATTTCTCAGAAAACAGAGGGTAAAGAAATGGAGGAAAGAGAATCTACAGCAACTTCTCTCAATATGAACAGGATAATTTCCCAGGAAAATGAAGAGTACATTTTCTTGGCATAAGACAGATCCTCGTCACTTACAACAATATGATCATCAAACCTGAGTGGCTGTCGAATTGACTGAACCATTTCCATGCTCATAGCACCTGTACTGTACAGAATTATACCGGGTAACATCATCCCAGGAAGAAAAGCCACCTGCACCACATGTACAAAATAATTTTTAAATCTTTATTTAATGAAAGAAATTTTTCAGTGTGTCAAATATGAAATTGAATATACAAAAACTTTACATTGCTTCTGCAAACAAAGAGAAAAAATAAAATCCTTAACTAGGAAATCCTAGCTGCACTTCTCTGCATGAAATTGATAGAGAATGGAGGGAGAAAAGCTTATGGTAGCTGATGGTTGCACAGGATACTGTGCCAGAATCACTCATTACACAGGAGTTTAGAATAAAAATCTACACAATGTTCTTCTGAAGAACCCAACTAGTCTGCAACCCAACTTCTTTTTAAAAACAATGAAATGAAACAAACTAGTTACTGAATCGAATCTTGGTAGCCCTTGCCCACCCGCCCAAAAATCTGATAGCTCACGTCCACAGTCAAATGAGGGTCAATGAAGAATTATTCGATGTCAATAGACCACACAGTTTTCACTCTCATACGGAGCTGCTGAGGATCTCTACGTTCTTTGGCTTAGTACACCAACCCAATGTAATAGTACTACATTCCAGAAGTATACCCTCCCCAACCCGTTTATTAACCCCCCCTTTACTTCAGCCCAACCCAACCCAACCCAACCCAATATTTTTACATTTAAAATAAGAAAAGAAACTCAGAATATTGTTCCCTTGTAAAAAGCATGAAGTCTCAGTTTTGAAATCTAGTTATTGGTTCTGGCATAAAGTTTCTAAGGTGGCAAAAAAATTTACAACATTCCAGGGTCTTCTGAGTCCAAGATCTGTCGCATTAAATAAATTGTCTACCCACACCGGCGTCAAATGAAATCATTCAGCTCTGCTTCAAGCGCTGCTGCCATCTCATCAGCTTCCGAGCTGCTGTCGTCCTCGTTGCTGGAGAGCTTGCTGGAATCGCTGGCAGCTCCATCTTCCTCTAACTTACGCTTGCAGCCCCTGCAGCAATAGAAAATAGGGCGGCATTACAGACAGAGAACTGATATAAACACACACCTGCCTCTTCCAGGGCTTTCTGGAGAAAAGGCAAAGAGAGGAGGGAGAAAGAAACACTGGTAAGTCAGTTCAGAATAAAAACACAGGAAGAAAAGGGAAAGAGAGGGCTGGAATGGGGGAAAGGAGCTAGAGGCAGGAATGAGAAAGAGGGGAGACAGGGGTTAAGAGAGAGAGTGACAGGGGTAAAGGCAGGGAGCCAGTACAAACCAGAGGGTGAATGAGATGGGGGGGGGGACAATTAAACAGGGGAAGAAGTGACACAGAGGGGGAGGGAAGATGATATAAATAATGATATCCTCAAAGAGAACATAATGTGCATTTAATTATTCTCTGTTCAAGATCCAAGTTGTGCATTGATAATTATTTCTGAATAAATGTAGAGCTGCTCTGTGAAAAGCAAAGTAGTGGAAGTTAACCCGCTGAATCCATTGAACTGTGCACCTGGGGAACTGCCAAGATCATGCAACTTGTGTGTTCAGTAATGCCTAGACAGTGGCTCCTCACAAGATCACACATTTAGCAACTCCTGCTGTGCATTTCACCTGTTCCACAGTTGGAAGAGAAATTCAATTCTCCATGCTGTGTAAGCAAAGGGAGTGCTTTAAATGCTCCTCATCAGTTGATGCCATGCTGTCAGTTTGGCCACAGGGTTCACCATTCCAGGGAATCAGTGAAACAAACTGTCGCAAAGGATCAGCTTGGGACCTGCTTCAATAACCAGGGCAATATGTTGAACTGGGATGGGGCGGGGGGGGGATGCGGAAGCTCATGACTCAGATTATGTACCTTTAAATCTAGTGCTGTCCTGAATTGTGTGGAATACAAAGCTCCAAAGACAAGCCTTTTATACTTTGACTAGCCAACGCAAGGTCCAGGTAGCACATTCTTCATGGCAAAACAAACACAATTTTTTGATTAAAGGAAAGCAGAATGATATATTTAGACTCAATGAATTTCACTGAAGAATGCAGGGTCACTGAAGTTTATTACTAGCGATTCTTCCCCCAAATCAAAACCTGTTTGGGTTAAAGAAGAAATTTGTCTTTGCCTGCAGACTTCAAAGGTTTGCAAGATTATTGTTCAGCAGTTGGACTCACTATGTATTGTAAAACTCAATATCCATTATCTGACGATTTGGAAATTGCATTGGTTGAGAACCAAGCTCACCTGGTGATATTTGTTGCTCTCCTTAAACTCACCAGGGTTCCTGTTGCTATACTCTCTTGAAACTCACTGGTTCTACTGTACAATATCCAAAAAAAAAAAGTGAACTAAGTGTATGTTGGAACATCCAAGACTCTGGAAAATCTGCAGGTTTAGCATTACCAAAGTTCCAAGTGCGCCAAGTTAATTTGTAAATCGTATATTATTGTCACATGTTCAAAGTAAATCTTATCATCAAAATACATATATGTGGCCATAAACAATCTTGAGATTCATTTTCCTGTAGGCATAATCACCAATCTATAGAATAGTAACTATAACAGGATCAATGAATGACAACCAGAGTGCAAGAAGACAACAAACTGTGCAGATGCAAATATAAATAAATAGCAATAAATAATGAGAACATGAGATGATGAGATAGAGTCCTTAAAGTGAGATCATTGGTTGTGTTAACATCTCAATGATGGGGCAAGTGAGATACAGTGAAAAGTTTGATTTGCATTCCATCCAGACAGATCATTCCACCCATGAGTACTTCGAAGTAGTACAAAGGGAGAGAAAAAACAGAATGCAGAATATAGTAGAATATGGTGCTATATTTACAGAGAAAGTGCAACTCAAGTAGACAAGTGTAAGGGTCATGTCAAGGAAGATTATGAACTCAAGGGTTCATCTTTAATACATAAGAGGTCCAAGAGTCTGATAACAACAGAGTAAAAGCTGTCCTTGAGCCTGGTGGAATGAGCACTTGGACCTTCTGCTCGATGGGAGGGATTAAAAGAGAGAATAAATGAGATGGTGGAAGGGATCCTTGCTTATGTTGGCAGCTTTCCTGAGGTAGCAGGAATTGTCCATGGAGGGAAAGCTGGCTTTCATGATGGACTGGGCTACGTTCAAATTTCTTGTGGTCTTGGGAAAAGCAGTTGCCAAATCAAGATGTGATGCCTCAAGATCGGGTGCTTTCCATTATACATCTGTAAAATTAACAGATACTCGCTTCTGAAAGAATTCCATCAACCTTGAACCGAGTGTGGTGGTCAAGACCTACCATTTATCACTAGATGCTGGGAAGAAGTTCCTGCATTTAGCCCCGTGCTGTTAAGCTTTGCAGTTATTAACAATGGGTGAAACATGTGCATAAAACTTCTAAAATATTTTTCTTACATAAATATGCTTCTAAAGATATTGGGCATATTTAAAGTGGCGATGGAAAAATGGCCAAAAGATCAAGGAATTGAAAGTTATATGTAACCGGGCAGAGAGGAGTTGAGGTCAGTATAGATTAACCCTGATCAGACTGAAACCTCCTCCAAGAGGACCACAACCTTGCTGCGGCTTGAAGGCTACGTGCCTCAACGGCCCAGAGAGTTACGTTGGCTGGAGCCAAGGCGTTACGTTTTGGCTCCTGGTAGGGTCACCCATGCCAAACAGGTAGAGGACAGACTAAAAGTGGTCCACCGGTATTCCATTGTTATGGAAACAGCACAGAAGAATCCTTCTGCACCTGATTGCGATGCTGCTCCAGAGTCTACACCCGGATCTTGCATCACTGACAGTAGTGAAAACCGAGAAGAAGCTACTGACATGATGAACACCACCAGAGATGGAGGATCTTCATTGCTATACTAAACGCCAGCAGGCAATAACAGAATGAACCATGGGATAGGATTGGGGGGCCGAACAGTCTGTTCTACTCATTTTTCTCATGTGTTTTTAATCTATACTGGATTTACACCGGAGAAGATCTTCCTGTCTGGTGCCAGCGATGTCTTCTGTTGGCATTTCCATGTGTCTGAGTATAATGTAGGGGCGGTCTCAGCAAACAGCCTTCTGCAGTCATAGAATGGCTTTAACAGATGGTGAGGACCCACTCCCATCCACCAGTCTCATCAGATATCAGCATTAATATTTGGACATGTCTTTGACAATTGTAAATAGTAGCGTCTATTTTAAAGAAAACGTTTTACATTTAACACTGAAACAGATTCACAAGTGAAAATAAAAAGATCTGCAGATGCTGGAAGTCTGAAGTAAAAACAGAAAATACTGGAAAGGCTCAAGAGGTCAGGCAGCATCTATGGGAAGAGAAGCGGCTAGTGCATCAGGCACAATGAAAAGCTAATTGAAAACACCAAACGCAACTTAACTAAACAACAGTCCTGATGCAGAGTTTCAACCCAAAATGTGGACAATTCAATTGATAAACTGATGGTGCTTGATCCACAGAGTTCCTCAAGCAGATTGTTTGTTGCTCCAGATTCCACGTCAACAGCCTCTTGTTTCTCCAATGAAAACCTGTCATCCTGGTGGTTGTTGTCCCCTCTCCAGTTCAACAGGACTAGCCAGGCAGGCATCAGATTTAAGTCCACACAGAATCAGCAGGCAGATTTCACACCCTCCGAACTGGTAAGTCTAAGGAAGTTCATGTTGTCCCATTTGATTCCACCAGCACAGTTGATGCCTCCTGAAACTTCAGCTGATGCAGCTATGGAAGCTGGAATTGCCATCACGATAGGCATACATGTGATGGGTTGAACATTGGGCTCAAGTGGAATTATCTGGGATAGTAGGATTCCAGCTTATTTGCGTTACGAGCAGGAAATGATGGAAATACTCTGCAGGCCAGGCAGCATCCATAGAAAGGGAAACAAAATACAGAACTGCACAACACAGGAATAGGCCCCTCGGCCCACAATACTATGCCAAATTAATGAAGGTTATGACACCTAATCCCTTCTACCTACCCATGGTCCATATCCCTCCATTCACTGTATTTCCACATGGAAGCTCTTAAACACCTCTGCCTCCACACCATCCTTGGCAGCAATTTTCAGGCACCCACCACTCTCTGTGTAAAGAAAATCCGCCGCATAAATCTCATTTGAATTTTCCTCCTCTCACTTTAAGTGCCTACCCTCTAGAATTAGATATTTTCACCACAGGGAAAAAAAAGATTCCAGCTGTCTTCTCTATGACTAATAATTTTTTGAACTTCTTTCGGGTCTCTCCTCAACCTCATTATCCAGAGAAAACAACCCATGTTTGTCCAATCTCTCCTTGTAGATTATGCTTACTAATATAGGCAACAACCTGGTAAACCTCTTCAGGGGTGCCCCCCCTCCTGAGCATCCACACCTTTCTAATAATGGAGCAACCAGTACTGAATGCAATACTCCAGATCTGGTCCAACCACTGTTTCATAAACCGGCAATATACCTTTCCAAATATTGAACTCAAAATGGCTCAACTAATAAAGGCACCTTCTTAACCACCCTATCAACTTGTGCAGCCACTTTCAGAGTGCTATTTAGGGACTTGGACTCTAAGATCCCTCTGCACATCAAAAACAGAGTTAACCTTACAGGTCCAGGACTTTTGGTCAAATGTTAACTCTTTTGTTTCCCTGCAGATTCTACTTAACCGGCCCAGTAATTCCACCTTGTTTTTGTTTTTCTTTTAAATTTCTGATCCCTAGAAGCTTGCAGTATTTTTGACATTAATGTGCTTTGTTTGTTAGCTTATGCCATCTAATAGAGTCAGTCTTCAGTCATAAAGAGTAGCAGAGTGGGAACAGAAAGGGTATACTACTGTTATTTTCCATTTCAGCATGACAGTACTAAGGAACATCAGAACCAACTTTAGAAATGGATTGCTAACTCTTCTGTACTAACCCAAGGGGATAAGACTTCCCCTATAAGGGGGAATTTCATTTTGAATTAACAATGTGCACCATACCAACATCACAGTGCCACTGAAATTCTAGTCTAGTAATTAATCTTAGTCAAATGACTAACGTTGCCCTCAGTGGGCTGTTCCTGCCCAAAGGAATTCCTACCAACTTACAGGTATCCAGAAAGTTCCAAGTCTAGTCTAAACTTCAAAAAAAAGAGAAATCTATTATTTTTGGCAGTTCTATGGCACACAGAAGGAATTTTACTGCCTGTCATAATAAGTACAGGGTAAACTTATTCTTTAAGAAGTTTTACAGTAATACAGAACAGAAAGTCTCAACAATGATGGATAACACTGGAATACACTGCTCGTCAAATCTGGGAAGAATAACAATTTTATTACCTTGAGACTTTGCAAACTGCTACTCATTGAGACTTACTACTATCCAATGAGATCATTTCCCTGTCTTCTTACACATCTTTGGTTATCAATTTCAGTGCTGGTATCAGCAGCTCCTACTGGATCAATTCCAAACACCTTCCACTGCCTGCACCTGGAAATGTTTCCCAAACTCACTTCCCAAATGTTCGACAATACCACCTTTTCCAGCTTCCCCAAGGGAAGTAGTTTCCCTCCAATTGACCCTTAACAACTTTAGAATTTCAAGTGAATTATCATTTAAGCTCTTAAATTCCAAGGAATATAGCTTTCATGTAATCCTTCCTCGCAATTTAACCTGAGGAATCTGCAACTGTCCTCCTTTGAAGAACAAAAATGCAGGGTCCAAAATGAGAGGTCTGCTCACATACAAAACTTGATCTGAATTCTTTCTGAGCCCAAATACATGATTTTTTGTTACCTGAACCCAATATGTTCGGACCCAAGCTCTACACAGAAATGCCCCCAATTCTGCCAATGCGGTTTGGCCATATTGCAGGCTTCACCTTTTTGTATCTGGTCCTTTTGATATAAAGGCCAACACTTCCTTCTTCCTTGTGATTATACATGTATTTATAAAGCCCACTGGCCAAATTCCTTTTGTATAATTGTGTTGGAAACCGCTATGTTTTTGATAATACTTTCATAAGATTTGTACTTTTTAACAAACTCATGTATTTTTCACATTCACTAGCAGAAAGTGGTATAGCAGCTAAACTAACGGTTTATCACCTTTCTCATCTTTCATTGGCACATTATTAGTACATTACCCACGCGATATAATTGTTTTAATTATGTAGCCTATTAACAAATTCATTTCTAAGGAATTTCTCTTATCTATAAAAGTGTTAGATTTTTCAGAAGTACCATCTTTATTCTTTAGGCTATACACCTCTTAGCATGTTTCTCAGCTCGTTATTTAGTTTGCTTAGTATTTGTATGTTCATTTATCCTCCAAAATGAACTGAAATCGTTGAATTAAGACCACTCATCATTCTTGACTCCTGGAAGAACTCCAAGGATCAGAAATTAAACAGGGATTCAACAATTGCTTCTTGCTTTTTGCCATTTTGAAAGTACTCAGTTCTATCTTTTTCAGATTCAGATTAGTTTGCTTTACTTTATTGTTACCAGGGTGCAACAAAATTCCTTGTTCGCATGAAATTAACAGTAAACAGTACATATACTTTCTTCAGCCAATGATTGGTGTGTCAGGGCTGACCTGGACAGGAAAGGCAGTTTCCCGGAGCAAATAGCTTTCTCAACATTGCGTCCAGATATAATCGTATGGTCTGACACCAGTAGGGAAGTGGTTATTGGTGAACTCACAGTCCCCTGGGAAGACAACATCGATGAAGCCCATGAGCGCAAGTTAACCAAGTATGCAGAATTAAGATCAGAGTGCAGAGACAGAGGGTGGAAGGTCTCATGCTATCCATTCGAAGTAGGCTGCCGTGGGTTTATTGCGTTCACTTTCCAGAAGTGGCTGCGGACCTTGGCTTCACTAGAAGAGAGATCAAGTCAACCAGCAGGGTTGTAGCTGAGGCAGCAGAGAAAGGATCAGCATGCGTGTAGACCAAGTACGTCCAGAGGGGCAGATAGTCAGACAGTGTATACATATCTTGCAAACCCTTCAGTAGTTGCATAGACACCTGAAGAGCAGACTATCTGTTGGATGGAAGTGACTGATAGAGGCAGATGCCAAGTTTTTAAGCTCACCAGTGGGAGGTGGTGCTTTAGCACTGCTGGCCCACCACCTCGAGGGAGTCTTGATCATAAGCGGGCCGAAACTCCTGAAGACAGGTGGTGGATCAACTGATGATCCCACTGGTGATAGCACAGGACAGTTAACATCTCAGTCCACGTGTATTTTGTAACTCTGATAATAATATGTTGAGGCTGATGTCAGAACATCTTTCATAAAAGTGAATCCTTGCAAGGCATCAGGCCCTGATGGTATACTGGCTTGGTACTGAACAACTGTGCTGATCAGCTAGCTAAAGTATTCAAGACATCTTCAGCCTCTCAATGTTGAAGTCAGAGGTTCCCACCTCTTTCCAAAGCACAGCAATCATACCAGTGCCCAAGAAGAACAGGGTGAGCTGCCTCAATGACTATTTACTGGTAGCACTCCCATCTACCATAATAATGTTTTGAGAGGTTAGTTATGGTTAGAATTAAGTCCTGCCTGAGCAAGGACCTAAACCCACTACAAATTTGCCCTCTACCACAATAGATCTACAGTGAACACAATCTCACTCTGCTCTGGAGCACCTAAACAACATAGAATTTATATCCTGGATTTTTATGCCATGGTAATAAACTTCAACTATTGGTTTATTGGGATACTAAAATTCTTATGTTTGGATGTCATCCATACAGATACATAGAAGGAAGATGGGAGAGGTTAATACATTGCATGGAATGATGCTGTGAGATGGGGAGTTAAACTGCTGGTGAAGATGAAAAAGTCTCTTTCTATTTAAATCCACTCCATATACTGTAGATTGGCAAACAACATTTCTTTGTCTTCCTCAACCAGTACCAGTTCTCTCTTTCTCTTCATATAGCCACAGAGATTCCCTTTGTTCTCTTCAACTACGCAGTCCCATCCACTTCTTTGCAACTTACAACTTATCACTTCTAACTTTTCCTGGTTATAACAAAAGGCTTTTGATTCCAATGTCAGCTCCACAGATGCTACTCAACCTGCTGAGCATTTCCGTTATTTTCTGACTTTTATTTCAGATTTTCAACATCTGCAGTATTTCAATCCTTGGATCCTTAGAATTCCCTATCTAAAAGGACAGTGGAAACTCATTTACAGAGTTATTCAAAACAAGAGATCGATAGTATTTTGGAAAATATAGGAATCAGTGGAAAATGGGATGAGTGCAAGAAAGATCAGCCATGATCTCTGAGTGGTGGAGTCGGCAAGAAGTGTTGAAAAGCTAGCTACAGTTTCAAGCTCTTATATTCTCAAGAGCATCAATCATTCTACCATTGTCAACAGCTTTCAAAATCATGTAAATAATTCAGAAGGAGGAAGTTCAGGAAATGAAGAGGTTGGAATATAGAAAATGCGCACATTCCTTCAGAATCAAAATTAACCACAAATAACTGGAAAAAAGAGACAAAATGACTTATCCCTTAAAGAGAAAACAGATACGAGTACAAAAAATGCTGAGGATACTTAGCAGACCATGAAGCAACTATGGAGGGAGAAAATACAGCTCAATTTTGAGACTGGACACAACCAGCTGAGATCACAATATTTTCTCTTGATTTCAGATTTCCAGCACCTGCAAACTTTTGCACTGTTTCAGTGTTGCATTAATTCCAGTAAATAATGATTAAATGCCAGTTTATTGAATGAATGTCTGTTGTGCTTAAGGATGCAGTAACAATGAAAGTGTGCACTGTGTGCCCAGATTAACTTGGAGAAATATCAGAAAAACTCTACTTGCATGATTTAAACACATACCTCAAACAGAAGGAAATAAGTTGCACCTGTACAGCTTGTTTCATAACTCAGCTATGCCTCTAATGATGTGATTTTAAAATGGAGTCTCCATTGTTTTCTGGGAAACATGACCAGCACCTCAGACACAGCAGGGACTATCTCCTCTTGACTTCTATGAATTAAAGTCAGGACAGAGCAGCCAGTACAAAGTACCCCTGAGGCCATTCCCCATGATAATAAGTATACCGGCTTGGATACTGTTGTGGGGGACGACCTACCAGTGTGGGGTGCGGGGGGGGGGGGGGAAAGGCAGCTGCAGTGACAAGGTCCCTGGCACTGAGTCTGTTGCTGTGGCTCAGAAAAGAAGACAGGTGAGGAGGACTGCAGTAGTGAAGGGAGGTTGAGACGAGATTCTGTGTTTGCAAAAGAGAGACCCAGATAGCATGCTGTTTCCCAGGTGCCAGGGCCAGGGATGTCATAGATCGGGTCCACGGCATTCTACAGGTGAGCAGCCTGAAGCCGTGGTACAGTGCCCATAAAAAGTATTCACCCCACTCCCCCCGGAAGTTTTCATGTTTTATTGTTTCATAGCATTGAATCACAGTGGATTTAATTTGGCTTTTAATTGACACTGATCAACAGAAAAAGACATCCGTGTCAAACTGAAAACAAATCTCTACAGAGTGGTCTAAATTAATTTTAAATATAAAACACAAAATAATTGATTGCATAAATATTCACCCCCTTTAATATGACACACCAATTCATCACTGGTGCAGCCAACTGATTCTAGAAGTCACATAATTAGTTAAATGGAGATCACCATGTGCAGTCAAGGTGTTTCAATTGATTGCAGTAAAAATACACCTGTACTGTATCTGGGAGTCCAACTGCTGGTGACTCAGTGTCCTGGCAAAAACTACACCATGAAGACAAAAGAACACTTCAAGCAACTCTGCAAAAAGTTTACTGACAAATACAAGTCAGGAGATGGACGTAAGAAAATTTCCAAGTCAGTGAATATCCCCTGGAATACAGTTAAGTCATCATCTAGAAATGGAAAGAATATGGCACAGTTGTAAATCTGCCTAGAGCAGGCTGTCCTCAAAAACTGAATGACTGCAAGAAGGGGACTAGTGAGGGAGACTACCAAGAGACCTATGACAACTCTGGAGGAGTTACAAGCTTCAGTGGCTGAGATGGGAGAGACTGTGCATACAACAACTGTTACTTGGGTGCTTCATCAGTCACAGCTTTATGGGAGCGTGGCAAAGAGAAAGCCATTGTTGAAAAAAACTCACATGAAATCTCAGCTACAGTTTGCCAGAAGGCATGTGGGAGACTCTGAAGTCAGCTGGAAAAAGGTCCTATGGTCTGCGAAACCAAAATTGAGCTTTCTGGGCAATAGACTAAATGCTACATTTGGTGTAAGCCGAACACCGCACACCATCAAAAACTCTTTGTCTCTCCCGTGAAGCATGGTGATGACTACATCATGCTGTGGGGTTGCTTCATTGCAGCAGGGCCTGGAAGGTTTGTGATAGTAGAGGGTAAAATGAATGCTGCAAAATACAGGGAAATCCTGGGAGAAAACCTGATGCAGTCTGCAAGAGAACTGCGACTTGGGAGAACATTGGTTTTCCAGCAAGACAATGACCCCAAGCACAAAGCCAAAGCTACACAGGAATGGTTTAAAAACAACGAAGTTAATGTCCTGGAGTGGCCAAATCAGAGTCCAGTCCTCAATCCAATTGAGAATTTGTGGCAGGACTTGAATAGGGCTGTTCACTCACAATCCCCATGCAATCTGACAGAGCTTAAACAGTTTTATAAAGAAGAATGGGGAAAAATTGCAGTGTCCGGATGTGCAAAGCTGATAGAGACCGATCCACATAGACTCAAGGCTGTAATTGGTGTCAAAGGTGGATCTACTAAATACTGACTTAAAAGGGGTGAATACTTATGCAATCAATTATTTTGTGTTTTATATTAGTATTTAATTTAGATCATTTTGTAGAGATCTGTTTTCACTTTGGCACGAAATAGTCTTTTTCTGTTGATCAGTGTCAAAAAAAGCCAAATTAAATCCATTGTGATTCGGTATTGTGAAACATGGAAACTTCCAAGAGGTGTGAATACTTCTTATACGCACTGTACTTACTGGTACCAATAACATAGGTAGGAGAGGCGAGGCGGTCCTGAGATTTTAGCGAACTTGGTAGAAATCTGAAAAGCAGGACCACCAGGGTAGTAATCTCCGAATTGCTGTCTGCACCACGCACCAGTGAAGGTAAGAATAGAAAGATCTGGCAGGAGTATGCATGGCTGAATAACTGGTGTAGTGGCAGGAGTTCAGATTTCTGGATCACTGGAATCTCTTCTAAGGAAGTTTAAACCTGTTAAAAAGGAATGGGTTACATCTAAACCAGAGGGGAGGGGCAATGTCCTTGCAGGCAGGTTTGCTAGAGCAGCTGGGGAGATTTAAACTAATTTGTCAGGGGGATGGGAACTGGAGTGATAGGGCTGGGGATGAGGCAGTTGGTATACAAACAGAGACAGTGAGTAGTGAGACTGCTAGCAAGGACAGGCTGATGATAAGGCAAAATTGCAGTCAGTGGGATGAAGTGCAATATAAAAGGGGGATAAAAACAAGATTGAAGGTGTTATATTTGAATGCACACAGTATATGGAATAAGGTAAATAAACATAGCAGAGTTAGAGATTGGCAGTTATGACTTTGTGGGCATCACTGAGCCGTGGCTGAAAGAAGATTAAAGCTGGGAGCTTAACATCCAAGGATACACATTGTATATAAAGGGCAGGCAGGTTGGCAGAGGGGATGAGGTGGCTCTGTTGGTAGAAAATGAAATAAAATCCTTAGAAAGAGGTGACACTTGTAGGTAGGCAAAGAAACTGCAAGGGGAAAAAGCCCCTGATGGGAATTATATACAGACCTCTGAACAGTAGCAAAGATGAGTGCTCCAAATTACAACAGGAAATAGAAAAGGCATCTCAAAAGGGCAATGTTACGATAGTCCTGGGGGATTTCAATGTACAGGTAGATTGGGAAAATCAGGTTGGTGTTGGATCACATGAGGGGGTATTTGCAGAATTCTAATAAGAATGCTTTTTAGAGCAGCTCGTGGTTGAGCCCACTAGGAGATCAGCTATTCTGGATTGAGTGTTGGGCAATGAACCGAAATTGATTAGAGAGCTGAAGCTAAAGGTGCCCTTAGATGTCAGTGATCATAATATGATAGAATTCACCCTGCAATTTGAGAGGGAGAAGCTAAAGTCACATTTAGCAGTATTACAGTGGAGTAAAGGGAATAACAAAGGTAAGAGAGGGGCTGGCAAAATTGATTGGAAGAGGACAGTAGCAAGGATGACGGAAAAGTAGCAATGGCTAAAATTTCTGGGAGCAATTCCGAAGGCACAGAATAGATAAATCCCAAAGAAAAAGCATCTTAAAGACAGGATGACGTAACCCTGGCTGACAAGGAATTCAAAGCCAACATAAAAGCCAAAGAGAGAGCATATAATAGACCAAAAATTAGTGGTAAGTTAAGAGGATTGGGAAGCTTCAGAAAACGAACAGCAGGCAACTAAAAAAGTCATAAAGCGGGAAAAGAGTGAAAAAATGGAATCTGAAGATAACCCAGTCAGTACTGCAATATTAATGAGGATATCAAAAGTTTCTTCAGACGTATAAAGAGTAAAAGAGGATTCAGAGGAGGTTCAAAGAATTATTTCAGGATTGAAAGGATTACCATAGGAGATTGGAGCTGTGAGGGAAATGGATCAACCACGATGAAATAGTAGAGCTGATTCAATGAGCCAAATGGCCTAATTCTGCTGCTGTATCTTATGGTCTTATTGAAATAATACCAGTAAAACTCCATTAACTTGGCACACTTGAGGCTCTAATTGTGTCAGCCTAGCTGACATTCCGAACTGTTGGATGTTATTTTGCAGCATAATACGCCAAAGAACTTTCAATTCCAATTTTTCGAGGGAGCATAACCAATAGAACCAGGTAAATTTAAGGGGTGTGGGAGAGCCATGGCTCCAGTGAGTGGACAGAGAGCACGGCACATGTCACTACAGAGTCAGATAATGGTCAGACGCAGATTACTAAAGTTTCCATGCATACTTGAGAAATCAGTGAATGAACTTACACAAACCAATTCCTACCTCAGCAGCAGAAGACCATGCACCTCCTCTTGCACTACCATGATTGTGTTTTTTTGCCCAAATATACATTAGGTTTTGCACAAATATACATTATGTTTTACTGTGCTCGAAAAGGAACAGTAATCTATTCAATCTACAATGCCTTATAAAATGTGTACAGTTCCTCTGAATAACAGCACAACCTTTTAATGCTTATATAAGAGAATAATTTGTGGCAAAAATATGTCACAAGTAATAAACTTTCACTTGCGATAAAATAGCAGTTATATTTTTAATGGCAATGTATTTAACTGCAATGAAGTTCAATTCTTCTGAAAAATTATAAGAAATTAATTTTGATTGTTAAAAACCTACTATTTCTTAAATTAATGCTTAGAATACCAGATTTTTCTTTAATTGAGGCAGTTTATTTTTTAACTTCTACAAGTTGGCAAAAGTAATTTGTTATTTTCTAAGTTAATTAAAGTTATTTTCTAACTTTATATAATGCTGAAGGAATAATCCCTTGGGTACTAGATACAGTACACTTATCTTCAACAAACATCAAGTTGCTGCTTGAGGGAACCTACCGACATTTTTTTTTGTCAACGGTGAATACACCCGACACCTATAATGCACTTTGGATTGATGTCAGATTAAAGGCATTTAAGAAATACAAGATTTTCTTTCATTTTTCTCCTCTGTCACAATACCTTTTGGATGATCCAGGTCTCAAGATCAATGGCAGTAACATTGCAAGAGAAGAAACTCCTTCAGAACAAGAACTGATATAACAGTGGGACACCTCAACAGATACCAGGAGGTACAATATTTCATTAATTTTATAAACACTTATTTTATGAATTTTCACTATCAGGCCTTTGAAGAATACTGACTCTCTTAGGTTTCACATTTTCAATTTTCAAAGCTATTTTGCAGTATAATTAATACACAGGCAGAAATCTACTTGTACTGACAATGATAAATTTTAGCCCAGCCTTCTGATTTACAAAATTTTGCTTCCTTGAATATTTTAGGAATGCAAGCCTTTCATGAATAAAAAATGGCTAAATTTAAAGGTACAGAGATGCTGTGAACTTTGCTGAACCACATTCAGATTGGACATCAAGTTAAAGGTGAAAACATTTCAAACAATAGAGAAAAATAAATGGTCTCAATTCTCAATGGAACATCGGTGACTGAGGAGTAACTATAAAGTCTATAAAGTGATGAGGGACCATAGATAGGATAGATAGTCAGAATCTTTTGCCCCAGGATAGAGGGAGTCCAGAATTAGACAGCATAAGCTTAAGGTGAGAGAGGAGAATTATAAAGGCGAACGGAGGCATTAATTCTTCACACAGAGGGTTGCAAATATCTAGTATGCGCTGCAATAGAAGATACTGGAGGCAGATACAATTAGAGTCATTGAAATGTACAGCACAAACAGGCTCTTCAGCCCATCTAGTCCATGCCAAACCATTTAAACTGTCTGGTCCCATCAAACTGCACCCAGACCATGGTCATCCATACCTCTACTCTCCATGTACCTATCCAGGCTACTCAAATGTTGAAATCGAGCTTGTATGTACCACTTGCACCTGCAGCTCAGTCCACGCTCACCACCCTCTGAATGAAGAAGCTTCCCCTCATATTCCCCTTAAACTTTTCACCTTTCACCCCTAACTTATGTCATCTAGTTGCAGTCCCGCTCAATCTCAGTTGAAAAAAGCCTCCTTGCATTTATCCTATCTCAATCCCTCAAAATTTTGTAAGCCTCTATCAAATCTCCCTGAATTATGTTCAAAGGACATTTGGATATTTACTTGATAGGAAGGACACAGAGGAATATGGGCCTAATACAGGCCATGTGGATAGGCAGTACAACTGGCCTGGCTGAGCTGGGCTGAAAGGGCCTGTTTGGTGCTGTACACACATTGATATAAACATTCCTGCTTAGTGAGCAACTTCTTTTACCATCCACTACACATTATTTCCATAACAATTTCAGGAGTCAGGGAGAAAGGGGAAAGGAGAAAGGAAAGCATTTACCCTTGTGAGTGCCTTTAGAACATAGAACATAGAAATCTACAGCACATTACAGGGCCTTCAGCCCACAATATTGTGCCGACCATGTAATCTACTCTAGAAACTGCCTAGAATTTCCCCACCACATAACTCCCTATTTTTCTAAGCTCCATGTACCTATCTAAGAGTCTCTTAAAAGACCCTATTGCATCTGCCTCTACCACTGTCACTGGCAGTGCATTCCACACACCCATGACTCTCTCTGTAAAAAACTTACCTCTGACTTCCCCTGTGTCCCTACTTCCAAGCACCTTAAAACTATTCCCCCTCATGTTATCCATGTCAGCCCTGGCTATTCACACAATCAATGCCTCTCATCATCTTATACACCTCTATCAGGTCACCTCTCATCCTCTGTCGCTCCAAGGAGAAAAGGCCAAATTCACTCAACCTACTCTCATGAGCAGGCAACATCCTTGTATATCTCCTCTGCACTCTCTCAGTACTCCAAATCGGGTCTAACCAAGGTCTTATAAAGCTTTAACACTACCTTACAGCTCCTGAACTCAATCAGATGGTTGATGAAGGCCATCACACCATACACCTTCCTAACAACACTGTCAACCTGCACAGCAGCTTTGAGTGTCCTATGGACACAGATCCCAAGATCTCACTGATCCTCCACATTGCCAACAGTCTTACCATTAATATTATATTCTGTCTTCAAATTTGACCTACCAAAATGAACCACTTCACACTAATCTGGGTTGAATTCCATCTGCCACTTCTAAGCCCAGTTCTGCATCCTATCAATGTCCCTCTGTAACCTCTGACAACCCTCCAGACTACCTACAACACTCCTAACTTTTGTGTCATCAGCAAACTTACTAACCCACCCTTCTATTTCATCATCCAGGTCATTTATAAAAATCACAAAGAGGAGGGGTCCCAAAACAGATCCCTGTGGAACACCAATGGTCACCATCCTACATGTAGAATACAAACCATCTACAACCACCCTTTGCCTTCTGTGGGCAAGCCAATTCTGGATCCACAAGGCAAGGTCTCCTTGGATCCCATGTTTCATTACTTTCTGAATGAGCTTTGCATGAACGTCTTTCCAAATTGTGTTGTCAGCAGTGAAGAAACATTGACTATTGTAGACAAAGGCCCACTGTAAGCTCCCTCAACCACAATGTGATAGGGTTTATTGTGGGATAAATGAATGAGGGATTAATCTTAAACAAGAGAAAATCTGCAAATGCAGGAAATCCAAGCAACACACACAAAATGCTGGAGGGACTCAAAAGGCCAGGCAGCAACTATGGAAAAGAGTACAGTCAACGTTTCTGTCCCTATCTCTGGAGGCAGCTTATCAATTATAAACCCATGGACTCTCACAGCTAGCAGGACTATACCTCTTCTCACCCTGTTACTTGTAAAAATGCCATCAACTTTTGTCAACTCCTTTGACTCCGTCACATCTGCACTCAGGATGAAGCTTTACATACCTGAACAGAGATGTCCTCCTTTTTCAAAGAAAGGAGCTTCCTCCACCATCAATACTGCCCTCAATTGCATCTCTTCCATTTCATGCAAGTCTACTCTCACCCCATCCGCCCGTCACTCTACCAGGGATAGGGTTCCTATTGTCCTCACCTATCACCCCACCAGCTTCCGCATCCAGCACGCAATTCTCCGTAACTTCCATCATCGCCAATGGATCCAACCACTAATACACCTTTCTCTTCCCCCCACTTTCACCTTTCCACAGGGATCCTTCCCTAAGCAACTCCTTTGTCCATTCATCTCTTCCCATTGATCTCCCTCCTGGCACTTATCCTTGGAAGTGGAACAAATGCTACACTTGCCCCTACACCTTCTCACTCACTCCCATTCAAGGCCCCAAACAGTCCTTTAAGGTTTGGTGATATTTCACCTGTAAGTCTGTTGGGGTCATATACTGTTTTTGGTGCTCCTGGTGTGGCGTCCTATAAATCAGTGAGACCTGACGTAGATTGGAAGACCGCTTCATTGAGCACCTATGCTTTGTCCACCAGAAGAAACGGGATCTTCCAGTGGCCACCCATTTTAATTCCACTTCCCATTTCCATTCAGATATGCCTACCCATAGCCTACTCTGCTGTTGCAATGAGGCCATACTCAGGTTGGAGGATCAAGACCTTACATTCTGTCTGGGTAGCTTTCAACTTGATGGCAAGAACATCGATTTCTCAAACTTCTGGTAATGCCCCCATCCCCCTTCACTATTCCCCAATCCCCTTTTCCCCCTCTCACCATATCGCCTTGCCCGCCCATCACCTCCCTCCGGTGCTTCTACCCCCTTTTTTTTTCCTTCCATGGGCTTGTCCTCTCCTATTACATTCTCTCTTCTCCAACCCTGTAGCTCTTCCACCATTCAACTTCCCAGCTCTTTACTTCCCCCTCCCCTTCCCGGTTTCATCTATCACCTTGTGTTTCTCCCTCCTCTCCTCCACCTTTTAAATCTACTCAGCTTTTCTTCTCCATTCCCGCTGAAGAGTCTTAGCCCAAAACGTCGACCGTACTCTTTTCCATAGATGCCACCTGGCCTGCTGAGTTTCCCTAACATCTTGTGTGCGTTGAGGGATTAATCTGCAACACTCCTTCAGGGTTTAACAACAAGGCCTTGGCTTTAATTTTCAACTCACAGTCTTTCAGGATTGCAACAGAATTTGAGCCCAGATGCATTTAATGGTACAATAACCTGGTGCAAGTGTCTGAGAGCCAAAAATAATGTAGAATTACTTAAAAAAAAACTTTGCATTTGATAGATGAGTGGAATAAAGCACTTTGTGAATTAAGTGCTTTGCCAAGGCAACCCTTGTCACCTAGTATTAGCTCTGAGTCATAGATAATCCCAGCCAAGACGACAGGCACCAATTGCTGAGGATGTTCCCATTTTGGGTTTAGACTACTGGGATCTGAAAACAAGCTTGGGAACTTAAAAGTTGAATGTTGGGAAGCCGAGGAGCAACTGACAAAGTATGGGATGCAAATTCGAGAACAGAGCGCACAGGTTCATGTAACCTCAAATTTTGAGGCGGTGGCACATGACAGCATATCAAATGTTGGCTGGGAGCTCCCAGTTACGTGGGGTGGCTTGTTTCAGTTATTGCAGCCAAAAAGTACAGGTGCTGGATGTCTAAAATGGAAACAGGAAATGCAGGATCTACTCAGCAGGTCAAGCAGCATTGGTAGGTAGAGACACAAATATTTCAAGTAAAGGATACATCACCAAACAGGGCTTTTCTGTCTATTGTGTCCATCAAGCCCCATTTATAATAAACCTACACTAATCCCACTTCGTTCTCGCAAGATTCTCAACTATTGCACACAAATTCTACAACCCACCCACAACAGCGGCCAATTGACCTACCAACCTGCACATGTTTAGGATATGAGATGAAACGGGACACCCCGTAGAAAAACAAGATAGTCACACGGAATGTAAGGTCAGGAGTGAACCTGGGTCTCTGGAGTTGTGAGGCAGCCACTCTACAGCCATTTTAAAAGCTGTTTTGAAGAACCCTTGACTCTGTTTCTCTCCCCATGGATGCCGGCTGATGACTGAGACTTACAAGAACGTTACCAAGACTCGAGCATCTTAGTTACAGGTAAAGTTTGGGCAGGATAGGAGCGTAGGAGGTGATCTTATACAGAGGTGTATAAAATCATGAAGAGCAGAGATAGGGTGAATGCACACAATCTTCTTCACAGGGAAAGAGAACCAAAACTTGAGGCATCTGTTTAAGGTGAAAGCGGAAATACTGAAAAAGGACAACTTCTGCATGCCAAGGGTGGTGTGTGTATATATGCAATGAGCTGCCAGAGGAAGTGGTTGAGGCAGGTACAATATCAACATTTAGAAGACATTTGGATAGGAAAGGTTCGGAGGGATAGGAGCCAAATACTCACAAATGGGACTAACTCAGCAGGACACAATGAATAGTATGGATGGGTTAGGCTGAATGGCCTGTTTCCAACTCTACACCTAGCATTTTCGACATTTATGATGTGTTTCACAACCAGCTCCTATTGTCCAAGAGCTCACACCAAGGTAAACAGAGAAATTCAAGTCCTCCAGCTGTGAGGTACTACCTTAAGGCTCCAAACACAGGAAATTTAGACCTAACATTCACATTCTATGAGTAAATTTAGAATCTGGAAGAAATGTAAAACTGCCAGCAGAATTTCCTATTAATGACCTGCAGTTTTATAATGCATTTCATTATAATGGACAAAAAGCTGCCTTAATCCATAAGGAAATGAAATACAACAGATAAATTTGTTTTGCTTCTGATGTAGTAAATCAGCATGTTTACATACATAAGCATTTTAATGCATTATTTTCATCATGCCTTTTGAACCCACGTCAATTTTGTCTTCCGTTTGTTGGGAGACAATTTTACAAAGGATTTCATCAAATTGTTAAATCGACACAAACCAGTGCTCATTTTGTTTTTACAAAAATAAGATGGAACTACCATGGAATACTAGGCACAGTTACGGAAAACATTAAGGGATAATGTTTAGGGACATAATTAACTATGAACTGCACACCAAAGACTGAATGAATTTTGACCTGATATTAGCTGATTGCTTATGAGAGCAAGTTGTTGAAACAGAGACAATTAGACAATGCATGGTTATTTATGGGGTCAGGAGTATTAGAAAGAAGCCAGCCGGGTGGCTAATTTCAGAATACTGTCACTTGTGTTACTTTATTTTCTCAACTTGCAGCAGTCCTTTTGCCAAGTTGCTATGCAACAGGAATATTTCAACCCAATCCAAAGCCACTCACCCTTCAGCGGGAACTGAAGCACACTGTAAGCAGGTAATTGTCCATCACAAAGATTTTTGTTGTATCTAGCTCAAGTGCAGCATTAGTCAGGGTCCCTGTTCATTACTGATTTTTTTTTATTATCTGCTTGATGGAAGACAGCAACTTTCTCCCAGCATCACTGCCACCTTTCAATGGAAAAGCATGCATATGGGGAATCAGGGAAACCAGCCTCTTGTTGATCCCTGCCAATCACAAGTAAAAATCAGAAGCTACGGTGTACAAAAACTGTGACCTATAATGCCAGGAAGCAAAATAAAAACTTGGGGTTACATGTTCTTACTTTGTCTGTATCCTAACTAGCAATTTCTGCTTCACATCATTTTAGCTCAGTTTTTCTTATTCTTGTCATATATGTCCTGCTGATATGTCCTACAGATATACTACAACATAATACATAGGAAAAGAAGTATCACATTTTAGTACCTAGTCCACTAACCCATTTGATCTTACCCCCATCAGAGTACTCCCTCTGTTCCATTCAACTCCCTTCCACCTTCTCTCCTACTGAAAACTAACTTGTTTTCCTAGCTTTCTGATAAAGGGCCCTGCACTTGAAATGTTAACTGTTTCTCTGCTTGAGCTGTTGAGTGCTTCCAGCATTTAACTTTGGGAAAGACTTACTATCACCATCCTTGGCAGTGCATTCTAGGTACCTACCAGCACATGTGGAAAAAAAAACTTGATCTGCACATCTTTCACCCTCTCACTTTAAATGCAGGTTTGAGATTCCACACCACCACTCAACAGCTGGTCTTTTTCAAGAACAGGTTCACAATCTCTGAGCCAACCATCAGAACAACACTGGAAAATGTTCACTGGTTTGTAGGACTATGCCAACTATCCAAACACAGCAATTAGTACAAACACTTTAACATCCCATCCACAATGGATATCACTTTGGAGATGTATGAAGAATGTAATAATAAATATTTAGTATTAACTAATATTTGGATGTCAATTTTCTGAAGAATTGGAGTATTAAATACTAAATACAAATAAATGAGATATACATTGGAAAAAATAAAGTAATATCTAATTGTAAATGGTAATCATTCAAATAAAAATGTTGTACAAAAACTCTGGCTAAGTTACATTTGGTGTATTGCATTCAATTCTGGTAGTCTCATTATAAGAAGGATGTAGAGGGTGCAGAAGAGATTTACCAAAATGCTGTCCAGATTAGCGGGTACAAGCTATAAGCAGAGGTTGAAGAAACTTGGGTTGTTTCTTTCCGGAACGGTGGAGGCTGAGGGTAGACGTGGTAGAAGCTTTAGGGGAAGTTTTTTTTTTAAACACAGAGAATGGTAGGTGCTTAGAATATTCTGCAAGGAATGATGGTGGAAGAACAGGCAGGGTAGATAGAGGTGTGCAGGGAATGGAGGGATATCGATCATGTGCACGCTGAAGACCTTAGTGCATTTAGGTGCCATTGCTTCATTACTACAGGACAATATCGCAGCCTGAAGAGCCCACTCATGTGCTGTATTGTTCGATGTTCTAACACTGATCTTGATGGTAAGTAAGATACTGGTTGAAACTTATCCAAGATCCTGAATAGATACAGCAGCAACAGGATGTGGATGTTGGGTACCTAAACAGATCTTGCTGGAAATGGTCAGTCATTAAGGATACATGGGAGAAAAAGAGTTAACATTACAGGATGACAATCTTCTGTCAAAACTGTAACAATATTTTGACTTTTAAGGGGACAAGGAAGGATATACAATGACAGAAATCTAAGTCATAAGGAAAGGTGATCAGGTTTGCTGACATTAGAAAAGTGACATTAACTTAATTGAATTTTTCTTTAAATCAATTCTGATTCTTTAAATAAACTAATAAAGCATTTGGGAGAAATTGCTCACAATGACAGGAGGTTTAAAGAGAAGGAAGAAAAAAAATAGGAATACATAGACGCTGCTTTACAATTAAGTGAAAGGGCTTTGTAATAAATAATATAACTGGTTCGAATTACAACTAGTTTAAACATCCAGTGTCTAAATTGCAAAGATGTACCAGTTACTCTTAACTGTTGGGGATTATTGAAGAAAAACCACTTCCTTAGCTTTAGAGTGTATTAAAAATTTTCCTTCACATGCTTCAAGCAAACAATAATGCAGGACAACAAATCTTTCAAAAGTGTTGCTTCCTTAGAATTTTTTTGTTCATGATAGACTGTTCAAAGCTGAACACAAAAATACGTTTGTAATTTGAGTGCCTGTATCAAGTAGGAATTTGGAGAAACAAGAAGTTAACTTTTATTGAATATAATGCATTTAATTGCATAATGGTGATGATGCTTTGCATCAACTAAGGTAAAAATGCTGTTAACAACTTCCATTTGTACTCAGTGGCTGAGCCAACATTGATGTATTTCAGTTGCCCTGGTACGGTTTTGCCACAGCTGCAATGTCCTGTTGAAACCTTTCACCATTCTCATCACTGACAGCACCAAGATTTGTATGGAATATATCTAAATGGGAATGCAGAAAATGAATCTTTCATGACATGTTGCATTCCTGGTTTTGTATGCTTAAAGCATGTTGCCAACCAGCTGCACATAGTTTGGTGCTCTGTAGTTGCCAAGAAAATTTTCACCAACATTCTTGAATGCCTTTTTCTCTGGTCCCACTAGAAGTTCTTTGAATTGCCTGTCATTAATGACCTGTTTCATTTTTGGACCAACAAAAATGCCTTCTTAATTTTGACATCAGTTATTCTGGGAAACATCTGTCTCAAATATCAAAATCCTTCACGAAAATTTATAGCCTTTCTAAAACCTGTCCTGCCATGCAGCATCAGCCCTACCTAAGCATGCCCAGGCATGCTTTGACAAGATAGAAAACCTTTCAGCTTACATTGTGAGCAACATTTTAATTCACTTGAATTATGAATTGAAATCACCCAACCAAAAGTATTCAGGAAGCAAAACTTTTGCTGTTCAGTGTAATAAAGAAAAACAATTTAAGTTTTGAAACCTATTTATTGCAGCTCAGAGATGATCTGTATGAAAAGGGTACACATGATGTTTGATAACCCTGACCTCATTATCCTAACCATTGCAAATGGACGTGGGGAAAAGTATCGATCTTGGAATGTTGGTCCTTTATGTGAGGTCTCTCTGCAAAACTTTCTGCAAAGCACTCCTTGACTTTTTATGGGCGCGCATGAAGCTCATAAGTTTCAATTTACAAAGGCAGATGAGCAACAGTACGACACAATATTAGGTACTTGAGTGACTTGGGGAAAATATTAAGAATAAGGCGAATTCCACACATAGGTCCCTTGGTCACCTTCCTGATGTGCACAATTTCATCTGAGAATGATCATTTTCATCATCTACCTCAGCCACAGCTGCTTTAGTGTATGATTTGGACCATTAAAAAGAAGTGGTTGAGAAGGTGTACATGCTGTGCTGACAAGAGCTGCAAGGTAATATTGTAGTTCTGTAAAACACTGATTAGACCACACTCTAAAATATTGTGTTGCGTTCTGGCTGTGTCATTATAAAAAGGATGCGGACGTTTTACAAAGGAGAGTTACCAAGATGTTGCCTTGATTACAGAACATGTCTTATTCAAGATTCAAGATTGTTTATTGCCATTCTTTAGTACCCAAGGGCAAAGGACAACGAAATGATTGTTACTCTGATTCCAATGCAGCATAAAAAAGAACACAATATGAATAATGAACACAATAAAAAACTATAAATATAAATATAAAAACAATCCTACAAAACATAATGTACAGGTAGCTGTTGTAAGACCATAAGACATAGGAGCAGAATAAGGCCATTCATCCCATGGGGTCTGTTCCACCATTCCATCTTAACTAATCCCGGATCCCACTCAACCCCATGCACCTGTCTTCTCGCCATATCCTTTGGTGCCATGACCAAACAGGAAACGATCAATTTCCGCTTTAAATATATCCATAGACATGGCCTCTGCTGCAGTCTGCGGCAGATTATATACATAGATTGATTATATGTATGTACATAAAGTAAGGCTAGATGATGTGGATGTTGTAGGTGGGTTAATGGATGGACCATAAGACATAGGAGCAGAAGTAGGCCATTTGGCCCATTGAGTCTGTTCTGCCATTCAATCATAAGCTGATCCACTTCATCCAGTCATCCCACTCCTCTGCTTTCACCCCATACCCTTTGATGCCCTGACTAATCAAGAACCTATCTATCTCTGCCTTAAATACACCCAATGACTTGGCCTCCATAGCTGCTTGTGGCAACAAATTCCACAGATTTACCACTCTCTGACTGAAGTAATTTCTCTGCATCTCAGTTCTAAAAGGACGGTCTTCAATCCTGAAGTTGTGTCCTCTTGTCCTAGAATCCCTTACCACGAGAAATAACTTTGCCATATCTGATCTGTTCAGGCCTCTTCACATTTGGAATGTTTCTATGAGATCCCCCCTCATTCTCTTGAACTCCAGGGAATACAGCCCAAGAGCTGCCAGATGTTCCTCATACGGTAACCTTCTCATTCCTGGAATCATTCTCGCGAATCTTCTCAGAATCCTCTCCAATGTCAGTATATCCCTTCTAAAATAAGGAGCCTAAAACTGCACACAGTTTTGCGCCAGGCATTGCGGTCTTTGGCCAAAGCCTCCCAACCAGTTTCAGGGATATTGCATGCTTTCAAGGACAATTTCACTTGGTCTTTATAGCGCTTTGTGGGGTCTCCCTGGAGATGCTGATCAATTTGACGGCTTGGGGAAAGTTAACTAGTAGTCTTGGCATAGGTGCTATGTAGCCTCTTCGTTGATTGTAGTGGGACAAACAGTCCATAAGCACAGTGTGTGGAATCTTTCATGATACTGTTGTCCCTTTTCCAGCGCGCACACATACACACACACACGCGCACCCATTTTCTTGGAAGTCTATTGGGAATAACGATGACATCAGTGATGTCTCTGATGAGAGTGAAGCCCGGACTGGGAAGTACAAGTGCACCCGCAGGTCGGGCACGTTACAGCCATTGAAGGGTCGGGTCGTCTCTCCTTGTGGTCCTGTTGCCTTTGATCGAGGTCCTTCAGCTGGTGATCTGAAATGACAGCTTGCTTCTTAGCAGGATGTGGTCAGCCCAGCAGTCTGCACCCCTCATCGCTCTGGTGATGATCACATCCCTGATGTCCCTGCGCCTGTGATCACGTATCAATCAGGTGCCAGTTCTTGGAGCGCAGGTGCATCCAGGTTGTAGATGTCTGGAAGCTGAAAGAGGATGTTGGTGATTGTCAGCCCATTTTGTGCGCAGAAGGTGAGTAGTAGCTGCCCATTTGAATTCTCCTTTCCAAGGCCATGCTTGCCAATGACTTCCCGCCGAGACTGATCGTCACTGCCTACTCGGGCATTAAAGTCACCAAGTAGCAGGATCTTGTCATCTTCGGAGACAGAGTGTAGTAGCTGGCTGAGTTCCTGGTAGAACAGTTCCTTCTGTTCAGAGGTGTAGGTCATGGGGGGTGTGTAGGCATTGATCAGAGGCAGATGAGTCTTGCCTTCCAGAGACAGCCTCTTTACCATGAGGCGATCTTTGATGCCTCTGGGGAGGGCTTCCAGATTCCTGACGATTGTGGTCCCGATGGCAAAGCCAACTCTGGCTTCTTTACCCTCATCCTTTCCTTTGCCACTCCAGAAAAACATGTAGCCACACATACACAGATATGGATACACATAAGCACATATATACAGTGCAATACAAAAGTTTGGGCACCCCTGGTCAAAATTTCTGTTACTGTGAATAGCTAAGTGAGTAAAAGGTGACCTGATTTCCAAAAGGCATAAAGTTAAAGATGACACATTTCTTTAATATTTTCAGCAAGATTACTTTTTTATTTCCATCTTTTACAGCTTCAAAATAACAAAAAAGGAAAAGGGCCCAAAGCAAAAGTTTGGGCACCCTGCATGGTCAGTACTTAGTAACACCCCCTTTGGCAAGTATCACAGCTTGTAAATGCTTTTTGTAGCCAGCTAAGAGTCTTTCAATTCTTGCTTGGGGGATTTTCACCCATTCTTCCTTGCAAAAGGCTTCTAGTTCCGTGAGATTCTTGGGCCGTCTTGCATGCACTGCTCTTTTGAGGTTTATCCGCAGATTCTCGATGATGTCCAGGTCGGGGGACTGTAAGGGCCATGGCGAAACCTTCAGTTTGCGCCTCTTGAGGTAGTCCATTGTGGATTTTGAGGTGTGTTTAGGATCATTATCCTGTTGTAGAAGCCTCCCTCTTTTCATCTTCAGCTTTTTTACAGACGGTGTAACGTTTGCTTCCAGAATTTGCTGGTATTTAATTGAATTCATTCTTCCCTCTTCCAGTGAAATGTTCCCCATGCCACTGGCTGCAACATAAGCCCAAAGCATGATTGATCCACCCCCATGCTTAACAGTTGGAGAGGGGTTCTTTTCATGAAATTCTGCACCCTTTTTTCTCCAAACATACCTTTGCTCATTGCAGCCAAAAAGTTCTATTTTAACTTCATCAGTCTACAGGACTTGTTTCCAAAATGCACCCGGCTTGTTTAGATGTTCCTTTGTAAACTTCTGAAGCTGAATTTTGTGGTGAGGATGCAGTAAAAGATTTCTTCTTATGACTCTTCCATGATGGTCATATTTGCGCAGGTGTTACTGTATAGTAGAACAGTGCACCACCACTCCAAAAGATGAAGATCTTTTGCAGTCTACAAAAGATAGGATGGCATATTTAGTTGCTCTGATGATAAAGATATTGGTTCCTTGGGGAAAGTAATAAATAAATATACTAAATTTATTTTGAATCCCGTGGAGCATGTGGAAACCTTCCAATATCCAGGCAGCTCTTCTTCCTTTTTCTTTTTCTTTCAGCTAGGGGTATATATCGGGGGGGGGGGGGGGGAGGGTAGTCATTATCTTTCTATGTAATCACTTCAAAAACTCAATAAAAATTATATTAAAAAAAGATCTTTTGCAGTCAAACAGGGGTTTTGATTTGCCTTTCTAGCAATCCTACCAGCAGTTCTCTCCGAAAATTTTCTTGGTCTTCCAGACCTCAACTTGACCTCCACTGTTCCTGTTAACTGCCATTTCTTAATTACATTATGAACTGAGGAAACGGCTACCTGAACATGCTTTGCTATCTTCTTATAGCCTTCTCCTGCTTTGTGGGCATCATTTATTTTAATTTTCAGAGTGCTAGTCAGTTACTTAGAGGAGCCCATGGCTGCTGATTGTTGGGACAAGGTTTGAGGAGTCAGGGTATTTATAAAGCTTTGAAATTTGCATCACCTGGCCTTTCCTAACAATGACTGTGAACAAGCAATAGCCCAAATAAGCTAATTAAGGTCTGAGACCTTGGTAAAAGTTATCTGAGAGCTCAAATCTCTTGGGGTGCCCAAACTTTGCATGGTGCTCCTTTCCTTTTTTTCACTCTAAAATTGTACAAAACAAAAATAAAACACTAATCTTGCTTAAAATGTTGAAAAGAATGTTTCATCTTTAACTTTATGACTTTTGGAGACCAGTTCATCTTCTACTCACTTAACTATTCACAGTAACAGAAATTTTGACCAGGGGTGCCCAAACCTTTGCATGCCACTGTATATGTAAGTATACATACATACACACACACAGACACATATATTTATATATCTTTGACGGGGATCGTTAAACATTAGATTGAGCAAGTCAGGGCTTTTCTCTTTGGAGTGAAGGAGGATAAAAGGTGATTTGGTAAAGGTGTACAAAATGTTAAGAGGCACAAATAGAGTGAATAGCCAGAGACTTCTTCCCAGGACTGAAATAGATAATGCCAGGGGGCATATTTTTAAGGCAATTGAAGGAAAATGTAGGGGAGATGTCAGAGACAAATTTTTCAACATAAAGAGTGGCGAGTGCCTGCAACACAGTGCCTGGGTGGTGGCAGAGGTAGATACGCAGATCAGGGGCATTGAAGAAACTCTTAGATAGGCACAAGATTGATGGAAAATAGAGAGTAATGTAGGAGAGACGGTTGGATTCATCTTAGAGCAAGTTAAAATGTTCACACAACAGCATGGGTCTAAGGGTCTGTACTGTGCTGTACTGTTCTATGTTCTGAATCCAATGGATCCAATTTCCTGGTTACAGATTGCACTGAGTGATTGTCTCCGTATCACAGCACGGCAATTCTGTGTACAATCTCTGGTGTGAACACACATCACTTCCATCACTCCTCAAGTTACACTCTAATGTTTCGATGGAGAAAAACCAGCCGTGAAAGTAAAAGTAATATTCTAAAGCATTAGGTTAGATAGTTCATTAAGGCTAAAAAAATGGGTCATGCAAGAGTAAGTCTCTGTTCAGCCTGGCAATATAATGAGTTACATAATACTGATGAATTAGTATATTTAAAAACACATTTCCCCTTTACTGCTGGAATCAATTTTACTTATTATGTTTACATTAATGTACCTCAAGAGATTAGGATCTGATGGAATATTATATTTGTATAGTAGAGATGTTAAATAATTCGGTCTATTTGATGTACAGCAAATGAATGCCGTTAAATTCTTTTAAACTAAAACAGCTTATTAGACACATTTTTAATAGCTGTACAAATCAATATAAATATTTAACAGAATCATAATGAAATTACATAACTTTAAATTTCACATTAGTACCCATGGACATTCAGCCAAAAAATTTATAATATCTTTAACAATGAAGGGTTTATACTCAAAGGAGAAATTCAAATAATCAACTTGGCAATACTGATGAAAATTGAAATTGCTATTTTTTTTAAAGTAGCCCTTTAATGGTCCAGTTTATCTCAAGCCCAACTGGTCCTGTTTACAGCAAATTTAGCAACAAAATTTGCTGTAAACAGGACCAGTTGGGCTTGAGATAAACTGAGAAGCACATAGAACAGATCAACGCAGGAACAGGTCTTTCAGTGCACAATGCCCGCACCGAAACAAGTTAAACTAATTCTCCTCTAGCTATACATGACTTTTATCCCTCAACTCCTTGCATATTTATTTCACAATCCAACATCCTCTTAAATACTATTACTGCGCCACTTATCACTATTAGACATAACAACCCATTTCAGGCATCATCCACTTTATGTGTTTAAAAAAATGCCCCACATATCTCCTTTAAACTTCCCCTCTCTCATCTTAAACGCATGTCTTCTAATACTTGACATTCCTATTCTGGAAAAAGATTCTGCCTCTGCTGTCTATGGCTCTCATAATCTTACAAGACTTCTATCACGTCTCCCCTCAGCCCCAGAGAAAATAACCTAAGTTTGTCTACCTCTCCAGACAGCACATACAATACCTTCTAATCTAGGCAGCATCCTGGTGAACTGCACCATTCCCAAAGCTCTCATATCCTGGGAGTCAAATCAGCCACCAAGCTGGATAGGACCTTTACAGTGAGGTCTATGCACAATTAAATAAAGACTGGTAGTTTAATGGAATATTGTGTGAAGTGCTGACCCTTCAAATGAGATAAAATGATTGACTGTAATATATAGGGAGTCTTGATCATAAGTGGGCCGAAACTCCTGAAGACAGGTGGCAGATCAACTGATGATCCCACTGGTGATAGCACATCTTAGTCCATGTGTATTTTGAATTCAATTAAAAAAAAAAATATATATATTATACACACACACACACACACACACACACACACAGTACTATGCAAAAGTCCTTTTTCAAATAAATAACTTTTCAAATAAAATATTCATTACTTTGTAGGTATATAGCCCAGTGCATATATAAGAAACAGGTGCTAATGATCAAAGGCATAATGAGTTGAATGACCTGAACTGATTAACCAAAACAGAAATGCGCGTAGAAGCAATCAACCTGGGTGAAGGACAACCAAACTGAAAGGTGAGGGTGTGGCAGATGTGACTGTTAATCTTCAAATTGTCAATTCTTACACCATGGCAAGAGTGTGCATAGTAACAAGACACAAGGTGGTCACCCTGCATTAGCAGGGTCTTCTCCAAGCAGAAATGTTGTGGCTGGCAGGAATTTCAAGATATGCTATCCAAGCTCTTCTGAAGAAGCACAATGAAATGGTCAAGGTTGAGGACCAGAAACGCAGTGGTTGGCCATGGAAACTGAGTACAGCAGATGAGAGATACATCAAACTGACATACTTTCTGAATCAGAACTCCAGCACTGCTATCAGCTCTGAAAGCAAAGAAACCACTGGAACCCAAGTACACCCCTTTATGGTCCAGAGAAGTACAGTTAGAAGGGGTCTTCATGGAAGAGTTGCCACCAAAAAGCCATTCCTGTCAAGTAGAAACAAAGCCAAGAGACTCACCTATGCACTAAGACAGAAGACTGGTGTGCTGAACAAAGGGAGCAAATGCTTTGGACTGACGAGTCAAAATTTGAAATATTCGGCTCAAACAGGCTGCAGTTTGTCTGTAGAAAAGCTGGAGAGTGCTACACAGATGAGTATCTTCAGCCAAGAGTGAAGCATGGTGGAGGTTCCCTGCAGGTTTGGGGCTACTTTCTGCAAATGGAGTTGGTGATTTGGTCAGAATTAATGGAATCCTCAAAGCTGAGAAGCAGGTTCTCATACATAATGCAATACCATCAGGGAGGGGTCTGATTGGTCCCAACTTCATTCTGCAGCAGGACAATGACCCCAAACACATGGCCAAGGTCATAAAGATCTACCTTCAGCGAAAAGAAGAACAAGGAGCTTTGCAACAGATGGTATGACCTCCAAAGCCTTGATCTCCACATCATCAAAGTTTTAAAACCAAAGAGTAGTCGCACCAAATATTGATTTGATTTAGTGTTTTACTACTTACTGTTCTCTATGGTATTTTTTTGATACTTAGAAACTTTTTATTAGTTTTGGAAGTATCTTCACTTTACAGGATTTTTTTACATGTGCCTAATATATTTGCACAGTACTGTATGTGCGTGTACACATGCACACATATATATATTAACTACTCCCCGGATCATTACAGAGCAGCATGGTAGCAAAGTGGTTAGCGTAATGCTGTAACAGCGCCAGCGAATCATGTTCAGTTCTGCTGCTATCTGTCAGGATTCAGTCATTCTGAAATTGTATGGGGCAGTAGGTTCGTACGGGTTTATTGGGACAGAAGAATCTGTTACCATGCTGTATCTCTAAATAAAAAATTAAATCGATATAAACACATTTAAAATGGAAAATATTGAGATATCAAAGCTATGTGCTGCAATTCACTCCTTATTAAAATACTCATTCGTAGCTGTGCTGAAGTGATGGGGATTTGGAGGGGAGGTGTTGAGCATAAAGCTTCCCTTCACGCTGACGATCTTTTATTTTTTATATCAAACCTGACTACCTCCTTACCCTCAATGTTTTCACTTCTTAATAAATTTAGCCACCTTTCTGGCTATAAACTTAAATTACATAAGAGTGAGCTCTTTCCAATCAATAGAGAAGCACAAGCTTTAGTATTCCATGACCTCCCTTTTAAAGTAGTTAACAACCAGTTCACTTATCTTGGTATTACAGTAACAAGGAACTTTAAGAATCTTTTTCGAGAAAATTTTACCAATCTTCTAAACTCTACAGAGCTTGACACAGTGGTCAACCTTGTCTATGTCTCTTGTAGGTCATATTAATGTTACTAAAATGAATATCCTTCCTAAATTTTTGTATCGATTTCAGTCTTTACCAATTTTTATTTCTAAAGCTTTTTTTGATGGGTTAGATTCTATTATATCGTCTTATCACTGGAAGGGTAAACACCCTAGACTTAATAAAGCTCATCTTCAAAAATCTAAAAAGGAAGGTGGTATGGCCTTGCCTAATTTTCGTTTATATTATTGGGCAGCCAATATTCGTTGTCTTATTTTTTTGGTCTTTCTTCCATAATAAGTCTGACTGCCCAAAATAGGTGGCAATGGAGTTGAACTCTACTAAGGATCTTTCAATTTCTGCACTTCTTTGTCATTTGCCTAGACTTATTGTTAATCCTCTTATCAGACATACTGTAAGAATATGGGCTCAGTTCAGAAAATTTAATGGTCTTCATGGTTTTTCTCTCTCTAGCCCTATTTTACACAATCATCTTTTCCTACCTTCTATGTGGGATTCACCATTTTACGACTGGTATTAGGTGCTTTGAAAATCTTTTCATAGATAATCGTTTTGCAACTTTCCAACAATTGTCTGTAAAGTTTAATCTACCTAATACTAATTTCTTTAGTATTATCTTTAGTCTAATCTTCAAATTAGACATTTCATTAACCCTTTGATATCAAACTTTCCTGAGATGCCTGTGAAAAATATTCCGGACTTGTTTCTTTGTATCAATCCATTGGGTAAAGGTTTAATTTCTGTTATTCAGGATAAGTTAGTGATTTTGAGGCGTGCCCCTTTTGATAAAGTTAGAACTGCCTGGGAACAAGATCTAAATATCTCCCTATCTGAGGCGATTTGGGATTTAATTCTTAAGTCAGTCAATTCAACCTCTCTATGTGCTCGTCACTGCCTTTTGCAGTTTAAGGTTGTACACAGGACTCATATATCTAAAACCAAATTATCGCGGTTTTACCCCGACATTAGTGCTGTTTGTGATAAGTGTAAAGAGGCTGAGGCTTCCTTTATTCATATGCATTGGACCTGTCCTAGTCTAGAGAAATTCTGGAGAGAAGTTTTTTCAACCCTATCTCATATTCTTAATTGCCATTTAGAACCTAACCCTCTGGTTGCTCTTTTTGGCACCTTGGGTGATGTAAATTTGCCGATTTGAGTCCGACTAAATGCCAAACATTATCTTTTGCCTCTCTCTTGGCTAGACGGTTGGTTCTTCTTAGGTGGAAAGATGCTGCCCCACCCACTCATGCTCAATGGCTCAGTGATATTATGGCCTGTTTAGACCTCAAAGATTAATTATTCACTTCTTAATTTGGACATAAAGTTTTATAAGGTGTGGGGACCTTTTCTTGAATATTTCATAATTCTTCTTTAGGGTAAGTTTATCCTTTTTTTTGTATGCTACAATCCCTTACTTTCAGCTTTTTTTTGTAAGTTATACAGTTTTTTTGTTGTGAATTACATTATACTTTTGGTAGTCAGCAATATACTTTCTTTATTCCTATATATATTTACAGTTCTCTGGGGTTGAATGCTCCGACTGATTTATTTTTTCTTTTATATGCAAATGGTTGGCCTGGGTTTTCTTTTTCAGTGGGAGGTTGGGGTGGATATTATTTTTACATAATTCTCTTTTGGGTGCTTTTTTTCTTATTGTTATGAATTACATATTGGATTTGTTTTGCACTGTATAAATCTCCATTCTGTTGTTTGGTTTTCTCTCTGTAGTTTCTGGTAGAAATGCATAAAAAATTAATTTTAAAATAAAGTACTTGTCATGTTCTCTATTGCATTGATCGCCTTGCTTTCCTTGCTAGTATACGTCAGTGCTATCATTCGGGAACATGGAATCTTGGTGCTCCATGTAATCGTAGACTACAACTGCACAAAATTATAGCCAATACTAAAGAATCACCTTCCCTCCTTCATGTTCGCTCAAGCTTGTGTTCTGTCCATGAACGTGCTGTACAATGCCATTGTTAGAAGTCAACTCGGGCTCAGGCTCACTTGGTAGCCACTCCTCTATGTTGTCTGTGTTTACTCTTTCACCTTCATCCATTTGCTGCCCGACCTCATGCTAAACTCTCTTCTTCATTCCAATCATAACCTTTGGAGAGATTTTGCGCCACGATTCAATTGCACTCAACACTCTGGTCATTGCAGCCTATGTTATGGCCAGCACAGCACTCTGTATTCCGCATACCTCATGAATGGAATCCAGTCTATTTTTTTTCAACCAGTTTTCAAATTGCTCCCCCCACAAATATATTTTTGTAAAGGTCCAGATCAATAATAGCTTTTAATGCATGCAACTACTCCCTGGCTTACAGCCTGGATGAAAAAGACACAATTGATGCCTTCATTGATAGGCATTTTCAGTAACATTTGATTTGTCTGCTTTGCAAGTTCATTCTGGTTGCAACTTTTATTTTTCAATGATTGCTGAGAGTTCTTCTTGGCAGCTGAACTGCCTGTACATAGCTCAGGCCCCTGAATACTGTACAGATCTCTCAGATACCACGTTGTTTTTGTATGTCAAGTTGGCCAGTTAGGCAAAATGCTTAAATTGCATGCGTTGCAGGAGCACCAAACAAAAAAAAAATAAGCCACATAAGTCTGTTCACTGGTATACTTACCTTTCTTTGTTGAAAAACTATTTCCAGCATTGCTTTGTCCAAATTTTCACAATTTGTGGCCTTCACTAATTTTCATCAGTCAAAGAGTCCATTGAGTTCCTGTCCTCCCTTTCAATCGGTCCCATTCTGCCTCTTTCACTCACTTTCTAGACTTACTACTTCCATCTTAGGGGCAAGGTTTGAAACCAACATCCATCAGAAGCCCATCAATTGCCATAGTTAACTTGACTACACATCCTACCACCTGCTCCCAATGGGGAGAGGAATTCATTCCATTTTCCCAATTTCTTGGCTCAGTCCTATCAGTTATGAGTATCATCTTGCATACAGCTGGTTCTGAGGAATCTTCCCAATACCTTAACCAAGACTTCCCTGCTATCAAAGTTGACAGTGATCTCAATCATGAATGTTCCATTTCTCTCTCTTCTGCTCTCACAACCTCTCTTAGCCCCTCCGTAAGGAGAGGATTTCCCTTGTCCTCACCTACCACCCCATCAGTATCCCAGGTGAACTGATTTCTAAAACATTCAATAAGACCACAGATCATCAAACATATCTTCTTCTTCTCTCTCAGCATTACAAAGGGACAGTCCTTCATCATCTTTTTGATCTATCATCAGCATAAACACCCCATCTCACGGCACAGGAGAGGGAACAGAGACTCATTTTACCACTTCCCCTTCCATGGCCATTCCCTTGGTGAAGTGACAATTCAGTAGCGATGCTTTCAATTTTAGTGTATTGCTTTGGGTTCATGATGTGGTCTTTTGTGGAGTGGAGAAATTGAATGCAGACTGGATAACTGCTTGGCAGAATATCTCCATTCAGTCTACAGGGATGGTACTGAGTTTCCAGTTTGACGGTTCCACTGAAGACCAATATAACAGCAATTAGTTTCCAAACAAGATGTATTACAGCTCTCAGGACTTGACACCAAAATTAGCAAATTCAGAACCTGCTATTCCAGCTTGCATCAAAATTGCCAGACCTCAGGATATTTCAATTAGTAAAGTTAACTCTATTTTTCACCCTCTAAAGGAGCTGCTTGACCATTTGAGCATTTTCTGTTCTTATCTCTAAAACTGAATTACATCCGTCCCAGACTTTGAGATACAAGTTACTAAACTGCAGAAAATTAAGCTGACATAACACACATTGACTGAACTACACAGAATATTATTGCAGTAGCATATTTCAGAGTTTTTATTTTTTTATCAGCAATATAATTCAGCATTAGAACACAACTAATGAAAGCATCTGCTTTAATTGTATTTGCTAAAACTAGCAAAAGAGTTCAATTCAACACTTTGCTGAAGCGTTTGATAAAACATTAAATACTTACACATTGCTAAGTTTCCCAAAACACAATTACCCGGTGGAAACTTTAATGACTGAACAACTCTCCTTGCAGAATCTTTCATTAGCTTGCATGGCAATGTTGCAGGAAGACATAGAAAATGGAATATTAATTACACCCACAACAAAGCTAATTCCGATGGGCACAGTTCGATATGCCCACATCAGAATAATGTTGAGACTCACGCCTACAGCAACAAGAATAACACAGACTGCAAAGCTTAGAAAACACATGGCTGTAATTATCTCTGACGAATGGCATGCATTAAAACAAACTCAATAATACAGCAGTTACATTTAAATTATGCTCTCAACCAAATGGAAGGCAAAACTAACAGTGTGCCTATTCAACACAATCATCCTATCAAAACTTATCATTAAGCTTCAAGACCTGGACCTCTGTATCTCCCTCAGCAAATGGATACTGGTCTTCCTCATCAACAAGCCTCAATCAGTGAGGATTGATAATAAATAACATCGCCTCCTTGTTGATCATCAACACAGGTGCACATCAAAGTTATGTGCTTAGCCCCACGCTCTACTCTCCATACACCCATAAGTTTGTGGCTAAGCACTGCTCCAACGCAAGCTTCAAATTTTGTCAATGACATTACTGCTGTTGGACAAATCACAAGTACTGATGAGTTAGCTAACCAGAGCGAAATAGGAGACCTGGTTCAGTGGTGCCACAACAACAACACACAACATCAGTGAAACAGAAGAGCTGATTGTTGACTTCAGGAATGGGAAGGAAGGTGAACTGTGCCAGTCTACATTGAGGGATCACTGGTAGAGAGAGTCAGCAGCTTTAAATTCCAGGGCATTAACAAGAGCAGAACTGGGCCCAGCACGCAGTTGCAATCACAAGGAAAGCAGGTCACCAAACACTCTAACAAATTCTATGTTTGTACTTTTGAAAGTATCCTGACTGGTTGTATCATGGTGAGGTATGGCAATTTGAATGCAAAGGAATGTAAGAAGCTGCGGAGAATAATGAGCTGTGCTCAATACATCTTGGAGTTAACCCTCCCTGCCATCGGTAATATCTAAATGAGGCAAAAGTATGGATATGTACAGACCATAATGGAAACGTATGTAAAGGATGGAGAGTTATTGAATGGTTTATTGTATATAATTTTATTTTTGAATAAAGTATATTTTGAAATAAAAAAGTATCTAAATGAGGTACTGCCACAAGAAAGCAAAATATGCCATCAATGATCCTGGCATTCTGGGCAATGCCATCTTTTCACAGCTACCATTAAGCAGTGGCTATAGAAGCCTTAAGTTCCACACCAGCAGGTTCAAAAACAGCTCCCTGCCTTCAAGTATTCAGTAGTTCTTGAACTCACTGTCAAAAACCCTAATCATAACAGCATTATTAGCAACATTATGACGACTGATCACCTTGCACAAAAATGAACTGTTTCTTTTTGTTTTAATTGAGTTCTTTCTTGTAAAATTTATGATTTTCTTATGAATACAGCTTATATGATGGAATACACCTGTGATACTGCTGCAAATAAATTTTTAATTGCACCTGTGCGTACATGTAGTTATGCCAATGACAATAAACTTGACTTTTTTTTAAAACAGAAGCTATAGAATGCAATAGCAGGGAGGGCAGTAATTAGCTGGCACTGTGTTTGATACAAACTCCACTGACCAGCATCCTTCAACAGGTAGGAGCAGATGGGCAGTGATTTGGCCACCACTGCCGGCCCACCAACTGGAGAGTGTCATGGTTAAGGGTCGAAAACACTCTGTGAAGGTTGGGAGCCACCCGATGACATTTGCTCCTGGCTGAAGGCTACAGTTACTTTATAAGGTATCTGGAGAATGCACCCTAACAGGTGTATGTAACAAGTAATCTCTGTTTTGTACCAGTGGCTTCCAGGAAAGACTGGATTGCAACCGAGGAAGGTCAGTGACGCTGGAGAGACAGCTGACCTCCAGGAAAGACTGACACGGGCTCACAAGGCTAGCAACCTTGTGGGCAGCACTCGCAAGAGGGAACCACTCAAGCTACGATTGAACACAAAGAGCAATACCCTCAGAGTCTCCTGAGAGGGAGGGGAGAGGATGAGAGACGCAACGGGACGATATACCGGCAATGGCCAGGACAGGAAACACAACTACAAGGAAGCTAAAGCAAACAACACTGACTGGAGAGGAATTCACAGTAAGGTGTCATTGCAGGAAAGTCTGCAAAAACATCAGAGGGCTCAAAAGATATACCAGAGCAGGTCTAGATGTGGATCAATGGTGACCCAAGTGCAGCACATGGACTTGGTGTCCGGTGAGACGAAGGAGAATTCCAGCCAGGAAGCATCCCACAGAGCTGAAGATCTCTCCGCACTCGAGTAGCCTCAGCACCGAACAACAGACCAAGTGAGTTCCCCTTTGGCTACCCCAATCCATTCATCAAGGAAAGGCAGGATCAAATGGCCTAGATCGTCAGACAACGTCACCTGGATGCAACCAAATAGGAGGGAAAGGGAGGTTCGTCGCTTGAGAGGTGAATTACAGACGCTCAACAAGAGGTTTAAAACCAGCTCACTGACCAAAAGAGAAGGTTTCAAGGACGTAACCAGTATGCTGCGGGAAAAGCTGTGCAAACTCTGGAGGGCGGAACATCTACGACAGCAAAGAAGGAAGAAAGAGAAAAGGCGAGCGCAGTTTGTGAGAGATCCATTCAGTTTCACCAGGACTCTTCTCGGCCAACAAAAATCTGTTATACTATCCAGTTCGAAGCCAGAGGGAGAGGAGTTCCTGTGGGAGGCACACAGTGACCCATGGAGGGGTCAGGGACTAGGAACTAATGGGGCTGTGCGTAGACCGGAAAAACCATCAAATGAGCTGAATGTGAAGGAGCCTACGTGGCAGGAAATCCAGGACATCATCTGGAAAGCTAAAGCATCAGCTGCCGCAGGCCCAAGTGGTCTACCTTATAAGGTGTATAAGAAATGCCCAAAACTTCTTCGGAAGCTGTGGAAGGTCATGAGAAAGATCTGGGCCATAGGTACTATTCCATCAAGTTGGAAATTGGCAGAGGGATGCTTTATTCCAAAGGAAGAGGATTCTTCCACATTTACCCAGTTTTGGACAATTTCTCTCCTAGATGTGGAATGTAAGATTTTCTTTTCTGTGCTCACTAGAAGGCTGACTTCTTACATGACGCAGAACCGCCTTGTCAACACATCTATCCAGAAAGGCGGTATTCCAGGCTTTTTGGGGTGTCTGGAACACACCTCAATGATTAGCCATTTGATCCGTGAGGCCAAGCAGAGAAAAGGCGACCTAACAGTTGTCTGGTTAGACCTCGCGAGCGCCTACGGGTCTATTCCTCATGACTGTTGGAGTGTATGGGGTGTCAGGTAGGGGTAGCACCTCTGGTGGGGGAACACATTGTGTCCTTTTCAGGGCGCTTTGTCACCTTTGGTCCCCACCTGGCACTCAGCTCTCACCTGTGGCTCCCTGTAGGTGTTTGCATGCGACAGCAGCCACACCCTGGGCAACGGCTTTGACAAGCCGGCTAAACCAAGTGAAGGTAGCCGACTGGTCTCAAACTCTCAGTGAGATAGGGAGTTGTCTATCCCAGCATGTGAAGACAGACTCCGGCGGATTGAGCGGACGAGACCAATGGTAGGTCCAACGGTCAAGAAGGCAGTCTCCGCAAGCGCCGTGGAACACGTAGAGCACGACAAGACCATATAACCATATAACAATTACAGCACGGAAACAGGCCATCTCGGCCCTTCTAGTCTGTGCTGAACTCTTACTCTCACCTAGTCCCACCGACCTGCACTCAGCCCATAACCCTCCATTCCTTTCCTGTCCATATATCTATCCAAATTAACTTTAAACGACAACATCGAACCTGCCTCAACCACTTCTGCTGGAAGCTTGTTCCACACAGCTACCACTCTCTGAGTAAAGTTGTTCCCCCTCATGTTACCCCTAAACTTTTGCCCTTTAACTCTCAACTCATGTCCTCTTGTTTGAATCTCCCCCATTCTCAATAGAAAAAGCCTATCCACGTCAACTCTATCAATCTCCCTCATAATTTTAAACACCCCTATCAAGTCCCCCTCAACCTTCTACGCTCCAAAGAATAAAGACCTAACTTGTTCAACCTTTTTCTGTAACTTAGGAGATGAAACCCAGGCAACATTTTAGTAAATCTCCTCTGTACTCTCTCAATTTTATTGACATCTTTCCTATAATTCGGTGACCAGAACTGTACACAATACACAAAGGCACAGAAGATGTCCTGGTCATCCACTACGCCTAGTCTCATCTCCAGCCGTCTCGACTCTTGTCTTGCCACTGGATCCAGATGGGAATTGGGAAGAGAGAGTGAGGCTGACACCGTGCAACTCTCCCTCACTTAAATCCAAATCAAGCGTTAGTCTCGGCATCATCAGCCGGCTGGTGGCGCAGTGTCAGCAGCGCTGGACTCCAGGAGCGAAGGTTCCCGAGTTCGAATCCAGTCGAGCTGCTCCCGGGCACACTTTCCATTCTTGCCAAGGTTGAGTGTCGAGCTAGCAACTCGGCATCGTAAAAAGTACTAATGGCGTCGAGGTCTTCATCAATGATGATGGACGAACCTTAATTCCACATGACCTCATCCTGTAAGGACTCGACCACTACTACATCCCAGTGGCTATTCGAGACATGATCACCAGCTACCTAGGAGGATTCAAACTCAGATTTACATCAGCCCATTTCACAACTAGTTGGCAGGACCTCCAGAAGGGGATTCCAACAGGGTGCGCCATCTCTCCCACCCTATTTATTATGGGAATGAACCTCCTATTATCAGCAGCAGAAGATGTAACCCGCGGCCCGACGTTGGAGTCGGGCATTGTTCAGCCGACTCTACGAGGGTTCATGGACGACATCACTATAACAACTCTGGCACATGTCCAAGCAAGATGGGTATTGGAATCCCTGGATGATGTAGCCACTTGGGCGAGGGTGTCCTTCAAGGCCAAGAAGTCCAGGTGTATGGTGATCAGAAAGGGCAAAGTTACTAGCAAGTTTAGCCTCCAAGTTCAGGGTGAGGTCATCCCTTCCATCAAAGATAACCCGATAAAATGCTTGGGGAAGTGGTTAAATGTGTAATTGACAGACGGGGCCAATGTCACCAATACTGTGAAGCAGACAGACGAATGGCTGGAGAAGATCGACAAATCCAGACTTCCCAGTAAATTCAAGACCTGACTGTACCAATACAGCATTCTGCCCAGGCTTCTCTGGCTCTTCACACTTTATGAGTTCCCCATGACTGCCGTACAGGGCATCGAGAGGAAAACCAACAAACACTTGCGGAGATGGTGGGGAGTTCCCCCAAGCTTCTCTTTAGCGGGTGTCTATATTCGAACTGGCAACTGCAGCTTCCCCTGTCATCTGTTGTGGAGGAATTCAAGGTGGCAAAATGCAGAGCCTTATTACACTTGAGAGATTCCAATGACGTCTTGGTAAAGCAAGCAGGTGTTACAACCAGATCTGGGTGCAAGTGGGCAGCCAACGCAGCTGTGGAGCAGGCAGTGTGTTCTCTGAAGCTGTGAGATATCATCGGCAACTCCTGCGTCGAGTGGCAAGGCCTCGGCTCAGTTCACTTCCAGCAGTGGGGAAACGCAAGCATAAGGAACAGGTGAGACATGGTACAGGCAGAAGTACGGATCCGTGAGGAAGAGAAGTGGATGTCAAAGGCAGTGGAACAAGGGTCCCAGCGTGCCTTGACAAAATGGGATCTGCCCAAGCGCAAGATCTCATAGGCAGAGTTATGGAGACTGGAGCCCTTCCGTATTTCCTTCCTCTTGCGATCAGTGTATGATACCCTGCCTTCACCATTGCATCTGTACTCATGGGGGATGAGAGCGGACCCGAACTGAAAGCTCTGTGGTCAAAAGTGGACACTGGCTCATATACTGTCCAGGTGTAAAACAGCTGTAACTCAAGGACGGTATGGGTGGCTCCTTGATCAGGTGCTTCTGGCTGTTGCTGACACACTAGAGCGGGAGAGATGCAAGAAGAGGGCGGCTGGCACAGATTTGAGGAAGACCATCACCTTCATCAAGGAGGGAGCCAGGCTTTTCGTAACCAAACAATCTGCTGCTAACAGCCAGGTCCTGGGAGATGAGGGTCGATGTGGGAAGGAGGCTGCAGTTCCCGGATGTGGTGCACACAACCCTACGCCCGGACATTGTACTGTGGTCAACTGAAGACAGGAAAATAATTCTGGTTGAGCTGACTGTGCCATGGGAGGAGGGATGGGAAGAGGCCCACGACAGAAAGGCCTTGAAGTACCAGCCCTTACTGCAGGAGTGTAACGAGAAGGGATGGCAGGCATGGTTGTTCCCTGTGGAGATCGGCTGCAGAGGTTCCCCAGTCAAATCAGCATGGCGGTTGTTGTCAGATCTGGGCCTGGACGAAAGGAGCAAAAAAAGACAAGCAGATCGTAGGATGGGGGAAGAGGCAGAACGGGCCTCTTGTTGGATTTGGAGTAGGCGAGAGGAGGGAAGCTGGAAGCCAGGAGCAGATGGGCAGTGATTTGGCCACCACTGCCGGCCCACCAACTGGAGAGTGTCGTGGTTAAGGGTCGAAACACTCTGTGAAGGTTGGGAACCACCTGATGACATCTGCTCCTGGCTGAAGGCTACGATTACCTTATAAGGTAACTGGAGAATGCACCCTAACAGGTGTATGTAACAAGTATCAAGACAAGAGTAGTGCCTGACAGACCGATGAGGCGACAGGCTGCAGCTAAAGACAATAAAACACAGGAAATCAGCACATCAAATCTGCTTCACCCTTCCATCATGGCTGATTTATTATCCCTCTCAACCCCACTCTCCTGCTTTTTTCCCCATAACCCTTGATGCCCTGCGTAATCAAGAAACTATCAATCTCGGCTTTAAATATACCAAATGGCTTGGCCTCCACAACCGTCTCTGGAAATGAATTTCACAGATTCACCACCCTCTGGCTAAAGAAATTCCTCCTCATCTCTGTATTAAATGGACGTCTCTCAATGCTGAGGGTGTGCCCTCTAATCCTAGACTTCTCCATTCTAGGAAACATCAGAATCAGGTTTATTAAGTAAAAATTGTGCAAAAATAGAAAGTTTATATATATATATATATCTAAAAGTGAGGCAGTGCTCACGGGTTCAATGTCCATTTAGGAATCAGATGGCAGAGATGAAGAAGCTGTTCCTGAATCACTGAGTGTGTGCCTTCAGGCTTCTGTACCTCCTACCTGATGGCAACCAGATTTGGGAACAGCTTCTTTCCAACTGTGATAAAACTGCTGAACGGATCCTGACCCAGATCTGGGCCTTACCCTCCAAATATCTGGACCTGCCTCTCAGTTTTTTTGTACTACCTTACTTCCCATTTTTCTATTTTCTATTTATGATTTATAATTTAAATTTTAATATTTACTATCGATTTGTAATCCAGGGAGCGGGAAGCGCAGAATCAAATATCGCTGTGATGGTTGTACGTTCTAGTATCAATTGTTTGGTGACAATAAAGTATAAACTAACAGTGAGAAAGTGGCATGCCGTGGGTGCTGGGGGTCCTTAATAATGGACGCTACCTTTCTGAGACACTGCTCCTTGAAGATGTCCTGGGTACTTTGTAGGCTAGTACCCAAGATGGAGCAGACTAAATTTACAACCTTCTGCAGCTTCTTTTGGTCCTGTGTAGTAGCCCCTCCACCCCATACCAGACGGTGACGCAGCCTGTCAGAATGCTCTCCACAGTTTTTGAGTGGTTTTGTTGACATACCAAATCTCTTCAAACTCCTAATTAAGTATAGACACCGTCTAGCCTTCTTTATAGTTGCATCGATATGTTGGGGCCAGATTAGGTTCTCAGAGACCTTGACACCCAGGAACTTAAAACTGCTCACTCTCTCCACTTTTAATCCCTCTATGAGGATTGGCATGTGTTTCTTCATCTTACCCTTCCTGAAGTCCACAATCAGTTGTTCTGTCTTACTGACGTTAAGTGCAAGATTGTTCCTGCGACACCACTCCACTAGTTGGCATATCTCGTTCCCGTACACCCTCTCGTCTCCATCTGAGATTCTACCAACAGTGGTTGTATCATCAGCAAATTTATAGATGATATTGGAGCTATGCCTAGCCACACAGTCAAGGGTATACAGAGTAGAGCTGTGGGCTAAGCACACACCCCTGAGGTGCACCAGTGTTGATTGTCAGTGAGGAGGAAATATTATCACCAATCCTCAAAGACTGTGGTCTTCCACGTAGGAAGTTGAGGATCCAATTGCAGAGGGAGGTACAGTGGCCCAGGTTCTGTAACTTCTCAATCAGGATTGTGGGAATGATGATGTTAAATGCTGAGCTATAGTTGATGAACAGCATCCTGACATAGGTGTTTGTGTTGTCCAGGTGGTCTAAAGCTGTGTGAAGAGGCCATCCTCTCCAAATCCACTCAATCTTGTTCTTTCAATATTCAATAGGTTTCAATGAGATCACCCCTCATTCTTCTAAACTCCAGTGAGCCATAAAACACTTGTCATATGATAATCCTTTCATTCCTGGAATCATTCTTGTGAACCTCCTCTGGACCCTCTCCAATGCCAGCGCATCTTTTCTTAAATAAGCGACCCAAAACTGCTCACAAAATTCCATGCAGTCTGTCCAAACCCTTACACGGACTAAGCATTACATCCTTGCACTTATATTCTGTATCTCTTGAAATGAATGCTAACATTGCAGTTGCTTTCCTTACCACCGCCTCAACCTGCAAATTATTCTTTAGGGAATCCTGCAAAGGACTCCTAAGTCCTTTTGCACCTCTGATTTTTGAACTTTCTCTCCTGTTTAGAAATAATCTATGCCTTTATTCCTTCTACCAAAGTGCATGACCATACACTTCCCTACACTATATTCCATCGGCTACTTTGGCCATTCTCCCAATCTGTCAAAGTCCTTCTTCAGACTTCCTGGTTCCTCAACACTACCTGCCCCTCCACATATCTTTGCACTAAGCCATCAATTCCATCATTCAATCTGTTGAAAAGCAGCGGACCCAATAACAACCCCTGTGGAACACCACTAGTCACTGGCAGCCAACCAGGAAAGGGCCCTTCCTCATTCACACTCTTTGCCTCCTGCCAGTCAGCCAATCCTCCATCCATGCTAGCAGCTTTCTTGTAATATTACTGTAACAGGGTCCTGAAATACTCCTATGAACTGTGCTCGATTACCCCTATGAACTGTGCTTTTGAAAAAACAGAGAGAGAGTTATTTAACACCAACATCTTGTTTTTAAGAGACAGAGAGGCGAAGACTGCTCACAGTATATTTACATTTCTACAAGGACACCGCCTTCTTGGAAATTCTTGCAGACAGAGAAGTGAGGAGCTGTTTGAGTGATAGCTGGTATTCAGCACGGGGAGATAAATAGAAGGTCAGATGATAGATCTCAGACATATGGTTTTGGACACCTAATGAGCTTTGTTGTGCCCACAGAAAAAGTGGGTTTTTGGAGGATCGATCAGTGGCTCTTGCAGTGTGAACAGGGCGACCGGTGCGGAGTTACTTGTGCGTCCCACTCTTGCCTGGGTTGATAGTTCCACCACAGAAGAATGATCCCCTTTGTTGTGGTCACAGTTGGTGACTTTTAAAGGATTTCGGAGGACAACAGGAAGATCGACGGCGTCAGCTCACCTGAAGACTCAAATCTCTCCCCCCTTTCTCTCCATCACTACTCAACTCAATACCACAAACTGAACTGAACTTTACTCATCATCGTAAGACTATCTATTTATCCCTAGACTTGAAGAAGCTTGATTTTCATATATTTCCACACTTACTGATATACTTACTTATATCGTTGCTAATCTGTTTGATTTATCTGCATTTATATTACTGTATTGTGTAGTTAATAATAAACACCATTAGTTAATAACAATCCTGGACTCCAAGGTGTTTTCCATTTCTGCTGGTTCTTTAACCCGTCACAGGGTACGTGACACTACGGACTCTTATCTTGTTAAGTTGGCTCACGTGTGACATCATGTCAAAGGCCTTCAGAACATCCACTGGCTTTCCTTTGTCTATCCTGCTTATTATTTCCTCAAAGAATTCCAACAGATTTATCTGTTGTACAACCTGCCTCAGAAGCTGCTGATTCAATTCTATTCAGGAATAATCCAGTCTGTTCCCTGTTCGTCCATCACTGTCTGGTTTGGATCTGCTACCAAACAAGACAAGAGTAGACTCCAAAGTACTGTCAGGGCTGCGGAAAGGATTATTGGTGTGAAGCTGCCCTCGATCCAGGACTTATATGCCTCTAGAGTCAGAAAGCGAGCAAGCAGCATCATTGTAGACCCATCACACCCCGGACATCACCTGTTCCAACTCCTTCCTTCTGGTAGGCGCTTTAGTTCACTGTATGCCAGGACAAATAGAACATAGAACATAGAATAGTACAGCACATTACAGGCCCTTCGGCCCACAATGTTGTGCCGACCATCAAACCCTGCCTCCCATATAACCCCCCACCTTAAATTCCTCCATATACCTGTCCAGTAGTCTCTTAAATTTCACAAGTGTATCTGCCTCCACCACTGACTCAGGCAGTGCATTCCACGTACCAACCACTCTCTGAGTAAAAAACCTTCCTCTAATATCCCCCTTGAACTTCCCACCCCTTACCTTAAAGCCATGTCCTCTTGTATTGACCAGTGGTGCCCTGGGGAAGAGGCGCAGGCTATCCACTCTATCTATTCCTCTTATTATCTTGTACACCTCTATCATGTCTTCTCTCATCCTCCTTCTCTCCAAAGAGGTACAAGAACAGTTTCTTTCCGTATGCCATCAGTCTTATGAACACTTGAATTTTAGTCTATTATAAACCAAGTCCACCTGTACATACACAGGTATACCTCATTGTATATAGTTCACGATTATTTACGCTATTGTTTTGTTTGCTTTTTGATTCTGTACAGCGAGAGCTCAGGGAAACCGGCATCAAATTCCCTATATGTGTCCACATACTTGGCGATAATAAAGGATTCTGATTCTGATTAGGCAAGATTTCTCCTTAAGAAACCCATGCTGATTTTGGCTGACTTATCATGTGCCTCCAAGTACCTGAAATTTCACCCTTAATAGTGGGTTCCAACATCTTCCCAACCACTAAAGTCAGGCTAACTGGCCTATAATTTCCTTTCTTCTGTCTTTCCCCCTTCTTAAAGAATGGAGTGATTATCTGCAATTTTCCCATTCTCCTGAACCATTCCAGAATTCCGTGATTCTTGAAAAGTCATTATCAATGCCCCACAATCTCTTCAGCTACATCTTTCAGAACATTGGGGTGTAGTCCTTCTGGTCCAGCTGTCTTATCTACCTTCGGACTTTTCAGCTTCCCAAGCATCTTCTCCTTAGTCATTAGCAACAACACTCACTTCTGGCCCTTGACACTCTGGAATTTCTGTCATACTTCTACTGTCTTCCACAGTGAAGGCTGGTGCAAAATACTTATTCAGTTTGTCTGCTATTTCTTTGTCCCCCAGTACTGCCTTTCCAGCGTCATTTTCCAGTGGTCCGATATTCACCCTTGCCTCTCTTTTGCTCTTTATATATGTGAAAAAAACTTTTTGTATCCTCTTTTATATTATTGGCTAGCTTCCCTTCATAATTCATCTTTTCTCTCCTTTATGGCTTTTTTAGTTGCCATCTGTTGGCTTTTAAAAAGCTCCCAAGCCTCTAACTTCTCACTAATTTTTGCTATATTATATATCCTCTCCTTTGCTCTTATGCTGTCTTTGACTTCCCTTGTCAGCCATGGTTGCCTCATCCTCCCTTTAGAATACTTCGTCATCTTTGGGATGTATCTTTCCTGTGCCTTTCCAATTACCCCCAGAAAATCCAGCCATTGCTGTTCTGCTATCATCCGTGCTAATGTACCCTTCCAATCAACTTTGACCAGCTCCTATCTCAGGCCTCTGCAATTCCCTTTACTCCACTGTAATACTGATATATCTGACTTTAGCTTCTCCCTCTCAAACTGCAAGGTGAAGTCTATCATATTATGATCACTGTCTCCATATGTTTCCTTTACATTTAGCTCCCTCATCAAATCAGGTTCATTACACAACACCCAGTACCAAATTGCCTTTCCTCTAGTGGGTTCAACCACAAGTTCTCTAAAAAGTCATCCTGTAGGCATTCTACAAATTCCATCTCTTGGGATTCAAGATTTGAGATTCAAGATTCAAAAAACTTTATTGTCATTCTAACCGTTCTGCAGGGCAGAATGAGACAGCGTTTCTCAGGAGCAGTGCAATCATAACATAACAAACGTAACACTAAATAATAAACATAACAATAAATAGTAAAACACAACAGCCACATGTCAGTTAAAATCAAGTTATAAGTGTCCAGTGCAAGTTAAAAGTGTCCAAAGCAGAGTCAGGTAGAGCAGCTATTTAGCAGTCTGACCGCCTGTGGGAGGAAGCTGTTTAGTAGCCTTGTGGTTTTAGTTTTGATGCTCCTGTAACGTTTGCCTGATGAACAAACAGCTCATGGAGAGGGTGTGAGGGGTCTTTAATGATGTACCGTGTCTTCTGGAGGCATCTACTCTGAAAGAGGTCTTGGACAGAAGGTAGGGAGACCCCAATAACCTTCTCTGCTCCCCTAACCACCCTCTGCAAGGCTTTTTTGTCAACAGCACTGCAGCTGGAATACCAGGTTGTGATGCAAAAGGTCAGCACACTCTCAACCACGCCTCTGTAGAATGTAGTTAAGATGTTAGTGGGGAGTGATGCTTGTTTAAGCTTCCTCAGAAAGTGCAATCTCTGCTGGGCCCGTTTCACAATCCCAGTGGTGTTCCTGGACGAGGTGAGATTGTCCAAGATCTGCACCCCAAGGAACTTGATGTTTTCATCTCTCTCCACTGTGGAGCCGCTGATGCTGAGGGGTGTGTGCTCAGGCTGAGACGTCTGAAATCGACGATCATCTCCTTGGTTTTGGTGACATTAAGCATTAAGTTGTTATCCCTACACCAGCTCTCTAGGTGTTTGACCTCCTCCCTGTACATTGTTTCATCATTTTTGCTGATCAGCCCCACCACTGTGGTATCATCTGCAAATTTAATGATCAGGTTCTCCTTGAATCTGGCTGCACAGTCATGTGTTAGCAGTGTAAACAGCAATGGGCTAAGCACACAGCCTTGTGGGGATCCAGTGCTCAGTGTGATGGAGTCAGAGATGTTCCTGCCCACACGGACTGACTGTGGTCTCTCTGTCAAGAAATCCAGAATCCAGCGACACATGGCAGTGCTAAGGCCAAGCAGCGACAGTTTCTCCACTAGTCTCTGCGGGATGATGGTATTGAACGCTGAACTGAAATCAATGTACAGGATTCTGGCATAAGTGCTAGAATTCATCAACCTGATTTTCCCAGTCTACCTGCATATTGAAATCCCCCACGACCATTGTGACATTGCCCCTTTTACATACCTTTTCTATTTCCCATTGTAATTTATACCCCACAAACTGGCTATTGTTCGGAGGCCTATATGTAACTCCCATCAGGGTATGCACAAGGATTCTATATCTTCCAAATCTATGTCACCTCTTTCTAAGGATATGATTTCCTTTTTTTTTAAAACAACAGAGCCACCTCATCCCCTCCAGCTACCTGCCTGTCCTTTTGATACAAGGTGTATCTTGGATGTTAAGTTCCCAACTATAAACTTATTTCAGAGACGACTCAGTTATGCCCAAAATGTCATACCTGCCAATCTCTAACTGTGCTATAAGGTTATCTACCTTATACTGTAGACTGCATGAATTCAAATATAACACCTTCAGTCCTGTATTGATCAACCTTTTCGATTTTGCTCCCATCTTACACTTCAACTCATCCCACTGACTGCAATTTTGCCCCATCATCTGCCTGTCCTTCCTCAGTCTAAAGGTGACTGAATTAAGGAGGTACGGGGGTCATGAAGCAATTAAAGGATGAGGTGCTTAATAGGAACCACTAGTCGGCCATGAATAATCGAGGAGTGCCTTGAACCATCTACTTAAACTGATACCAGCTGTGCACTACGGCAAGATTTGCTATACATAACTTATTGAAATATATTTACAGAACGTGGTAAGCTGACAAGGATGGAGCTGGAAGCAGTTACAATACTGGTGTTTATGAGGCTGTTCAGTAGACACATGGACATGTAGGGAATAGAAAGGTATCTATCGTGTGCAGGCAGAAGTGAACTAGTTTAATTTGGCATCACAGGCATCAAATACTGAGGGGCCTGTTCCTGAACCTTGGTGTGTTCTTTGACTGCGACCCCCTATTGTACAAAATGTACCAACAGATCAAGTCGTAAGACAAAACTGCTGTTCTGAAAAGGTAATTCCTTGGAAGAATAATGGCCAATGTTATTGAGATATTTTATAGATGAGGGAAAAATCGCGAAATCAGGGTAAAGCCAAGGGTATCTGACACTGTTTACGAGCCAAGTGGTTGCTTCCACTGGCTGGAGTCTAGATCTCATTGGCCCAAACTTAGGATAAAGGTTGCAGTTGCTCTGAACCAAGATGAAGAGAAAGTTCTTCGGTCAAAGGTGTGTGAATCATAGGAACAACCCAAGAGGGTTGTGGATAGCTAGCTACTTATCCTGCTTGGAATCAAAATAGTTCTGGAAACAAGAGGTGTATCATAGGAAAGGTGGCCAGTTGGTCCAATGGATCATGCCATTTCTCAGCAGAGGAACTTATCAATCTCATTTCCCTTTCTCTCTACTCTGTAACATCATCTATGAAAGGCTCAGCAGTTTCCTACATTAAGGGGTTATTTACGTAAGTAAACTAACCTTGTACCACAGAAAACAAGCTGCTGGAGGAACTCAGCAGGGCAGGTAGAAGAAAATGTATAGCTGATGTTTTGGGCCAAGATCCTTCATTTCAAGGGAGGAGTATGGAACCAAATAAGGGAGATCTTTATTTCCTTTCCTCTCCAATTTCATTATCTGTAGGCCTTTTGTTGCATCCATCTATCACCCCCCAACCTCTGTTGCCATTTCTACCTTTCCCTCCTCCACCTGTTTATTAATTCTCCTTTTCTGCACTCACTTGTGCTTTGTCAGCTCTTGTCCCCACCTTCCTTTCACTTCTTTATACAGGTTATCTCTTTTTACTCTTTCAGTCCGGATGAAGAGTTTCAACCCAAAACAGTGACTGTCCATTTCCCTCTACAGATGCTTGTAGAGGGAAATACAAGAGGAGAAGATGACGTGACGCAGCTCACAGCAGCCACTCCGGTGGTGATGGCTTTTATTTGTCAAGTAGGGTGCCGTGCACAATCCTGATTTGATGGAGACAGATGTGAGAGCACGGAGGAACATCTGGTGAAACTTCTGAAATGCCTGCTTTGCTGCTGCTGCTACTGTGTGGTCCAGAATCTCCGGAGGGGAAGGTCCCGAGTCCTCGGCTTTACTCATTGCTCAGTGGCCGGGGTGGGGTTGAAGAGCTCAGCAAAGGATGGTGTTCGGTGCTCAGTGTCGGAGGGCTGGTCGGAGGCTCGAAGTTTTCGGACAGACTCAGAGTCGGCTACAGTCGGGTGCTTCCAATGGTGCGGCATCAGCAAGTTTGCGGCGCTTGGAGGTTCATGGCAGGGAGAGTTTCTCCCTTCTACCGTCTGTGTGAGATGATGAGTCTATCGGGACTTTGAGACTTTTTTTAACCGTGCCCATGGTCTGCTCTCCATCAAATTACGGTATTGCTTTGCACTCTTGTAACTATATGTTATAATTATGTAGTTTTGTCAGTTTTAGTCTTGGTTTGTCCTGTGTTTCTTGTGATATCATTCTGGAGGAATATTGTATCATTTTTTAATGCATGCATATCTAAATAACAATAAACGAGGACTGAGTGTCCTCATAATCTGATCTATACTGTCTACTTTGTGAGCTTCATGTGAACAAGAAATTTCATAATGAATCAGCTCCTGCTTCTACTTCCATTCAGTCAGTGGTGTGACTTTGACACTTTGGAGTTCAAAAAGCTCATCACTTACAGTATAGTTCTCTAACAACTTTAAGCTTGCTTCTCTTTGAAGAATGAACTGTTGATTGTTGCAACCTGCAAATCATTTCATTCCTTTTATAACACAGCCAACTGGATAGATAAGGGCATTCAAAGGAGATTGTTTCTGAAATAAAACTGTTCTGTCATGAAGTTGCTGTGAATACAATATGCCATGACTTTCACGTATATCTCTGCAAAATCTTAAATTTGTGAAAGATTTGCAGCCTCCTGGCACAGCTTCACTGTACTGTGAGTAGCCATGAGAAGCAATCATTAAAGTTAGATTAGACCTGTCTCTTCCTATACGTCCATCTAATAAATATCCACTGCATGTAACTTGAGAACCAGTATCCTTTTTCTCACAGTTGAAATCTCTAATGCTAGAGGGCACACACTTGAGGTGAGAGGGGCTAAGTTTAAGGGAGATGTGTGTGGCATTATTTTTTTCTCTTTTTTTTCCCCATAGAGTGGTGGGTGTCTAGAATGCACTGCACAGGTACAGCTGGGGGGAGGGTGTCAGGTGATGGACAGATGGAGGAGGGAAGAGTGGAAATAGTGACAGAGACTGGGAGGTGAAAGGTGGAGGCAACAAAGGACGACGGATTATAGAATCTGATAGAAAATGATCCACCCTTGAAATGAATGTGTCTGAGATGTGCTGGTGCCGAATATCACACGAGTATTTAAGAGGCTCTTAGATAGGCACGTGAAAAAGCAGGGAATGGAGGGATATGGGCATTCTGTAGGCAGAAATGACTGGTATAGTTAGGTGTTTAATTGCTAATTTAATTAGTTCAACATAACATCCTGGACCAAAGGGCCTTTTCCGATGCTGTACTGTTTTAAATACAAGAGGGCATGGCTTTAAGGTGAGAGAGGAAAGCTCAAAGGGACTGGCTGGGGCAAGTTTTGTTTTATTTTTGGGCAGAGTGGTAGATGCCTGGAACTTGCTACTGGAGGAGGAGGCAGATATGATAATGTTGTTTAGGAAGCTTTTTAGATAGACATAAGAGTACTTAGGGGACAGAGGGATATGGATTATATGCAGTCAAAAAGGATGTGTTTAATTTGGCATTATGCTGGCACAGACATGTGAGCAGAAGTACCTGTTTGTACGTTATACTGTTCGTCATTCTGTAAAAGTGATGAACGTAAGTATAATGGAAAAAAAATTAGACCAGTTTTAACCTACAGCAATGATCAGTGGCCACAGGGAGTAAAACTACCTGTTGCTCAGGGTGGTATCTATTCCTTCTTCAGTGGGGATGTAATTTGCAGCTGTCACAAACACAAGAAAACCTGCAGATGCTGGAAATCCAAAGCAATACAAAGTGCTGGAGGAACTTAGCAGGCCAGGCAGCATCTATGGTACAGAGTAAACAGCTGACGTTTCGGCCCGAGACTCTTCATCAGGACTCAATGAAGGGTCTCAGCTTGAACCATTGACTGTTTACTCTTTTCCATATGCTTATGTGTTACATAGATGTTTAGAACTACCGATAACCCAATACTGTAGGGGAAGCAGTATTGTCTTTTACGCTGAACATACACTCAGTGGCCACTTTCCTAAGCAGCTCCTGTACCTAATAAAGTGGCTATTGAGTGTATGTTCATGGTCTTCTGCTGTTGTAGCCCATCTACTTCAAGGTTCAACGTTCAAAGATGCTTTCTTGCACACCAGTGCTGTAACTAACACGTAGTTATTTGAGTTCCCTTTGCCGTCTTGGCAGCTTGAACCCGTCTGGCCGTTCTCTGATCGTTCTGATTAACAAGGCATTTTCACCCAAAGAACTGCTGCTCACTGGATGTTTTTTGTTTTTTGCACCAGTTCCATGGTCAAAGTTACTTAGACCACATTTCTTCTGAATTCTGATGTCTGGGTCTCAACAACAACTGAACCTCTTGACCATGTCTGCATGCTTTTATGCATTGAGTTGCTGCCACGATTGGCTGATTAGATAATTGCATTAATGAGAATGTGTACAGGTGTATCTAATAAAGTGGTCACTGAGTTTACACATGATATGTGATACAGGAATAATATACTACTCCTGGGAAGTTGCAATCAAACTCTGAGCGAGAAGAACACAACTAGAAATTTCATCTGTCCCTGGTGATCACTGTTAGGATGCAGGTGAAATGTATTTCAGCTCACCAGATGATTACAGCCACACATCACACAGTTCAAAAACAACTGCTTCCCTTGAGCTGGATTTGAGGCCATTTTTCCAAACAATATTAAGAGTCCCTGCAAATGTCACTGAACATGGTACCATCTGACGTAAGAGTTCACACTACTAATGGAAGGGCACTCCATTAAGCAGCAGAACAATTCACACTATTTGCTGGAGCAACTTAGCAGGTTGAGCAGTATCTGTGGGAGGAAAGGAATTGTTAACATTTCGGGTCAAAACCCTGAATCTGGATTGGCAACCTGAAATGCCAGCAATTCCTTCCTCCCACAGATGCTGCTCGACTTGCTAAATTCTTCTAGTGGATTGTTTGTTGTCCCAGATTGCAGACCCTTATGACCCTAATTCACAGTGAATTCAGAATTCTTTATAGAAATAAAAAGCAAGCATTTCATGTTTTGAAACAAAATTCCAAACCATTAAAACACATTAATACAAAGGATTTTAAATAAATAATATAATGACACACCATGCACACGTGATATTTTATATTGCACCTAATGTTTTGCCTTTAAAATAAATGAGGAAGAACAAATTTAGTTGCTGGAACTGCACAGAGCAAACTATCTGGGAATGGACATTGGCAGCTATGGATTTAAGCAAAGTGGGAGCAGAACAAGGTTCTTCACCACATGTAGTAGTTAAACTCAGTGATCTCTGGCTTCGTTTACTTCGTGGCAGTCAGGGTTGGTGACCTTAAAGACAGATAATGCTTGTGCAGTAGAACAGTTGTCCATAACAAGGCATTGTTTCACATGTGCTTGTAACAGTTATCCATTATAACTAGGGACAAAAAACAGGGCCAGTTGTTCGACAGGTTTATTATGGATGTCTCTTGGTGTTAAAAACAGAGACGCAAGAAACTACAGATACTGGAATTTGGAACAGAATCAAACTTGTGGAGGAATTCAGCAGGTCAAGTAGTGTTTGTGGAGGTAACAGGATGGTCGACGTTTCTGGTTGAGACCCTGCATCAGGACTGGGAGTATAGGGAGAGATGAGACGGAAGGGGCTGGTAGATGTAACACTCATGGCATTACTTCTGGTAATTTGAACAAAGAGCTGTTTTACAGAGAAGTGTATTGTAGTATTTTGCTAACGTGACTAAAAATGTTCAAAATGAGAGATAAACTGCAAAATATTTCAGTTTGATGACTTATCCTCATATTCTCTTTTCCTTTTCCCAATTCTGACAAACAATCCTTGGTTAATATATGAACATTGCTTTAAGGATTATGTTACAAACAGCTTAAAAAAAACCTGGTATGTCTTTCTTTTTTTTGACTTGAGAGATCTAAAGACCCATGCCCTGCAAAGAAACTTTGAGCTAAGATCAGGAATAAGCCAACAGAGTATGTACTGTGATCTAGGTTCTCAGTGATTGGAATATACATCACTGGAACATTGTTTTGAAAGTCTGAAATCTTCTACCTATCGATCATCATGTTGTTAGAGATTCTGGCACTGCATCTTTTTTGTTCCCTTAGAACACAATGCTTTTAAGCGGTTGGCAGTAAAGGCTTGGGTGTCAGTTCTAACACAAAAGTCAAGATAATTACCTCAACACTAAAGCCTGCCAGTGGATCTACTGGGTGGGGGGGGGGGGTTGAAATTTAAGAAGTTAATGAGCAAATCTGTCTTGGATAAAGATTAGAATACAAAAGTACAACAGTGTTGAGATATTATGTCTCTTGGGTTTAATTTTAAATTAAGAAAGGTCAATAGTTTTGGAAGGTTAAAAATTAGTACTTAGGTTGCAAAAAATTGATTTCCAAGTGGCTTTATTGGTTTGGTTGTTGTAGTTTTGGTTTAGATTTAGGCTTAGGTTATCTTTCCTTCATGGCATCAAATAGAAGGAAAACAACAAGGTTACTTGATTGAAAAAAGTCATTTGTCACTCTCACTGATTATTTCTTTAAAGAGAACAATGACAACACAATGTTATTTTCAATGGATGTGTGCTCTGGGCTTTGGGAAAGATTGCAACTCGTCTTGACCTGTAATAATAGTGACATATTTTCATTGCCTGCCGCACTTCTCTAAAAGTAGCATCGGGAGGGCCAGAACCTCAAAGAGCAACCATTCCATTTGTGAGGAGTTAGAAGCTCATATACATTGCAACGTTTTGTTTCATTACTAATTGAAAGAATACTGGTACAGATCGACATCATACTAGAGGGTCATCAAAGGTATCATCTACTTGCATCAAGGTGTTTCAGTTTGGCTGTTCCACTGTCTAATTAATGCACTTTTTTGACAGCATCTTCAGCATTGCTTGTTGGATCTTCTGATGAGTGATTGTGGTGCCAGAGGTATTAGGTTGAGGTTTAAACTCCACTCACTCTCCTGTTATTTGAATAACAGAATTATGCAGTTTGATGAAATTATGGATCACTTTATTGGCTTCAGACATGGCTGTGCAGATCATCGCTCTTTTACTGCTGAAGGATTGTTTAGGGCAAGAACTTGGAAGATGGAACATAACCTAATGGGTGTCGTACTGGGAGAGGGTGTTCCCTTAATTTGTGCGGTGCGCTCACATTTTCTTGGGCCCATTCTCTAGACCAGGGTTCCCAGCCTTTTTTTACGCCAATACAATGGACCCACCATTAACAGAGGCGTCTGTGGACCACAGGTTGGGAATCCTTGCTCAAGAGAGATGAAGGAAGACCAAGATCTGTATCAGAGTTCAGTCGGCAATACTGGCAGTTAACTTCAAAAGTTCGGGCAATGGAGAGCTGGAATATTTTTCTGTCCGACAAAACTGCCACTTTAATACAATACTGAGAGAATGCAATATGTCAAAAGGCACCAATTTTTAAAACCAAGACCCAGTCCGTTCTCTCCGATGCAAAAGATCAGGAAGAAAAGTAGGAGAATTTATTGCATTCCTGGTCAATACCGGTCCCTCAGTCAAAGGTCATCTGGCCTTTATCTGATTGCTCTGTGAAAGCTGTCTGCACAGAGTGCTTCTGTATTTTCTGCATTATAAAGGCAATTACAACTCTAACGTTTGTCAATGGCTGCAAAGTCATTCCTGACAGCTTGATGATGTGGCAATGTAGAAATTTAAGTTTTCCTCTTCCCAATGCAATGACAGAAATTAAACTCAAATGAAAAAAGTGAGAAGAAAATTCAGAACAGTTGGATTCAAAACAAGTGCTTTGAAAAATCTTCTGGTAACTGATGTCCTACTGTGCACTTCTAACATTAGCATGCTTTTCCTTTTATCTGCAGCATTCAGAAAAATGAAACAAAATGCACCGCGAGCCGCTTTTGACAATACAGTGTAATTCCATGGCATTTATGTGTGTTCGTAAGTCATTCTAGATAAATGTTCAAAATATGTAAATATTGTATGGAATTTATATTTCCATAAGCTACAATTTTCATCTAGTGGCAATTTTTTCAATATTGGGTGCGATACTAATCAGCTAAACCTTTCTTGATGCATGATCAAATCCATACTTTGCATTTGGTAATGATGAACCATAATGGAGCAGCAAGACCAACGTGCTTGATCCCAATCTTTGTGGACTGTAGCTGAGTACACAACAGACTATAGCTGATGGAATCTGGAACCAAGAGGGACTGACTGACAGATAGAGACAGGTGGGGAAAAGGAAGGGTGGAGATAATGACACACGGTGGAGAGGTGGAGATTATGGAGGATGTTTAGAAAGATAGGCGAAAAGTGGAACCAGATAAGGGAGGGATAATATGCAGGTGGGAACAGTGGGGGCAGTGGTGATGGGAGTGGGGAAGGGAAGGTGAAAGGTCAAATAGTATAAACTTCCCTCGCCTGCCACAAGCATATGCAATCAACAGGAAACTGCTTGCGAACATTTACTGAGTGCAAACTGGCTGCTGTTACCATCCAACTGGCTACATGTCAGAAACATTACATTTGCTATGAAGTGCTTTGAGACAAATGTAAAAAGGTACAAAGTACATGCAACTGATTTTTACATAGTAGTTGAAGTGTTAAGGATAATCTACCACTCAATTGCTTGGAAAGTATAAACTGGATCCCAATTCAGTAGAAAGTTTTAATGGAAAACATGTATTGCCATTTTACCTTTGTGTAAATTATAGAAGTTGCATGACCACTTACATAATCATATTTAACTTATATTACAATATAAATATTAAATATTCCAGACTGACCATAATCACAGAATTGATATCCCTATTTTAGCAAGATGGAATGATTATGCTCACAGTTCAAGAAAACAAGGAAGATAATTTGATTACTAAATATTTTTTGTTTACTCTATATAGCCTCTGCAATTAGCTCTGTACGCAGTTTATGCGTAACTAAATCGCACTGCAATATTTTCTTAGTGACAATTACTGTGGTAACAATAATCCTTCAATTCATTGTCAAAGCTGTAATAAGCAATGTTTTTTCCACATTAGAATTTTGAAACATTACTTGAAATTAAATTTTTCTTTTTTGACAACTTTCACATTTAATTAACTGTACGAGATTCTACTACCACTGGTATTGTTAAACTAATATTGAGTGTAATCTACTGCAGGCACAACATGATGTATTGCATTGTTATGGGATCCAGAATGAAGCAATCTCCAAAACCTCTAATAACATTTTCTTTTTGAAATTGTGTATAATGCCGTTTTTTTAAAATTTTAAGTACTTTAAAAAAGGAAATTTCAATTTATAGTATACAAAATCATACAAAATTGCATGGTAGCATAGTGGTTAAGTTACTGGACTGGTATCTGGAGCTCTGGTCTATTGGTCCAGAAACATGAATTCAAATCCTACTCATCAGCTGTTAATTAATGAAAGGTTTGTGGGAAGTTTTGTACCTTAGTGACATCTTGATTTATTAGACCAAACTCAATGAGGTTGGGGGAGCTTTTGTTGAATAAAAAAAAATCTGAAGCTTCATTCTCCAAGTAATTCAGTTCCTTATTAATTCTGAAGAAAACTCTCTTGAACATCCCAAGTTTCATCAGGTCAAACACAACCACAAGGTAATACAAACCATTGCCTTCTGTCACAAGCTCGGCCATGAGATACAACACGAACAAAAAGCATTCTAGAGTTATTTTGAAAACAACAGATTTGGTTTCTTATGATATTGGAAGGAGTATTTCACCAGACTCCACCTGCTTATGAATCAGGTTATGGGCAGCACAGTAGCATAGTGGGTAGCACAATGCTTTACAGCAGCGGTCCTCAACCACCGGGCCGCAAAGCATGTGCTACTGGGCCGTGAGGAAACGATACGAGTCAGCTGCAGCTTTCCTCAGTCCCTGTTATGCACTGTTGAACTTGAACATAGGGTTACCAACTGTCCCGTATTTGCTGGGACATCCCATATATTGGACTAAATTGGTTTGTCCCGTATTACCCCCGCTAAGGTAGAGCGTTCCTATGAAACCGTTTGTGCCGAAATGGCGTGAAGCGCAGAAGCAATTACCATTAATTTATATGGGAAAAATTTTTGAGCGTTCCCAGACCCAAAAAATAACCTAACAAATCATATCAAATAACACATAAAACCGAAAATAAATAACACTAACGTATAGTAAAAGCAATAATGATATGATAAATACACAGCCTATATAAAGTAGAAATAATGTATGTACAGTGTAGTCGGGAAGATGAAGGCAAAACCGAGAAAATCGGCACGTACGCGCATGCGCACATCAGATGTGCACGTCACGCATGCGCACACAGGTGCCCACGCAAGGCTTCATGGTCATGGTAGTCTTTCCGGGGGTGAAGTGTCCCGGGATTTGACTGCTACTTTTGTCCCTTATTTGGGAGTGAGAAAGTTAGCAACCCTAACTGTAAAAGGCATGTTGAGGTGAGTTTAACCCTACTTGATCAACACCCTCCTCCCCCCGGTCGGCAGGTCGGCAAGAATATTGTTAATATTAAGCCGGTCCGCGGTGCAAAAAGGGTTGGACCCCTGCCTTACAGTACAGTCGACCCATGTTTAATTCCCACTGCTGCCTGTAAGGAGTTTGTACGTTCGCCCAGTGACCGTGTTGGTTTTCTCTGGGTGCTCCAGTTTCCTTCCACAAGTCCAAAGATGCACTGGTTGGTAGGTTAATTGGTCATTATAAATTGCTCCATGATTAGGCTAGGGTTAAATCTGGGGACTGCTGGGTGGCGTGGCTCGAAGGGCCTATTCTGCATTGTATCCCAATGAATCAACCTACTATCCAATTAATAACTTAGTTCATTCATTTTATGGGATATACAGTAGATGCTGCTGGCAATGCCAGAACTTGAAATCTATTTCTTCAAAATTATTTTTCATACAGAAAGTAGAGATTATTTTGAATGAGCAAAGGAGATTGTAGAGGCAGATATAGTTACAACATTCAGAAGGTATTTTGATAGGTACTTAGATAGAAAGGTTTAGAGGGGTATCGGCCTAATGTAAAAATGGGACTTGTATAGATGGCATTCATGGTTGGCATGGACCAACAGGCCCATTTCTGTGCTGTATGACTCAATAGACTAATTTACTCAGCTCAATCAATTTCAATAGTCTCCAAGAATTCCCTTTCCATTAATCCGTTCCAAAGTGCTACTGGCCAGAACTATTTCTGTATGCATTTCCGGTTTATTGGTTGATTGAAAACTTCTTCCGAAAAGAGTTGGTCAGTCAGAGTGCTCAATCACTCATGCACAGGCACGTTTAACTGTGGGATAACTGATATGCAAGTCTAGCTGAGTATCTTCTGTGGGCGAGCAGACTCTAATGATGTCTCACTGTTCCATATGAAGCATTTTTGACTAACTAATGCATCAAATCACCTCAACACCGTCATTACGTGGGTAATTTGCCCAGTTCCACAGAAACAACTACTCTAATCAGGGCAATAGTTTCAAGTGCTCTGATACAATTCAAATGACTTCAAATTTTTCAGGTTAACTTTGCTTGACCAACTAATGCATTAAATTGCTACAAGGTGACATGACTCAATAATCTTTATGTGGATAACTTGCTCAGTTCTATAGCTTCATCCCCACAGTCACTGACCTGAAAAAAAACCTCAAATATTTCTGACTCCCATGTTTCCCTCAGTCTGCACAAATGTTGTCATATTATTTTTGTTTACTGTGTTGTGCAAGTTATATATAATTTATATCAATTGAAGTTTCTGTAATTCATGTCTGTCATGTGCCGTGCTGCTGCTAAAAAGGAAATTTTCGTGGCATATAAAAGCCACATGTTGGAAAGAACTCTTCTTCCCGAGAATTCTTCATGAAGCCCATGAACCTTTGTGAATATGAAAATGATTCTATTTCCAAGAAAGCAATAGACGTACGATCATCATTCAAACATTTTCTCTTTGACTAAGAAGAGGACAAAGATGCAGAATGCAAATCTTTTCCCATCCTGTGTGACATTTTACTTTAGAGGTTCGGAATGTTTACAAGTTAGGAGCCAGAATAAAGCTGGAAAAGCTGAATGCAATTTTCTATTTCTTTGTACTTAAAGCTCTATTTTTTAATTATGTCTATTACATTAGAAAAAAAATACACATGTTGATTAATCAAGAACTGTGCAGGAATAGCAGAACTGATTAACCAGCTTATTACCATGTCTGTGGGCACCTGCTGTTTACTAAATGGCCATAATGTGTTCTCCACTTTGTCAATGGCTACAGTCCAGATGCACTTAATTTGGTTGTAAAGCTCTCCTCGATGTCTTCAGGTTATGAAAGGCACAATATAAATGCAAAATTGTTAATGCAATTTTATGAGTGCAGACATGTTTTTAAAAAGCCTCACTGTATTAGAGGTTATCAAATGTAAAATTTTGGAACTTGCAGAAAAAAATCAATTTTTAACCCAGGTAGTTTTACATAAGGAAATTAAGAAAGCTACTGGGGAAGTTATGAAGAATAGCCATAAGGTCTAATAGAAATTTAGAAAAGAGCAAGGTTAAAATGTGGCCTAAATTGTTGTGATTAAAGACTTGAGCCCAGCATTTAGTCTTAGTTTAATCTGCAAAGCAAGATGGGATAAATGAACTTAGTGAAGAAGCTAATAAAAACCATAGGGTTTCAACTAACTCCCAGCTTTCTTTCACTTCTACTGTTCATGGAAAATGAAGGGTTTTGATAGCAGACAAGGAAAATCTGATTTTGACGAGGACCCTGCTGAATATTTATTCCCTCTGTGTTCTACAGAAAGAACCTACCCTCCAACAATTTAAAGATCTACTCAAGGAAATCTCGTGTTTCCTCTTTACTCTCATACAAAAATTTACTGGAAGAAACAAATATATTTAATTATTGCTCACTAACTTGCTTTTCTACAGCAATATTAAGCAAAACATCACAAGAATGATTTGACACTATCTTCTGCCATTTACAGTGGCATGCAAAAGTTTGGGCACCCCGGTCAAAATTTCTGTTACTGTGAATAGCTAAGCGAGTAAAAGATGAACTGATTTCCAAAAGGCATAAAGTTAAAAATGACACATTTCTTTAATATTTTAAGCAACAAAACTCTTTTATTTCCATCTTTTACAGTTTCAAAATAACAAAAAAGGAAAAGGGCCTGAAGCAAAAGTTTGGGCACCCTTCATGGCAGTACCCCCTTTGGCAAGTATCCCTGCTTGTAAATGCTTTTTGTAGCCAGCTAAGAGTCTTTCAATTTTTGTTTGGGGGATTTTCACCCATTCTTCCTTGCAAAAGGCTTTTAGTTCTGTGAGATTCTTGGGTCGTCTTGCATGCACTGCTCTTTTGAGATCTATCCACAGATTCTCGATGATGTTTAGGTCAGGGGACTGTGAGGGCCATGGCAAAACCTTCAGCTTGTGCCTCTTGAGGTAGTCCATTGTGGATTTTGAGGTGTGTTTAGGTTCATCGTCCTGTTGTAGAAGTTATCCTCTTTTCATCTTTGGCTTTTTTTTTTACAGAGGGTGTGATGCTTGCTTCCAGAATTTGCTGGTATTTAATTGAATTCATTCTTCCCTCTACCAGTAAATGTTTCCCGGGCTGCAACACAAGCCCAAAGCATGATCGATCCACCCCCCGCCCGACCCCGTGCCTAACAGTTGGAGAGGGGATCTTTTCATGAAATTCTGCACCCTTTGCTCATTGCGGCCAAAAAGTTCAATTTTAACTTCATCAGTTCACAGGACTTGTTTCCAAAATGCAACAGGCTTGTTAAGATGTTCCTTTGAACCTTTTGAATAGCTATTCACAGTAACAGAAGTTTTGACCACGGGTGCCCAAACTTTTGCACGCCACTGTATGTCTATGTGTTCCAACAATATCACAGTTCTCACACTGCTCTTATCTGTAACCTACTATCCTGCCAAGCTGTACTTCACCAATTCTGGCTTCTTGAGTATTCTCTATTTTCATGGCTCCACCTTGTATGGTCAGACACTCAAGTTCTGGAACGTTCCTTGACACACACTCTGTGGTCTGAAGAGCCTACTTCCACATTGTATCACTCTGCCTGTGGTTCCAATGTATGCAATGGGAAGGGCTTTCACCAGTGGCTTTGCCTCATCTTGTCTATAAGGAACAACAAATCATTAGGCAAAGCCCCACATTTTTAACTCTTTACACTGGCTATTTCCTCTGGCTTTCAGTCCAGGTGAAATGTCTCAACTTGAAACATCGACTGACTATTTCCATCCAGGTCCCTAACTCGCTGAGTTCCTCCAGGTTTTTTATGTGTTGCTCCAGTTTCCAGCACCTGCAATCTCATATCGCAAAAATGCACACCTGAGGCATAGTGAAATTAAGCTAACAATGTCCACCTAATGATCTGCCTTCTCTTTGCTCACCTTTGACACTAAACCATCTCATGCAGCTTGTTATTTGGCGCATATTTGCCTAATATTTGGACCTCAAAATGCTTTCTAAGAGAGAGAAACAAAGCTGTGTTGCCTGTTTCTTCAGACGCACACTTTTCTAAGGAAGCAGCATAATTCCCTCAGCAGCAGTAGAACAGGTTACATTTTCAGATTGTATTTCAGATTTCCACCATGTGCAATCTTTTGACTTCTTTTGTTCATTTTTTTTCTTGCAGCTTGTAAGCAAAATTAATGTACATAGTAAGGTTCACCTTGCCCCAAACCAACTTTCTGTTATCCAATCCTATTCACTTTTTCTTCTATTCTTTCCTTCTGGATCTAGCTTTGCCACAAATAGGTGCAAAGTCTCTGTGGAAGCCAGATCAATATTCTCATCACTCTCTCTGGGTAAAAGAGGTTATGCCTGAAATCTCGGTTAGATTTACTAATAAAGATCGAATACTCATGTCATATCACCTTTCACTAACAAAAAGGCCTGGCGGAGGATGTATTTCTTGTGGCATTTGGCAAAACTCCATCTTCCTGGGAACATACTGGTGTAATTCTACATTTCCATTATAGAGCGTTTTCTCACATCAGCCATTAACCTCTGGGTTGGTGCAGCATTCTCTCACTATATACGATATACCACAACAAATTCCTCACAAATGTAAATGTATATGGTGAATAAAGTTGATCTTTGATGACGTCCCCACATGAAGACACAGTCTGTACATGTCATTCAACCCCTTAAGAATTTTAGCAATCTTAACTGGCTTCTTGATACATTTGTGACAAAATACAATGATTTATAACTGGCTTCTTGATACATCTGTGACAAAATACAATGATTTATAACTGGCTTCTTGATACATCTGTGACAAAATACAATGATTTATAATTGGCTTCTTGATACATTTGTGACAAAATATAATGATTTATAAAGCATAGCTTTTACACATATGAGTTTTATCACTGCAAAGCCTTTATAAACTATGAAATATGTGTGCAAAGTATGCAGGTGACTGTAGTAGCTCCAAACTTGCTACCATTCCCAATAAGCTTTGGCAACCGTACATTCAGCTTATACAATGGATATTTCAGCTCATTGTAACCACTTAGGTACAGACTTAGTGGGACAACTTACACACACACACAAACACTTTGATAATCAATTTTACTTTGACTAAGGCTGGATTTTACATGTGTCATGAGAGGGTTAACCAAAACTTTTCTACTTGGTCTCTGAGTTTGAAACTTGAACCTGCAGGCACATAGATTAAAGAAAAATGGAGAGCTATGTGGGAGTGAAGGGTTAGATTGATCTTGGGGGGTACATCAAAGATTGGCACAACACTGTGAGCCAAAGGGCCTGTACTGTGCTGTACTGTTCTATTTTCAATGTTCTACCGGTGAGATGAAGTTGTTGTCCACTGTGCTGCAGCTGATACTTTAAAGGAGAGATGTGGAAACACACCAGTATGCCATGACAAAATACATTAGACCCCTCATTGTCTCATATAAGAGAGAAGGATGGTTGCTTCCATTTTACCTTTGGCTGTATCCCATTATCAGACAAACAAGCATTCCTGGTGTCAAGTGAAACTGCAAAGAGGTATGGTCCAGAAAACGATTAGACCAATCAGTGCCTTCACTTTTATGCCACTGAATAAAATCATGCCTGATTTTATATTTTGATTTGACCTATTTTCTTGTTTGGCTTTCAAAATGTTTGCTGAGCCAAAAGCTCTTTAAGAACTTAAATCTCTGACATGAATATTCAAATATTTGGTTTCCACAGCTCTCTGGGGGAAGAGAATTTCAAGGAAATATAATTTGTGTAGCTGTGGATTTACATGAGACTGGAATTGTTGGAAAGGTGCTGAGAATAATCCAGCAATCATCATGCTTGTTTTGTGAAGTTGCTTGATGTTTCGTTCTTTTTTATATTCAGGTGGACATATACGTTTACATCTCCCTGGGTTGTCTACATGTGAAGCAATTTTATTTCTGAAAGCTTTCAGAAAGAGAAAGGTTTGTGACAAGAGGAGAAGTACGTGTTTGACATCTCGCATAATAGTGGACTAGTAGCAGCAGGTCTATTTGTTGATGAGGAATCAGCCCTATTCTGAACTAATTTCAAACTAAAAGGGTAAATGCAATCATCCAGGGCATTAACACTAATGCTGTCAAAAGTTCAGAAACTAGAACTCACAACTAAAACATATTATGTGTAGCTGTAAACCTGGTGAACTAAACATCACATGCATACATACACACACCACACACACACACACACACACACACACACACAACGTATATATGAGCAGGAGTGGGCAACCAGTCCCCTCAAACGTGCCCAGTCATGGTTAGTGTTGCTTTCCTTGGAATAGAGAAGGCTGACAGAAGATTTTACAGCACAGCATAAAATTATATATGAGGTACCAATATGGATAGGATGCAGCTGCTTCCCTTATATCGTCATGCCTGGCTTATCCTGGCTTCAATATCTGTTCTGTGCCAGTTCCCCTAAAGCCTTAAATTCCCCTATCTTCAAAAAATTTATTGACTTCCACCTTAAATACTGCTGATGATCTAGTTTCCACAATGCTCTGGGGTAGAGAATTCCTGAGATAGGATAAAGAGATGTTGTCTTTTTAGTAAATTGACTGTAGATAACATATTTGGGGTGGCTCCACAGACTTCTAATGGAGTCAGCTCAGACTGCTGCTGGAACTAGCTTTGTTTCATACATTGTGGGGCATTTATAATGATAGGGGTGGGGGTGGGGGGGGGAGAATACACACACGTGGTGGCACTTCCAGTACTCCTATACTATACAGGATGCGCATTACCATTCTGCATAGGCAGCCTGAAAGAAATTGAGCAGGAAGTTAATCACCAGTTGCATAAACTATTAGCAATTACAGTCACTGAGTCATACAGCAAGGAAACAGCCCCTTTGCCCAAACTCTCTGTGCCGACTAAGCTCCCCTTCCAAGCTAGTCCCATTTGCCAACATTTTTCCCATATCCCTTGACAGCTTTCCTATCCCATGTACCAGTCCAAATGTCTCTTAAAAGTTGTTAATGTACCAGCCTCAACTACTTCCTCTGGCAGTTCATTATGTGTTAAACTAAATGTTGCCTCTCAGGCGCTTAAATTTTACCCTCTCAATTAAACCTATTCCTTCTAGTGCCTGATTTCCCAACACTGGAAAAAGACAGCGTGCATTAACCCTAGCTATGCCACTCATGATTTATACACCTCTGTAAGATCATTGCTGAGTCTGTGGGGTAATGTACGGGGTGGAAACATATGCATAATTCACAAACTCTGACGTGATGACATAATAATGTGAAGTTTTTTTTTAACCACGCTTTATGTTCTGTGTTTGGATGACAGCAAAGTGAGTTCTTATGGTTTTCCTTAAACTTAAAAAGCCTCTGCCATTTTACTTATGAAAACCTACACATCTCCTACACTCCAAAAAAATAAAATCCTAGCCTGCCCAACCTCTCCCAAAAACACAGCCCCTCAATCCTTTCTAGCTTTAATTGCATCTTCCCCGTAGGAAGGTGGCCAAACCTCAACACAAATAATCTAAGTGATGAGGCCACACTCAGGATGGAGGAGCAACACCTTATATTCCATCTGGGTAGCCTCCAACCTGATGGCATGAACATTGATTTCTCAAACTTCTGGTATTGCGGCCCCCCCCCCACCCTTCTTCACCATTCCCCCATTCCTGTTTCCCTCTCTCATCTTTTCTCCTTACCTGCCCATCAGCTCCCCTGGTGCTCCTCCTCCTTCCCTTTCTCCCATGGTCTTCTACCCTCTCCTATCAGATTCCCCCTTCTCCAGCCCTTTATCTCTCTCACCAATCAACTCCGCAGCTCTTTACTGTACCCCTCCCCTTCCTCTGGTTTCACTTGTCACCTACCACCTTCTACTTCTTCCTCCCCTCCCTTCCACCTTCTTGCCCTGACCTCTCATCTTTTTACCCCCAGTCCTGATGGAGGGTCTCGGACTGAAACGACAACTGTTTACTCCTTTCTGCAGATGCTGCCTGGTCTGCTGAGTGCCTCCAGCATTCTGTATGGGTGTCAATTGGATTTCCAGCATCTGCAAATTTTCTCTTGTTTGTGGCAATACTCAGTACCGCCTCACTTGCCTGCACCACGACCTCCCACTGTCTATATTCAATGCTCTCTTGAAGGCCAGTATCACGAAAGCCTTCTCTGTAGGCAAGGTGATAAAGTGATTATGCATTACATTCTTCTTCAGAAATTTGATTCCAATGATTTCAAGTACATGCTTGGTGCAAGCAAGCAACAGAGAACAAGCTTCCACCACCCTTGGCAAAATATCGATCTGCATGACATTCTGTGACAAGTCTTGCAAAACATTGTGCATCATTATCCAGTCTTCTGCCATTACCCAAAGCATATGTTACAAGACTGCTGCCAATACTGAAAACTAGCTCTACTGTTACATTGGGATGGGAGAGAAAGAAATATATCTCTGCAAGAAAGGGAAAAGTAAAATCATGGTTAGTTTGCACATGGAGGGAAATGGACAATTGACACTTCAGGTTGAGACTCTTCATCTGGACACAGTGTAGGTACCTCCTGATCCACTCCAGCAATTCGTGCGTTGCTCCAGATTCCAGTATCTGCAGCCTCTTGTGTCTCTGCTCGTTTGAACTTCCTCAGAAAAGAGAAAACAGTTTTTCACCAAAAAAGCAATGCACGGTGCCTTTTGTATTCCAGTTATGAGGAAATATCGGAATAATTGGTATCGCTTTCCTTAAGGTTGTGGAGGCTGAGAGGACATTTAATTGCAAGAGCCTGAAATTCTGAGACATCTTCATAAATAGGATGGAGTTACTTCCCCCAGTGAAGGAGTCAGCAATGAAGGGGCATGGATTTGTAGAAGATTTAGAGAGAGGATGAAGACTCCAAGGTCTGAAATTCACTACTCTTAAGGGTGATGGAAGCAGAACATCTCACTACATTTGAACAGTACCTCGAGGTGTAATTGACAGCCATAGACAAACGTACATTAAATCCCCACTGACTATTAGTCACCCATTTATACTAATCTGCGCTAATCCCTTTGCGTTATTCTCCTTATTTTCCCCATCAACTCTCCCCAGATTCCACCACTTACATACACACCACAGGCAATTTGTAACTGCCATACATTTGACCAACATGCACATCTTTGGGACATGGGAGGAAACTGGAGCACTTGCAGGAAACCCACAGAGTCACAGGGAGGGCAGGCAACAGGGGTCAAGATTGAACCTGAGACAGTGAAATTGTGAGACAGCAGCTCTCCGAGCTGCACCACTCTAACACCAAAGGGATACAGGATTACCAAACCATTCATCTATCACGATGGATACAATAAGGATGAATGCCTTCTTTCTGTGGTGCAAACTTTTCTATGATTCTAGTGACAGCAAAAGAGATAAGAAATTAAGCTACAGTATACTCCATTAACTCTGGCTATACTTTCCACTGATTCTGGAAAGTAGCCAACGTAATCAAAAAAAAAACATACAAAACGCTGGAGGAATTCAGCAGGCCAGGTGGCATCTATGGAAATGAACAGATAGTCAACATTGCCCCCATGGCGCTTATTTGGGGCTGAGAAGGAAGGGGGAAGATGCCAGAATAAAAAGGAATCTGACAGGAGAGGAGAGTGGATGATAGGAGAAAGGGAAGGAGGAGGGGACCCAGTGGGATGTAATAGGCAGGTGAGAAGAAGTAAAAGAGGTAAAAGGGTGGGGAATAGAGGAAGGGAAAATCGATATTCATGCCATCAGGTTGGAGGCTACCCAGATGGAATATAAGGTTTTGTTCCTCTATCCTGAGGGTGGCCTCATCTTTGCACAAGAGGTGGCCATACACACACTGGAACAGGAATGGGAATTGGAATTAAAGTGTTTGGCCACCTGGAAGTCCTGCTTGTGGCGGATTGTATGGCTGTTCTTACCAATGAAGAGGAGGCTGCATTGGGAACACCAGACACAAGAGACGACCCCAGCAGATTCAGCGGTGAAGTGTTGCCTCGTCTGGAGGGACGGCCTGGGGCCCTGAATGGAGGTGAGGAGGGAGCTGTATAGGCAGGTGTACTTAGGCTACTGGCAGAGATAAGTGCCAGGAGGGAGATTAGTGGGATTAATGCCAGTACTCAAACACAAAATAAGTTAAACAGTACAGCACAAGTACCTCCTCTCTTTTTATCCCTACTCCAGTTTTAAGAGCTACTCAAGTAATATCCAAACCCCTTTCTGGGCCAATAATTTCTTCTGAACAAGCACTTGAATTGCCAAGACATAGGAAGCCTAATACAGACAAACAGGATTAGTGTAGATTGTACTATGGGCAGCATGTGCATAGTGGACTGAAAACCAGTTTCTGTGCTTTGTGAACTTAAATGGCAAGGCTGAAATAATAAGAAACAAAAGAGACAACTAGTTAAAAGTAATAACAATGTTAAGTTGAATATACAGACATTCATCAGTTTTTACACCTTAGTCACAGTTACGTGGTACAGGTCTCACGGCCCACCTACCCCACAATGACCACCGTGAACCCATTTATACACATCCTACACTAATACCAACATCTGAAGACAACAGCAGCTGTTAACGATGCATTCTGAACCGGTACTTAGAATGTTTTTACTGCTACATCACTCACTGCAGAAGGAAACTATTCCTCAAATTCAACCTTAGCATGATACAGGTAACATTTTTGCACTCAGTGCATGCAGTGGGGAAAGATACATCACTCTTCACTGAGATGCACAAGTCAGGATCTGTTTGTATTGCAGCAAAAGATCATTATGCATTATCTGCAGTGATACATTTACTTTAAAGCCAATGAAAATCGTGGGATTGTGAAAGGTTCTGTGAAAATGCAAGTCCTACTTTAACAATAAGCTGAGCTTATTGAAGGATCCTGATGATTTGAAGCCATAATGAATGGCAATGGCTCAGGCAAACAAAACTGCACTAAACTCCAAGTTTCCCCATGTTCTTTTCAATCCTCCTGTTCAGCATAGGATTATAGTCCAGGGAGTTGGGGAAATGATCTTATACAGATGTATACAATCATAAGGGGAACAGAAAAGGTGAATGCACAGTATTTTTTTCCAGGTACTGCAATTGGCCTATCTGCAAAAAAGGTATATCTACGATGGATGCCATCTCCCTTGCCCTGTACTCATCTCTGCAGCATCTGGACAGAAAAGCCACTTACATTAGATTATTGTTTATGGACTATACCTCCACCTTCAATATTATAATTTCCAGCAAACATCACTAAATTTCTTTTTTTTTGGCATGTGCATGCATGTGCGTCTGCATGTGTGCATCCGTTTGTGTGCAATGTTGGCGGGATGATGTCTTTTTCATGCCTCTACAAGGCGCGGAGCAAGAGAGAGACTGTGTTGCCGCCACTCCTCACACAGACCTTTTGCAGTATTTTCCCCTTTATTTTATGAGGTCGAGTTGCGATCTTGACACTCAGCCCGGCATGGATGGAAAGCGTACTCGGGAGCGGCTCCGACTGGATTCAAACCCTGGAACCTTCGTTCCAGAATCCGGTGCTGATGGCATTGCGCCACCAGCCGGCCACGTCACTAAATTTCAAGTATACGTAGACAACACCAAATTCATCTCCAACTTTCAGACAATAAACACAAGACTTACAGAAAGGCAACAACACCTCTGCCATGATTATTCTCAACACTAGAGCCCCAGAAGGCCATGTCCTCAGCCCTCCTACTCTATTCCCATTACAGTCATGACTGTGTGGCCAGAATCTGCTCTAACTCCATTTTTACAAGTCTGGGGATGATATCAGTATCGAGAGCTGTATTTCAAATAATGAGAAGTCGGAGTACAGGAAGTAAAAAGAGAGCAGAGTAACATAGAGTCATGACAACAACCTTTCCCTCAATGTCAGCAAAACAAAAGAGCTGGGCATTAACTTCAGGAAGGAGATGGTTAATATGCTCCTGTCTTCATCAGTGGCACTGAAGTTAAGAGGGTTGAAAGCTTCATGGTCCTAGGAGCCAACATCACCAACAGCCTGACCTGGTCTAACCGTGTAGATACCATAGCCAAGAAAGCTCACTAAAATGCCTCTACTTTCTCAAGAGGCTAGAGAAATTTGGCATGTCCCCATCGAACCTCACCAACTTCTATTGATGCACCATAGAAAGAATCCTATCTGGATGCATCAAGGCTTGGTTTGGCAAATGGTCTGTCCGTACTGCAAGAAATTTGCAGAGTTGGAGACACAGCTCGGCATATCACAGATGTGTGTACAGTTCTTGTTGCCTCAGTAAAGCAGTCAGCATAACTCAAAACCCACTCATCCAGACATTCTGCCTTCTCCCATCAGGCAGAAGATATGAAAGCATGACAGCACATATCACCAGGCTCACGGACAGCTTCTGTTCCACTCTTAAAAGACTACTGAATATCTCCTTGTACGATAAGATGGATTTTAACTTCACAATTGTTATGGATATTGTACCTTCTTGCCTACCTGCACTGCACTTTCTCATAATCAGAAGAATCAGAATCAGGTTTAGTCTTACCAGCACGTGTCGTGAAATTTGTTAACTTTGCGGCACAGTTCAATGCAATACATGTTAATATGAACTGAATTACAGTAAATATATTACATATAAAAATAGCTATAATAAATAAGTAGCGCAAATCAAAAAAAAAGGAATAAAAAGGTAGTGAGATAGTGTTCATGGGTTCAATGTCCATTCAGAAATCGGATGGCAGAGAAGAAGTTGTTCCTGAATTGTTGAGAGTGCCCCTTCAGGCTTCTGTATATCCATCCTAATGGTAACAATGAGAAGAGGGCATGCCTTGGGTGATGGGGGTCCTTAATGATGGATGCTGCCTTTCTGGGGGACTGCTCCTTGAAGATGCCCTGCCTACTACAGAGCTATTGTACTTTATTCTGTAATCTATTATTGTTTTACCACCAATGCACTACTTAAGAATTGATCTGTATTAACAATATGCAAGACAAACTTTTCACTGTATCTCAGTGCATGTGACAGTAATAAACCAATTCCAATTGCAACCAGAGGGCACAGGTTTGTGGTGAGAGGACCTGTGGGGAAACTTGCTCATACAGAGGGTGGTTTATATATGTAATGAGCTGCCAGAGAAAGTAGCTGAAGCATGGACAAGAGCAACACGGGAAAGCCATGTGGACAGGTACATGAACAGGAAAGGTTATATGCCTCATCTGGGCAAATGGAATTACCTTAGTTGGGCATCTTGTTCAGCATGGACGAGTTGGGCTGAAGGTCTGGTCTCCATGCTTTATTACTCTATGGCTATATAAGTACTTACAAGTCAAAACACTAGGACTTATTGGGAAAGGCTTAATATGGATTTTTCATGATCTTCACATATGCAAATATACCTAGCGCACATATATATTTACTGAAATGTTCTCAGCGTGTAAAACACAAAATATGAATACATTTTAAGGGGAAATTAAATATACTTACAACAAAGAAAAGAACAGAAGCTTATAGCATTAGATTAGATGTAGAAGGATGGGAGAAGGTTTGCTTGGAATTGAATGGTCTACTGTACTGTGATTTCTATGCTGTGAGATTCATGTACACTTAAGGCCACAGTATGCCTGTGAAAGAGTAGGATTCTACATAACTACAGTGCTGTATCACAGTAAAGTGCGGGGAAGGGTAGATCATCCAGAACCAGCCCAATGTCCAGTTTGCCATCCTAGATCCCCACCCAATAGGCATACTTTATTTGGATAAGGACAGGCTGTAAACCAGATAAAGTAGACACAACAGATCGGGTAGGTTTATTCACAGGGTTCACCCAGGAATGTTCTGGAAAATCTTTGGGAGCTTGATAACTGTCAAAACGCTTTGAACAATTTTAAAATGCTTCTGATAATCCTCCTAAAATATTCAACAGATTTAATTATCAACCTATCAAAAAATCAAATTATTATAAACATTAAGCACTTATCTTCTTTGACATGATCAGTCACCCCATTCACAGCTCTGTAAAAGTAAGGGGCCAGATGTGAAGGGCATCCTGCGCATATGGAATTCCAAGACTAGCTTAGGCACAAACTGCTGAGGGATGGCGGCTTCCTTGGCAATTACCAACTATCCTCAGCTTGATTTGATAAAGGAATTTTCTTCTTTTCTGAGACTCTGCTCTCTAGTCCTAGGCTCCCCCACTATAGGAAATATCTTTTCATGTCCACTCTATCTAGACCTTTCAGTATTCAATAGGTTTCAATGAGATGCCCCCTTCTTGTTCTAAACTCCAGCAGTCCTTCTAAAATGCTTACAATTCTCCAAGTGCGGTCAAATCAACGCCTTATAAAGCCTTAGCATGACACCCCTACTTTTATATTCTAGTCCTTTCAAAAACAAATGATAACATTGCATTTGCCTTCCTTACCATTAACTGAACCAGAAAGTTAACTTTTAGTGAATCCTGCATGAGGACTCCCAAGTCCCTTTGAATCACTGCTCATCACTGGCAGCCAATGAGAAAAGACCCCTTTATTCCCACTCGTTGTCTCCTGCCTGTCAGGCAATCTTCTATTCAGTCAGCCAGTCAAAGATTCAGGTCAAGACCCTTCATCTGGACTGAATTTCTGCAGCATCTTTATTACATTACTCCCAATTTCTGAAATACCACAGATGATAGCTCCCAGCTGTGCTTGATTTAGTTGCTTTGAAAACATGAAGCAGAAGACAGAGGATTGTTTACATTTTATTGCCTTTCTGTGTTAGACAAATCTTGTGAAAGCAGTAGCTCCTGTGAATAGAAAGCCTTGATATTAAAAATCTATATTCTGTAGGCAAAGAAAATATCTCACTTTAATAAGATCCTGGGTTTGATCTTTACAAAGGATATTTATGTAATTCAGAAGGTTGACTGCTGTCAATAAAATTATACTGAAGAGGGGCCGAGGCCAAGTCATATCTATTATCCGCAAAACCTCAGGACACTGGAGTCTAGTCCATCAGCTGTTCAGCATTTATGATTCAAAAGTCAAGGAACTTTCAAACACAACTTCAATATTGCACTGACATTGTGGGACACTTTCTAAAATTCAAGTTTGGATGAGAAATGCCATAATGAACTCATTTTATAACCAGACCTTTCCCTAACAAATAAAACCACATTTCTGCATTTATAGTCTAAAGCTAATCTGAAAAGTTTTAAAGACAAAGAGATTCTGCAGATGCTGGAAGTCCACACACAAAATGCTGGAGGAAATCAGCAGGTGAGGCAGCATCTGTGGAGAGGAATAAACAATCCACTTTTTGTGCTGAGACCCTTCATCAGGACTAAAAAGGAAGAGGGAAGAAGACAGAATAAGAAGGTGGGCAAGGGGAAGGAATACGTTAGAAGATGATGGGTGAAGCCAAATTAGGGGGAAGGTAGGTGAGCGTGGGAGGGGGGATGAAATGAGAGGTGACAGGTGGAAAAGATAAAAGGGCTGAAGAAGAAGGAATCTGATAGGAGAGGAGAGTGGACCCTGGGAGAAAGGGAAGGAGAAGGGCACCAGAGGGAGGCGATAGGCAGGTAAGGAGAAGGGGTAAGAGAGGAGCCAGAATGGGGATGGAAAATGAGAGGAGGAGGAGGAAGTGAGAGAAATTACTGGAAATTGGTGTTAATGCTGTCAGTCATGCGAAATTTCAGCTGAAACAAACTAGTCAGGGAACTCTGAATATCCAACTGAGGCAATTATGTTTAACATGGTTAAAATCGACTCGAGTTTCAGTGCCCCTGACTGACTGATACAATACTCAGTACATACAAGTGAAAGCAACAATGATCCTTGATCAGGAGTATAGCCACTAGCAAGTAATTTTGTGTTTCTCCGTGATAGGTTTTTAAACAACAACCAATTGAAGACTTTGCTGTCAGTTGTTAAGAAAGAATGGTGAAATCAGACTCAATGGTAATTTTAAAAACATGAAGGAGGAAAAAATTGAGAGGCTCTAGGGAAATAGCAGAGGATGCAGTGTTGAAGAACTAGCAGAATGGGGCAAATAGCCTCCTCTTTTATATCATAAGACGCAATAATGCTTTAAACAATATGGTTTGTGTTTTAAACTATCCTCATTCTAATGCTGGCACATCAGGCAGCTGTATGTGAACAGATTTACTAATACTAACTTAAAGTAAAATGTTTGATTTTGTTGCCATCTCTTCATCTGAAAACATCTGCAGGGGACAGTACAGGGTACATCCATCAAGTAACTGGCAGCAATAGTTCAGTGAGTTGCACACGCTTCTCCATGCTAAAAAGCCTCTGGATTTTAGACACTTGAGCACATAATCCAGTGAGAGGTACTGAGGGGTGTGCTGCTTTGTCAGCAACACTAACTTCCAAACGAAACATAAACCAAGTCAGTATCAGACGGATGGCACCATTTGAAGAGCAAGGGAGCTCCCTGAATCCTGGGAAAACATTCATCCCTTAATTAACATCACTGAAGCAACTTATTTATTGAAGATCTCAGCATCCAAGGTTTCTTCTATTAAGAAGTTATTCAATTAGAAATTGCCATGCTCTAGCAACAATGCAGTTCAGAAACAATTGCTGCAGACTTTAACTTAGCTTCAACATGAAAAATTATCATTTCATGCAGAATATTAAGCTTATTATCTGATTTATGACACAATGTCCTCAGATGGAAAGCCTAGAGTTTACCTTTTCAATTTAATTTTTGAAGCATATCTGAAATGTGCTTCTTCATTAACACAACAAGCTCTGCTTCTTCAAAAAAGGAAATTCACAAGAATAAAAACCCAAGTACCAGAAAACATGAAGTGATCTTTTTGGTTTTATCAGTGGAAAGGTGGTGATAACAAATTATATATCCAAAAAGAATTACTTTACAATACTGGAGATAGAAAAACTAAAAGGCACAAAAGAAGCCCATTTTAACTGTTCCATTTAAAAAAAACACAAGATGGAGGGACAGGAGTAGAACAACCACTACCTCAAGCCTACATCGCCATTCAATAAGATCATGACTAACACCTGTCTTTCTGTGGATCTCCTCAAATGCACCGACATCATACAGTACCCCAGGCATGGAGACACAGGATATACCCCAAATCAGGACCCCCATAGCGGCTCTGATCTTCCAGGTTGCTTCCAGGCACAGTGTTATATTCAATAATTTCTTAAAATGATTCTGTTTCCAATTTCTCTTGGACCATCATTTCTTCCTTGTCCATTATCAACTTTTGTTTTGCATCATTATCATTTTCCCATTTAATATCACATCTTCTTTTAAATTTGTTACCTGCTTTGCATCTTAAAACACAGACAGAGATAGATAGATAGATTTAAGGAGGGTGGGGGGGGGGGATTCCCAAAACTAAGATTCCAGGAAACAGAAGACACAAATGCTGGGGGTGAGTCCACTGAATTCACTATTTGTTACCCTGCCATTAATGGGTCCTCTTGTCTTCACCCGGCACCCCATAAGCCACCACAACCAATACACATTCTCTGCCACTTCCGCCACCTTCAATGGGACCTTACCACAAAACACATCTTTACCCTCTGTTTTCTGCAGGGATTGCTCCCTACGTGATTCCCATGGCCATACACCCCTTCTCTTTGATCTCCCTCCTGGCATTTATCCCTGCAAGTGACTGAAATGCTACACCTGCCCATTCACCTCCTCCCTCACCTCCATTCAGGGCCCCAAACAGTCCTTCCAGGTGAGGCAACACTTCACCTGTGAATTTATTAGGGCTGTCCCCATTCTGGTTCAGAAATGTTGGTCTATGGCCTCCTCTTTTGCTACAAAGAGACCACACTCAGGGTGGAGGAGCAACACCTTATATTCCAGCGATGACATGAATGCCTATCACCTCCCTTCCTCCGATGGTCCACTCTTCTCTCTGAACAGATTCCTTCTTCTCCATCCTTTTTGTGCCTTTTCTGCCTATCACCTCCCAGCTTCTTACTTCACCCCCCCATCCCACATGACTTTATCTATTAGCTTCTAGCTTTCCCCTCCCCCCTACCTTTTTATTTTGGCATCTTCCCCTTCCTTTCCAGTTCAGATGAAGGGTCTCGGCCTGAAATACTAACTATTTCCATAGATGCTGCCTGACCTGCTGAGTTCCTCCGGCATTTTGTGTGTGTGTGTCGCCTTGTGGTGGTCTTGCTTCCCCGTTGGATTTCAGTTGATAATGCCATGCCATTCAGAGGAAATGGTGCCCCACCAGAGGTACCTTCATTGTGATGAACCCTCAAGTGATTGGATGCTTGCCTGGTCAGACAGATATACACGAGCTGGGGTAATATAAAGGATAGGCAACTTGATAGAAGCAGATGATCTAGCCCTTGATTCATGGAACACATCAATGGGCAAGCTGGTACTCTGTGCTCTGTCACACAATATTAAATTGATCTCCAAAACACAACCAGGAATGCTCAATCGACTCTGACCATTTTCAGAAATATATGCCACACCCGATCATATCCCCCAGTCAATTATGTAAGGAAGTGTGGAACAGCCTGCTTCTTACCCATGAAGTATGGAGAAAGCTTTGAACCAAAGTCTGTCATTGGAAATAATTAATGAACTTGGGATGTGAAACTGTGGCAGGAGAGGAAAATCTTTGCAAGTGACCTTTGCATGGGTGTTTGCAGTGGATGAGGACAAAATGAAGATGGTTTTGTTTTGGAACAATTGATTTATCAAATGTTGTTTATCCTTGCTGGTTGTATAATGCTGCTGCAACAATTCAACTGATTGCTTAATAATTCAACTGATTAGGTCACTCATTACCTCAGGTTACTGTGGACCCTGAGTATTCCTGTTTAATAAATGGTAAATGAAAAATTATGAGATATTTCAAAATGTCAATGAAATTATCCCAGGGCTTCATGGTTATTAGAAATGGCAGGGCTTCAGGTCATTTGGCTAATCTAACGAAAAGCATTGTCCATCTACAGTGCCAATAAAAAGTATTCACCCCGCCTTGGAAGTTTTCATGCTTTATTCTTTTACATTAAACCACACTGGATTTAATTTGGCTTTTTTGACATTGATCAACAGAAAAATACTCTTGTGTCAAAGTGTGAACAGATCTCTACGAAGCGATCGAAATTAAATACAAATATAAAACACAAAATTCATTGCATAGTATTCACCCCTTCAAGTCAGTTTTTAGTAGATGCATCTTTGGAAGTAATTACAACCTTGAGTCTGTGTGAATAAGTCTCTTTTAACTTTGCACATCTGGACACTACAATTTTCCTCCATTCTTCTTTACAAAGCTGCTCAAGCTCTGTCAGATTGCATGGGGATCGTGAATGAACAGCCCTTTACAAGTCTAGCCACAAATTCTCAATTGTATTGAGGTCTGGACTCTGACTTGGTTCCTTCAGGGCATTAAATTTGTTGTTTTTAAGCCATTCCTGTGTAGCTTTGGCATGATGCTTGGGGTCATCGTCTTGCTGGGAAACAAATCTTCTCCCAAGTTGCAGTTCTCTTGCAGACTGCATCAGGCTTTTCTCCAGAATTCCCTGTATTTTGCTGCACTCATTTACCATCTACCTTCACAAGCCTTCCAGAGCCTGCTGCAGTGAAGCATCCCCACAGCGTGATGCAGCCACCATCATACTTGATGGTATGTTTTTGATGATGTGTAGTGTTTGGCTTACACCAAATATGGTGTTCACTCTCCCATAAAGCTATGACTGGACAAATACCCAGGCAACAGTTGTATGTGCAGACTCTCCCACCTCAGCAACTGAAGCTTGTAATTGCTCCAGAGTTGTCATAGATCTTTCGGTGACCTCCCTCACTAGTCCCCTTCTTGCACGGTCACTCAGTTTCTGAGGATGGCTTGCTCTAGGCAGATTTACAGCTGTGCCATATTCTTAACTGATTGATTTAACTGTACTCCAAGGGATATTCAGTGACTTGTAAATTTTCTTGTGTCCATCTCCTGACTTGAGCTTTTCAATAGTCTTTCAGCAGAGTTGCTTGGGGTGTTCTTTTGTCTTCATGGTGTAGTTTTTGCCAAGATACTGACTCACCAGCTGTTGGACTTCCAGATACAGGTGTATTTTTACTACAATCAGTTGAGACACCTTGACTGCACACAGTGATCTCCATTTAACTAATTACGTAACTTCTAAAACCAATTGGCTGCACCAGTTACAATTTGGTGTGTCATATTAAAGGGGGTGAATGCTTATGTAATCAATTATTTTGTGTTTTATGTATTTAGATCACTTTGTAGAGATCAGTTTTCACTTTGACATGAAAGAGTCTTTATCTGCTGATTAGTGTAAAAAAAAGCCAAATTAATTCCACAGTAATTCAATGTTGTAAAACAATAAAACATGAAAACTTCCAAGAGGGGTGAATACATTTTACAGAAACTGTATGTAGCTCTACCTTGTGACTGATGGTGGCTAAAAGTCATGTTTCTTTTCAAGTCACTGTTCATATTTTAAGCCCATTAGGGAGGCATGGTGGCATTGCTTCAAAACTCCAGAGACCACTTCTGAATCTGATTTGTCTGTGTGGAGTTTGCCCACTGTAACAGCCTGGGTTGTCCCTGGGTGCTCCAGTTTCTTCCCACATTCTAAAGACATGATTTATCAGTATATTACCTCTCCGTGCAAAAGAAAAAAAAGGAAGTTTATGGGAAGTGAAATTATGAAGAAAGCACAACAGCACCTCTACTTCCTTAGGAATTTGCAGAAATTCAGCATGATATCTAAAACTTCGACAAACTTCTATAGATGTGTAGTGGAGAGTATATTGACTGACTGCATTACAGCCTGATATAGAAACATCAATGCCCTTGAATGGAAAATCCTACTAAAAGCAGTGGAAACAGCCCAGCCCATTCTGGGTAAAGCTCTCCCTACCATTGAGCACACTGACATGAAACACTGATTCTATCCCGCAACCATCAGGTGCTTGAACCAAAGGGGATAACCTCACTCGCCCCATCATCGAAATATTCCCATATCCAATCGACTCACTTTCAAGGGCTCTTCATCTTACGCTCTCAATACTTGTGCTTATTTAGTTATTATTATTTCTTTCTTTTGTATTTGCACAGTTTGTTGTCTGTTGCACACTGGTTGAGTGCCCAAGTTTATGTGGTCTTTCATTGATTCCATTGTGGTTATTAGGCTATATGTGTATGCCCGCAAGAAAATGTATCTCAGGGTTGTATATGGTGATATATATGTACTTTAATGCTTGAAGTTCAAAGTAAATTTATTATCAATGAGGTCAATTTACAGCAGGGATACAGGGAATATAAACAGAAGGGGAATGGGACTGATGAGCTTGCTTTGTTGGTAACTACATGGACCCAATGGCTTGATTGGCTTCTACATGAGTTATAATAAATAACTATTGGTTTAAAATACAAAGGAACAGTGGGTGAAAGAAATTCTAACCATATGCCATAGCTGGGAATGGGATTTTGCAATGCATATGAATCAATCAAGAATAAATCCGGTCCGAATTCAGAACGGACTGCTCTGCCCAGAGAACATGGAACTCTGCCTATACAGGGAACTGCATGATGGAGAAAGGAACAATAAAATATACTGACAGATTTAGGAAAGGAAAATCCAAAAACACAAGGGATTCTGTAAATGTTAGAAACCATGGGCAGCACAACAAAATGCTTGAGGAACTCAGCAAGTCAGACAGCATAAGGTAAGTAAGACCAGTTTCTGTGGAGAATATACACAGGCATAAGACCAGTTTCACTGAATAGCCTGTTTCTATACCAAGTAATGAAGATAAATCAAGACTAAAACTTAATTTCTATTTTTCTTCATAATCTTCCTCCCTCTGTACACAAATTTTAGTGATTCAATATTTGAAGAGGTGCAGTCTTCCATGGAGTCATTTGAAAGTACTAATGCTTGGCATATGGGAAGAGATTTGCTGATACATTTGTCTCCCCAGCAAGTACCTCCTCTTCAAAGGTTCAGTTATTATCAAAGTATGTATCCATATACAGCTCTGAGATTCATCTTTTCCAGATAGCCACAAAACAAAGAAGGAACATGAGAGTCACTCAGAGAGAAACATCAAACCCACCCCGCTGCACAAAAAAGAATGGCACGTCGATCATCAACTCCCAAACCCCCTCCCCCACACAGAACAGAGCGAGAACATCGAACCCCAAACCCCTCCACTTGCACAACAAAACAGAAAGCAGCAGGAGAAAAATGCACATATAAAAACCATAAGTTTGAAAAAAATCCACAGTCCATAAGCGCAACAGTCTAATCCATAACACAGAACCATGATAACATACTCCATCATTGAAAGAGAGAGACAACACACGAGTGCAGAGGCCTACCAGCCTGCCACAGTGAGTCACACAGCAACAGGCTACTCAAAGACTCCTTCTCTGGCAGCAATCAAAAGGAAGGCAGTCAGTGTTGAACTCTTGCTTGCCTTCTGCGTTCTCCTTGATGTCTCAACCTTCCTTGACACATTAACTGGCGATTAATGGGCACTTTAATCGGTGAAATGGAGTCGAACATTGGCTCATGCCCCACCTCCAAGTTTCGTTGCATCAAGGCCATTCAAGTACGCGCTCACTTCCTGGAGACAACGAAGCACTGGATCACTCCATTCACTATCACTCAGATGTACAACCACACAGTTTCTCACATCTCCCAAAAAGCAAAAAGCAATACTAGCTAGAAATCTGAAACAAAAAAATAGAAACTGCTTGAAGCACTCAGCAGGTCAAACAGCGCCAAGTTAAGAAAGAAGCAAAGTTAATGCTTCATGCCAAATCTGCTTGCCACTCCACTGATATATACTGTTTTCTTTTCCATTGAAGTTGTGCGACCTACTCATAATCTCCAATATATTTATTTCATTTCTCTATCGGTTTCTGCATTGAGATTTTGTTGCTGCTTTTGGCAATTGAGCTGACAAAAATTATGTAACTATGGCTATGTGTTTGCAATATAAATAACATAATTAAAGGACCTTTTCATCTAAATGCATTCCCAGTGCAATGTTCTGAACTCACTAAGGAATCTATCATTTAAGAGTGACTTTGATTTGGCATGACTGGAACCAAATACCTCACTGTCTGGAGTGGGTCAAGCAGCTGAAATCAGGATGATTTTTAATAGTTCTTAATGAGCTTCTGACTTTTACTTATTAAATATTAAAAATGGGGGCCATTTACTGAAATGTTAGAGGTACTGGTGGTAGGATAATATATGTCAGTCAGGAAATAATAAGTGTGTTTCATCATCAACAAAACATCAATGCACACACACATTATACATGTATTGTTAAGACTCCACGTAACCTAACATTAACAAAAATGTCTCTGAACTCACTGCACCCATAACAACCAAAACATTGCCAGCCCTCCTCTCTCTCACTGGGTAGAAGCTGCAAAAGCTTCAAAGCTCTTACCACAGGGCTCAATGACAGCTTCTATCATGTTATTATAAAAATATTAAACAGTTTCCTAGAGCAATAAGGTGGACTCTTGGTCTCACAATCCACCTCATTATGACTTCGCCCTTGTTGCCTTCCTGGACTACACTTCCTCTGTAACTTTAAAACGTTATTCTGCATTCTGTTATTGTTGTACATTGTTCTATCGCAATGCATGGTTGTTATGAAGCTTTTCACTGTACCTGGGTACATGTGACGCTAATAAAAAAAATTTACCTGTATGGTCCACATGCTATAACCACACCCAGAGAGTAAGAACTAAAATTGAGAATTCAACCAGGCACAATAGATAAGACATAACAATCACTTTGCAATTTCATATTCTGTGCTTTGCCTGACATATGTACACACTTGTAATATACACACAGAGGCTGTTTTATTGGGTACACCTGCTCATTAATGCAAATATTTAATCAGCCAATCATGTGTCAGCAACTCCATGCATGAAAGCATGCAGATGTGGTCAAGAGGTTCAGCTGTTGTTCAGACCAAACACCATAATCGGAAGAAATATGATCTAAGTGATTTTGACCGTGTAATGACTGTTGATGCCAGACAGGGTAGTTTGAATAGCTCAGAAACTGCCGATCTCCTGGGATTTTCACACATAACAGTCTCTAAAATTTACAGAACACCATGAGCATACACTCAGTGATCACTTTATTAGGTATAGGAGGTACCTAATAAAGTTGCCACTGAGTGTAAATTATGGGTATAGAGTCATACAGCATGGAAGCAGGACCTTCTATTCAACAGGTTCATGTTGACCAAGAGTCCAATCCAAGTAGCTCCATTTGCCTGTATTTGGCCCATATGCACCATATATGGAGTCCTGACCAGCTACAGTATCACCAAATGGCAGAACAATAAAGCTGGGGGCGTGGGGAAGGGCAAATGCCTCATCATTTCCCATATCCATTAGAAACTGGACATTGGACTAAGGTTCTGCTAGCGCAATTTGTATGACAGAGGCTGCTCAACACAGTGGTGTAGCACCATACATAGTCACTTGAAAGCATGGTCATCATTTTAATTATTTGTATAATGATTACTTCAGAACAAAATTTAAGCAAATTACTCTACTATGAATGCAATCCATACGAATTATTCAAGGTTTTATTCCTTTTTAATTTAACACACATGGTATTAAATTCATAATAAATGCTATCTTCTATCTCTGCAACTTGTAGAGTCATAGAGCAATAAGGCACAGAAACAGACCCTTCAGCCCATCTAGTCCATGTTGAATTATTATTCTGCCCAATCCCTTTGACCTGCACTAGGACCATAATCCCCCATTCCTGGACTTCCTCTGGCCCCCTGGATCTCCAAGAATACAGCTCTCTCATTGTGATCTTCTATTCATCACCTCTATCCCTGATGGATGTACCTTCAGATGAAGAATGAGTGAAGGTATTCAAACATACAGGATCCTTAGTGGGTTTGTCAAAGTACATGTTGAAATGTTTTCACTAGTGGGAGAGTCATGAACAAGGGGAAAGAGCTACAAAATAGGGGGCTGATCATTTAGAATAGGAATCTCTTCTCTCAGAGGGTAGTGAATCACTGAATTCTCTGTTCAAAAGTGGTAGAGGTCAGATTATTAGATCTATTTAGGACTAATATGGATGAACAATTGAAAGATAGAGGAAATGAATGCTATAGGGAAGTGTAACAGAAGAAGAATTTACATCAGTATAGATCAGCCATAATCAGACAGTATGGTGGGACAGGCTTGAAGGGCCTGGTGACCTGCTGCTCCTATTTTCAGAAGTAAAGGATCAAAACCTTGGAAATGCATTCCTAATCATCTTTCTCTTGCTTCTTTTAAGTGCTCCTTAGAACTCATCCCTCTAAGCAAGCTTTTTGTCCTGAGTGCCACTGTTTCCTTTGTCTAATTTGACATTTCTGTCAAGCACCTTGGGAAATCAAACTAGGTTAGAGGAAGTGCCACGTGAATGCACAAGCTTGCAAAACACAGCATTAGTCTTGAATAAAGTAACAGCAATGGACGGATTAAGCTGAAATGCCACCCAGCGGAACCAAGGAGAGCAGTTTTCTTGCTGAATTATTCCAAAGGGAAATTATATTCTGTGCAAAATTGTCCTTTCATTAATAAGTGCAGGCAAGGGAGTCTCCATATGTCTATATTCTCTCATTATCTCACTGCATAAAGAACAAGTAATTAAATTTGATATTACATCTGAAATGTCTAAAATATGATCCTTATTATTTCATGCTCCTATTACAAGTGATTAGCTGAAAGTCAACAGTATGTATCCTTGGAAAGTACAAGATTCGACCTTTTATATAATACTGACCTTATAGAGGGATATAAAATCATGAGGGGAATAGATAGGATGAATGCACACATTTTCCTTCTCCCCAGGTTCGGGAATCCAGAACTACAGGGCAGAGGTTTAAGGTGACACGGGATAAATCTAACAGGAAATCAAAGGGTAATGTTTCACCTGGTATCAGTGGTCAGTACGTGGATTGAGCTGCCAGAGGAAGTAATTGAGGCAGGTAGAGTACATTAACAATATTTAACAGCCACTTGGACAGGTACATGGATAGGAAAGGATAAGAATGATATGTGCCAAATGGGATTTTTGGTTGGCATGGACTAGTTGGGCCAAATGGCCTGCTTCTGTGCTGCAAGACTTAATGATTCTGTAATGTAAGGAACAGGTGTGGACTATCTGACCATTCAAGCCTGTTCTGCCGATTGTTATGGTCTTGACTGATCTTCTCACTCAGCCATTTTCATGCATTATCCCTGTACCCTGGATTCCCCTAAATTCCAGCCATGTAGTAATCTCCGTTCTTAATGAACTCTATAACCATGCTTGCACTGCCTTCTGGGGTACAGAATTCATTCTCTGCATGAAAACTTTCTACATCTTAGTCCTAAATGTCCTACCCCTTAATCTGAGAGTGCAATATCTGTTCTAGACGGGGGAAGCATCCACTCTGCATACACCCTGTAGGAATTCTTTTGGTTTCTACATTAGCTGCTGTTAACAAAAAGCTCAATGTTCATTCATTTAGTGTGTGTGGAGACCACTGACGTGCCAGCATTAATTGCCCATCCCTTAAGTGCCCTTGAGAAGGTAAGCTGGTCACACCCTGATCCCTCCTTCCCACAAATCATTCCATCTGCTGTCCTATTTTTTTTCTCTCTGCCTCTGTCCATGATCCATCTGCCTTTGACACTGGACTTCCAGTAAGATGGTAGTGCGTGTGAATGCAGAGGCCACTCGGGGGCCAGCCAAATATGCTTTTTTCTTCATAGAATTTGTTTTTTTTTTATGATCCAAAGACAATTCTACTCCAAGAACATCTGGTACTGCAGTGGTACACCACCAATGTGTTGCTTGTTCATGGGAGTAGCTGGTCTGGTGTCGGCAGTGGATCTGGCCGAGGTGTCGAAGGAGTTGGCTGAGATAGTGGAGAACGAGCCCGCTGATCTGTTGGAGGAGCCGGTTTGAGTTCGAAGGAGCTGAACTGGCTGCCGACCTTGTTACTGCCCGCTACTCAGAAGCATCGAAGTTGGTGCAGTATAGAGAACGTTGACTCAGACCATGAGAGGCCTGCGTCGGGCATTTTCATGCTTTACAAGGCGCAGATTGGAAGTCTGTGTGGGGTGCCACTCCTCTCACAGACTAGAGTAATGTGTGATTAAGTGCCTTGCTCAAGGACACAAACACGCTGCCACAGCTGAGGCTCGAACTAGTGACCTTCAAATCACTAGACGAACGCCTTAACCACTTGGCCACGTGTAACACAACCGTGGGAAAATGTCTCGAACATTTCACTTGTGATCACAAGACTCTGTTGGGCAGTGATACTGTAAGTTGGTGCAGGCCTGTTACCCTTGTCTGGTGGAGAGACAGACGACATGGGAGTTGCGTAGCCTTGGTTGTACCCAGAACTAGGTCTCAAGCCTTGGGCTTGCCTGCCACTGCAGACCAGGTGAGACACAGAAGCGTTTACAGCGTGGCATCCAAACTTGGTTGGGGCCTGGCCTCTCCTATTGGTGCTGCCCTCCTGTGTTTCAGTGGTGGAGTGACAGGCTGGATTGCATCAGTCTGTACCATCGATTACTGGATATTGTTGCTCAGGGTCTTGGACCATACTTATGTTATTTTTCCCCAAGTGAATTTATGTCGATGTTCACTATTTTGAATTACATTACTCGCTATTTTTGAATGATTGATTGCTATTTTGAATGTTTTACACCTTGACCCCAGAGGAACGGCATCACATTCAACTGTATCTATGTATGGTTTGAATTATAATTAAACTCGATTTTGATTTTATTTTTGATCCCAACTCCAGCCCTCCCTCTCGCCTACCCCGCACAAACTGCCCATCATCCTTCACTCCTTCTCAGTTCATCAATCAACCCATGCTTCTTTCTCAACACTCCCCATTGTATTGACCATCTCCTCTCTCATTCCTGAGGTAGGGTTTTGACCTAAAACATTGACAATTCTTTCCTCCCCCCCACCACAGAGATGTTATTCGACCTAATGAATTTCTGCAGCAGATTACTTGTTGTTGATGGATTAATCTATTCTCTTTTCAGATGTCAGTGTTATTAATATATAAAGCCAGCTCCTAAAAGTTACAGTAGGCTTTGGCAAATGACACTCTTGTTTTAAAACCACAGTGGTTTCCAACTTGGGGAGGATGACCTTTTCGGTGGCTAGTGTTGAGGTCACCAAAATTACAGGCTTTAATTTTATCAAGGTAATTTAGGTAAGAAGTTCATTTAAAAAAAAGAGTAAAACTACACTCATCAAGCTGGTCGCCTGAATCCCCAAGTTTTAAAAGCATGATCTGTGATGACATCAGTGTTTCTGGCAGGGGGTGGGAGAAGGTGAATACATACATGAACAAGTGCGTCTTGGGGTGGCATGATGGAGTATCTGGTTTCACAGCTCCAGCGACTGGAATCGATACTGTGTGGAGTTTGCATGACAGTCTGGGTTTCATCAGGTGCTTTGGTTTCCTGCCACATTCTAAAGGCATGCAGGTAGGTTAACCAGCTCCTGCTACACTGCTCCCTAGGATAGAGTAATGGCAAAAAGAATCATGGGGGAGTTGATGGCCAAGTACAAAGGAGAGTAAATTTCAGGGTCCTGGGAGGTAAGGAGAGGGGAAATGGGACAAAGAGAAAATAGCATGGATCCAACGTCACCATGAGTATAAACATGACATTACAACATTAAAAGTTACACAAGGAAAAAGTATTTGTCTAGTATATTCCTCAGGGGCTAGCTGATGGCATAGTGGCATCAGCACTGGACTTCAAGGTGGATGGTCCTGAGTTCAAATCCGGCCGGGTCCTAACCTGGGCAGCAGCAGTATCTGCGTGGAAGAAAGGCCTGGAAATTACATCCGTATCTTGCCACGAAAACTCTATGAACAACTACACTATATATAGGGTTGCCATGAGCTGACGGCGACTTGACAGCATTCAACAGCAACAGCATACTCCTCAGAGTAAACACTATCTCCAATGGGTTGGTGCTATTTTCTCTCATTATATGTGAGCAAGAATATTGTGATACTAACACAATGTCATGAAACTAACCATGCAATTTATGTCAGAAAACTATTGTTCATCTGCCTATCAATACATAAGTATATACACCAGATGAATGGTTTCTGTCTGTGAATTCCTTTAATTGTGTTATTGCCCTCAAAACATGTCACCCTTTTGACCACAAGGGAATTCAAGCTCAGGTGCCAGCTGCCTGCATTACTTCAATCTATTAGTTTTGCCATTGTTTTGCTAGATTCTTATTGAGCTCCCACTACACCCAATCTATCTTCATGAGATGCGATGCTAGATTTAAGATAGTGCCGCAGAGTAAAACTAGGCATACATTCTACATTAGTTTATTCAAATAAAATGGGGAAAGATTGGATCGGCTAGGCTTATAATATTCCTACCAATTTCCCTGGAGGTTTAAAAAATATTAATCAGGTATTGGCCAATCAACAGTGGTGATGAATCAGCATACAGGAGGGAGATTGAAAATCTGGCTGAGTGGTGCCATAACAACAACATCTAACTCAATGTCAGCAAGACCAAGGAGCTGATTATTGACTTCAGGAGAAGGAAAGCAGATGTCCATGGGCCAGATTGCAACGGAGGGGGTCAGCAACTTTAAATTCCTCTGTTATTTTTTCGGAGGACCCATCCCAGGCCTAGCACACAAGTGCAGTTATGCAGAAAGCACGGCAGTGCCTCTACTTCCTTAGGAGTTTGCAAAGATTTGGCATGACATCTAAGACTTTGGCAAACTCCTATAGATATGTAGTGGAGAGTATACTGACTGCCTAACTCACAGCCTGGTATGAAAACACCAATGCCTTTGAACAGAAAATCCTACAAAAAGTAGTGGATACAGCCCAGTCAATCATGGGTAAAGCCCGCTCCATCACTGAGCACAAGTACATGGAGTGCTGTTGCAGGAAAGCAGCGTCCATCATCAGGGACCCCGACCACCCAGTACATGCTTTCTTCTTGCTGCTGCCATCAGGAAGAAGGTACAGTAGACTCAGGACTCACACCACAAAATTCATGAACAGTTACTACCCCTCAACCATCAGGCTCTTGAACCAAATGGGATAACTTCACTCAACCCATCATTGAAACGTTCCCACAACCAATGAACTCTCTTACAAGAACTCTACATCTCACATTCTCTATATTTATTGCTTATTTCTTTCTTATTATTATTTCTTTCTTTTTGTATTTGCAAAGTTTGTTATCTTTTGCACACGGTTGTATGTCCAAGTTCATGCAGTCTTTCATTTATTCTGTTATGGTTACAACTCTATGGATTTATTGAGTATGTCTGCAAGAAAATTAATCTCAGGGTTGTATAATGATGACATATGATGGTTAACAACAGATGGTGCAATCCTGGTCATATTACGATCAAGGAACGTGCTTGTAGCCCGGATATTGAACTTTTTGCTGTTGGCCTCCGGCCATATTATTTACCAAGGGAAATCTCACATGCAATTGTGGTTGTTGTGTACATCCCTCCCTCTGCCAACCTGACGTTGGCGTGTAACATCATTTACACAGTTGGGCACAGGAGTACATTCAGCCAGAGACTCATTCCACTGAGATGCAGCACTGAGCGTCATGGGAAGTCATTCCTGCCTGTGGCCATCAAACTTTGCAGCTCCTCCCTTGGAGGGTTGGACACCCTGGGCCAATGGGCCGGTCCTGGACTTATTTCTGTCTGGCATGGTTTACATATTATTATTTGATTGTTTGTGGTTTTGTATTGCTATGTTTGCACTCTGTTTAATTGAGTGCACATGCACTGTTCTTGGTTGGTGCAACTGTAACAAAACCTAATTTCCTTTGGGATCAATAAAGTGTGTCTATCTATCTATCTATCTATCTATAATTGATAATAAATTTACTTTGAACTTTGCTTTACTTTGAAATTTCTTCTTCAGGATCAGGGCATTACTGGCAAGGCCAGTGTTTCTTACCCATCCTGAAGTGTTGAGCTACCTTATTGAATCATTTCAGTCCTTCAGTTGAAAGTCCCACCAAGGCACTCTTGGGGAGTTCCAAGATTTGGATCCAACAATTGGGTGAAGAATGGATGATGTGTAATTTGGATAGGGATATTCAAGTTGTGGGGTTCTGGTGCACTTGTCAGAGATCACAGAATTGAGAGGTAATGAATTGACACACAATTTGCATGACAGCTGTAGTATGATGTTATAAGAGTCAGTACAGTGTAACAACAGGCCTTTGATCCACTGCACTCATACTGGCCACTGCACTGAGCTATATTAAACCCATTTACCTACATTAGATCTGGGCCTTCAAAGCCTAGATGACTCAAATAGTCTAGATGTTTCTTAAATGTGCTAACAGTATTTGCCTTCACCACATCCTCAGGCAGTACATTCCAGACTCTAATTACCCTTTGGATGAAAAAAATTCCCCTCAGATGCCTCTAAATACCTCTGAGCTCTCAAATTAAACCTATACACTCCACAAATGTCATGGTAAAAATGGAGACACAGGAGATTAGAGATGCTGTAATCTGGAGCAAAAAAAACAAATTGCAACATATTCTGTCTGGGTAGTCTACATGGCACGGAATACTGTACTTTCTAATTTCAGGTGATCTTCATCTCCTACGTTTTCCTCTCCTTTTCTTCCCAATCCACCTCCCTTCCTCTCATTTTTTCCCTTTTCCATACCTCCATTACACCCCTCCACATGATCCAATTACATATTTTTGTTCCCTCCTTGATTCCATCCACCCACTACCCACATACTTCCCCCACCATGTTCCCTCCCCAATCTGGTTCCATTTGTTCTGATCTCTCTCCAAGGTTTCTGATTCTCAAAGTAGTCCTAAACACTTGCGGCCCCCCCCCCCGTTATTCTGGGAGACAGCTCCAGCAGCTAATTCCCAACTTTGCTGCTCATCCCTCCCAACGAGCTCCATCTACCTGACATCCTTCACCCCTTCTTGACCCAACAATTACCTACTAGCCCCTGTCTTAGCACTTCTTCTCTCTTCTTCATAGTGGCCTTCCTTCTCTATTTTTAGTCTGGATGTAGGGTCTTGACCTGGAACATCAACAATTCATCTTGACCACAAATGCTTCTTGACTCATTGAGTTCCTCCAACAGTTTGTTTTTTATATCATAAGAAAACAGATTTTTCCACTATCCATTTATTTATTTATTTATTGAGACACAGCGTGATTATCTTTAAGCCGCACTGCACGGCAACCTCGATTTAACCTTAGCCTAATCACGGGACAATTTACAATGACCAATTAACCTACTAACCAGTATATCTTTGGGCTGTGGGAGGAAACTCATGTGTTCACGGGGAGAACGTACAAACTCCTTACAGGCAGCTGTGGGAATTGAACACGGGTCGCTGATACTGTAAAGTGTTGTGCTAACCACTACACTACTGTGCCGCCCTATCTAACCTTCTCATAATTTTGCATACTTCTATCAGGTCACTCCTCAGCTTCCTCCACGTCAAACCCAGTCTATCCAGTCTCTTCTTAAAATGCTGCAAACTCAGCAATATCCTGGTGAATCTCTCCAGCACAATCAAATCCTTTCTATAGTGTAAACAACAGGAATTCTGCAGATGCTGGAAATTCAAGCAACACACATCAAAGTTGCTGGTGAATGCAGCAGGCCAGGCAGCATCTCTAGGAAGAGGTACAGTCGACGTTTCAGGCCGAGACCCTTTGTCAGGACTAACCGAAGGAAGAGTTAGTAAGAGATTTGAAAGTGGGGGCGTGCGGGGGGGAGATCCAAAATGATAGGAGAAGACAGGAGGGGGAGGGATGGAGCCAAGAGCTGGACAGATGATTGGCAAAAGGGATACGAGAGGATCATGGGACAGGAGGTCCGGGAAGAAAGACAAGGGGCGGGGGGGACCCAGAGGATGGGCAAGGGGTATATTCAGAGGGACAGAGGGAGAAAAAGGAGAGTGAGAGAAAGAATGTGTGTATAAAAATAAATAACAGATGGGGTACGAGGGGGAGGTGGGGCATTAGCGGAAGTTAGAGAAGTCGATGTTCATGCCATCAGGTTGGAGGTTACCCAGACGGAATATAAGGTGTTGTTCCTCCAACCTGAGTGTGGCTTCATCTCAGGTTGGAGAAACAACACCTTATATTCCGTCTGGGTAGCCTCCAACCTGATGGCATGAACATCGACTTCTCTAACTTCCGCTAATGCCCCACCTCCCCCTCGTACCCCATTTGTTATTTATTTTTATACACACATTCTTTCTCTCACTCTTTTTCTCCCTCTGTCCCTCTGAATATACCCCTTGCCCATCCTCTGGGTCCCCCCCTCCCCTCCGTGTCTTTCTTCCCGGACCTCCTGTCCCATGATCCTCTCGTATCCCCTTTTGCCAATCACCTGTCCAGTTCTTGGCTCCATCCCTCCCCCTCCTGTCTTCTCCTATCATTTTGGATCTCCCCCTCCCCCTCCCACTTTCAAATCTCTTACTAACTCTTCCTTCAGTTAGTCCTGACGAAGGGTCTCGGCCTGAAACGTCGACTGTACCTCTTCCTAGAGATGCTGCCTGGCCTGCTGCGTTCACCAGAAACTTTGATGTGCGTTGCTTTCTATAGTGTGGTGGACAGAACTTCACACAATACTCAAAGAGCAGCTGAACAATTATCTTAAAAAGTTGCTATCAAATCTCCTGTTTGCTATGCCGCGGCCGATGAAGGAAAGATCCCAAACACTTCCTTCACCACCTCATCCACCTGTAGTTCCACTTTCAAGGATTTAAGGACTTGTTCCTGGGACCTGAACACAATAGCAAAGATGTACTGCTGATGCTTTACGAGGCTTTGGTCAAACCACATTTGGAATTTTGAAAAGGGTCTAGAAGAACTTCACAAGAATGAAGCCAGGAACAGAAGCTTAACCTAGTCAATGGATCTCAGAATGAGGGGCGATTTCAGTGATACCTACAGAATACAGAAAGCCTGATTAGAGTGGAGCTGGAGAGGATATTTCCATTAGTAGGAGAGTCTAGGACATGAGAACTCAGAATAAAGGGATGCAAAGAATAAGATGAGGAGGAATTTCTTCAGCCAGAGGTGAAGCTGTTGAATTTGTTGCCATAGAGGACTATGGAGGCCAAGTCATTTGGTGTATTTATGGCAAAAATCAATAGGTTCTTGATTGGCAAGGAGTTTAATGATTACAGGAAGAAGGCAAGAGAAAGTGGATGGAAAGAAGATTAGCCATAGTTGAATGGTGGAGCAGATTTGATAGGTCAAGTGGCTTAATTCTGCTCTTATAACCCATAGTTTATGGTACTCCAAAGGCTTACTGTGCATCAACATTCCTTATAGGTCCTATGATTTACTCTGTTTACCCTACTCTAGTTTGCCCTCCAGCATGATGTATTTGTGTCAGTATAATGTTTACTTTAGTTTTTAGGACATAAATATTCAGAGGTACAAGAGGTTAAATTCTCATGAAAGTAACTCAAGCTAAAGAGCTGCGAACTTCAAAATGGAGCTTCACTGCATGCTTGTCAGCAAAAGGGAATCACAGGTGCCTTAAGGAAAGAAAGAAAGAATTCCTTTACTTTAAGAATCACAGCAAACATGTTTTAAGTTACTGAAAATGAAATGAGGATTGTGTTCAAAATGTTTTCCACCTCCAGTAAAATGTGCAGGAAGTGATTAAACAGAGCCGTTAATTCTGTTTGTCTCAGTGTGATACAGACTGGCTGTTGGCGAAGAAACAAGCAAACCCATTCCAAAAAGGAAGAATGCCTTGACTGCTTAAAATTCAAATCTGATTGAAGGACAAGTGGTAGAGAACATGCATTCCTTGTGATTTAATTCAACGTGTGAAGAATGTCCACACTGCCGTGTTTAGAAGAGAAATTAAAACCATGCCCAACCAGCAACTCCCAGAAACATACAGCATGGAAAGTGAAGCCTTCAAGTCCACTATCAAGCACCCACTCTATGCTCTCAGATCCTACCACACACTAGGGATGATGTACAGTTGCTAGTTAACCTACCAGCCTGCACATTACAGTCACACGGCATGGAAACAGGCCCTTCAGCCCATCGAATCTGCACAAACTCTCAACCATCGATTGCTGCCAATCCCAATTTATTCCTCCCACTCCCCCCACCCCAGTTCTTATCAACTCCCACCAGATTTCTATAGCTCACCTACACACCAGCAGAAATTTATAGTGGCCAGATTACTGTCTTTGGGATGTGAGATTAAACTAAAATACCTGAGGAAAGCCAAAATATTAACAGAGAAAACATGCAAACTTCACACAGTTAGTATGAAGATCAAAAACAAATCCAGGCTGCCGATCTCCTAGCTGTGCAACTGTGTGACTCACTAAATTTTAAAAAAACGAATTGCCTTTCCCCATTGTGAAATTTTCCTTGATCTCCTGCTTGACTGTTTAGAACCTTACTCATTATATCAAATAATACCATTACAAAAAGTACTCAAAACCCAGGAGACCCGTGTAGCTTTAAACAACACAGCATTTATTCTGCTAGTAAAATTCACGATTACACCTCTACAATAACTTGTATTTGTCTAGTACCTATAGCAAAGGTAAACGATCTGTGGAACTTCACAGCAGGGTCACTGACACCAAGGAACATGATGTTTTCACAGGGCAATGTCAGTAATGCCAAGAGATTGAGGGAGTGAATTCCAGAGTTTAGACCTTCGACAGCTGAAGACAATGACGGACCAATTCAGTCTGGAGAGAACGAAATTAGAAAGGTGCAGGGATTGGAGTAGAAGAAGTTACAGAGGCAGGATAGGGTAAGACCATGGAGGATTTGAAGACAATTTTTAAAATCAAGATTTGTTTAACCAGTGGCCAGTGGAGGTCTGTTCATGCAGGGTTGATGGGACTTGTGCAAGTTGGGACACAGACAACCTGAAATTTATGGAAGCTTGAATGAGGGTTTCTTACATTAATGGAAATAATTATCAGGAGTATAACAGTCAATAGTTCACTGCTGAGCCTATACAAACCTTTGGTGATAGATACATTCTCAAGTAAATAAATAATCAAGTTCTGTTCCAGAAGTATCACATCACAGAAAGGTTCAGTAAAGTTTTTTTTAAAAAAAAAAGTCACCGCCTGAGAAACTACTGAGATATGAATTATTGAGATGTACTGAAATACCCCACTGATTAAATGCAAAAAGCACCTCCATTTACCAGCGTTTAGCAATAAGCAATAATATCAGACAATCAAGATTTTCTTCAAATCTAACAACACCAAATCCATCAAATGTTTAAATTCTCACCTTCCTGACTTTTCGCTCAAATCGGTCTGCAAGCCAAAAACATTTAATACTACACAGAAACAGGCTCTTCAGTCTAGCTCATCCTTGCTGACCATGTTGATCAGCAAGCTAGTCCAATTTTACTGCATTTGAGCCATAGTCCTCCAAACCTCTTCTATCCAAGTATTTAGCTAGATGGCTTTTAAATGTTGCTAACATACCTGTCTGAACCACTGTTTTTGGCAGCTCGTTTCAAATATGCATCAATCTTTGCATGAAGAAGCTGCCCGACATCCTTTTTAAGTCTCTTGACTGTGATGTTAAAACTATGCCCTCTTGTTTTCAGTACCATCTTCCTGGGAAAACAAACGTGCTGCAGTTTCATCCTGTCTATGCCCCTCATGTCACCCTTCCATCTCCTAAATTCCAGGGAATAAAGTCCTAGTCAACACAACCTCCCTTTGTAGTTCAGGCTACCAAGTCCAAGCAACGTCATGGTAAGTCCAAGCACGGTTTCTAGTTTAATGACACCTTTCCTATAAAAGGGTGACCAAAACAGAACACAATACTCCAAGCGAGGACTCATCAACTTCTTGTATAACTGCCACATAACTTCCCATCTCCAAAACTTAGTCCTGACTAATGGACACAAGCATGTCAAATGACTTCTTCACCACCCTATCTATATGAGATACTGCTTTCAGTGGACTATTTTACTCCAAGGTTTCCATGTTCTACACCACGCCCCTACTATTCAGTGTACAAGTCCTACTCCGATTAGATCACCCAAACTGCAATACCAATAATTTATTTGGATTGAAAGACATTTGGCAGAACTCACCCACTTCCTTAGCTATAAGACCATAAGATATAGGAGCAGAATTAGGCAATTTAGCCCCTTGAGTCTGCTCTGTCATTTCACTAAGGCTGATTCATTTTTTCTCTCAGTCCCAAGCTCCTATCTAATCTAGATAACCCTCACTAATGTCAAACTCAGTGGCCTGTAGTTTCCTGGCTTGTTCTTGCTACCCTGTTTTAACAGTGGTATATAAGCCACTCTCCAGTCCTCTGGTACAGGACCTATGTCCAGAAATGAAGCAAAAATCTCCAAGTATACTGTAATTTCTTCTTTAGTTTTTCACAAGGTCCAGAAATGCACCAATTCTGGATCTGGGGATTTATGCACCCCAATGCACCTCAAGGCCTTCAATACCCCATCACTTTGGACCACCAGACACTACCGACATTTCCTTAGCTTCCATCATTTTCTCCTCAGCAAACACTGAAGAGAAATATTCATTAAAACTCTGGGTTCCAAACACAAATGGCCATGTTGATCTTTAAGATGACCTACTCTTTTTCTAGCCACACTTGTATTCTTAATATACTATATAATTACTCAGGATTTTGCCTCACCATGTGTGCCAGATTCTCAGACATATAAAGTTGTAAGACTAGAAAGAAACTGTAACTTAGCCATAATGGTAGTCTTTACAACACCTTAAAGGTGTTGTGAGATTTTCCTAAAGACAAATGGATTTCGTGGTTCTGCAAAGTGACGACTTTCAAAGTACAGAATAGTTTACTAAGTTTGTGGAAGGAGTTTCAAAACTAACTCTCAAGAGCAACTGGTAAATATTTGAGAAGGATATATCTGCAGGCAATGAGGAAAGAATAGGGCAAGTGGCAGTAATTAGGGAGTACTTTCAAAAAGCCAGCACAGGCCCAAAAGGCAAAGGGCTTCTTGAACTACGTGCACCAGACAGCACCCTTCAAAGTTTTTAATGTTTATTGAATTTTTTTCCAAATTAGTAGTATCCATGCCCTTCCACTGTAGTTCAAACAGTTTGTAATAGCTGTGCTGTGCATGAGATGTGAAAAGTTTGCCATAGCTTTCTCCTCAGGAATGTCAGAAGGAACACACAAGAAATAATTGCTAACATTGCATTTGCCTTCCTCACCACCAACTCCAGCTGCAAGTTAACCTTTAGGGTGTTCTGCACAAGGACTCCCAAGTCCCGTGGCATCTGACTTTTGGATTTTCTCCCCTTTTAGAAAATAGTCTGCACATTTATTTCTACTACCACAATGTATTACCATGCATTTTCCAACATTGTATTTCATTTGCCACTCTCTTGCCCATTCTCCTGATCTAAGTCCTTCTGCCTCTTTCCTCAACACTAGCTGCCCCTTCACCAATCTTCACATCATCTGCAAACTTGGCAACAAAGCCATCAATTCTGTCATCTGAATCACTGATAACAGCAGAAAAAGAAGCAATCTCAACACCGACCCCTGCAGACCACCACTAGTCACTGGCAGCCAACCAGAAAAGGATCCTTTTATTTCCACTCACTGCCTCCTATCTATTAGTCAACGCTCTAACCATACCAGTAACTTTCCTGTAATACCATGGTTCTTAACCTGGTAAGCAGCCTCATGCATGGCACCGTCTGAAAGTCCAAATATACAACACCCACTGTATCCCCTTTATCTATCCTACTTGAAATCTCCTCAAAGGTTCGTCAGGCAAGATTTTCCCTTAAGGAAACCATGCTGACTTTGTCCTATCTTGTTCTGGGTCACCCAGTACTCCATAACCTTATCTCTAACAATTGACTCCAACATCCGTGGTTGGACTAACTGGTCTATAATTTACTTTCTGCTGCCTTTCTTAAAGAGTGGAGTGACATTTGCAATTTTCCAGTCCTCTGGCACCATGCTCGAGTCCAATGATTTTTGAAAGATCATTATTAATGCCACCACAATTTCTACCACTACCTCCTTCAGAACCGAAGGGTGTAGTTCACCTAGTACAGGTGACTTATGCACCCATAGGTCTTTCAGCTTTTTGAGCGCCTTCTCCCTTGTAATAGTAACTGCACTCACACCTCTTCCCTCACACCCTTCTACATCTGGCAACCTGCTAGTGTCTTTCCCAGTGAAGACTGATGCAAAATACTCATTAAGTTTGTTGGCTATCATTTCCCTGGCTTCATTTTCTAGTGGTCCTATATCCACTCCCATTTCTCTTTTATTTTTTTTTTACATACTTGAAAAATCCAATATCCACTTTGATATCATTTGCTAGCTTGCTTTCAGATTTCATCTTTTTTCTCCTAATGATTCCTTTAGTTGCTCTCTGTAGGTTTATAAAAGCTTCCCAATCCTCTATCTTCCCGCAAATTTTTGCTTTGTTGTATGCCCTCTCTTTGGCTTTTACATTAGCTTTAATTTCCCTTATCAGCCATGATTAAACTATTTTACCATTTGAGTATTTCTTCATTTTTGGAATACATCTATCCTGAGCAATCTTCAGACAAGTTATGAAATGCTCCTGTATCCTACCACATCCCAAAGGTATCCAGGTTGGTACATTATCTGGCCACTGTAAATTGCCTCTGATATATAAATGAGACGGAATTTGGGGCAAAATTGGGAGCAAAATAGCAGCATCAAAATGGTCCACTAAAAAGTAACTGAGCACAACTTGATATTTTAGGGGAGCAGAGATTCTAGCCTCATAAAATGAATATTTTGAAATGATGTAAAGTTTCTCACCACTTGAAAGTAACTGATCTTCAAGAACACTGCCCTACCTAGTTGATCATAAGACAATGGAGCAGAATTACGCCATTTGGTTTATCGAGTCTGTCATGGCTGAGTTATTATCTCTCTCAACCACATTCATCTGCCTTCTCCCCGTTATCTTTGATGCCCTTACAAATCAACAATCTATTAAACTCCACTTTAAATATACCTAATGACTTGGACTCCACAGCCATCTGTGGCAATGAATTCCATTGATTCTCCACCCTCTGGCTGAACAAGTTCTTCTTTATCTCGGTTCAAAAGGGAAGACTTTGTATTCTGAGACTGCGCTCTCTCATCTTAGACTCCTTCCATTTTAGGAAACATCCTCTCCACATCCACTCTATCTAAGCTTTTCACTATTTGATAGGTTTCAATGCGATCCGTGCCTCATTCTTCTAAATTTCAGCCCACAGCCATCAAATGGTCCTCTTAAATAATCCTTTTATTTCCGGGACCATAATTATGTAATTTGCATCCACTGCTTTAATTTAAAATCTGGTGCTATGCAGACACTGTCATGCTAAGAAATTGTTGCAGGGTCTCCTAAAACACACTTGCTGATTTGGTCATATATAGATTTGTTCCTGTAATTTGCAGGAAAAATCTTTCTCAGAACACCATTAGCGTTTCTCCATGCATTCATCTAGTAAGTCTTTAAAATTAATGCCATTAAAATTTCTTGTCAAAACAATTACTTCAACGACTACTGTCCTGATGAATTGTACCATTTTGTGATCAGCTGTGGTGTTTCTTTAGATGACTATATTTCATGGGTTTAATTTTATGATCTATAAATAAAATGTACTCCTGTAATAAATCACAGTTTGCATTCATTTAACATGTATAGAATCACTGCACTTGTATAAATAAATGGATTAATAATTGGAAATTAAATCACAATGTAATACATGGCTTCGGTTGTATTCATATAGAAGAAGATGATTCAGAGCATTATTCTCCAGATCTAATGAAGCTTGAAGCATTTGTTTTAAGGTTATTAACAAAGGAACAAGAAGTAGTATGAGAAATCGGTGGGAATGGATGATCTATACTACGCTGAGTGAAAGGGCGGTTAGTAGCAAACTTAAAGATTCAAGGAAATGGAAAAGTATTTGATGTCCACCAGACAAAATGGTGAATTGCAGGGGAGTGGAACTTACTCAAAACTCTTTCAACGTGCACACAAACTTGCTACAATTAGATAAATCAGAAAATTAAATCAGTTCCAGCTGCAGTAACCTAGGTCATAACTCTTCCTATCACCTATGATAATAAGAATTTGCATACAGAACCCTTAATGCAGCAAAAAATTTCTCAAGGGCCTTAAAGATAAAGACTAACACTGAGCCAGAGAAATCAAAGTTTTGACAAAGCTTGCAAAAAGATAAGGTTCTAAAGTGAACAGAAAGAAGTGGAGAGATTTAAGTAGAGAATTCTAGTAATTACAGAGGAGGCTACTGAAGGCATGCGTAGTTAACTGTAAAGTCTACCCCAAATTCATCAACTACATAAAACTTTTGTTTGTTTTTCATGGGGGGGGGAGGAAATTGATTCCCTTAAGGAAACCATGCTGACTTTGTCCTATCTTGTCCTGTGTGACAAAGTACTCCATAATCTCATCCTTAACAATTGACTCCAGCATATTCCCAATCACTGAGGTCAGCCTAACTGGTCTACAATTTCCTTTCTGCTGCCTTCCTCCTTTCTTAAACAGTGGAATGACACTTGGAATTTTTCCAGTCCTCTGGCACCATGCCAGAGTCCAATGATTTTTGAAAGATTGTTGCTAATGGCTCCACAATCTCTACTGTTACCTTTTAGAATCCTAGGGTGCAGTTCATTTACCCTTAGGTCTTTCAGCTTTTTGAGCACATTTTCCCATGTAATAGTAACTGCACTCACTTCTCTTCCCTCACCCTTCAACACCTGACTGATGCAAAATACTCATTTAGTTCATCTACAATCTCCTTGGTCCCCGTTATTATTTCTCCAGCCTCATTTTCTACTAGTCCTATATCCACTCTGATTTCTCTTTTATTTTTTTTTTTACATACTTGATAAAGCTTTTACTATCCACTTTGATATTGTTTCCTAGTTTGCTTTCATGGTTTATCTTTTCCCTCCTAATGATATTTTATCTACTCTCTGTAGGGTTTTAAAAACTTTCCAATCTTCTATCTTCCCACTAATTTTTGCATTGTTGTATGCCCTCATATTTCCTTTTACATTAGGTTTGACTTCCCTCCTTAGCCATGGTTGTACTATTTTGTCATTTGAGTATTTCTTTAAGTTTTTGGAATACATCTATCCTGCACCTTCCTCACTTTTCCCAGAAACTCATGCCATTGCTGCTCTGCTGTCATCCCTGTCAGCATCACCTTCTAACTTACTTTGGCCATCTTCTCTCATACCATTGTAATTTCCTTCACTCCACCGAAATACTGCCACATCAGAATTTACTTTCTCCCTATCAAATTTCAAGTTGAAATCAATCATACTGTGATCACTGCCTCCTAAGGGTTCTTTTACCTTAAGCTCCCTAGTCACCTTCGGTTCATTACATAACACCCAATCCATAATACCCCTTGTAGGCTCAACTACACACTGCTCTAAAAAGCCATCTAGTGGGCATTACCAAACTGATTTTCCCAATTGATCTGCACGTTGAAATCTTCCCTTACAATCATAACGTTGCCCTTTTGACAAGCCTTTTCTATTTCCCATTGTAATCTGTGGTCCACATCCTAGCTACTTTTGGAAGGCTTTTATACAACTGCCGTCAGTGTCCTTTTCACATGTGCAGTTTTGAAACTCAACCCACCAGGTTTCAACATTTTCTGATCCTACACCACATCTTTCTGCTCTTTTAATGTAATTCTTTACCAACAGAGCCACGACACCCCCTTTGCCTACCTTCCTATCCCTCTGATGCAACATGTAACCTCAGACATTCACTCCCAAATAGAAGCATCCTTCAGCCACGATTCAGAGACATGATTGGCAGTGATCAGCAATCCCACTTCATTCTGATCTCAAGTTTTTTAAGGCACCCTAATGTTGTGCTATCCTAGTCTTCGGTGGCCTTTCAGTTTCCCCAACATATATGTTTTGGCACGGTGATAGAGGTATGGAGTACGCAACTCCCTGACACCGTTCTTTAGGTCCTCTAGGTGCCACTTTGCTTAGCTTTTTTCAAATTAAGTCCTCATTTTTTGCATTAACTGGACATTATATTTTTGGCAAATTCATCTGAGCTTTTCAGTTAAGCTGACCACACATTCCTAAAGAGGGTCTGGCCTAAAAAAAATGGACCAATCAGAACAGGGCTAATTCAATAACTAGTCAGGAACAGGCAATTCAGATCCAGCCACTCACGATCAAGCATTCAGCCCTGCCCATGTCCTGCTCAGTCAAGAGGGTATTTGAGGAGCTGTCTCGAAGGTGACTTGTCATTTGACTAACGTGCCTAAGAAGATGGTTGGGTTTACTTTTGAAACATTGCAATCAGTATCCGTAGGTATGTGACCATTAAGGCCAAAGGATAGTATGGATAGATTTGATAGCCAGTCACAACGCTTCTGTAGACTTTAACGATATAGAAACATAGAAAATAGGTGCAGGAGTAGGCCATTCGGCCCTTCGAGCCTGCACTGCCATTTATTATGATCATGGCTGATCATCCAACTCAGAACCCCGCCTCAGCCTTCCCTCCATACCCCCTGACCCCTGTAGCCACAAGGGCCATATCTAACTCTCTCTTAAATATAGCCAATGAACTGGCCTCAACAGCTTCCTGTGGCAGAGAATTCCACAGATTCACCACTCTCTGTGTGAAGAAGTTTTTCCTAATCTCGGTCCTAAAAGGCTTCCCCTCTATCCTCAAACTGTGACCCCTCATTCTGGACTTCCCCAACATCGGGAACAATCTTCCTGCATCTAGCCTGTCCAATCCCTTTAGGATCTTATACGTTTCAATCAGATCCCCCCTCAATCTTCTAAATTCCAACGAGTACAAGCCCAATTCATCCAGTCTTTCTTCATATGAAAGTCCCGCCATCCCAGGAATCAATCTGGTGAACCTTCTTTGTACTCCCTCTATGGCAAAGATGTCTTTCCTCAGATTAGGGGACCAAAACTGCATACAATACTCCAGGTGTGGTCTCACCAAGGCGTACAACTGCAGTAGTACGTCCCTGCTCCTGTACTCGAATCCTCTCGCTATAAATGCCAGCATACCATTCGCCTTTTTCACCGCCTGCTGTACCTGCATGCCCACTTTCAATGACTGGTGTATAATGACACCCAGGTCTCGTTGCACCTCCCCTTTTCCTAATCGGCCACCATTCAGATAATAATCTGTTTTCCTATTTTTGCCACCAAAGTGGATAACTTCACATTTATCCACATTAAATTGCATCTGCCATGAATTTGCCCACTCACCCAACCTATCCAAGTCAGCCTGCATCCTCTTAGCATCCTCCTCAGTGCTAACACTGCCACCCAGCTTCGTGTCATCCGCAAACTTGGAGATGCTGCATTTAATTCCCTCATCCAAGTCATTAATATATATTGTAAACAACTGGGGTCCCAGCACTGAGCCTTGCGGTACCCCACTAGTCACCGCCTGCCATTCTGAAAAGGTCCCGTTTATTCCCACTCTTTGCTTCCTGTCTGCTAACCAATTCTCCACCCACACCAATACCTTACCCCCAATACCATGTGCTTTAAGTTTGCATACTAATCTCCTGTGTGGGACCTTGTCAAAAGCCTTTTGAAAATCCAGATATACCACATCCACTGGTTCTCCCCTATCCACTCTACTGGTTACATCCTCAAAAAATTCTATGAGATTCGTCAGACATGATTTTCCCTTCACAAATCCATGCTGACTTTGTCCGATCATTTCACTACTTTCCAAATGTGCTGTTATCACATCCTTGATAACTGACTCCAGCAGTTTCCCCACCACCGACGTTCGGCTAACCGGTCTATAATTCCCCGGTTTCTCTCTCCCTCCTTTTTTAAAAAGTGGGGTTACATTAGCCACCCTCCAATCCTCAGGAACTAGTCCAGAATCTAATGAGTTTTGAAAAATTATCACTAATGCATCCACTATTTCTGGGGCTACTTCTTTAAGCACTCTAGGATGCAGACCATCTGGCCCTGGGGATTTATCTGCCTTCAATCCCTTCAATTTACCTAACACCACTTCCCTACTAACATGTATTTCGCTCAGTTCCTCCATCCCACTGGACCCTCTGTCCCTTACTATTTCTGGAAGATTATTTATGTCCTCCTTAGTGAAAACAGAACCAAAGTAACTATTCAATTGGTCTGCCATGTCCTTGCTCCCCATAATCAATTCACCTGTTTCTGTCTGCAGGGGACCTACATTTGTCTTTACCAGTCTTTTCCTTTTTACATATCTATAAAAGCTTTTACAGTCCGTTTTTATGTTCCCTGCTAGTTTTCTCTCATAATCTTTTTTCCCCTTCCTAATTAAGCCTTTTGTCCTCCTCTGCTGAACTCTGAATTTCTCCCAGTCCTCAGGTGAGCCACTTTCTCTGGCTAATTTGTATGCTTCTTCTTTGGAATTGATACTATCCCTAATTTCTCTTGTCAGTCACGGGTGCACTACCTTCCTTGATTTATTCTTTTGCCAAACTGGGACGAACAATTGTTGTAGTTCATCCATGCAACCTTTAAATGCTTGCCATTGCATATCCACCGTCAATCCTTTAAGTGTCATTTGCCAGTCTATCTTAGCTAATTCACGTCTCATACCTTCAAAGTTACCCCTCTTTAAGTTCAGAACCTTTGTTTCTGAATTAACTATGTCACTCTCCATCTTAATGAAGAATTCCACCATATTATGGTCACTCTTACCCAAGGGGCCTTTCACGACAAGATCGCTAATTAACCCTTCCTCATTGCTCAAAACCCAGTCCAGAATAGCCTGCTCTCTAGTTGGTTCCTCGACATGTTGGTTCAAAAAACCATCCCGCATACATTCCAAGAAATCCTCTCCCTCAGCACCTTTACCAATTTGGTTCACCCAGTCTACATGTAGATTGAAGTCACCCATTATAACTGCTGTTCCTTTATTGCACACATTTCTAATTTCCTGTTTAATACCATCTCCGACCTCACTACTACTGTTAGGTGGCCTGTACACAACTCCCACCAGCGTCTTCTGCCCCTTGGCGTTACGCAGCTCTACCCATATCGATTCCACATCTTCCCGGCTTATGTCCTTCCTTTCTATTGCGTTAATCTCTTCTTTAACCAGCAACGCCACCCCACCTCCCATTCCTTCATGTCTATCCCTCCTGAATATTGAATATCCCTGAACGTTGAGCTCCCATCCCTGGTCACCCTGGAGCCATGTCTCTGTGATCCCAACTATATCATAATCATTAATAACAATCTGCACTTTCAATTCATCCACCTTATTACGAATGCTCCTTGCATTGACACACAAAGCCTTCAGGCGCTCTTTTACAACTCTCTTAGCCCTTATACAATTATGTTGAAAAGTGGCCCTTTTTAATGCTTGCCCTGGATTTGTCGGCCTGCCACTTTTACTCTTCTCCTTAGTACTTTTTGCTTCTACCCTCACTTTACACCCCTCTGTCTCTCTGTACTGGTTCCCATCCCCCTGTTGTGAACTAACCTCCTCACGCCTAGCCTCTTTAATTTGATTCCCACCCACCAACTATTCTAGTTTAAAGTCACTTCAGTAGCCCTCGCTAATCTCCCTGCCAGGATATTGGTCCCCCTAGGATTCAAGTGTAACCCATCCTTTTTGTACAGGTCATGCCTGCGCCAAAAGAGGTCCCAATGATCCAAAAACTTGAATCCCTGCCCCCTGCTCCAATCCCTCAGCCACGCATTTATCCTCCACCTCATCGCATTCCTACTCTCACTGTCGCGTGGCACAGGCAGTAATCCCGAGATTACTACCTTTGCGGTCCTTTTTCTCAACTCCCTTCCTAGCTCCCTATATTCTCCTTTCAGGACCTCATCCCTTTTCCTACCTATGTCATTGGTACCTATATGTACCACGACCTCTGGCTCCTCACCCTCCCACTTCAGGATATCTTGGACACGATCAGAAATATCCCGGACCCTGGCACCAGGGAGGCAAACTACCATCCGGGTCTCTGGACTGCGTCCACAGAATCGCCTATCTGACCCCCTTACTATCGAGTCCCCTATCACAACTGCCCTCCTCTTCCTTGCCCTACCCTTCTGAGCTACAGGGCCAGACTCTGTGCCGGAGGCACGGCCACTGTCGCTTCCCCCGGGTAAGCTGTCCCCCCCAACAGTACTCAAACAGGAGTACCTGTTGTTAAGGGGCACAGCCACCGGGGTACTCCCCATGACCTGACTTTTCCCCTTCCCCCTCCTAACCGTGACCCACTTGTCTGCCTCCCGTGGCCCCGGTGTGACCACCTGCCTTCCACTCCTCTCTATCACCTCCTCGCTCTCCCTGACCAGACGAAGGTCATCGAGCTGCAGCTCCAGTTCCGTAACGCGGTCCCTTAGGAGCTGCATCTCGATGCACTTGGTGCAGATGTAGATGTCCGGGAGGCTTGGAGACTCCAGGGCCTCCCACATCCGACACCGAGAACAGCAAACTGCCCTCTCACTCATAATGCCCCTCTCCTCAAATAACAACAGAAAATGAATGTCAAACCTTCCTCGCCTCGCCCGCTTCGCCGAAGCCCTTAGGTCTTCACCCTGCTCCTGGCTCACTCCGCCGCCCGCAAACTACGCTGCCCGCTCTATGAGGCTTTGTTCCTTTTAAATCTGCCGCGCTGCACTGCCCGACGTCACACGCCTGTGCAGTCCCGCCTCTCAGAACGCCGTTGGAGAAAAAAAAATAACCAAAATTTCAAAATATTTATCATCTGCTCCTATCCATGTCCTTGTCCTTGTCCAAGTGTCATTGAGAGATATGGACCAAACACAGGCAAATGGTAATCTTGATCAGCGTGGACCAGTTGGGCCAAAGGGCCTGTTTCTGCACTATATGACATTGTGGTTATATTAATTGGGAGGGAGGGGAATTGATAGGCATGCTCTTGACAATTTATTTTTAATTTTTAAAAAATTTATTTGGAGATACAGTGTGGAATAGGCCCTTCCGACTCAACGAACGCCCCTTTTTAAACACTTGCCTAATCACGGGACAATTTACAATGACCAATTAACCTACCATGCTCTTGGACTGTGGGAGGAAACCGGTGCACAAGGAGGGAACCCACACCGTCATATAGGGAGAACATATGAACTCCTTACAGATGGCACCAGAAATTGAACTCCAAGTGCCCCAATATCCTGAGCTGTAACAGCGTTGTGATAACCACAATGCTACCATGGCCTCCTGTGGTTGTATGGGAGTAGCCTCGGGGTTAAGGTCAGCTGGTTCATTCAAAGGAACAACTGGCCTCCTGTGTTATAAGAAAATATGAAAAACAAATACAAGATACCTTGGCACTCAGATACTACTGAACTGCATAGCAATGAGCGCAAGATGGAAACAGTTTTAAACAGGTGTTATAAAGACCACTCAGCATGAATTTCTAGTTTACCATTCAGTTCAAGACCTCATCAACCTGGCTGAAAATCACCTCAAGTCATCACAGATGGAGAAAGGGCCATTATAAATGAAATGTCTTTCAGTGGTTTAATTTGTTTGAGTAACATTTGAGCTATTTTTACATATTCTTATTTGCCACCTCTTTAAAAATCAGAACATATTCAAATGTCATCAAAAAAGGCTGACAGCACCGGTAGTTATACAGACTGATGGATTTGGACTAAAACTATCAGTGCTCTTCCTATGATTACCAAAAGGTAATTAAGAATAATTGAGGAGCTTTAATCAAATGGTCTGCAGAAGCAGAGTGGCCTCAGTAACAACTGAGAAAGGGAGAGGCTGGAACAATGCCTGTATTTAACATCAATCTGACCAGCTCCTTTATAGTAGGGTATTTGAATTACTCCAACAGAGCAGAAGCTCAAGGTGTGAAAATGTATATCTGAACTGAACAAGGCATCCCAAGGCTCTTCATAGAAATATTACTAGATAACTTCTGACCCCAAACAGACCGAATACCAGTTTGCAAGGCAGTTCTCTGCTGATGATCAGCATCACCATAGAGCCTATAAAGATTGCCCTTCTCAGACAATCTGCTGACTCCCAGCCAACGGGAGCAGTAGGGTGTCTGCAGCTGTCCAGGAAGACCAGTGGAAGTTACATTTGTCAAGAGGTTCTCGGTTTTTTGATCACGAAGTACGAGGATTGGACTGATGAGAGTGATTGTGAGATTGAAGAAATGTGAGGCTTTCTTGGATCAGAAGCTCCATCTTTCTTCAAAGCAAAAGAGATAGCCAGCTCACTGAGAACCAATACAGAGGTGAACTTAACAAGGAGAGACTGTCAATGTGCATAACTCTGTCCTTGATTTGACAGCTCATCACTACAACCCGCAGCAGCCTATTTGGTTCAGACTATTTGGTTCAAACTGAACTAAATAGGCTGCCGTGGGTTACATTTTGACTCTTCATATCTAGGACAAATTCAGGGCTTCAGGAACAGGCTGTATCCCTGCTGAAATTCTACCATTTGTCAATGAAGAACATCAATTAGGAATCCCTAATCTCATTGTTCACTCTGTGGTAGAGGAGGATATACCACGGAACTTCAGAGATCCTGTTATTATGGCAACCATAGAAAAAAGGCCTGCTGGACTGTGGTAACTACAGAAGGATTTCCTATTCTGTTACAGGGAAAGTCATTGTCAGGGTTCTCTCTGAATACCTTCTCCTATTGGTTGAAGAGCTGCTGCCTAGACTACAGCATGGATTCTGCCCATCCAGAGTTGAACATGATCTTCACCATGTGACAACTCAGAAAAGTAGTTTAAAAAAAAATCTTTAGGGAGCAACTTTATGTGGTATTTGTTGACCCTTCATGAACTATGAAGAACTATTGAGCACTGTCCTCAAATTCCAGGATAAATGTGTCTCAATTTTATACTTGCTCCATGATGGTCTCTGAGCCATGGATATTAATCAAAAGGTCTACAATGGGTTTTCAAAGATGTACTCAAAACCTCCCTGGAAAATCGCAACATCGCCACTAGCGCAGAATCTCTCAAAAAGCAAAGGAAGCATTTGTGATGGTATTGAGAAGTCTTTGTCAGAACGACAGAGAAGCTCAATATAAGTGGTAGAAGGCACATACAACCTTACAAATTAACCGCCTACTGTGCCATCTGCAGAGCAGTGCAATCGTCCCATATCGCCTTGTCAATCACCTGAGAACCCACAATACTGGAGTGGAAGCAAGTTATCCGCGATCCTGAGAAAACGCTGAAGAAGAAAACAGCAGTGCCATCCTTGTCAAATACAAACTCCAAGGTCTCCGGGCAAATTTCAGTGACTCCCAATGATCGTTTCCTCCTAACAACACTACCTCCCCTGGCTGAGAATAATGACTTTGCCTAAAACCGCTATTTCCATAAGCTGAAATTTATATCCCAGCTGGACCCAACCCAAGCACTTATAAAGTTTTGGAAACCTGATCTGAACCAAACCTAACAAAGATGGTCTAATTCTACTGGTCTTGAGTCAGGAGGCCAAGTTTTTCCACCATACAGCCCTCATACTGTCTGAAAATCACATTTAAAAGTACTAACATGTTAAACAAGGCATACAGAATGCTGGAGGAATTCAGCAGATCAGGCAGCATCTATGGGAAGACATAAATGGTTGATGTTTCAGCCTGAAACCCTGATTGCTCATTCCTTTCCATTGATGCTACCTGACCTGCTGAGTACCTCCAGCACTTTGTATGTATTAGTCAGGATTTCTAGCATCTGCAGAATCTCTTGCAAGCACATTAGACAATGCTGCTCATTATACAGCAAGGAAATCATTATCCTATCCTTGAATATTGTTATATTACTCCTCCCCTCCACCTCTCCCACCCTCTCAGCTTCTACTGCATTTTTAGGGAATGCATATAGAACTCCAACTTAAAATAGTAAATGCAGAAAATGCTCAGCAGACCAGTCCACATCTATGGAGAGAGAAAAACAGAACTAACATTTCAGGTTGGCAAGCTTTTAGTAACTTTGATAAATACACCTGACCTGAGCATTTTGAGCTTCCTTTGTTTTTATTCCAGAATTTCATATCTCACTGCATAGGCAGTTTTTTCCTGATGAACCTTAAGGTGCCTTTGTCAATTATTTTTACATACGTGTCCCTTGGTAACTGACCCACCTATCAGTAGAGCCTGCTTCACATTACTCATTCCAACAGAACTTCTGTTCCCTTGGGCTTTCCAGCACGGACCAGAACTCAGAATGTTAATGGCTACAAAAAAAGTATGTGCTTAACATGTTAACAAATACAATAAAAACAAAGGTTACAGAATTCTCAATGTTGCAAAGATCAGGCATGTTTCCAATAGATCAAAAAAAAAATTCCAAGGTCTTCAAGATTCATTGTGGAATCCAGTTCCTGAACCTATGCTTTGTAAAGATTCCCACAACAGTCACACTCAAAGATGAAAGACAAGGCTTCCCTCACAAGAGCACCATTGAGAGCGTCCAGACAAGCTGCATCTTCATCTAGTCTGGGAGCAGTCGAACATTGGACTGGAAGTCCCTACAAAGGACCGTGAAAAGAGCTGAGAGGATCATAGGGGTCTCCCTACCATCCATTGGGGACTTTTATCAGGAGCACTGAGTACAAAGAAGCCTTAGTATTATTAATGATTCCACTCATCCATCCAGCAGCCTCTAACTTTTTACCATCAGGCAAGAGATTCCAATGCATAAAATCAAGAACCGTCAGGATGGGAAACAGTTTCTTCCCTGAGGGCATTAGGCTTCTGAACTCCCTCCCGCACTGCATTCAAAGTGTCACTGGTTAATCTGTTCTGCACTTTACAATATTTAATATATGCACTTTAGTTTGTTATTTATATGTGATTCATCTGTAGATTTTATCCTTACCTTCATAAGTTATCGTGCATTATGTGTTCTGTGTGTACTACTGTGCTTTACACCCTGGTTAGACAAATGTTGTCTTGTTTCTATATGCATTATATCGTTATATATGTTATATACATGGATATAGTTAAATAACAATAAACTTGACTTTACTTGAAGAGGAGATATCTGCAACACGTCTGAGTTCAAGTAACAAAGACTACAGTGCCAATTTTAACCTATGAAGCCAGAGCTTCAGATCCCAGCTACTTCTCACTAACCAATAGACCTCAAGATCAATAAGGTAAAATGGTCAACCTGCAATCTATAACTTTCTGGCTAGTGCACTTACTAGAACTATGATTTGTGTATGTGGAATTCACAGGACATAACAGGCTATTCCAATTCTAGAAAGCCGTTTTAATACCTACATTATTAACAATACTGCAACATTTTTTGTTTGTCACATCAACTAATGAAAAAGGAGTACTGAAAAATCTCTTGTCTTTGAGAACACATGGTTTAAAATGAATTCTAATGAAGAAAGCTTAATGCTTTTCAAAGTCAAAATAGTAACATGCATTTCACTGTATTTTTAACGCAATTAAAAATCCTCCATGTGTGATCAAACAAAAATCAATGCCAAGACAAAGAGAAAAATATAAACTGCCTGTAACTATTGATTTTTCATGGAGAGTCTTCAAGGAGAAAAAAGCAAAAGATTGAGAGAAAGAAATTGAGGGGGAGGGAGAGTGCAGGGGAGAGCAAGCAAGCAAGCAGGAGAGAGACAGAGTGCAGGAGAGAGACAGAAAAGGAGAAAGAGGGAGATTGAAGGAGTGAGATTAAGGGAGAAATAAACACATCTGGGAGGAAGGGAGGGGGAGAGAGAGAGAGAGAGAGAGAGAGAGAGAGGTAGAAAGGGAGGGAGAGAGGAAGAGATCAAGGAAATTAGATAGAACAACAGAAAGTGAGAAAGAGTAAGTGATGGGTCATTGTGAATTCAGGCGAGGCGACTTGGGCCTAGACAACTGGAAGCAAAAATGTTATCATAGGAGATCGGAGGATCACAGACAAGATGGAGGAACACTAACATCTCAGAGTGCTAAAGGAAAGGCTAGATTAAAGAAAGCAAAGAATAATGTTGCAGCTGCTAATTACAACAACATGAACACCCAACCCAACAAGGTTGCTTGTTTCAATTAGTCCTTTCATTGTGCTTATCTCAATGAAGGTCATGCAAGCAAAGCCTTGATTGTTAGCATCTTAGTATAAGATGGCACTGAGTTGATTCCCAAGGACTTCAGAATAAACCTAGGCTATAACATCCAGTGTAGTACAGAAGACATGCTGTATTGTTAAAAGTGCTGTCATGTGCTAAACTCTGTCACACTCTTATGTTGACATGAAACCTGTACCGCCAATTTGATAAAAAGCAGTCGAGATTTCCAACTAACATTTGCCTTTCATTCAACAGCCATTACGATATTTGTGTTGGTGGGACTTAAGAGTTTTCAAACTACCGAGGCACTACCATGCTGTCCACCGCTGGGAAGATCTGGCTATTTGTCTTGTTTCTTGAAATTCAATAGAGACTTCAGAAAGGGAAACTCAAGCTAACACACACCAGTCCTCATTGAGGTGTCAGTTGTAGAAAGGGTAAACAGCTTCAAGTTACTGGGCGTCAATATCTCAGTATCTATCTAGGGCTCACCAGCAGCTAAACTTCAGTCGGAGCTTGAGGAGATTTGGTATACTACCAAAGAGTCTGGTGCTTCAGTAGGAGCTTGAGGAGATTTGGTATGCTACCAAAGAGTCTAGTAAATTTTACAGATGTATGGTGGAAATACATTCTGATTGATTGTACCATCGTCTCACATGGAGGCTCCAACAGGCAAGATCAAAAGAAGCAGCAGAGGGCCATAGATTCAACCAGCTCCATCACAAGCACATCCTCCCAATCACTGAGGACAGCTTCAAAAAGTGATGCCTCAGGAAGGTGGCATCCATCTTTAAGGGCACTCATGTGCCCTCTCCTTATAACTATCATCTGAGAAGAGGTTCAGAAACATGAAGACCCATACTCAATATCTTAGGGACAGCTCCTTTCCCACCACCACCAGATTTCTGAACTAACACTACCCCACTATTCTTTTTTTACACTATCTATTGACTGATTGCAACTTACAGTAAGTTTTATGTCTTGTACTTCTGCCACATAACAACAAACTTCATGACTTATGCCAGTGATAATAAACCTGATACTGAATTGAGGAGATTGACACTGGCTGAAATAGTTTCTTGTATTCTATAAAAGGAAAACCTTTCAGGGACATTTAGCAAAAGCAAGGGAGCAGTACCACTGGGGCAACTCCTTCAAAGAACAGCAGGGTCAAAATGGCACAATAGCCTCCTTCTGTACAATAATGAACTCTGGTACATGCAATGTTTGTGAAAGGTGCTTTAAAAATTTAAATCTATCTTTCCTTAAAATAATTTTGGCACAAAATCTTGAATGGCAGTGGAGAATTTAATGCATCGGCCTATTGGTTCAAGACTTTGCTGATGTAGATGCCAAGTTCCAATTTACTAACATAATTTTGGACTGTTTTTTTTGTTTTTTGTTTTATCGAAATTGGATTGAGAAAGAGGATCAAGCAGTCAACCAAGTGCAATTCACCAAAATATGACAACATTAGAAATAGGAGCAAGTGGACTGTATGACCTTTCAAGCCTGCTCTGTCATTCAGTGAGATTGCAGCTGATCAGATCTTGGTCTCAGCTCTGTAACATGATACTGCAATGTTTTATCACATTAGAACTGCTTTACATATGCTTGTAACTATCAATTTATGTAGTAAGGGGCTTTCTTTAAAATTTAGTTTCCTTAACACCAGACTCCTTGTCAATCTAAAATTCTGCCTCAGACTTGAAGGTAATCAATGAATCTGCTTCCCTGGAGTAGATGTGCCCACCACTGAGCACAACTACAAGGAGCACTGCCACATGAAAGCAGAATCCATCATCATGGGCCCCCACCATCAACGCCATGTTCTCTTCTTGCTGTGGCCATCACAGGGTGGTGGTATAGGAACAGTTATTACCCTTTAATCATCAGGCTCCTCAACTGGTGTGGATAACTTTACTCACCCCAACATGGAGGAACTGATTCCACAACCTATGGATTCACTTTCAAGAACTCTACAACTCATATTCCTAGTTTCATCTACCTATTTAGTTATTTATTATTATTTGTTTTTATTTGTATTTACACAGTTTGTCTTCTTTTTCACATTAATTGTTTGTGTTTGGTTTTCCATTAATTCTATTGCATTTTTTTATTCTACTGTGCATGCTTGCAAGAAAATGAATGAAAGGGTACTATACAGTGACATATACATACTTTGTTAATAAATTTACTATGAACGTTATACTGTTCTATAGAGGAAAGAAATTTTCCTCATTTCTGCCCTAAATGCGTGACCCTCACAAAGGAAACCAATCTCTACACATCTTTGTCAAATCCCTCAGAAAACTACATCGTTCTATAAGATCACCTTTCATGAAATGCTGCACTCTAGTCTCTTGAATGAAATGTTAAACTTCTCAAACTTTTTTCTCAAAAAATACGATAGATATGTGGAATAAGCTGCCAGAGTAAGTGGTAAATCATGTACAATAGCAGTTGGATAGAAACGTGGAGAGGAAAGATTTAAAAGATTATGCCGCGACTGCTGGCAAATGGAATGAGCTTGAATGTGCATTTTGTCAGCATGGATCAGTTGGGTTGAAGGGAATTTCCATGCAGTTTGACTATGACTTTAGCTGCAACACTATTAGTTGAATTCCATTACATAACAAAAATATCATGCGATCCCAGTGAAAAAGACATTGTCCAAGGTCTCTTGAAGCAAGCACGATGACTCACATTGGATCACTCTGCACTTGTTTTGAAAATGAAACACTGCTTTCCACTCTGAGTCATTCCATTGCCCACTTCTAGACTGAGCACACACTGTGATTATGCACAAGCTATCATTTCTGAGATTAACTTCAGCGCAACGAGAATTGTGCAAAGATGGAAACTTCATTTTGCAGTCCTCACGAGAGTGGACCCAAAACACTGGGTGATGACTGTAGGCAAGGGATAATGCCACACATTGAGGTCAAGCCCTGATAGAAAACAACAAGGCTACTTTTGAACTCATGGTCAAACAGGCAATGAAGCCTCAATGACAAAACCATCCAATAATCGGAAATTTCAGCCAACTCCAACACACCTTGGAGTCAAAAGAAAGGTTTGTATTTATATAATGTTCAGATCTCTTTCAGTATATCCAATTGTCAATTACTGTAATTACTGTTCAAGTGCATTCACTGTTACAATGACCTGCAAAACTATTGGTTCGTAGCAAGCTCCCACAAATAGTGATTTGAACATGACCAGATGACCCATGTTGCTCGAGGGCTAAATACTGACCACTGTACTGGGTATAATGCTACTATTCCTATTCTTATGACCAGCTGAAACAGTAGTAGCTGTGGCTTCTATTTAACAATTTATCAAGGGACATTTCTGACTGTGCAGCATTCAAGAGTTATAGAGAGCTGCGTCACAGAAATTGGAACTTCTGCTCACTGAGTTTGTGCTGACCAAAAACCATTGATGTACAGAAATCCTAACATTTATCTCATGTTGCATTCTTCCTATATTCTCATCAACTCCCCTTATATTCAACCACTCACCCACAAACTAAGGACAAGTTACCGCAGCCAGTTCATCTTCCAACGTGCCTGTCTTTGGAACAAAGGAAAAACCTGAAGTACCCGGAGGAAAGCCATGTGGCCAGACTCCACACAGATATAGCACTGAGAATCTGGATTGGACCCGTGTCCCTCCAGGTGCGAGGCTGCAGCTCTACTGGCCATGTCACTCTGTTGCTCATCTCCCTCAGCATCAACCTGGAGATGAACCTGACTGAAGGGCACCTGTGCCATCAAGTAAGATGGAGCAGACACTGCAACATTTCTTGTCAGGAAAGCTAAAGATTGGTTTAGCATTTGTGATAAGTTAACTTAGTATGCGAGCCAGAGATGAGGTTTTCCCATAACACGATTGCTACTAACTGTTTAGACAGCGTGTGAAGCAGGTGACGGAGCAAACTTTGTGCAATGCTGTGTAGATCATCCATACTTAAGAGACAAAATGTGGTAGTAATTGGGTGAATAGTTAGTGTAATGACTGAGTGCCAAACAGTGAATGGCAGTAGCAAAAATGAAGGAAACGCTTGGCAGGTTTGGCAGCATCTGTGGAAAGAGAAACTGAGGTTTTGTTTCTAATCCGAGACCTTTCATCAGAACAACTATGTCTCAGAAGATTCTGAACTTCCCGAGCTCTGGCATTGTCGAGAGTGTTGTATCACACTCCTGACTTGAAGCCAGTAGAGAATTGAGCTCTGAGGGATCAAGTGATGACTTCCTTGCTCACATTCGCAGACTCTGACTTGATTTCACAGATGCCACAGAATTTACACAAAGTACAGTGCTCAATAAATGTTACAAATAGTATTAATATAAAAAATTAATTGAGTTGTCCAGTATGTGAAGGAGGTTTACAATATCCACAAACACAACAAGTTCCTCTTATTCTTACCTACCACCCCATGGACCTCCGCAACCTCTGCCATCTTCAAAGGTATTCTACCACCAAACACATCTTTACATCCCCTCTACTCTCCGCTTTCCACAGGCATCACTCTCTCTGTGATTCCCTTGTCCATTCGTCCCTCCCCGCTAATCTCCCTCCTGGCACTTATCACCATGCCTGCAGGCAGAAGAAGTGCTGCACCTGTCCATTTACTTTCTACCTTAGCTCCATTCACGACTCCAACCAGTCCTTCCAGGTGAGGCACACTTCACCTACAAATCTGTTGGGGTCGTCTACTGTATTCAATGTTCTCGATGAAGCCTCCTCCACATTGATGAGACCCAATGTAGATGGGGGGAGGGGTCACTTTGTTGAGCATCCCCGCTTTATCTGCAACAGGCAAGAATTCCTGGAGGTCAACCATAGTCCAACCCCCACTCCTATTCCAATATGTCATTTCATGGCCCCCCACCTCCCATTGCCCCAAGGAGGCCACTCTCAGTTTGAAGGAGCGAGACCTCATATTCTGTCTAGGTAGTCTCCAACATGATGGTATTAACATCGATTTCTCCTTCCAGTAAATTTCTCCCCTCTCCTCTTCTTCCATTCTTCTCTCTGGCTCCCTTCTTAACTCTTCTCTTCTCCTTACCCGCTTATCACCTCACCCTGGTGCCCCTCTCCTTTCCTTTCTCCCATGGTCCACTCTGCTCTCCTATCAGATTCCCCTTAGCTTTTTCACTTATCACCTCTCAGTTTCTCACTTCATCCTCCCTCCCCACCCCCCCCATGATGTTTTGGCTTCTTCCCACTTCCTTTCCAGTTGTGATGAGGGTCTCAGCCTGAAACAGCCAATGTTTATTCCTTTCCTTTAATGCTGCCTGACCTGCTGAGTGTGCCAGCATTTTGTATGTGCTACAATACCCACACAGCCTGGGCAAAGCAATATAAAAGGTGAAAAACTTGTGGAGGAGGGGAGCATCATTAGAGTCTGTGCTAGTGTGCGTCTCAGATCAAACTTTTGTCTTTGTTTTCTACAGTTCGAATAATGTAGCCTCAGGTGAATAACTGTCCAAATACTTTACATTTTGCACAACCCCAATTTTCATTTGGTTTCCATTGAAATTTAACTAACCCTGCCATTGACTTCAACTGCCAAGGCTCCAAAAAGTTCTGAAATTACTCTAAGATGTTTATTTAAATCTCCTCTCCTTCAACCAAGGTACCTGGCATCTCCTTATGTGGCTTAGTGCCAAGTTTTGTTTGGTAGTGTTCCTGGGAAAAGCTTAGGGGTTTGCTACCATATAAGTACAAGTTACTAATGTTACTTCATCCAAAGAGTAAGACAAACTTTTATAATCCTGCTCAACGGGTACCCTCATCTTTCAGATCACGTACTTAGAGATTTATGTCAAAGGACTTGAATACAAATTATACACACAGTCACAGGGCAGAGCTGTCGGTATTCAATGATGTATTTGGTAGGAACCTGTTATCACTTCTTTATTATGAGTATTTTGAATGCCGATTCTTTTCTTAAAGGGATAACTGCCTTCAGTATAATTCAAACATTGCTCTCCAACTTCTAGCCAGGTACAGAGTATTGATTATAAACGATGTTTTGATGGAAAACTCTGCCATCTTCATCAGGGATAATACTTGGGCATGTCTAATCTGGTGGTATTTATACCCTCGTAGTCCATCCCTCCTGATTGGTTAGTCCTCACCCGATCAGTTTCTGCTCTCCCACTTTGTTTACAATCGAATTCGAGTTCTTACTTACAGCGAGACCTTTGTCTTTGTTAAAATTCTTTTCTTCTAGTTTTTCTCCATTGGCTTCCTTTACCAGGCAGTTCCAACAGCCATTGGCGTGGCACTGTAGTTTTGTGCCGTCAAAGTCAATCCTATGGCTATTGTGAATGCAGTGTTCTGCTACCGCTGATTTCTCCAGGTAACCCAAATGCTCCTCGATGTGGGTTTCCACCATACGTCCCACCTTGCTGATATATGCTGGAAGGAGCACAGGAGGTGTATCCGCTTGGGTTACCTGGTGAAATCGGCGGTAGCAGAACACTGCATTTGCAATGGCCATAGGATTGACTTTGACGGCACACGACTACTGTGCCATGCCAATTGCTTTTGGGACCGCCTGTTAAATGAAGGCATCGAAATCAAACTAGAGAAGCAGCGTATATTGGGCAGACGGGACACATGGCGGAGACCCGCATCAGTTACTGAACCGTACGAAATAAAAATCCCCAAGCCCAGATGAGACAAAAATGTCTCCAGTGGAAAAAAACTCTGAGCAAAGATAGTGCCAAGTAATAGTGCTACCCCCTTCAAGATAGAACCTATCACAGCAAGATACCATCCCAATCTATGACTTTCACTTATACTTCCAACATACCAGGACCATTTCATTTAGAGTTCCGACACAGTCTCTCCCCACTGTCCTATTTGGATGCATCACTTCTTGGTATGACAACTGCTTTGCATGAGACCGCAAGAAACCTCAAAGAGCTGAGGACACAGTACATCACAGAAAATTTGAGTGCACTCCACAGATTCTGTTTGCACTTCTCGCTACATAACAGAAGGCTGAAAGACACCTTCTATTCTGCTGTTATAATACTAGCAAACAGTCCTCTAGTACAATAAACAACACACATCAAAGTTGCTGGTGAACGCAGCAGGCTAGGCAGCATCTCTAGGAAGGGGTACAGTCGACGTTTCAGGCCGAGACCCTTCGTCAGGACTAACTCTAGTACAATAAGATGGTCTTGTGACCTTACAATCTATTCCGCTATGGCCTTATACTTGCACCACACTTTTTCTGTAACGGTGAAATTGTATTCTGTGTTTTGTTATCATTTTTCCTTGTCAATGAAATGACCTGAATGGATAGCATGCAAGACAAGTTTTCACTGTCCTTCAGTACATGTGACTTCGTGACAATAATAAACCAAATTTACCAATTAATTTGCAGTTTTTCTCTCTCTCTTTCATGCACACATATATAGACACAGGATTTGCATCAGGCACCATTTTAATTAATTTTCACACATCCACTCTGCATTGCTGGAGGACCTATGGTTTCTGCCTACAACAGTCTTCCTTTTCCTGTTCAGTTTGCTTTGATTTCCCCAGAGTTTTTTCGACCTCTCTTATAATTTTGATCTCTAATCTGAAAAGCCAGCCCATCCGCTTTCAATACGTTAACGCATTTCAATGTGACTCATTGTGCCTGAAGTGCTTTGGTGTTTTCTGAGAAACTGGGAGATAGTATATGAATTAGAACCTCCAATTCAATAGGATTTCACTGGATACAAAGCTCTTTGGGACTTCAAGGTTTTGAAATATGTTATTTCAATCTTTTCTTCTTCAATGAAAGGCTATGTCCTTCTTTTTAATTTGTTCTCCCATGAAAAATATACATTTTTTTTAATTTTAATTCATTTTTTCTTTTCATCTCAATTTTTAACCACAGAAATATAACTTAGTACCTATGACATGAAATGAACTGCAGGAGCTGGTAAGTATATTGTGGTGCCAGTTTTTCACAATTTATTTTACATCTTGTTACTTTAGAAGTAGAGGCCATTGAGCCCACTGAGTTTATGCTAGCACTCAGAACAACCCCATTCTTCTATTCATTTCTTACATGCACATTTACTCACATACACACACTCATTACTTCACCCTGATTCAACTACCACTAATTTAGTAATCAAATAACCTATGAATCAATGTGACTTTGAAATGTGGAAGGAAACTAGAGACCCCAGGAAAAACTCATGGTGTTACAGGGAAATGGTTAAACTCTACAACGACAGAGCTAGAGGTCAGGATTGAATCTGTTGTTGCTGGAAGTGTAAGGCAGTAGCTCTGGTTGTGGGGTCACTGTACACCACATATGCTTTCATTAGAACTACTTTTTGTTTGTTAATGTTGTAGTTTTCTTATGATACTCAAGAAATCAAAAACAAATGAAAGGGAAAGCTGTCTTTGTTCTTTTGCCATCTTCAGCAGTGCCAGGGTTGTCTCTTAAACAGCCTTCCCCAGTTCAGGAGTAATGAGAGATGGACAATAAATTCCAGCATTGTCATCGATGTCTGCTTCCTATGTATAGGAAAATCAAAATACCCAAACAGTAACACACAAGTGATGCTCAAATAATAAATACTGTTGGGTAAGTTATTCTATATATGCAGTTTCAAGTGTAGTTATAATGAGTAGAGCAGGTACCAATGTGTTAACGGGAACGCTGCATATAGGTGCATATTCTTGCCCATGAATGTTATGGCAATTATTTCGCAAAACAGAATTGTTAGACGCCTGGTATGGAAACAATCCAGAAGAAGCATCAGAAATTAGGGACAGATTAGTCAGAAGGGTGTATTATGGAATGGATGCAAGTTATATAATGGACATAGATGCAGAACAGAATCACCCCTTCAGGCATACTTACTTTTAACATTAAGCCAGTGATCACACCAAATTATCCTGCAGTTCTTTTGTTAATATGACATAGTATCAATGCCTAGAGCATTAAGTAACACCATTACATACAAATGCATGAAGTAGGAGCAAGATTAGTCACTTAGCCTCTTGGCGCCTACTCCACTGTTTGGCTAGGCCATGACAGATCTGATTGTAGCTGCAACTCCATATTCATCTACCTTTGGTAATCTCACCCCTTCCTGATCAAGAATTTAACTACCTCAGTGACTTTGATTCCCTTTGATGGAGAAAGAATATTTTGTCTCATCTCGCTCTTAAACAGGTCACTCTTCATCTTTAACATGTGATTTAACATCTGAATTATTTCTATTATAAGAATTTAAGAAACAAAAGTAGAAATAGACCATATGACTCATGACAAATCTTGGCCTCAGCTCCACTTGCTTATTTTTACTCCATAAAACTTGACTCTCTTATTAACCAAAAATCTACATATGCCTTAAATACATTCAATTATTTTAAATGCTGCTACTCAAAGTTCAAAGTAAATTTTATTATCAAAGTACATATACGTCACCATATACAACCCTGAGATTCATCTTCTTGTGGGAATATTCAGTAAATCTATAGAATCATAACTGTAAACAGGATCAATAAAAGGTCAACCAGAGTGCAGAAGGGAACAAACTGTGCAAATGCAAATATAATAGCAATATGAGATAATGAGATAAAGAGTCCTTAAAGTGAGATCATTGGTTGTAGGAAAGATGGGGCAAGAGAGAGCAGTTATCCCCTTTTATTCAAGACCCTTATTGTTGAGGGTTTAGTTCAACATCCTCAATTCCATCTTAAAATGGGTGATATCTGTTTCTGATACTTTTTTAAAAATTCAAATTCGATTCAATTTTAAGTTTGCTGTTCAATACATTACAATTAAACTATAAAAAATTAATCCCTGAACAACTGCTTTTAAATCCACCTCTCAGAAGTAGCTCATTTGAGTTTTCATTAAAGTCACACATTGGCAATGGTTAATTAAAATAAAACCAAAGCATTTTGAACATGAGGATAACAATCAAATGCTTGCAACATAATGATATCGCAACTGTCAGTGTTCATTGTCATTTCAAAGTGGAGGCCCATGCCTTGAAGATCATATATTGAGTTTGCCCTGCCATTCAAAAAGAATGTGGCTCTTTTTTACCTCAGCGTTCAGATATTTAGATTTTTGGAGTATTTATTTCTGTTTTAATCCTTCATCTATTATTTTCCTGAATATCCAAAAATCTATAGACCTCTCTCTTGATCAACTGGAATTTTATGGGCAGCATTCTTCAAGGAAAGCATCAAGCAATATCTAGGTTAATTAGTTAAACTAGCACACAGAAATGCCAAACTAAATATTAAGCATGAATAAAAATTAATCTGCTCATATTTTTTCCCATTAAAACCTGAATGTAAAATATCTGACACATTAATTTTTTTTTAAATACTAATTATGAAGAGTGAGTTATTTTATTAGAAACAAATAGCTGATTATAAATACACACAAAATGCTGGAGGAATTCAGGTCACACAGCGTTAATGGAAATGAACAAATAGTTGATGTTTTGGGCTGAAACCTTGCTTCAGGGCTGGAAAGGAAGTGGGGAAACGCCAGAATAAAACGGTGGGAGAGAAAAGGAGGACGAGCTGGAAGGTAACAGGTGAAACTAGGTGGGTAGGAAAGGTAAAAGGCTGGAGAAGAAGGAATCTGATAGGAGAGGAGCGTGGACCATGGAAGAAAGGGAAGAGAGGGGGCACAGGTGAGAAGAGGTAAGAGGGCAGAGTGGGAAATAGAAGCAAAGGGAAGAAGGAAAAAAATTACTGAAAGGAGAAATCCATATTCATGCCACCAAGTTGGAGGCTGCCTAAAAAGAATGTGAGGTGTTGCTCCTCAACCTTGAGAGTGGTCTCATTGTAACAAAAGAGGCCATGGGTTGACATGTTGGAATGGGAATTAAAATGTTTGGCTACCGGGAAATTCTGCTTTTGGTTGATGGAGCAGAGGTGTTTGACAAAACTGTCTCCCAATTTACATCAGGTTTCACCAATTTAGAGGAGGAGGCTGCATCAGGAGAACTGGATACAATAGACAAAATCAACAGATTCACAGTTGAAATTTTTGCCTCACCAGGAAGGACTGTTTGGGGTGTTGAATGGAGAAGAGGAAGGAGGTGAATGGACAGATGCATTACCTCTGTCACTTGCAGGGATACGTGCCAGGAGGGAGATTAATAGAGAGGGACAAATAGACAAGGGAATCATGGAGGGTGAAATCCCAGTGGAAAGTTGGGGATGGGGGTAAAATGTGTTTGGTGGTAGGATCCTGTTGAAGATGGTGGAAGTTGCGGAGGCTCATGCGATTGGTAGTAGGTGAGGACAAGAGGAACTCTACCCCTGTTAAGGCAGCAGGAAGACAGGGTGAGCGCGGATGTCCGGGAAGTGGAGGAGATACAGGTGAGGGCAGCATCAATGGTGGAGGAAGCAAAACCGCATTCTTTGAAGAAGGAAGACATCTCTGATGTCCTGGAAAGAAAAGCTTCATCCTGAGAACAGATGCGGCGAAGGCAAAGGAACTGATAAAAAGGTTTTAACAAGGTTAACAAAGTTTTTACAGGGTGGGAAGAGGTATAATTAGACGAAAGAACTGAGAATACAGAACAGCATTTTTACAGGAGACAGGGTGCGAAGAGTATAATCTTCATGGGGATCAGAAGGCTTATAAAAGATGTCGACAGACAGTTTGGCTCCAGAGATGGAGAGAGAGAGATTGAGAAAGGGGTGAGAGGTGTCAGAAATGGAGCAAGTGAATTGAAGGGCAGGGTGGAAGTTGGAGGCAAAATTGATGAAATTGATGAGCTCAACATGGGTGCAGGAGGCATCACCAATGCAATCGTCAATGTAGCACAGGAAGAGTTGTGAGAAACTTTTGAGGGCGAGGACCAGTTCTGCCAGATGGAGGAGGGTGGTGTTAGAGGAGAACTGGTTTGGTCTTTTGTTGAGAGAGAAGTGGAGAGCTTTTAGGTCGGAGGGAATGGTGAAGACGTGGATTAGAGGAGGAAATAGAGAAGAGTTGATGGCATCAGAGGGTAGTGTGAGGGTACAGAGGGAAGGTAGGGTGGGAGGAAGATGGAGGTTCAGAGAACCCAAGAGTTGACACGGTAGCCTGAGAAACCCAGGGTTGGAGAGTGATGATGGAGGAAAGGAAGCCCAGGGGCTAATCACCAATGGGGAAGATCTCCTGGGGATGGTGGCAGCTGAGGTCCAGAGCTAGAGGCTACATAATTCACAGTATGAAAGCTTCCGGGTCATTAGAGCTGGAGTTGGAGGTGGTGGGATATGTGGTCTGGAGGCACCTGGCGTCATAGAGCCGCAGATTATGACGATGGTATCCATGGTCTGCAAGTATGTAGGGCCATCGGAAATGGAGCTGGAGAAGGCAGGATCTGCAGTCCGGAGGGGTCCAGGCCCATCAGAACCAGAGATGGAGGAGGCAGGATTCATGGTCTGGAGACAGGAGATTTTCCCATCCTCCTGGACATGAGAAAGGTGAAGAACTGGTGATTGAAGGTGTGGATCCAGCAGAGGTCGAACTGTCAGGGAGATCCATGACAGTTAGAGGAGAAAGAGGCCCAAGGCTGTGAAAGAGACTGTGACATAGCCTGCAGGTATCTCCGCATAACCAAGAGGGTAGTGTGTAGATTTGAGAGGCGGCAGGAGAAGCAGTCGATCAAACATGGGTACTCGGCATCCTCTGTGGCTCCTGAACACTGAGCTGGAAGCCATGTGGAACAAGACAAGCTTCCAGGGAGGGTAAGGTCGTATTAGCAAGTCTGGGTGAGTACATGGTCGAAGAGTCGGAGTGCAGCAAAGATCACAGAAGGGAAGCAGTGAGAAACAGTTTCACTGAACTCCCATTGAAGAGACGATTTAAACTTCTTCAGGACAGGCATACTTTTACAGTGGAGCAGCAAATCATAAACACAAGTGATTCTGCAGATGCTGGAAACCAGGGCAACACACACAACATGCTGGAGGAACTCAGCATGTCAAACAGCAGCCATGGAAATGAATGAACAGTCAACTTTTCAGACCAAGAGCCTTCTTCAGGACTGGAAAAAATTACCGGAAGGAGAAATCAATATTCATGCAATCAGGTTGAGACTATTGTGGCGGTTGCTCCTCAACCCTGAGAGCGGTCTCATCATGGCAAAAAAGGTGGTCATGGACCAACATGTCGGAATGAGTATGGGAATAGGAATGAAAATGGTTGGCCACCAGGAAGTTCTGCTTTTGGTGGATGGAGCAGAGGTGCTCAACAAACAGTACATAAACATATTTGGATTACATTGGATCAAATCTTGAAACAAAAGAAAGTAATATGTGCAGGGGGAGATAGAGAGGGAACAAAGTCTTTGATCTTTGCAGTACAGAGAAATACTTTAGAAGATAAGCATGTTTTGATTACATGTAACTTTGGTGATTACTGGCAAAGAGAAGCTAGAATCAATAAACCTCAATTAACCTTGTCTAAGAATGGTACATCATTATAATCAATCTGCAAAGATTCATAATAATTAAAAATGAGGTCAAAAGCACTTGCAGTACTTTATTATACAAACATTTAAGTAACAATATTTTCACTCAAAATACTTAATTAGTTGCTGTAAAACAAACTGCATATATTTCTTTCCAGCAAAAAATATAGGAACTGTTGCATGCAAATGTTTTTATCAAATACGTCCTAAAGCACAGCAATATTTTCTAACTGTACCATTCATATTTAAGAATATGTCTCTTTTGGTGCTTAATATACAGGTCCAAGATCAAAGAAAAAATACAGAGAATACCAGACAGATCAGAAAGCATAGAGAGTGCAGAGGAGAGAAAGAGAGGGTAAGGGAAGGGGAGGAGGAAGGTTTGGGACTAGGAGAGGAGGGAGAGAAGTGGGGAGGAGTTAAAAGAGAATGGGGAGAGATGCAGGAGGTACGTAGGGAGGGGAGGAGCTCAAGGTGACAGGGTAAGAGTGAGAGGAGGACAGAGGTGCAATTTTCTGTCAATAACAGCATTAGCACTGACAACCTCCCTAACCTGCAGTGTATTTTCAGTGCTTCCTTTTTTAAGCCCTTAATCAGTTCCCTTAGCCTGCATCACCAGAAACAGCTTTTTTGTGCAATTCTTATGCAGACTCTTGTCTTTGGAGGTGTCACAATTTTCCTGATGTCATGAAGAGAATGAGTTAAGCTGGCTAGTTCTCAAGTCCCCATTTCAAGGCAACAAATATACTGCACTGGCTGTTGTGCAATGCGTCAAGAAGAGAGTGTTTGAGGCATACAGGAGCAGCATACCTTTCTCTCTTGTTTTCTCTCCGTCCTACTTCCCCAGGTGCTACCTGACCTTCTTTGATTTTGATATTGTGACAAGAGCAAACCCACACCACCATGTTCAGGAACAGCTACATTTCTACATCCATTAGGTTCTTGAACTGACCTGCACAACCCTAAACCTATAGATGCTGCCTGACTAGCTGAGTTCCTCCAGCATTTTGTGTGTGTTATTTTGCACTCTATTCTTTTCTGTCTTGTGTAATTTATGAATGATATGTTCTGTATGAATCTACATGCCCACTGCAAGCAAAGTTTCCAAAGTATCTGTACTCCACTGTACTTATACATATGAAAATAGTCACCACTGCCGAGGTTTTGAATTTGATCATTACTTACAGCAACTTTCAGAAACAAAAGCTCCTGTCCATAATACAATACAAAGAAAACATACACGAGAAATGGGGGGGGGGGGGGGCTAGTGCTTCAATAAGACAGCACTTCAAGGAGGTGGTATCCATCACTAAGATGTCCACTCAATAATATAGGAACAGCTTCTTCCCCTCCTTCATCAGATTTTGGAAAGGTCCATGAACACCGTGTCGTTATTCCTCTTTGTTTGAACAATTTATTTATTTTTAAAATTTATAGTAATTTTGTGTCTTTGCACTGTACTTCTGCCACAAAACAATGAAATTCATATTATTTAAGTCTCTGATAATAAATCTGATTCTGATTGATCATTGGTCAACAATCTCTCAGTTGAAATGAGAAACATTAGAAACAAGTATTTTATCGTTCTGATTACCCAGTACCAACATTAAAACTCTGCAGTTTAAGTGTGGATTGATGTCACTTTTACTCCATTAGCCAACTTCCATTTTTCACAGAAGTAATTTTAAGGGATTTTGAATCTAGTTTCAAATTAAAGGTAATATTGTTGCCATAAAGGCTTTCAGCTAGAACTTAGGCAGAAATCATAGTGAAATTGCAAAATAGTTACTTAAGCAATTTATTATTGAAATACAATGGAAAATTTAGAAACTTTTGAGAAACAATTATCTTCGTGGGAACAGATTATGAATCTGGGAATCTTACATGAATGGAGCTAAAATCACAAAAATTCAATTGGCCTGACATTGTTGATATAGAAGGGGAATTTAATATCAAGAGAAGTTGAAAAATTACAAGAAAGGCATGTCTTAAGTTGCAGGATAAGAGGATGGGTGGAAAGTTAAATTCTTCAGTCTCTCTTGGTCTGTATCCTCCCACAGTATTTTGGCTCAGTTTCTCTTCTTTCAGTTTGTGAAGTCTGACATGCTAGGTATGTCCCACAGCTTTATCATTTGCAACACATTACACTGGCTGAACAAAAAGGTTAATCTGCCAATTAACTGTCACATTAGCCTATTTGGTCTCACCCTACCAAATCTACTCCATTTGTTTTATCTATACTTCTTTCATGTTCCCTGCAAGTGAAAATTAATAAGTACTCTCTCATTCTCAATTCTGATGAAAAGTTTCAGACCAGAAACATTGACTCTTTCTCTTTCAATGATGCTATATGACGTACTGGATGTTTCCACATTTTTATTTGGTATTGTGCCTTTGAAAAACAGAGGCTCACCAAATGTATGCACCACTAAAATATTACAGTGCATTGTTCATGCATAGATAATAACAGTGCAACAATTAAGATGTTAATAATGGAAACACAGTAGAAAACTTCGAATCATTTAGCCCAGCAACGAGTGGTCTCAAAACATTTATAACCTGGATGGACTGTACTTTGAAGTTTCACTTATTTCCAGTGGAAATTAACCAGTTTGGTCTTGGATTAGAAATGCTACAACAGAAGGAGTACAGCATTCAGTCCATTTCATCTGTGCTGGGATTCTTAAAGATCTCTACATTTAAAGTAAATTCCTTGTAATAATAAATCAGCTCACACATTTATCCACAACCAACCCTCCCATTAAAAGGTACTTATTGAAAAATAGAGTCATACAACATGGGAGCAGGCTCTTCCGCCTAACAGGTCCATACTGATCAGCATGCCCACTCAAATACTGCCATTTGGCCCATAACCTTCTAAATATTTGACTATCGATGTATCTATTTAAGTGGCTTTTAAAAGTTGTTACTATACTTGACACAATCACTTCCTCTGGCAGTTCTTTACACTTTACACCTTTTGCATAAGAAAATTATACTCTTTTGTTTATGAACTCCAAAAATAATGATTTAAGAAGCCACAGATTTAATGACAGGAAATGTATTGGCAAGGGAATATGTGATTTTAAAAGTAAATATGTTTTCCAGAAAGTCTCATCCAAGAAAGATAACGGTATGCTATGAAATCTGTTTCCATGGTTTTTTTTTGCTATATGCTAGGCAACAGCTAAGTATAGATCTCAAACTTAAAGCTTCCATTCTAAAGATTTTGATAACATTTAATCTTTGAGCATTCCTTAAAAATAAAATAGACATTAAACTCTTATTCCCGCTGATGGTGAAAAATGGTGATTTCTTTTTACTCACTTACAGATGGAAATTTTGACATGAAGGTCAGAAATTATTGCTCAATTCCAATTCTTATGCACTGAATGCTGGCAATTGACCATTAGTTTGGTCAGTGTGCTTGCTTTTACTCCATGGCTCTCCTTGTGCATTAGACCCATGGAATTTTACAGCAGAGGAGGCCATCGACTTGGGTTACTGTGGCTTTGTTGATCTGGTAAAAATTACAATTTCCAAATGTCAGGTAGACATTTGGTCTTTAAGTCTATGCTGGCTTTCACAGGATTCCCTGTAATTTCAATTTTCCCTGTAAACTATTCTCCACACTTACGCACATCCTACCACTTACCTATATACCAGGGGCAATTGACAGCAGCCCATTAAAATCTTAAGACATAGGAGCAGAATTAGGCCATTGGTCCATGACTGAGTCATTCCACCATTCAATCATGGCTGATTTATTTTCCTTCTCCATCCCATTCTTCTGCCTTTTCCCCATAACTTTTGAATCCCTTACTAATCAAGAATGTATCAACCTCTGCATTCGATATACCCAATAACTTGGCTTCCACGGCCGTCTGTGGCAATGAATTCCATAGATTCACCACTCTCTGGCTAAAGAAATTCTTCTTCATCTCTTTTTTAAAAGGACTTCCCGTGATTTTCAGGCTGTCCCCTCTGGTCTTGCACTCTGCCGCTATTGGGAACATTCTCCTCGTGTTTACTCTATCTAGGCCTTTCAATATTTGGTAGGTTTCAATGAGATCCCCCCTCATTCTTCTACTCTCCAGTGAGTACAGATCAAGAGCCATCAACCGCTCCCGATACATTAACCCAGTATACAAAGTAATCTGGCATCGGAGTTAGAAATTGACAGGAATGATATGTGGACATCATTAACCCATCAACATGTATGCCTTTGAAATGTGCACGTAAACTGGAGCACTTAAGATCATCCACCTGGCCATAGGGAGAACTTGCACACTCCAGATAGTTAGTGCCAGAGGTCAGCATTAGACCTGGGTCTCTGAAGCTGTAAGGCAATTAGTTCCATGCATTTTTCTTTGCAATCCTGCAAATTCCCCTGCTTTAAGTTTTTTTTTATTTTCTATGCACTAAGCACTCAAAGTTGTGATGTGAGTATTTTGAAATGCGTTTTGAAATTCAGTCTCACTGACTTCAAAGAACAGATCAGTGGTTTACCTCATAATCCGTATAGTGTATACTCCACAGGACAGTACACACGCTACGAAGAGTGCAAAACTTAACCTCGGTACCAGTAGCCTCTGAACCAATGGCCTTCAAAGTCAAAGTGAAACTTCACTTCTGCGAATTCATAAAGTGGCAGGTTTGGTGGAAGCTTTTAAGGAATTCATTCATCAGAATTACTGAGGTTCAAAGCAAAGACAAAATTAAACTTTGAGCAAATGGTTGATATGATGGAAGCTTTTAAGCCACAATTAGTGTTGGCGATATCTCCTTCCTCAAAGGGCACCCTGGACATGGCCTTTTCTTGTTACCACAATCAGGGAGAAAGTACAGGAGTCCAAAGACCCACAATGAATGATTCAGAATCAGCCTCACCCCCTCCACCATCAAATTTCTGAATGGTCTATGAACCCACAAATACTACCTCAATATTCCTTTTCTGGGCACTATTTATTTTTGTAATTTATAATAATTTTTACGTCTTTGCACTGTACTTCTTCTGCAGAACAACAAATAGCACATCTCAGCAGTCAGTGATAATAAATGTGATTTCTGAAGCAAGAACAAGGTGCAACCTTACCTAAGAACTCTGCCCGTCAAGCTTCCTTCACTGGATGATGATTTTGGCCTTGTTTCCATTTCGGTCTTCACACTTTCTGTTGCTCCAGGTTCTGGTCTCAGCTCTTCTTGCTTTTGCACCTCCTCTTGGGGCTGTTCAACCTGCTCCTTCACCTTCTCTTCCTTCTCAGTCTCACTTTCATTGTCACTGTCTTCTCCCAAGATATCATCCACCTGCCATATGGGGTTGAAATGTAAAATTAAACCATCGGAATTGCTCTTCAGCAGCCACACAATCCAGCAGATTGATAATTGTAGAATTTTTTTTTAAAACTGCAGATGATGGAATTCTAAAATAAAAACAGAAAATGCTAGAAGCTCTCATCAGTTCAGGCAGCATCAATGGAAAGAGAAACAGTTAAGGAAACAGGTCTGTGACTTTTGTTAGAACAAATACTGATTTAGTTTTCATTTTTTTTTACATTTAGTTCCTCCTTTTCAACTCTTTATTAACTTCCTCTATCCATCTACAATCAGCCTGTCAAGCAATCCAAGTGCCAAGGAAAGATTAACCTGATCCATCTTACATCCGATTAAGCACTTCTGTAGGTACTTGTGTCATGAATTCTGTGTTCTTGCATTCTGGGAGGAAAAAAAAATTCTTCTGAATTCTATACTCAGACTATTAGTCACTACCATAGCTACTGCATCCAATCTCTCCTCTATGCTGAAAGCAATTTCTCAACGTCTCCTTCATCAAACCACTTCAGAAGACCACCATCAGGCCAATTATCTTCTAGTGAGAAGTACACCTCCTGTATTCCCAAGTCTCTTTGCACTTGGAATTTTTGAATTTTCTCTCCATTTAGAAAATAGTCTGTGCTTTTATTCCTTCTACCAAAGAGTATGTCCATATACTTCCCTGAATAGTATTCCACTTACCACTTGTTTGCTCATTTTTTTATCTGTCCAAGTCCTTCTGCAGCCTCCCTGCTTCCTCAACACTTCTTGGCCCTCCACCTATCTACTTCCGCAACTTGGCCACAAAAACATCAACTCCATCATCCAAGTCATTGACATACAACTTTAAAAGAAGTGGTCTCAACACCGACCCCTTGACTATCTGAAAATGCCCAGCTTTGACATCCTGCACATTTGGAGATCCTCGTAGGTGAGAAATTAATATTAAAAAGTTCACAAAACTATTAAACTCAATGACAAATGAACTTAAAGATTCTGATATTGCTTTTCATTCATTTCATTGAAGCTGCCGCTTTTAAAACAGGTTTCACCCAGTCTGGAATGTGGGAGACCTGCGGATGTATTGCGTTGGAGGACTCCATGATGAGTTGACCAGTCCGCTGTTTCAGCCCAGGTGTCCAGAGATCAGTTTAAAGCAGGAAGCTGCATTTTAGTCTGTGCTTGGCATTCCTGCACTTGCACTCGGTAAAGTGCTTAAAATCTGCTAGATACAGAAGCTTTTATCTTGAAAATCTGGGCCACTGAGTGCGGACCAAATGCATTATCCTCCTGCTCTTTCAGGCCAACACTGGAGTGCTGGACTAAACCCCACAAGCTTTTATAGATATGCTGTGAACTGAGCCACAGCCACCACTCACAATGTTAACTACACTGGATGATTAGATAGCACACAAGCATTAGGATTCCCCCTAGTTCTCCGGTAATTGCATGTAACAGTGAAGAGCTTTCGTCTGCATGCTATCCAGACCGAGCATTCCATACAAAATTTTTTAAAGTAAATTTTAAAAATGCAGAGAAAATGTAGGACAAATAAAGTGCAAGGGCCATGGTGAGTTGGACTGAGAGATCAAAAGTTCATTTTTATCTTATAAAAGATCCATTTAAGAGTCTTAAAACAACAGGATAGAAACTGTCCTTGAACCTATTGGTACGCCTTCTCATTTAAGAAATCTGTTGCAGTTGTAAACCATTGTTAACTCATTGTTGTGAGTATTTTGAGACAAAATTAATGAACTAATTTATACACGGCTTATAAATTACCTCTCAGAATTTACAAAAAAAAACTCAGTTATATCTGTCAAGTCTACAAAGCCAATTAGCTCTTCAAATACATTCTACCACAGCCAGCTGGGTACCAGTAAGCATACCATCCTAGCTGTCTCAAGAACATCAAAGAAATTTTAATTGTATCATTAACAAAATCAGTGCCTTAGGGGATTTGAAAATGTAACAGATTTCGAGAGGGGATGGGGGTGAGCCAGAAGGGTAAAGCAGACTATCTGGTGATAATCAGTGTTGCTCGTCAGTGTTTCCCTACAATTGGTTGCCATGTTTTCTACACTGCAACAGGTCTTTAGGGCCTTCCTGTCAGAAGTCAAAAAGGTATTATGTAACCACAGTTCTTTTCATTCCAAAGTTATCTAAATTCAGCCCAGAATTTGACAATGTTTTCTGAAACTCAGCTGAAACTGGGCTTCCAATGTGGAAATCCCATTGTCTACAGTATATGGTTCAGTTTACCACTTTGTTCTATCCTGCTGTGTTTGTGCATATGAGCTGCAAAACAAAGGTTATGCCCTGGGCCCAGTACTCTTCCGTTGTTTCATCATTAACTCACCTACAATCAGGTAGTCAATGGGAATGTTTAATGTTGATTGCACAAGGTGCAGTTCCATTTGTAACTCTCTAGCAAATGAAGTAACCCATTCCTACTTTCAGCAAGACCAAAGCAACACTAAAGCATAGGCTGATAAGTGGCAAGTTCCATTGATACCAGGAAATGATAACCTCTGTCAGAATGGGTAGCCACCTTCCCATGACATTCAAAAGCATGACTACAATTGAGTTCCACCATCAACATTCTTGGAGGTGACACTTTTAACTAGGAACTGAATTGGTACAGCCACATAATTATTATGGTTTCTAGAGCAGGTGCAGAAGCTGCGTATCCTATGGCAAGTAGCTTGTTTCTCATATACCGAAGTCTTTGCACCATCTAAAACACAGAAGAGAGGAGTGTGATGAAATATCCTCTACTGGCCCGGAAGAGTGTGGTTTGAATATTAAAGAAGCTTGACATCTTGACTGAAAAACAGCCATTTGATTGACCTCTTCCTCTTCCTAAATATTAATTAGCATTATCAATGGCATACAGTGGTTGTAGTGTGTTAAAATTCTTGAATCGACTCAGACAGCACCTCCAAAATCAGTGACCTCCATCACCAAGGAACACATGGGCAGCACCACCACCAACTGCATGGGCTCCTCCAAATAGCACACCATCCTGACTTGCAAGTATCACAGTCCTGGTTGGATCTATATCCTGAGGCTCCCTTCCCCACAGTATCACGGGAGAACCTTCACCAGAAGGGTAAGAGTGGTTTAAAAGGTGGCTCACCATCACCTTATCAGGAGATGGCCCATAAATAGTAGACAAGCCAGTGATGCCCAGATCTCCAAATATGCATCAATTTAAAAAAAAGTCACACAATGAAGAACATCGTACAACTTCCAGCTAGTTTTGACAAGATTTATTCATAGATGATAGGTGGGTTCTCAAGCATTAGGGAAGCAAATGAGAGGCTGGAAAGTGATATAGGAGAAAATAACAGCATGTTTAATAGACATGACAGACGTGAATGGCCTGGAGCAAGGAACATCTATTGGATTAAGTTGCACTTATTTCAATGCAAGAGATCTGACAAGTAAGGTGGAAGAACCAAGGGCTTGGATTGCTACTTGAGTCTGAGATATTATAGTCAGTACAGTAACATTTCTAAGGAAGGGACAGGACTGATAGCTTAATGTTCCAGGGTACAGGTGCTTCAGGCAGGATAGAGGCAGAGGAAAGAGAGGAGGGGAAGTTGTATTTGTGGCTAGAGATGAAATTACTGAAGAAAAATCCACTGCGGCTTTACGAAAGATGCTGAGGCATGAGAAGGGGAAGATCACATTTTTGGGGTTGTACCAAAGCTCCCCAACTAGTCCCCAGGAATTAGAAGAATGAAGGAGAGCAAAAAGAGGGTGTGAGGAAACTTTGGTAGAGAAGGTTAAGGAAAATCAAAAGAGATTTTAAGTATATTGAGGAAAAAAGGGTGACTAGAAGGAGAATAGGGCCCCTCAAAGACCAAAGAGGACACCTTTGTGTGAAGCCAATGGAGGTGGGCAAGGTCTTTCATGAATAGTTGCCCTCTGTTTTTACCATGGAGAAAGGCATAAAGAGTTTGGAACAAGGAAAGGTAAATGGGGAGGTCTTGGGGATAGTCTGCTTTACTGTAGAGGTGGTGCTGAATACTTTGAAAGGTATGAAGGTCGACAAATCTCTGGGACCTGATTAGGTTTATCCAAGAACACTTTAGATGACTAGAGAAGAAACTGCAGTCACCCTGGTTGAGATACCTACATTATTGCTAGTCGCAGGCGAGATACTGGCAGAGTGGAGGATAGTAAATTCTGTGCCTTTATTTAAGAAGATACGCAAAGAAAAACTTGGGAACTACAGGTCAGTAGGTCTAACATCTGTGATAGGCCAGCTAATGGAAAGGATTCTGGAGGATAAGATATACATATATCTGGAAAGACAAGGACTAATTGTGGGTAGACAGCATGGCTTTGTGCATGGGAAATCACATCTTGGGAATTAGACTAAGGTTTTTAATGAGGTACCAAAAAAGCTGATGAGGGCAGTGCAGAAGATGTGGACCAATAAGGCCTTTGAAATGGTTTCACATGATTGTCTGTTCTGGAAGGTCAGATCACATGTAATCCAGGAAGAGCTGGCTGATTGGATGCACAATTGGATTGATGATAGAAAGTAGCGGGCAATGGGAGGCAGTTGTTTCTTAGACTGGGTGCCTGTCTCTAGTGGTTTGCCTCAGGGGTCAGTGTCGAGCCAATTGTTGTTTGTCATTTATATCAATGATTTGGATAAGAATTTACAGAGCATGATTAGTAAGTTTCCAGACAACATGACAATAGGTGGTATAGGGGAGAATGAAGCAGGTCATCAAAAATTACAGGGGATCTTGAACAGCTAAATAAGTAGGCGAAGAAATGGCAAATGAGCTTAATTTGGATAAATGTGAGGTGTTCCATTTTGGAAAGTCAAATCCAATTAGGACTTTCATAGCGAACAGGAGGACCCTGGAGAGTACTGTAGAACAGAGGGACTTTGGAATACAAGTAAATTGTTCACAAAGCCGAGTCACAGTTAGAAAGTGGGATGAGGAAAGCTTTTGACACACTGAACCTTTTAAACCAGGGCTTTGAGTATAAATGTTTGGAAGCTGTGGTACAGTTGTACAAGCCACTGGTAAGGCTACACTTGGAGTAATGTTTTTAGTTTTGGTTGCCCTCCTATAGAAAAGATGTTACTACACTGGAAAGAATGCAGAAAAGATTTACAATGATGCCTGGAGGACTCGAAGGACATACTTATAAGGAGAGGTTGGACAGGCTAGGACTTGACTTCTTAGAACCTAGAAGATCTTATGGATGTGAATGAGATCATGATAGGGCTAGAACGTATACACTCAGTCTTTTTCCACCAGAGTTGGGGAATCATGAACTAGAGGGGCAATGTTTTTTTTTACACAAAGGATGGTGTCGATGTGGAACCATCTGCTGCAGGAAGTGATTGAGGCAGCTACCATAAAAACTTTTAAAAGATAGTTGGAAAGGGTTAGAAGGTTACGGGCCAAACTCTAGCAAATGGGACCAGCATGCTTTGGGGTATCTTGGTTGGCCTGGGCCACTTGGGCTGATGGGCCTGTTTCCATGTAATATGATTTTCTGAACACACTAAGTGAAACTAACTGCCATGAATGCATCTTACCAAGCCCCCCTCCCCCAGTTGAAATGGTAGGAGAAAGGAAAGGTCTCACAATTAAGAAACATTGGCTGCAATATAGAGTATCATGCACAAATTAAAGCTGAAATGCCAGAGCAGTACTGAGGAAATGCTGCACAGTCTGAGGTGCCATCTTTTGGCTATGCAGTGAAACCAAGACCCACTCCACTTTCAAGTGAATATTATAGCCCCATGACACCATCCTGAAGTGTACAACAGTTAAAACTGATGGCTTGGGCAACAGTGTCCCTGGAGCAAATAGATTACTTGCTCATTTGCTCATTACTCCCTCTGGGATCATGCTATGCACTAGCAGTGGCCATGTTTCCTACAGAACCATCTTTGGCTGAAGAAGGCTTGGGACCCCTGCAGTAGTGAAAGGCACCAGACAAGTCTAAATTAGGAAAATTAACTCAAAAATTTCAAACTTTTCAACAGCACAGATACTACAGGGACCAAGTATTCACACCAGCAGTGTGAACGATTAATTAAATATACCCAATATTTGGCTTACATAAATCAGTGCCTCTTTTAACAATATTTCTTTAAGGTTTTACAATAGACTGCAATTACATCCGACAGCTTCGCAGCACTTCTGTTTAGACTTCCCATTCAAAATAACGAGTCATCATTTTATTTGGAATCTGCAAAATTCACACAGAAGCAAAGTTTACTGTAAATTTCCTAGTCCTTGCTGCTGGCTAACTGACTCAGAAAACAGCAGGGATTGAAGGTTTAACATCAGGTAATATGCTGACCATCAAATGTCCTTGTCCTGGTCATTGCAACATGGTGCAGCTGTCCTATTTATTTGTACCGTTTCTGCTGGAGAGAACTATAAATAGATATTTTTTGCCTTTTCCCTGAAAAAAATAGCAACTTGAAGCACTGTTGCCTTGTAGAATGCACTTGAACTGTATAAAACATTCGCTAAGAACAATCGAACATAAGAAGTGGGAAATGCAGGCTTTTAGGCTCCTCAAATCTGAGTCATCATTCGACATGATCAGTGCCAAGCCCCTCCTCAAGCACCATTTTCCTTTCTCTTTTGATTCCTTTAATAGCTAGAAATCCAAACTCCATTTTGAACTTGAGATTCTACAATGTCTCCAAATAGAAAATCCCAAAGGCCCACCATGCTCTCAGTTAACAAATCTCAGTCATTAATGGACTGTAATCGGTAGTTACAATCTCTTTAGCAGAGCACACATTCTCCTCACACCTACCTTGTAAAGCTGCCAAACTATTTTGCATGCTTCAAAGAGGTCAGCTTTCAACTTACAAGAACAAATTGGGTCAACCAACTCAATGTTTTCTCATTCCAGTAATCATTCTGGTAAATCATTCTGGCATTCTGGTTTAGTATGTACAGCTCTCTTAGGAGAGAGGACCAAAATTGTACACAGTACTCCAGTTCTGGCCTTACTAAGGCTCTATGTAATTGCAGGAAGATAAAATGAGAGGAGTTTATGCAGTTCTGGTCAGCACTTTACAGAGGGAATGTGGTAACACAAGTGAGGGTGTCAAGAAGATACACAAGGACATTGCCTGGTTACCAGGTTGACAGTGTTGTATTTGAAAAGGACTAACTGAGATCCATAAGATTATGGGAGGCCCATGCTGGGCAAAGGGTGTCCTAAGATACTGACCTTATGCAGATTTACATTTACATGTAGTTTAAAAAGCACTTAGAAAGAAGTATGAACAAGCGGGAAATGGAGGGCTAGAGACCTTAATCAGGCAGCTTAAACTGACATCATGGTTGGTGCAGATATTGTGAGCCAAAGGGCCGGTTCTTGTGCTGCACTGTTCTGTAAGATTCGCAGCTTGGTATGGCAAATGCTATGCCCAAGATTTTAAGAAATTGCAGAGAGTTATGAACATAGCCTAGTCCATCACACAAACCAACCACCCCTCCATTGACCCTGTCTAGACCTTCTACTGCCTTGGGAACACTCAATATAAAACATAATCAAAGACTCCTTCTACCCCAGTCATTCTTTCTTTTCCCCTCTCTTCATTCAAGCAAACTCACCTCCAAGCTCTTAGACCTTGGACTCAACACATCCCTTTCAACTGGACCCTTGACTGTCTGACTCACAGACCGCAAATCAGTCAGGACACCTCCACCACAATCATTCTCAACACTGTGGTTCCAGAAGGCTACATCCTCAGCCCCCTTCTCTACTCCCTATGGGACTCATAACTGTGTAGCCAGATTCTGCTCTTATTCCATCTATAAGTTTGCAGATGACAACACTGTAGTGGGCCATATCTCAAATAACAATGAATCAGAGTACATGAAGGAAACAGAGAGCTTGGTGCCATGGTGCAGTGACAACAACCTTTCCCTTAATGTCAGCAAAGCAAACAAGCTAGTCATTGATTACAGAAAGTGGGGCAGCGTACATGCTCCTAAGTTGAGAGGGTTGAGGGAGTCAAGTTCCTAGGAGTGAACATCACCAATTGCTTGCCTTGGTCTAACCATGTTGATGCCATGGCCAAGAAAGCTCAAAACTCTGCTTCCTCTGCTTCCTCAAAAGGCTCAAGAAACGTGGCATGTCTCCTTTGACGCCCACATATTTTAATCAATGGACCGTAAAAAGCATTCTACCCGAATATGGCAACTGTGATCACAAATAAACTGCTGAGTGTTGTGGTCACAGTTTAGCACATTATGGAAACCAGCCTCCCCTCCATAGACTCTGTTTACACTTCTTGCTGCCTCAGTAAAGCAGCCGGCAATATCAAAGATACCTTTACCCCAGTCATTCTTTCCTCCCCCCCTTTCATTGGAAAGAAGATACAAAAGCCTGAAGCATATTCCACCAGATTCAAGGAAAACATCTATTGTGTTGTTATAAGACTATTGCACAGATCTTGAGTACAATAGATTGGATGCTTGATCTCAGTCTAACTTGCTATGACCTTGCATCTTATTGTCCACTTTTTATGTAATTGTAACACTTCATTCTGCACTCTGCTATTTTTTTACCTTGTACTATTTCAATGCACTGCTGCAATGAATTGATTGGTATGAATGGATGGTATGCAAGACAAGGTTTTCACTGTAGCTTGGTACATGTGATAATAATGAACCAGTTTACCAAATTACCTATTATCTCATTGGGCAGAAGATACAAAACCTTGAGAACACGTACCACCAGGCTCACGGACTGCTACTATCGGCTCTGTATCAGACCTCTTAGATGCTAAAAGATGAATTTTTAATCTCTCAATCTACATTGCTGGAAACTTGCATTTTATCTATTTGCACAGCACTTTCTCTGTAACTATAACAACATATTCTATACTCTGTTTACATTTTTACAACCTTAAGGTACTTGTGTATGGAATAATCTGTCTGATGGCACGCAATCAAAAGCTTTTAATTCTATTTCAGTATATAATACTGTGCAAAAGTTTTAGGCACCCTAGATTTTTTAATATAAATTTTGTTTTAGATATTTATTTTTTGTTTTCTGCATTCTGTGTCAGAAGAAAAGAGCAAATTTTACATGTCCAAACATTCATTTTCCAAAAGATTAAATGTGAGAGAAATTTTGGTATTTTGTTCAAACATGTAACATTAAGTAATAGACCACATTTCAAATAAAAACTTGATTACTTTGTAGGTAAATAGTCCAGTGTATGATTAAACAAAGATAACCAATAGGTGCTAATGATCAAAGACATAATGAGTTGAATGAGCTAAATTGATTAACTGAAACAGAAATACACATAGAAGGAATCAATCTGGGTGAAGGACAACCAAACTAAAAGGTGAGGGTGTGGCAGATGTGACAGTTTAACCTTTAAACCATCAATCCTTACACCACGGCAAGAGTAAGCACAGCAACAAGACAGAAGGTGGTCATCTTGTATTAGCAAGGTCCCTCCCAAGCAGAAATTTCATGGCAAACAGGAGTTTCAATATGTGCTGTCTAAACTCTCCTGAAGAAGCACAAGGAAACAGGCAAGGATGAGAACCAGAAACTGAGTGCAGGAGATAAGAGAGTCATCAAATCAGAAAATGTCTATCACTGCTATCAGCACTGAACTCAGAAACCACAGGAACTCAAGTACACCCCTCTACAGCCCAGAGAAGTCCTGTCAGAAGTGGTCTTCATGGAAAAGCTGTTGCGAGAAAGCCATTCCTGTCAAGTGGAAACAAAGCTAAGAGACTCACCTATGCACCAAATTAAGACTGATGTGCTGAACAATGGCAGCAAGTGCTCTGGACTGACGAGTCAAAATTTGACATTTTTGGCTCAAACAGGAGGCAGTTTTTCTGTAGAAAAGCTGGAGAACACTACATGGATGAGTGGCTACAGCCATCAGTGAAGCACAGTGGAGGATCCCTGCCTCCCCTCCGGAGTTGGTGATCGGGTCAGAGTTAATGGAATCCTCAAAACTGAGAAGTACAAGCAGATTTTCATCCATCATGCAATAACATCGGGGGGTGTGGAGGGGGCTCTGATTGGTCTCAGTTTCATTCTGCAGCAGGACAATGACACCAAACACATGGCCAAAGTCATAAAGAACTAACTTCAACGAAAAGAAGAACAAGGAGTTCTACAACAGATCCCAGATCTCAACATCATCGAGGCTGTCTGAGATTATCTGGAGAGAAAGAAACCTGCAAGACAGCCAAAGTCTGCAGAACTGTGGCAAGATCTCCAAGATACTTGGAACAACCTACCAGTCAATTTTCTTATAAAACTGCACAACAGTGTACATTTGTACATAACAGAATTAATAGAGTTTTAATGGTAAAGGATGGTCATACCAAATGCTAATTTGATTTAGATTTTTTTTACTGTTTACTGCTCTTTATAGTAATTTTTTTGATATTTAGAAACTTTTCATTATTTCTTCACTTTACATAATTTTTTTTACATGTGCCCAAGACAGTTGCACTGTACACTATGTGACAATATAAACCAAACAAAATACCTGGTTAGGCAGGGATATTTTTTCCTCAATGAGTGGTATGGATCTGGAACTCACTATTTGGAGGATATTAGAGGCAGAAGCCCCCTCTGGATTTGAAAAAAACACAGTTAAGTATAATTGGTAATATCTACACAAGATGTTATCCCAAGAAGGCAACATCTGTCATCATAAAAGGTTACACTTTTCAGGCCATGCCATCATCTTGCAGCTACCATCAGACATATGGTACAAAAGTCCCACACCAGCATGTTCAAGAATATCTACTTCCCTTCACCTATTCTATACATGCACCACGCTGCACGATCAGTAACTCAGCATTGCAACACTATGACCACTTTGCACTACAATGGATTTTTTAAAGTATGACTTTTGTTTTATCTTGTATAATTTTTTTGTGTGAATGTGTGTCTCTAATTCTATGTACCTATGATGCTGCTACAAGTAAGATTTTCATTGTACCTGTGCATACATATACTGATGCACATCACAGTAACCTTAACTTTGACTTCCTAGAGCTATAAACTACAGGGTGAGGGACCAAGAGCCAGGCAGTGGGATTAATCTAAAATCCATTGTATTATATGGGTTAAAGAGTTTCGTTATGTGGTGGATATTTCTTTGATTCTAGGATCCAGGATTAGAGTCACAGTTAGTCCCAGGATGGATAAAGTTTCACTTCCCTGAAGGATATTAATGAAGTAGCTGCATTTTTAAAAATATTGCCAGAAGTTTCAAGGTGATCTTTACCAAGTCTTTTATATATTTCAGCCAGCATATATGAAAGGAAAATAATTCTGAATTCAAATCTACAATTGAGTCTGTCATTCTCTCCACTCAGAGCATTCAATTTGGCAGACTGTTAAGAGTGTATTAGAATCCAAATTAGACATTCAAATAGCCAGTCTGTGAGATGTGTAAGCTTTATGAGAATCTCATGAAATGGCAAAGGTGATGCATTGTTCAGTCACAGAATTTCTTCCTGGATCTGACTCAGTTTTATCAACTTTACTTCATTGTAAGTTTTCTACACATAATTTGAACAAAACAAAACTAACGCCTGATAGGAACATGTTTATTGCTTGATAATAAAACAAAACAATTACAGAGAAAAATAGGAGCAGAAGACACCCAGTTGGTCTTTCAAAATCATTCTGACTGATTTTCTATCTCAATATCAAATTCCAGCTCTTTCTCCATACTTTTTGGTATCTTTTGTATCTTGAATACTTCTCCTTAAATATATTTGGTGACTTAGCCACTGCAACCTTTTGTGGTAGAGAATTCCACGGGTTTTGGCACCTCAGTCCTAAACATGAGGAGACATTAGATTGCTTGGAGGTAGAGAGAGTTTAAACGGAGTAAGTGGGGGCGATTGGCATGTTTTTGAGTGCCATAGTCCCAAGGAGACACCAAGTTGCTTGGAGGAAGAGTTTAAAAGAAGCGAATGGGACAGTCGGCATATTTTGTGTGCCACAGTCCCAAGGAGACATTGGATTGCGCAAAATTAGGCACTTGGCAAGGACAAATAAAAAAAAATTAGGTTTAGATGGAGTGGTTATCGTGGAAGCCCCAATGTGTGAGTGGGCCAGTGCTGGAGTGGGGAGTTGAGGTTTTGTTTCATGAAAGCTTTGCAGAAGAGAGGCTAGGCCATAGGTAGATCTTTTTTGTTATTTATTCTTTCTATATTCCTTATTGCACATTTAGAGCATTGGGGATGCCAGACAGAATACTGGTAGGTCCTCTTGTGGGATGTGGGAAGGTAGGGAGACCTCCAGTGTCCCTCAAAACTACGTCTGCAAGAAATGCATCCAGCTGCAGATTCCGTGTTAAGGAACCGGAGCTGCAGCTTGACAACCTTCAGCTCATAGAGAAGGATAAGGAGGTGACAGATAGAAGCTACAGGGAGGTAGTGACTCCTAATTTGCTGGAGGCAGATACCTGAGTGACTGTCAGCAGAGGGAAAAAGAATAGACAGCCAGTGCAGAGGACCCCTGTGGCCGTTCCCCTCAACAATAAATATACTGCTTTAGATACTGCTGCAGGAAACAACCTACCAGAGAAAAGCTGCAGCAAGCATGCCTCTGACACTGAGCCTGACTGAGAGGGAAGCTAAGAGAAGAGACAAGCTGTACTGATAGAGGATTCATTGGTTAGGGGAACAGAAAGGAGATCCTGTGGATGAGAACAAGATTCCAGGGTGGTTCCTGGATGCTAGGGTCAGGGATATCTCGGATCAAGTCCACAGCATTCTTAAGAGGGAGGGTGAGCAGCCAGAGGTCGTGGTCCCAGACAGTACCAATGGCATGGGTAGGATGGGTGGCGAGGTCCTGAAAAGTGAGTTGGGAAAGTTAGGAGCTAAGTTAAAGGACAGGATCTCCAGGGTTGTGATCTCAGGATTGCTACCTGTGCCACATGCTAGTGAGGCTAGAAATAGGAAGATCATATAGTTTAACACATGGCTAAGGAGTTGGTGCAGGAGGGAGGGCTTCAGATTTTTGGATCACTGAACCCTCTTCCAGGGAAGATGTGACCTATACAGAAAGGACAGTTTACACCTGAACTGGAGGGGGACTAATTTCTGAGAGGAAAAATTTGCCAGTGTTGCATAGTGGGGAGGGGAGGGGAGGTGGGGCGGGGGCAGGTTAAACCAGAGTTGCAGTGGGATGGGAACCAGAACATCAGAATAGATAGTGAAGTGATTACAGGGAAAGATCTTGTTAAGCCTACCTACAAAGTCAGGGATCAAAAGACTGAGCATACTGGGACTAATGTTCTGAGCTTCGTATATTTCAACGGAAGGAGTATTGTAGAAAAGGCGGATGGGCCAGAGCATGGATCAGCATGTGGAATTTTGACATTGTTGCCATGAGTGAGACTTGGTTGCAGGAGTGGCAGAACTGACAGCTCAGTGTTCTGGGTTTCCATTGTTTTAAATGTGACAGAGATGGAGGGATAAAAGGAGGAAGCATAGCATTACTAGTCAGGTAAAATGTCATGGCAGTACTCAGTCAGGACAGACTGGAGAGCTTGTCTGGTGAGGCTTTATGGAGAGAACTGAGGAATAAGAAAGGGATGATCATGTTAATAGGATTATATTATGGACTACCCAAGAGTACACAGGATTTAGAGGAGCAAATTTGTAGAGAGATCAAAGACCGTTACAAGTAACATAGAGGTTGTGATAGCAGGTGATTTTAACTTTCCACACATTGACCTGGACTCCCATACTATGAAAGGGTAGATGGTAAAGAGTTTGTCAAATGCATTCAGGAAAATTCCCTTAATCAGTATATAGAAATCCCAACTACAGAGAGTGCAATACTAGATCTATTAGGGAATGAGACCAGGCAGGTGACAGAAGTTTGTGTAGGGGAAAGCTTTGCCATTGGTTTCAAGCTATTATGGAAAAGAATATGTCTAGTCTCAGGTTGAGATTCTAAATTGGAGAAAGGCCAATTTTAATGATATCAGGAAGGACCTGGAAAGTGTGGATTGGGTCAGGTTGTTTCCTGGCAAAGACGTACTTGAAGAAGGCCTTCAAAAGTGAAATTTTGTGAGTATAGAGTAAGTATGTTCCTGTCATAATAAAAGGCAAGGATAACAGGTTTAGGGAACCTTGGTTTTTGAGAGATTCTGAGGCCCTTTTTAAGTGAAAGAAGAAGGTGTATAGCAGGTATAGGCAGGCAGACATCAATGAGATACTTAAGGAGTATAAGAAATGCAATAGAACACTTAGGAAGGAAATCAGGAGTGCTAAAAGACACAAGGTTCCTCTTACAGACAGGGTAAAGAAGAATTATAAGAATTTCTACAGAAATATTAAGACAGCATGAGATAAAATTGGTCCTCTGGAAGATCAGAATGGTAATCTACGCTTGGAACCGGAAGAGATGGGGGAAGATCTTAAGTGGATTTCTTGCATCTGTTTTCACTTGGGAGATAGACACAGCATCTGTAGATGAGAGGCAATGTTGCAATGAGGTCAAGGACCGTATTGAAATTAAAGAGGAGGAAGTGCTTGCCGTCTTGAGGCAAATTAGGGTGGATAAGTCCTCAGGGATAATGTGTCCCTTGAACCCTGTAGGAGGCTAGTGCAGAAATTGCAGGGGCCCTAGCAGAGATATTTAAATCATCCATAGTCACAGGTGAGGTGCCAGAGGATTGGAAGATAGCTAATGTTGCTCCGCTATTTAAGAAAGGCTCTAAGATTAAGTCAGAAAATCATAGGCCGGTGAGCTTGACATTAGTAGGGGGAAAGTTGTCGGATGGTATTCTAAGGGACCGGATATGTAAGTATATAGATAGACGGGGAGTAATTTGGGATTATCAACATGACTTTCTGCATAGTCCGTGGTGTCTAACCAATTTTAAAGTTTTTTGAGGAAGTTACCCAGGAAAGTTAATGAAGGCAAGGCAGTGGATGTTGTCTACGTGGACTTGAGCAAGGTTTTCGACAAAGTCCCACATAGGAGGTTGGTCAAGAAGATTCAGTTACTTGGCATTCAAAACGAGGTAGTAAATTGGATTAGACACTGGCTTTGCAGAACAGAGTGCTTGTCGATGGTTGCCTCTCTGACTGAAGACCTGTGACTAGTGTGTACCGCAAGAATTGATGCTGGGTCCACTGTTGTTTGTTATCTATATTAACAAAATGGATGATAATGTGATAAACTAGATCAGGCAGATGTCATCAAGATTGGGGACATAGTGGACAACAAGGAAGACCATCAAAACTTGCATTGGGATGTGGACTAGCTAGTGATATAGACTGAAAAACAGCAGATGGAATTTAATGCAAAGGGTTGCACTTTGGAAGGAGTAACGAAGGTAGTTCTTTCATGGTAAGTGGTAGGGCACTGAGCAGCGTGGTAGAAAAGAGGGTCTGGGAACAGATCCATAGTTCCTTGCAACATACATAAAAGTTGCTGGTGAACGCAGCAGGCCAGGCAGCACCTCTTCCTAGAGATGCTGCCTAGCCTGCTGCGTTCACCAGCAACTTTTATGTGTGTTGCTTGAATTTCCAGCATCTGCAGAATTCCTGTTGTTTCCATAGTTCCTTGAAAGTGCTGTCACAGGTAGACAGGGTTGTAAAGCAAGCTTTTGGCATATTGGTCTTCAGAAATCAATGTATTGAGTAGGAATTGGGATGTTATGTTGAAGTAATATCCCAACTCCTGATCACAGTTCCAACACCATCTATAAATTTGCTGACAATACAACTATTGTTAGCAGAATCTCAGATGGTGACGAGAGGGCGTAGAGGAATGAGATATACCAGCTGGTTGAGTGATGTCGCTGCAACAACCTTGCACTCAATATCACTAAAATCCATTGAAGATCTTCCCCCATCTCTTTCTGTTCCACGCATAGATTACCATTCTGATCTTCCAGAGGACCAATTTTGTCCCATGCTGTCCTTCTGCTCTTAATATTACTGTGGAAGCCCTTAGGATTCTCCTTCACCAAAGACCAAAGAACTGGCTACGGACATCAAAAAAGGTAAGACGAGGTGAGACACACCAGTCTTCAAAGAGGAATTCAGAAGTGGAGAAAGTGAGAACTTTCAAATTCCCAGGTGTCAATATCTCTGAGGACCTAACCGGGACCCAATATTTTGATGCAGTAATAAAGAAGGCAAGACAGCAGCTATATTTCATTCAGAGTTTGGTAAGATTTAGTATGTCACAAAAAACACTCACAAATTTCTACAGGCGTACTGTGGACACCATTCTAACTGGCTGCATCACTGTCTGGTATGGGGGGGGGGGGGGAGGTGGGACTACTGCACAGGATCGAAGTAAGCTGCAGAGTGTTGTAGAATTAGCCAGCCCTATCATGTGCACTAGCCTCCATAGTATCCAAGTCAACTTCAAGGAACAGTGCCTCAGAAAGGTGGCATCCATCATTAAGGATCTTCACTACCCAGGACATACCCTCTTCTCATTGCTATAGACAATAGGTGCAGGAGTAGGCCATTCGGCCCTTCGAGCCAGCACCACCATTCACTGTGATCATAGCTGATCATCCACAATCAGTATCCAGTTCCTGCCTTATCACCATAACCCTTGATTCCGCTATCTTTAAGAGCTCTATCCATCTCTTTCTTGAAAGCATCCGGAGACTTGGTCTCCACAGCCTTCTGGGGCAGAGCATTCCATATATCCACCACTCTCTGGGTGAAAAAGTTTTTCCTCAACTCCGTTCTAAATGGCCTACCCCTTATTCTTAAACTGTGCCCTCTGGTTCTGGACTCACCCATCAGCGGGAACATGCTTCCTGCCTCCAGCGTGTCCAATCCCTTAATAATCTTATATGTTTCAATAAGATTCCCCTCTCAGCCTTCTAAATTCCAGAGTATACAAGCCCAGTCGCTCCAATCTTTTGACATATGACAGTCCCGCCATCCCGGGAATTAACCTTGTGAAACTACGCTGCACTCCCTCAATAGCAAGAATGTCCTTCCTCAAATTTGGAGACCAAAACTGCACACAGTACTCCAGGTGTGGTCTCACCAGGGCCCCGTACAGCTGCAGAAGGACCTCTTTGCTCTTATACTCAATTCCCCTTGTTATGAAGGCCAGCATGCCATTAGCTTTCTTCACTGCCTGCTGTACTTGCATGCTTGCTTTCAGTGACTGATGTACAAGATCACCTAGATCTTGTTGTACTTCCCCCTTTCCTAACTTGACTCCATTTAGATAATAATCTGCCTTCCTGTTCTTACCAGTGGATAACCTCACATTTATCCACATTAAACTGCATCTGCCATGCATCTACCCACTCACCCAGCCTGTCCAAGTCACACTGCATTATCATAACATCCTCCTCACATTTCACACTGCCACCCAGCTTTGTGTCATTGGCAAATTTCCTAATGTTACTTTTAATTCCCTCATCTAAATCATTAATATATATTGTAAACAGCTGCGGTCCCAGCACTGAACCCTGCGGTACCTCACTGGTCACCGCCTGCCATTCCGAAAAGGACCCGTTAATCGCTACTCTTTGTTTTCTGTCAGCCAGCCAATTTTCAATCCATGTCAGTACTCTGCCCCCAATACCATGTGCCCTAATTTTGCCCACTAATCTCCTATGTGGGACTTTATCAAGGGATTTCTGAAAGTCCAGGTACACTACATCCACTGGCTCTCCCTTGTCCATTTTCATAGTTACATCCTCAAAAAATTCCAGAAGATTAGTCAAGCACGATTCCCCTTCGTAAAGCTGTCTGTATTTCCTGAGGAGACTGAGGTCCTTTAACATCTGCCAGACGATGCTGAGGATGTTCTACGAGTCTGTGGTGGCCAGTGCGATCATGTTTGCTGTTATGTGCTGGGGCAGCAGGCTGAGGGTAGCAGACACCAACAGAATCAACAAACTCACCCGTAAGGCCAATGATGTTGTGGGGATGGAACTGGATTCTCTCACGGTGGTGTCTAAAAAGAGGATGCTGTCTAAGTTGCATGCCATCTTGATCAATGTTTCCCATCCACTACATAACATACTGGGTGGGCACAGGAGTACATTCAGCCAGAGACTCATTCCACCGAGATGCAGCACAGAGCATCATAGGAAGTCATTCCTGCCTGTAGCCATCAAACTTTACAACTCCTCCCTTGGAGGGTCAGACACCCTGAGCCAATAGGCTGGTCCTGGACTTATTTCATAATTTACTGGCATAATTTACACTACTATTTAACTATTTATGGTTCTATTACTATTTATTATTTATGGTGCAACTGTAACGAAAACCAATTTCCCCCGGGATCAATAAAGTATGACTACTACTACTACTACTACTAAATCCATGCTGACTCGGGCCAATCCTGTTACTACTATCCAGATGTGTCATAATTTCATCTTTTATAATTGACTCCAGCATCTTTCCCACCACCGACGTCGGGCTAACCGGTCTATAATTCCCTGTTTTCTCTCTTCCTCCCTTCTTGAAGAGAGGGACAACATTAGCCACCCTCCAATCCACAGGAACTGATCCTGAATCTATAGAACATTGGAAAATGATTACCAATGCGTCCACGATTTCTAAAGCCACCTCCTTAAGTACCCTGGGATGCAGACCGTCAGGTTTCGGGGACTTATCAGCCTTCAGACTCAACAGCCTGTCCAACACCATTTCCTGTCTAATATAAATTTCCTTCAGTTCATCCATTACCCTAGGTCCTTTGGCCACTATTATATCTGGGAGATTGTTTGTGTCTTCCCGAGAGAAGACAGATCCAAAGTACCTGTTCAGCTCATCTGCCATTTCCTTGTTCCCCATTATAAATTCTCCCGCTTCTGTCTTCAAGAGCCCAGTTTTGGTCTTAACTATTTTTTTTCCTTTTCACAGAACAGAACTAAAGAAGCTTTTACTATGCTCCTTTATATTCTTGGCTAGTTTACCTTCGTACCTCATTTTTTTCTCCGCGTATTGCCTTTTTAGTTACCTTCTGTTGCTCTTTAAAAGTTTCCCAATCCTCCAGCTTCCCACTTGTCTTTGCTATGTTATACTTCTCTTTTATTTATATACTGTCCATTACTTCCCTTGTCAGCCACAGCCTCCCCTTACTCCCCTTAGGATCTTCCTTCCTCTTTGGAATGAACTGATCCTGCATCTTCCGCATTATTCCCAGAAACACTTGCCATTGCTGTTCCACTGTCATCCCTGCTAGGGTATTGTTCCATTGAACTTTGGCCAGCTCCTCCCTCACTGCACCATAGTTCCCTTTGTTCAACTGTAATACTGACACTTCCGAGTTTCCCTTCTCCCTCTCAAATTGTAGATTAAAACTTATCAATATTATGGTCACTACCTCCTAATGGCTCCTTTACCGCGAGGTCCCTGATCAAATCCGGTTCATTGCACAACACTAAATCTAGAATTGCGTTCTCTCTGGTAGGCTCCAGTACAAGCTGTTCTAAGAATCCATCTTGGAGGCATTCCACAAATTCCCTTTCTTGGGGTCCAGTACCAACCTGATTCCTCCAGTCTACCTGCATGTTGAAGTCCCCCATAACAACTGTAGCGATATGCCAATTTTAACTCTTGATTCAACTTACACCCTACATCCAGACTACTGTTTGGATTAGGAAGGAGGTACAGAAGCCTGAAAGCACACACACAATGAGTCAGCTTCTTCCCCTTTGCCATCCAGTTTCTAAATGGACATTGAACCCATGCACATTACGTCACAACTCAAAATTCCTCTTTTTTTTGCACTAATTTAACTATTTAATATATACTTATTGTAATTCAGTTTTCTTTCTCTCTCTATTATCATGACTTGCATTGTACTGCTGCCACAAAGTTAATACATTTCACAACTTATGCCGGTGATATTAAACCTGATTCTGATTTTGAGTTGTATAAGATGTTTGTGAGGCCTAACTTAAAAGTATTGTGTGCAGTTTTGGTCACCTATCTACATAAAAGATGTAAATAAAATTGAGAGAGTGTGCAAATAAAATTTGCAAGCATGTTGCCAGTACTGGAGGACCTGAGTTATTGGGAAAGGTAGAATAGGTTAGGAATTTTTTCCCTAGACTGTAGAAGATTGAGGGGAGACTGGATAGAGGATTACAAAATTATGAGAGGTATAGATAGGGCAAATACAAGGAGGTTTTTTCCGCTGAGGTTGGGTGAGACTAGAACGAGATGTAATGGGTTAGGGTGAAGGGTGAAAGGTGAAATATTTAAGGGGAACATGAGGGGAACTCCTTCACTCAGAGGATGGTGGGAGTGTGGAACGAGCTGCCAGAGCAAGTGGTGGATGCAGGGGCGATCTCAACATTTAAGAGAAATTTGGTTAGGTACTTGGACGGGAGGGCAATGGAGGGCTATGGTCTGGATGCAAATTGATGGGACTAGGAAGATTAAAGGTTCAGCACGGGCTAGATGGACCGAATGGCTCATTTCTGTCCTGCAGTGTTCTATTACTCTATGATTCTAAACATCTCGTCCTGTGAGCAAGCAAATCTTAAGGTTGTATAATTTATACATTCTTTGATAATAAATGTACTTGAATCTATATTCTGAGACTCACAGGTGTAAAGGCCAATTTTAAAAAAACCCTGAACTTATGTGGCGTCTGTCACATCACAGACCTTCAGACATTTTCAATGGGCCTTACAGCCACTGAGGTATAGTCAAGGATATAACACAACAAGTTTTATTTGTAAAGCATCAAAAATTTCATGTGACGCTTCAAAGAAACAATATCAAACAAAAATAATATTTGATACTAGGAATTTTAAGGACAGTTGAACAATATCGTGGGCAAGCAGTGGGTTTTAATGAGATACTTGGGAGTCATAGAGATGTGCAGCATTGAAACAAGCCCTTCAACCCAATTAGTCCACGTTGACCAAGATGTCCAATTGATCCAGTTCCCTTTGCCTGCATTTGGCCCATACCTCTCTAAATATTTCCATTCAGGTAATTACTTAAATGTTGCAAATATACCCAGCTTCCCCTGCCAGCTCTCTCCATTACCCACCACTCTCGGTGTGTCAAAGTTTCCCCTAGGTCTCTTTCATTAGTTTTTCCTCTCATCTCACACCTATGCCCTCTAGTTTCAAACTCCACTACTCTGGGACAAATAGTCTGCAACAATTTACCTCATCTACGACCATCATAATTTATACAACTATACACTTTGGGTGGAAAAAGCCCCAGCCTATCTAGCACATCCTTATAAGTCAAACCCTCCAGTCCTAGCAACATCCTGATGATTAGTGGAAAGAATGGTAGAAAAGAGGAGAGGATGAGGGAAGGAAATTCAGGATTTTAAATGCTGAAGGCAAGGCTGACATGAAACTAAACACTGAAGGAAAAGTTCAAAATTAAGACAACAGTAAATTTAAAAAATGGATACAGGTAATCTGAAAAAGAAAACAACCGAAAATACTGAAAACACTTAGGTGGTCTCAGTGTCTCAGAGTCACACATCACAGAATCAGGTCCACTGAGTCTACACCAAATACCAAGCACCCAATTATACTTTTTTTTTAATATACTTACATCACTGTAATCTCCCAATTTCTACTGGAGCAATTACAATGACCAATCAACCTACATACCTAACTGATGTTTGGATTGTGGGAAGAAAGCAGAGCATCTGAGGAAAGCCAGGTGGTTAGAGGAAAAACATGCAATCTCCACACAGACAGCACCAAAAGGTCAGGATTCTTTGTTGCTGGCAGTAGTGAGATTAATTACCCCACTGTCCCATTCCAAACGTGGTGTGGTCACCAACACTTAAGCTGCAGTACTAAGGAGATATTGCACTTTTCAAAGGGATGTTCAAAAAAGGATCACAAATCTGTGCAATCTTCAGGAAGTTATGAAATGCTCCTGTATCCTTCCACATCCCAAAGGTATCCAGGTTGGTACATTATCTGGCCACTGTAAATTGCCCCAGATATATAAATGAGACAGAATTTGGGGCAAAATTGGGAGCAAGACAGCAACATCAAAATGGACCACTAAAAATGTAACTGAGCACAACTTCATATGTTAGGGGAGCAGAGATTCTAGCCTCATAAAATGAATATTTTTAAATGATATAAAGTTTCTCACCACTTGAAAATAACTGATCATCAAGAACACTGCCCTACCTAGCTGGTCATAAGACAAAGGAGCAGAATTATGCCATCGAGTCTGTCCCTTCGTGGCTGAGTTATTATCTCTCTCAACCACATTCATCTGCCTTCTCCCCATTACCTTTGATGCCCTTACAATCAACAATCTACTAAACTCCACTTTAAATATACCTAATGACTTGGACTCCACAGCCATTTGTGGCAATGAATTCCATTGATTCTCCACCCTCTGGCCGAACAAGTTCTTCTTTATCTCAGTTCAAAAGGGAAGGCTTTGTATTCTGAGACTGCGCTCTCTCATCTTAGACTCCCTCCATTTTAGGAAACATCCTCTCCACATCCACTATTTCACTATTTGATAGGTTTCAATGAGATCCATGCCCCATTCTTCTAAATTTCAGCCCACAGCCATCAAATGATCCTCTTAAATAATCCTTTTATTTCTGGGACCATAATTATGTTATTTGCATCCACTGCTTTAATTTAAAATCTGGTGCTACACAGACACTGTCGTGCTAAGAAATTGCTGCAGGTTCTCCTAAAACACACTTGTTGATTTGGTCAAATATAGATTTGTTCCCGTAATTTGCAGGAAAAATCTTTCTCAGAACACCATTACCGTTTCTCCATGCATTCATCTAGTAAGCCTTTAAAATTAATACCATTAAAATTTCTTGTCAAAACAATTACTTCAACGACTACTGTCCTGATGAATTGTACCATTTTGTGATCAGCTGTGGTGTTTCTTTAGATGACTATATTTCATGGATTATATATGGCTTTGGTTTTATTCATATAGAAGAAGATTCAGAGCATTATTCTCCAGATCTAATGAAGCCTGAAACATTTGTTTTCAGGTTATTAACAAAGGAACAAGAAGTAGTATGAGAAATCAGTGGGAATGGATGATCTATATTACACTGAGTGAAAGGGCGGTTAGTAGCAAACTTAAAGGATCAAGGAAATAGAAAAGTATTTGATGTCTACCAGACAAAATGGTGAATTGCAGGGGAGTGGAACTTACTCAAAACTCTTTCAACGTGCACACAAACTTGCTACAATTAGATAAATCAGAAAATTAAATCAATTCCAGCTGCAGTAACCTAGGTCATAATTCTTCCTATCACCTATGATAATAAGAATTTGCATACAGAACCCTTAATGCAGCAAAAAATTTCTCAAGGGCCTTAAAGATAAAGACTGACACCGAGCCAGAGAAATCAAATTTTTGACAAAGGTTGCAAAAAGATAAGGTTCTAAAGTGAACAGAAAGAAGTGGAGAGATTTAAGGAGGCTACTGAAGGCATGCATAGTTAACTGTTCAGTCTACCCCAAATTCATCAACTACATAAAACTTTTGTTTGTTTTTCATGGGGGGGAGGAAATTGATTCCCTTAAGGAAACCATGCTGACTTTGTCCTATCTTGTCCTGCGTGACAAAGTACTCCATAATCTCATCCTTAACAATTGACTCCAACATATTCCCAATCACTGAGGTCAGCCTAACTGGTCTATAATTTCCTTTCTGCTGCCTTCCTCCTTTCTTAAACAGTGGAGTGACACTTGGAATTTTTCCAGTCCTCTGGCACCATGCCAGAGTCCAATGATTTTTGAAAGATCATTGATAATGGCTCCACAATCTCTACTGTTAACTTTCAGAATCCTAGGGTGCAGTTCATCTACCCTTAGGTCTTTCAGCTTTTTGAGCACCTTCTCCCTTGTAATAGTAACTGCACTGACTTCTCTTCCCTCACCCTTCAACATCTGACTGATGCAAAATACTCATTTAGTTCATATGCCATCTCCTTGGCCCCCGTTATTATTTCTCCGACCTCATTTTCTACTAGTCCTATATCCACTCTCATCTCTCTTTTATTTTTTACATTTTTGATATTGTTTCCTAGTTTGCTTTCATGGTTCATCTTTTCTCTCCTAATGATTGTAACGGGGTTTCGACTTTTATGTTACTGCGGAGGCTAATTAAAATGGCGCCTTTGTTATGTTGATCTGGGGAATGCGGCTTTGTTGTGTTAAACGCTGAGAAAGTTTGTGCTAGCAGCTTGTTTTGGTTTAGAGTGTGATAAGAGGGTACTATTAACCAATTGGGATAGTTGTTATGGTTTCGGTGTATTTGAAGATACTGTATGCGCGGGGTTTTGGGGAGAAGGAGGGAGAGCGAGACAGAGGATGGACGAGGTGCTGTGATGTCCGCTAACGGGGTCGGACCCCGAGGAGGGCGTTCGGCGAGGAGACGGAGACGGACTAGGGTGGAGCGTCTGGTCGACCACCATTGTTGGTCCCAGGTGGCCAGTCGAGGTGGTCCAAGGGGTCGCAGGGTGAAGAAGAAGGACCTTGAGCTCCAACTGTTTTGTGCACGAAGAGATTGAACTTTCATAAGTGTGGCGCCTTTTATTTTCCTTTCATATTTTATTCTCTCTTAATTATATAGTTCCAGTAATATCTATAAACTGTAAATCATTTAATTGCATCTGGTGTATTGCCTGTTATTTGGGCGGGTTGGGGTACCTCACACAGCATCCACACAAACTATTACCCAGTTTGGCGGGGCCGAGGACTGTTTCCCTAGACGACAGCGAGCCAAGCGACTCTGAGGGTGGCCAAGGGGGGGCTACATGATATTTTAGTTACTCTCTGTAGGGTTTTAAAAGCTTTCCAATTTTCTATCTTTCCACTAATTTTTGCATTGTTGTATGCCCTCTCATTTGCTTTTACATTAGCTTTGACTTCCCTCCTTAGCCATGGTTGTACTATTTTGCCATTTGAGTATTTCTTTGTTTTTGGAATACATCTATCCTGCACCTTCCTCACTTTTCCCAGAAACTCATGCCATTGCTGCTCTGCTGTCATCCCTGTCAGCATCACCTTCTAATTTACTTTGGCCATCTCCTCTGTCATACCACTGTAATTTCCTTCACTCCACCAAAATACTGCCACATCAGAATTTACTTTCTCCCTATCAAATTTCAAGTTGAAATCAATCATACTGTGATCACTGCCTCCTAAGGGTTCTTTTACCTTAAGCTCCTAATCCCCTTTGGTTCATTACATAACACCCAAACCAGTATAGCTGAACCCCTTGTAGGCATAACTACACATTGCTCTAAAAAGCCATCTTGTAGGTATTACCAAACTGATTTTCCCTATCGATCTGCATGTTGAAATCTCCTATGACTATCATAACATTGCCCTTTTGACTCGCCTTTTCTCTTTGTAATCTGTGGTCCACATCCCTGCTACTGTTGAAAGGCCTGTATATAACTGCCACCTGTGTCCTTTTACCCTGGCAGTTTCTAACTCAACCCACAAGGATTCAATATCTTCCGATCCTATGTCACATCTTTCTAGTGATTTGATGCCATTCTTCACCAGCAGACGTACGCCATCCCCTCTGTCGACCTTCCTATCCCTCCAATAAAATGTGCAACCTTGGACATTCGGCTCCCAAATACAACCATCCTTCAGCCACAATTTAGTAATGGCCACAATATCATAACCAACCATCTGTAACAAAAAGTGCAACAAAACCATCCACATTATTTCTTTGACTCCGTGCATTGAGATATAATACCTTGAGTGCTGCATTTGCTACCCTTTTTGACTCTGCATCCCCAATGCACTGATACTCATCCTGCTGGCTGTAGTTATGTCCTATCATCTGCCTGCACTTCCTGTCAGTCTGCCTGCACGCTATCTTTGCTTTTTTACCATCTGTCCTATCCTGAGTCTCTTCGCACCCATTCCCACCCCCTGCAAAATTAGTTTAAACCCTCCCCAACAGCTCTAACAAACCTGCCTGTGAGAATACTGCTTCCCCTCGGGTTCAGGTGCAACCTGTTGCTTTTGAACATGTCATACCTCCCCCAGAAGAGATCCCAATGATCCAAGAACCTGAAGCCCTGACCCTTGCTCCAGCTTCTCAGCCACACATTAATTTGCCAAATCATCCTGTTTCTATCCTCACTGGTGCGTGGCACAGGCAGCAATCCAGAAATTACTACCCAGGAGGTCCCGCTTCTCAGCTTTCTACCTAGGTTTCTAAATTCTCTTTTCAGGACCTCTTTGCTTTTCCATATTTTACCATTATGTACCAAGACATTTGGCTGCTCTTCCTCCCTCTCCAAAATGTTGTGGATGTGATCTGAGCCATCCCTGATCCTGGTAGGCAATATACCATCCAGGTGTCCTGTACACGTCTACAGAATCTCCTGTCTATTGCCCAGACTACTGAGTCCCCAATCACTACCACCCTCTTCTTTTCCCTTTATCCCTTCTGCACCACGGACCTACGCTCAGTGCCAGTAACCCGGTCTCCGTGGCAATCCCCTGGGAGGTAACCCCCCACAACATTATCCAAAGCTATATATTTACTTTTGAGGGGAATGGCCACAGGGGTGCTCTGCGCTAACTGCCTATTCATATTTCCATTACTCCTGACAGTCACCCAGCTACTCGCCTCCTGCAGCTTCAGGGTGACTACTTCCCTGTAACTCTGATCAATTATCTCCTCACTCCCCCATATGAGCCGAATTGGTATAAATCCTGTAATCCCAAGATGATGTCAAATCTGGATAAAATTTAAGTGTCAGAGTTCAGTATGTGTTTGCATATAAAGTGAAAAATGCAAGAATTTGCAAATCTCAGTTATAAGTCCAATTAATTTAAAGATGATGTACTTAAAGGAGATTTGATAGACGTATACAAAATTCTGAGGCATATTAATAGGGTAAATGCAAGCAGGCTTTTCCCACTGAGGTTGGGTGGGTCCACACACCAGAGGTCATGGCTTAAGAGTGAAAGATGAGAAGTTTAAGGGGAACATGATAGGAATCTTCAACATGGACCTGACCTGATGTTACCTGGATTGGAGGGCAAACCTCATGAGAGTAGTTTGTGTGTACTTGGACTTTTCTCCTTCGAGCAACAGAGGATGAGAAATGACCTGATAGAAGTAAATAAGACAATGAAAGGCATTGATTGTGTGGATAGTCAGAGGCTTTTTCCCAGGGCTGAAATGGGTAACACAAGGGGGCATAGTTTTAAGGTGCTTGGAAATAGGTACCGAGGGGATGTCAGGGGTAAATTTTTCCACACAGAGAGTGGTGGGTGCGTGGAATGCACTGCCGGCGGCGGTGATGGAAGCAGATACAATAGGATCTTTTAAAAGCCTCTTAGATAGGTACATGGAGCTTAGAAAAATAGAGGGCTATGCACTAGGGAAATTCTAGGCAGTCTCTAGAGTAGGTTACATGGTCGGCACAACATTGTGGGCCAAAGGGCCTGTAATATGCTGTAAATTTCTATGTTCTATGTTCTAAAGCCTATGTATCGCCCAACTGTTCTAGTCACTGCACCACAGCCAAAAATCAGGAGACCATCTACATTCAAGTTTAAGTCTACTAACAGAAGTGATTTGCAGGATTATCTTTTTTAACATCGCTCGCACTCTCACATGAGATGCTAGATGATAATTTCCTTGAATATTTAGAAGATTAATATTGTATCCTTTTGATCAGTTCTTGTGGGGGGAGGGGGGGAGACAGGGTTTAAACGCAGCTGCAAGGCCCATAAGAAATAATAGCCGTGATCAAAATTTTCCAATGTCAACTGAAACACAAATTATCCTTCCTCAGAACTGAAGACAGGTCTGCATCAATCCATTCAAATTAGTGAGCAAGGTTGGTTGCCAAAGCCTTCCTTGACAGGCACAGCTGGTAGAGCAGCTGCCTCACAGCACAAGGGATCTGAATACAGTCCTAACTTCTGGTGGTCACTCTCTGGAGTTTGCTGGTTCTTTTTAGGCCGCGTGGGTGTCCTCCGCTTCCCAAAGATGCTTGTGTTGCAAGATTAACTGATGCTGTAAATTGCCCCTTGTGTGTTGGTGAGTGGTAGAACTTGGGGGAATTGTGGGAAGAATAAACTATAACATCAGTTTAGATTGGTGCTTGCACTCTCTGGAGTTTGCTCGTTCTTTTTATGCCGCGTGGGTGTCCTCCCACTTCCCAAAGATGCTTGTGTTGCAAGATTAACTGATGCTGTAAATTGCCCCTTGTGTGTTGGTGAGTGGTAGAACTTTGGGGAACTGTGAGAAGAATAAACTATAACATTAGTGTAGATTGGGGAACTGTGGGAAGAATAAACTATAACATTAGTGTAGATGGTGAAGGGTGGGCTGAAGGCCTCTTTACTTCTTTTATAAAAAGGTTACTACATGAAGGAGAAAGTGTTACATTACATTAAACTCTTGTACCCTGTTTTGTAAAAGTTAAAGATCAAAGTTATTTGTCAACCACAGACTAGCAGAGCTCTGAAACCAACTTCAAGTAATTCCTGCATAAAGCCTTTCATTAGGGATTGTTACCTGAAAGATGAGTGACAATAGGATGCAAAAACTACAACAATTTTGAGATTCTTGAATGTACACGCATCCTTTTGTGCCATCAGGACATTTCCATGGTCAACAAATCACCCTTGAAGCTTACAGACTGGTATGGTGCAGGCAATACCACCACTGATTTGCACCAGGAAGATCCTACAAGCTGAAAAATTATAATAGCAGCATAATGGGAATAGAAGCTCGACAATGACCGAAAAGGAAGATGAAGACGGCGCAAATCAAAACCAAAACTGTAGATGCAAAAGGATCTTGTGCTTTCCGGTGCATATGACAGATAACTTCTTCTCAGACTTCCAGCTGGATACAGGTACTCGGTCGGAAGCCTGAGAAGAGATCATTCGTCAAAACTGCAGATGATGGAAAGCTGAAATAAAAGCAGCATCTCTGTAAAGAAAGCTAGCATTTCAGGTCCGAGACCTATTATCAGAAATAGGAGAGAGAGAAGACAAGTTGATTTCCAGTCGCAGAGAAAGTGGGCAGGGATAGGTTAAATTGCAATGATTCCAAGTGAGAAGATGGAATACCTTTTTTTAAAACACATTTCCCCCTTCTCCTCCCAGGCAGTTACTTCCATTGGATAAGAGGTTCCATCGGCTTTGCATACTTGTAATAAGTCATGGCTTATTTCCTGAATCTCCACCAGCAGTTGCACTTAGTGAGCTATGGAGCAAGATCAACAGGAAGATGGAAGGTGGGGTAGGGAGTTGCTAGAGAAGTGTGGGGAAAGGAAAATTAAGGATCTGGACACTTAACTGAGTGCCAGTTATTGGGGCAGGGACTCAGGTAGCTTACAGAAGTCATAGAGCAAGGAAACAGGACCTTAAGCCCAGTAAGTCTGTGCTGATCGTCAGATGTACCGTGGGGAGCATTCTAACTGGTTGCATCGCCTTCTGGTATGCAGCGGCCATCATACAGGATTGGAAAAAGCTGCAAAAGGTTGAAAACTCAGCCAGCTCCATCATGGGCACTAGCCTCCCCAGCAGAGGATGTCTTCAAAAGGCGATGCCTCAAAAAGACAGCATCCATTATTAACAACCAGGACATGCCCTCTTCTCACTGATTGCTACCATCACAGAGGAGGTACAGGAGCTGAAGACAAATACTCAAATGTTTTAGGTACAGCTTCTTCCCCTCCACCATCAGATTTCTGAATACAGAATTGGACAATGAACCAACCCATGAACACCACATCACCAAGGACCTCACATGGTCTGGACACACCACCTATGTGGTGAAAAAGGCACAACAGCGCCTCTTTCACCTCAGACGCTTGAGGAAGTTTCGTATGGGCCCCCAAATCCGAAGAACTTTCTACAGGGGCACAATTGAGAGCATTCTGACTGGCTGCATCACTGCCTGGTATGGGACCTGTACCTCCCTCAACTGCAGGACTCTGCAGAAAGTGGTGCAGATAGCCCAGTGTATCTGTAGTTGTGACCTTCCCATGATTCAGGACATTTACAAAGGCAGGTGTGAGAAAAGGGCCTGAAGGATCATTGGGCACCTGAGTCACCCAAACCACAAACTGTTCCAGCTGCTACCTTCCAGAAACCGGTACCACAGCATAAAAGCCAGGACCAACAGGCTCCGGGACAGCTTCTTCCACCAGGCCATCAGACTGATTAACTCACACTGATTTGAGTGTATTTCTATGTTACATTGACTGTCCTATTTATTATAAATTATTATAAATTACTATGATTACACACTGCACATTTAGATGGAGATGTAACGTAAAGATTTTTACTCCTCATGTTATGTGAAGGATGTAAGAAATAGTCAATTCAATGATCTCACCTCAATCTATCCACAATCAGAGATCCTTGTAACTAAAACCAAAGCAGCTTGCTTCAGTGATCATAGATTCAAATATGCTGTTAGATTTTGTTCAAATGACATCCAGAATTTGTGCACAAGTCTGCCCCATAACCATTTATGTTCAGCAATCTGGATTTGATTCAAATCCACTTCCTAGCCCACTTTGATTTTGTTGTGTCCATTGGCTAGGATGCTGCCCTACTACTGTTTCAAATAGAGAAAGATCCACTGTCCAGGGTACTGGTGAGGCCATACCTAGAGTATTGCGTGCAGTCTAGTCTCCTATTCAAAGGCGGCTTTGGAGGCGGTACAGAGGGGATTCACATATTGATTCCAGAGATGAGGGCGTTAGACTATGAGGAGAGATTGAGTCACCTGACACTGTACTTGCTGGAATTTATTAGAATGAGAGGAGTTCTTTAGAAATGTAGGGTTCTCAGTAATACTCATCGTAATGTTAATTGTTAAGGCTGACAAAATGGCTTCCTTGTACTGTTAACTGCAGAGCAAGGGATTCTCTGTAGCAGCATGTTTGGGTTATAATTAGTGATAACGGGATTTGTATTCATTTGCTAGCTAATGGAAGTCATGTTATTCTATCTGTATGTGCGGGAACCAAAGGAGAAGCGTGGGCTTTTGGTTGAGGAGAAGAGAAGAGGTCGGACGCGAGTCAAGTGCTCTGATAGATCACTGGGAGTGATCCCAGCCGAAGGTCGACGGAGTTCAGAGGAGATCGAGGGGAGGAACGGATACCGAATTTCGCGAGCTCCAACGAATTACTGTGCACAGAACTGATAAAATTTATTGATTTGGCGCCTTTATTTTGTTTGTTTCTACTAACCCATCACCGAGAAATAATTATAAAGTGTAATTAATTACTTGCCCATTGTGTATTGTCTGATATTTTATGTCGCAGACTTGTACCTGGATGAAATCACACAGTATCCACACCAACACGATTACAGCTAGTTCACCCTAGATGAACGGGAGTCAAGTGGGGCATAGTCGCTACAGAAACATATAAAATTATGAAAGGGATAAATAAGATGGAGGCAGGAAAGTTGTTTCCACTGGTAGGTGAGACTAGAACTACGGGACTTTGCCTCAAGATTTGGGGAGTACATTTAGGATGGAGATGAGGAGGAACTGCTTTTCCCAGAGAGTGGTGAATCTGTGGAATTCTCTGCCCAATGAAGCAATGGAGGCTACCTCAGTAATTATACATCCTGTCCTCGTTCTATGCGAGGGATACGTTCCTCGAAGTTGACGCATACTGTGAAAAATTATTTAAGTGGAGAAAATAGGGATGCGTTCCAGAGGGCTTCCTAAATATGTTTTATCTGTAATTTATTCACGTTTTTATACCAATATGACACAAAAGCAGGACTACAAGACAACATTTGTATTATATTTAATCAATTTAAGGTAATATTCAATGTAATAAATCATAGAAAGTTAACATCCTCTGGTGTACAGTACTCATGAACTGTGGCAGGTGTGTTCGCTCCGGGAGATGAGTGGTAGTTGTGGTGTTGGGCAGCTTTACACAGATAAGGTGGACGGTTGTGGTCGTCAGGATAATATCAAGCACAGCAAGGGGTGAAGGAAGACTCACAGAACTCTTAGAACTGCTGGCAGCAGAAAGATTACAGCGATTTGCATAAAGTGGTGAGGGTTGTTTGCTTGGCAGCATTTTGTTTTTCAGCATAAATTTGCTTTAGGGACTTCCTCACCGTTGGTAAACTCCCGGGATTTTCAAAATCATCTGTTGCTTGCGGCATCTGAGAGGTAGTTCACCGTAAAAAAAAAATACGTACGCCTTGAGTATGAATTACACCTTGGTCGAGTGGTTGAATCAGCGATGTTGAGTTAAGCAGCAGGAAATGCACTGTTATGTAGGATGAATGCTGTCCAAATGTTTAGGATAGGCTGGCGCATTGTCAAGCAACAAAAGAACTTTAAAGGCAAGATTCTGTTCCCGACAGTAGCGTCCCAGAGCTGTGTTACCTTCAGCTGATGCCGCACTGTTTATAATTACCAACTTTTTTTCAAGTGTTAAAGCGGTTCTCTGCCGCTCGGCTGACAGCCCAAGACATGACATCGGACACTTAGGAGGCATAATGAAATATTTCAAGCACAAAATCACTGCACTGAAGGTAAAACCAACAGAAGTTTAAGATCGCGCATCCACACCTTGTCAAAACCAATGCAAGAGTGGCGGAAGAGAGGTTGTGGGGCGCGCGCACCTGACTTGTATTGGCGGGAAAGCGGTGCTTCTCATCCCAACAGTGAGACTGTGAGGTGTGCGCAAGTGACTTGCATTGGCGGGAAGGCAGTGCTCCTCGCATAACTGTGAATCCGCATAGTCTGAAGACGCATATAACGAGGCTAGGGTGTCTTTAAGACAAGTTTGGAATTAAGGTTTATGGGGGAAAGGCAGGTAGGTGGAGATGAGTCCATGGCCAGATCAGCCATAATCTTATTGAATGGCGCAGCAGGCCCAATGGGCCAGACGGCCTACTCCTGCTCCTATTTCTTATGTTCTTACGTTCCACCATGATTAACACTGTGCCCAAATGCTGGGACCTCCAATGAGGCAGCACTGGATTTTATGCCAAAGTCTCAGAAGTGGGCGTACAGTTCATGGACTACTGAATCAAAAGCTGGCACTTTACTAATAGGGCACAGCTGATGCTTGAAATAATGACATTAACTAAAAAATGGATCTAAAGTAACTTGTAAATAGGACACTTACTGAGGATAAAGTGCCCATGTGTCAGGTGATTAAAATGAGCACCTAATTTCTTCAAAGCTGTAGCACCAGATTTTAAATTAAAGCAGTGGATGCAAGTACCATAATTAGGGTCATTAAACAAAATATGAAATAATTAAGGATTTGTTCATTTAAATCACAGAATAATTTATGTAATAGCTTATTTTGCTTTAAAATTTAATTGTGTGTACAGAAGACACCATGGGTTTCCTACCAACTCCGTAAGGACATCTCCAGCAGCCAACTGATAAGTTAGACCAAATTCACTGGAGAAGGATGTTTGCATTTTAAAATTGCTGGATATAATAATCACAATAAAATATAAAGGGTTCCATATCCTACATACCTTGGAATAATCTTGCATTTCGGATCACTGTAGCACAGAAGGCCATTCAGCTCAATGAGCCAATGCTAGCTCTCTGCAGAATAACCTGTTCAAACCCATTTGTCCCACTCTTCCTCTACAAATTATTTTCTCTTTGATTAATTGATAATACCATCTTATCAGTCTTCTTATACTGTACACCAATCAAATACATAATCTAATTTAATGCTAAATAAATCTTCGCTCTTAAGATAATAATGGTTTTCATAAGCCTCTCTGAACACTGCAGGAACACTTATTCCTAACTAAAAACAGAAAAATTTGATTAGATTCCTTAAGGGTGGTAATATTGGAATACAATCACAGCACTTGGGCTATCCAGCATCACAAATACAACACTTTTTCAGAGCAAATCTTGAGGTGCAGCATGCTGTCTCTTGAAAAGAAAATTCAGACTATTTAAATGTTGAAAATAAAAGATCATCACCATGTCCAACATTGCGTAAAAACAGGAAAAAAGGTTTTTTTGTGTCTCATTAATCTTATACAAACACTTGAAAGAGGACAGACAAACCCCGATCGAAAGTGACAGAGAAACAGCTTGGCATATCATGTATAATTTCTTTATAATATGTAACAATTCTAGTTGTCAGTATTTAATTTTGAAGCACCAGTGTCGCAATTTAATACTTCTAAGTAATCTCTCTTTTACAATCATGCAAAATGAATAACTGTCTCTTTCAGCTATTGAGCAGAAAGAGTATCACATCAAAAGTACTTTACAGGCTGTCCAGCACTTGGGGACATGATGAGCTATGGTAGCCTTTCAGTGATTACTCCATGAACAGTGCAACGAGCCTGATAAGGTTCTGCACATACTTGAAATATTGAGCAATACACACAAAATGATGGAGGAATTCAGCAAGACAGGCAGCATCGCGTGACGGGAATAAACAGTTGACACTTTCATCATAATTTGCTAAATCTCTTTTTAATGATACACCTCTTTAACCACCATGGAACATGACAAAGAGCATCCAATAGTCCAGCAGGAATTCCACCAAATCATCTACTTCCATGTTGCTATTACTGTGTTAAAACAAACAACATAAAAAAAAAATCAGCTTATCTTGGCAATGGTAGTTTCAAAATCTGAAATTCAAGACGACACATATTTTTATGTTTATACCTTAAAGAAATTTCAAATATATTCTGCCTTAACAAAATAAAAGAAAATCAGCAAGCAGACAATGTCACACAAACCATGAATGAGATCTTTGCTCTAGATGGTAACTGCATTCTGTCCACGCAGGTATTCAACTCCTCTGTGTAACAGCTGTTAAACAATTCCAGAAATCATTCTAAAGCAAAATATTATGGATACTAAAATCTAAAGGAAGAAAAACTGTGTTTATCGACAAGCTAATTGATTTTATACACGTCTTATAAGATCACCTTTCATTCAACTATGCTCAAATGAGTAAGATCCTAGCCTACACAAAACTCGCTTTGCAAATCTATCCCTCCCACCCTCCTACCTGCAGACAGGTAGAGGCTAAAGAGCAAGGCTCCAGAGATATGGACAAAGAACAAATATTCCACAGTTGTCACGGATTTCATAAAAAAAAAGCCATGGACAAGTTTGTCCTCATAAAATCATTCAAACTCTTCCTCAACCGGAAGCCCTGGATGAACTATGATATCTGCAATTTGCTGAGGACCAGATCTGTGGCATTCAGGTCTGGCAACCAAGGAAAATACAAAAGGACCAGGTACATACTCCAGAATCCATCATATGTGCGAAGTGGCAATTCCGGACCAAACCTGAATCACTGAAAGAAACTCAACAGCTGTGACAGGGCTTGAATGCTATCACCTCCTACAACGTGAAACCAAATGAAATACGTGGAAATAAGGTTGCGCTCCCAGATGAGCTCAATGCCTTTTATGCTCGCTTTTATCATCAAAACATGGAAGCACCTTCACAAAGTCTCACTGCCCCGACGACTCTGTGATTTCAGTCTCTGAGGCTGACATGACGGCATCCTTCATGCCACAGAAAGATCTGACCCAGATTATTGGGTACCTTGCCACGTGCTAAAGACCTGTGCTGATCAACTGACGGGAACGTTCACCAATATCTTTAACCTCTTATTTCAACAGTCTGAGGTACCCACCTGCTTCAATTATACTAGTACCTATGAAGAACATGGTAATGTACCTCAATGGCTACCTTCCATTAGCACTTACTTCCACTGTGATGATGTGCTTTGAAAGGTTGCTGAAGAAGTGACTTGGGTTGCTCTAACTTGCCTACTGTCACAACAGATCAACAGCGGATTCCATTTCATTGGCTCTTCACTCAGCCCTGGAACATTTGGACAGCGAAGATGCATATATCAGGATGCTCTACGTTGACTACAGCGTGGCATTCAATATCACCATCCCCTCAAAACGAATCAATAAGCTGCAAAGTCTCAATAACTCCTTGTGCAAATCGATCCTTGACTTAGACCATAAGACACAGGAGTACAATTAGGCCATTCTGCCCACCGAGTCCACCCTGCCATTTCACCACGGTTGATCCTATTCAACCCCATACATCTGCCCTGTCACCATATCCCTCAATGCCCTGACCATTCAGGAATCTATCAACTTCTGCTTTAAATATACCCTCGGGCATGGCCTCTACCATAGTCTGTGGCAGAGCATTCCGCAGATTCACCACTCTTTGCCTAAAAAAAATCCCTCTTTACTTTTTCTGTTCTAAAACATCACCCCTCAATTTTGAGGCTCTGTCATCTAGTTCTGGATACCCCCACCAAAGGGAATATCTTCTCTACATCCGACTTACCTAGTCCTTTCAACATTCAGTAGGTTTCAATGAGATCCCATGCATTCTTCTGAACTCCAGTCAGTGCAGCCCAAAGACGCCAAAAGCTCCTCATATGTTAACCCCTTCACTCCTGGAATCATCCTTGTGAATCACTTCTGTACTCTCTCCAATGACAACACATCTTTTCTGAGATAAGGGTCTCAAACCTTTGACAATACTCCAAGAGCGACCTGACTGGTGTCTTATAATCTCCCTGTTTTTATATTATTTGACTTGAAATAAATGCCAGCATTGCAATTGCCTTCTTTACCACAGACTCAACCTGTGAATTAACCTTCTGAGAGTCTTGCATGAGGACTCCCAAGTTCCTCTGCACCTCTGATGTTTGAATTTTCCCTCCATTTAGTTAATAGTCTGCACTATTGTTCCTTTTACCAAAATGCATTATCACACATTTCCCAGCACTGTATTCCATCTACCACTTTTTTGCCCATTCTTCCAATTTATCTAAGTCCTACTGCAATCACATTGCTTCTTCAGGACTACCTACCCCTCCACCTATCTTCGTATCATCCACAAACTTTGCCACAAAGCCAACAATTCCATTATCTAAATCATTGACAAACAATGTGAAAAGTAGAGGTCTCAACATTTACCCCTGAGGAACATCACTAGTCATTGGCAGCCAACCAGAAAAGGCCCCCTTTATTCACACTCGTTGCCTCCTACCTATCAGCCATTCCTCTATCCTGTAACATCATAGGATTTTTATCTTGTTAAGTAGCTTCATCTGAGGCACCTTATCAAATGCCCTCTGAAAATCTAAGTAAATGACATCCACTGCCTCTCCTTTGAAGGAGAGGTTACTTGAAGAATTCTAACAGATTTGTCAGGCAAGATTTCCCTTTACAGAAACTATTCTGGCTTTAATTTATTTTATCAGTAAATTCCAAGTACCCTGAAACCTTGTCCTTAATAATAGACTCCAACACTTTCCTAACCACTGAGGTTAAGCAACTGGCCTATAATTTCCTCTCTTTTGTCTTCCTCCCTATTTAAAGAGCGGAGTGACATTTGCAATTTTCCAATCCTCCAGGAGCATGCCAGAATCAGGTGATCCTTGACAGATCATGACCAATGCATCCGCTATCTCTTCAGCAACCTCCCTCAGGACTCTGGGGTGTAGTCGATTTGGTCTAGGTGACTTATCCACTTTAAGACCTTTCAGCTTCCCTAGCATTTTTTTGTTTGTAATAGCAATGGCACTCACTCCTTCTCCCTGACACTCACAGACATCTGGCATACAGTAAAGATTGATGCAAAGTACCCATTAAGTTCAAATGCCATTTCTTTGTCCCCCATTACTACCTCATCAGCATCATTTTCCAGTCGTCCAATATCAACTTACTGAGTGCAAACACGAGGAAATCTGCAGATGCTGGAATTTCAAGCAACACACATCAAAGTTGCTGGTGAATGCAGCAGGCCAGGCAGCATCTCTAGGAAGAGGTACAGTCGACGTTTCGGGCCATGACCCTTCATCAGGACGAACTGAAAGAAGAGCTAGTAAGAAATTTGGAAGTGGGAGGGGGAGGGGGAGATCTGAAATGATAGGTGAAGACAGGAGGGGGAGGGATGGAGTCAAGAGCTGGACAGTTGATTGGCAAAAGGGATATGAGAGGATCATGGAACAGGAGGCCTAGGGAGAAGGAAAAGGGGGAGGGGGGGAAGCCCAGAGGATGCTTCCAGTGGCCACACATTTTAATTCCACGTCCCAATCTCATTCTGATATGTCTATCCACGGCCTCTTCTACTGTAAAGATGAAGCCACACTCAGGTTGGAGGAACAACACCTTATATTCCGTCTGGGTAGCCTCCAACCTGATGGCATGAACATTGACTTCTCAAACTTCCGCTAATGCCCACCTCCCCCTCGTACCCCATCCGTTATTTATTTATATACACACATTCTTCTTCTCTCTCTCCTTTTTCTCCCTCTGTCCCTCTCACTATACCCCTTGCCCATCCTCTGGGCTTCCCCCCTCCCCCTTTTCTTTCTCCCTAGGCCTCCTGTCCCATGAACCTCTCATATCCCTTTTGCTAATCACCTGTCCAGCTCTTGGCTCCATCCCTCCCCCCTCCTATCTTCATCTATCATTTCGGATCTCCCCCTCCCCCTCCCACTTCCAAATTTCTTACTAGCTCTTCTTTCAGTTAATCCTGATGAAGGGTCTTGACTCGAAACGTCGACCATACCTCTTCCTAGAGATGCTGCCTGGCCTGCTGCATTCACCAGCAACGTTTATGTGTGCAACTTACTGAGTGCTTTCAGCATTCTTGTTTTCTCACCAAAAATATATTTTCTTACAATGATAGAAGCCATTACTCAAAACAAGTGAAATTCTTCCACTAGAAAAAGAGGGATATCCCAATGGCTACCCATTTTAATTCCACTTCCCATTCCCTTTTCAACATGTCAGCCCACAGCATCCTCAACTGTCGCGATGAGGCCACACTCAGGTTGAGTAGCCTTCAACCTGAAGACATGAACATAGATTTCTTGAACTTCCAGTAATGCCCCTCCCCTCCCATTCCCCATTTCCTTTTCCCACTCTCACCTTATCTCCTTACCTGCTCATCTCCTCCTTCTAGTGCTCATCCTCCTTTACTTTCCTCCATGGTCTACTACCCTCTCCTATCAGATTCCCCCTTCTCCAGCCCTGTACCTCTTTCACCAATCAACTTCCCAGCTCTTTACTTCACCCCTCCCCCACCTCCCGGTTTCAACTATCACCTTGTGTTTCTTCATCCCCTCCCACCACCTTCTAACTCTGACTCCTCATCTTTTTTCTCCAGTCTTAGCTCGAAATATCCATAGATGCTGCCTGGCCTGCTAAGTTCCTCCGGTATTCTGTGTGTGTTGCTTGGGTTTCCAGCATCTGCAGGTCTTCATTTATATACATAAAAAGCGATTCAAGTTTCCAGTTTATATAAATCCTGTTTGAAAATGGTTTTACCTTTCGGGGAAGCCCACTTGCAGCTTAATCCTCACAATCCTTCTGACTATTTAGCATAGACACAATGAACTGGCATGTATATAGTAACAGAGATACAAAATTTTCCAACATTCAAATGTACAGCAGCAGTACACAGATAATGAGAGGAACCTTAACAATGACCAGATATCCCACCTCTCTCGGAAGTTCCGGGAGTCTCCCGCATATTGATAGCAGCTCCCTGACGCCCGGAAATTATATACAATATCCCGGAAATTGATTTTTTTGAGAAAGAGAGGGAGAGGGAGAGCCAGCGTCCTGATTGGCCTCTCTTTGTGCTAAGAGTGGTGCCCAACCACCGGGCCGTGAGGAAACGATATGATTTGGCGATATGAAACGATATGAGTCAGCTGCACCTTTCCTCATTCCCTGTCACGCACTGTTGAACTTGAATGCACGCGAGGTCATTACGCACGCGTCATCCATGTCAGCGTGGGAAGATCAACTCCTCGAGCTTGCAAATGATAACGGGCTGAAAAGTATGTTTGACATAACTTCTCTGCCGACATTCTGGATCAAAGTCAAGGCTGAATATCCTGAGATAGCCACGAAAGCCCTGAAAACGTTGCTTCCATTTCCAACATCATATCTCTGTGAAGCGGGCTTTTCTGCAATGAATGCAATAAAAACTAACCTGTGGAATAGACTGGACATAAGGCACCCCCTTCGAGTATCACTGTCTCCCATCACCCCTCGATGGCACCGTCTCGTTGCAGGAAAACAAGCCCAGGGCTCCCACTGATTCAGCGATATTGGTGTGTTGCAATGATTTTATATGTTCATACAAGGAAAATATGCGCTGTGTGTTTAATATCCAAACTTTACTTAAAATGTTATGATGCTATTGACTTGTAATTGACTTATCACTATATTCATGCATGGAAAATATGCGCTGTGTGTTTACTACTAAATTCGTTAGATAAACCCTTTTAGAAATGAAATTGAGTGTATTATTAGCCACTTATAAGTGACTTATAGTTGACTTATCACCTATACTCTGGTCGTGATTAACACCTCCCCCACCCCTGGTCCGCAAGAATAATGTCAATATTAAACCGGTCTGCGATGCAAAACAGGTTTGGGACCCCTGCTAAGTAGACCTATCAGTTTTCTCTATGAGTGGGCTTTACAGTCGACCTCAAAAATAAAGACAGTGTTGCTCACTGCACTGTTTGCAACAGTGACTTTTCTATTGCCCATGGTGGGTTAAAATGTAAAAGACATGTTGAGGTGAGTTTAACAGGTGTCATTTGTTTATTAGCATAGCTAACGTTATTTAAACTAGCTGGCTGGCTGCTTAAGAGCTTCGCTGTTGATGTCCTACGCGATGAGACCAAACTCCCTGTACACTTGCTTAAAGTTGTAATAGAATAAACATGATAATATAAGTACATATTTTAATGTCACATTTTCTGCATATACCCAACTTGGTTTACAGAATAGACAAAATCACTAAACAAAGTATTACATACACCCTTGGAGGTCGACAGGGGGAGGAAATGGGGTTGCAATCTCCCTAAAATGAGTTTTTGCAGGGTGGGATGTCTGAGTGTTGATGTACAGAAGGATCTTGGGGGTACAATTCCATAGCTCCTTTGAAGTGACAAGTAAGTTGTATGGCTTTGAGTTCACAAGAATCAGCTCTATAAAACCCTGCTTAGGCTGCATATGGAGAATTTCATTCAATTTGGATCATCCTGCTACAGGGAGAATGTGCCTATCAAGTAAGTGAAGATGAGGTTTGCTCGGATGTTGCAATGGATTAGAGGGCATGTGCTAAAAGGAAAAGTTGGACAAACTGGGGTTGTTTTCCCTGGAGTGAAGGAAGTCAAGGGGATACCTAATAAATATGATTATGACAGGTATAGAAAGACAATCAGTATCTTTTTTCCCTCAAGGGGAAGTGTCTAAGACTAGAGGGCATGCATTTAAGGTAAGAGGGGGGCAAGTTCAAAGAAGATATGAGTGCCTGGACTGCATCACCAGTGGTGATGGTGGAGGCAAATATGACAGAGGCGATAAAGAGGCGCTAAGAAAGTCATATGAATACACATAACATGGAATGACACGGACACTGTGTAGGCAGAAGGAATTAGTTTAGCTGGGTGTTTATTATTAGTTCAGCACAGCATTGTGTGCCAAACGGCTTGATAGTGCACTGTATTGTTCTATGTGGAAATACAGAATTATGGTCCCTAATGAAAAGTTTAAAAAAAAATGTAATTTCGTCATACTCAGGCAAGAAACTTGAAGAAACGGTGCAAGCAGTTGCCAATGAAACGAAACACAACCTCAGAGCTTTAAATGACAGCGGAGATCAAATTAAGTTCAGTTTAATTTAAGAAGTTAAACTGAACTTCTCTATTAAAGATTATGAAAGATCTTTCAATAATCTTAAATGGAGACGGAATGAGAAATCAAACATATCCTGCAGCGGATTCCACACGTCATTTGTTAGCTAATTTGGAGAAAGTATGTGGAGAGCAGGGGAGTGGAAAAAGGAAAAGTACTTCATGAGAATCATTATTAGCATGGGAAAAATTAAAAGGGACTGGTATTATAGTTCATTTTGATTGGCTTCATGAGAATGACAAGATGAAGATTGAGTCATCAGTGTAACTGTCCCCAGACCGATTAATATGATACATCACTGGTTGCTCATAATGATCACCCCCAGATACCACTTTCATCCAAACTGCTGCGCCCTTATTAGCAAATAACAGTGCGCATCTCAAACAGGCCTCTTGTCAATGGAAAGCAGTGTCATAAAATTAATTTCACTCAGAAGAGATGTTTGCTCCAGTGTAAATGTCAGTGGAAGAGTTTTCATCCCTACCTGGCGCTGATTTAATGGGCCAAACGCTCCCCTTCTGTGGAACTATGATTCGATGAACTATCTTGCCCCTTCCCAACCTCTCAGTTGCCAATTTACTGAGAGAGCTCCACTTGCAAATATTCTAAAGTGACGTGCTGTCAATCAAACTGTAACACTTGGACGGTTGGTGATGAATGCTTCTGAAATAATAACACAGCATTTCAAAAAGAATTGTCATGCTGCATTCACTCCCAGTTCTCAGAGCAGTTTTATACAAGAACCATGAGCATCCAGACAATTTATGCCTCTGAAACAAGTAAAAACTCAGACATCATAACTTATCCTACTTTTAAATTCTCTACCCACTACTTGTTGGTCACTTCTCATGGATGTTGAACTGTTGCCTCATAGACAAAATTTGCTGCTGTAATTTTAGCACTAAATAAGGGTAACCAACTAGGAAGGAAGTGAGGGTTATGTAATATATATTTTCACTTATTAACAAAATAATTCGGGAGGAGCGGGAGGAGAAGATGGTGGCACGATGCAGCTCGCAGCGGCCACTCTGGTGCTGATGTCTGTTATTTGTCAAGTAGTGTGCCGTGCACAATCCTCATTTGATGGAGATGGACGTGAGAGCACGGAGGAATATCTGGTGAAACTTCTGAAATGCCTGCTTCACTGCCGCTGCTACTGTGTGGTCCAGAATCTCCGGAGGAGAAGGCCCCGAGTCCTCGGCTTTGCTCGTTGCTCGGTGGCCGGGGCGGGGTCGAAGCGCTCGGCAGAGGATGCAGCTCGGTGTCGGAGGCTCGAAGTTTTCAGACGGATTCAGAGTCCGCTGCGGTTGGGTGCTTCCAATGGTGCTGCATCGGCAAGTCTGAGGCGCTTGAAGGTTCATGGCAGGGAGAGTTTCTCCCTTCTACCGTCTGCGTGAGATGATGGGTCTATCGGGACTTTGAGACTTTCTTTTACCGTGCCCATGGTCTGCTCTTTATCCAATTATGGTATTGCTTTGCACTGTTGTAACTATATGTTATAATTATGCGGTTTTGTCAGTTTTAGTCTTGGTTTGTCCTGTGTTTCTGTGATATCATTCTGGAGGAACGTTGTATCATTTTTTAATGCATGCATATCTAAATGACAATAAACGAGGACTGAGTGTCCTCATAATCTAATTCTCAGGGCTTGAGTATTGCAGGTAGGTGCACACTAATGGCACAAATGCTTGCAGTTAATGGGCCCTTGATGTAATTCCCTGGGCATCTTCAGAAGGAAGCAGAGTTCCAAGTTGCTGGTAAGAGGACTGAGGTGACAGTGGTACAAGATAGTAGAGCTGCCTCTTCACTGCTCCAGCACCCTGGCATCAATGCTGACCACACAGAGCGTGTGACTACGTGGGTTACCTGCAGGTGATCTATTCCCCTCCAACATCCTAATGATGTGTAGGTTGGAAGGTTAACTGGTCAATAAGTTACCGTCAAGTGTAGGTGAGTGGCAGGAGGAATAGGGTAGCTTTATGATGGCATGTGAGCGATGAATCAACTCAAAGTGCTGTTGGAATTTGGTGTATCAACCAGCATCCGCGAGAGAAATGAACATCTAACGTTTCAGAGTGACACCTTTCATCTGGACTTAAGTGTCAACCACCCATTTTTCTCCATAGATGATGCCTGACTTGCTGAGTTCCTCCAGTGCTTTGGTGTGTTGCTATGGGATTGTTGTGAAAGCAGGAATAGATTTGACAGGTTGAATGGCCTAAAAAAAAGTGAATTAGGCTGGGGCACAGAACAACGGGGAATTTACTTCCCTTTTAAGGACATGGGACATTCAAGTGCAAAGATACATATTTTCCAATAGTCATAGATATTGTTTCAACTACCAAGAGTTGCAAAGAATAATTTAGCTCAAGTATTCGATAATGTCAACTCTTTCAGTTCAATGCACAGGTCATGATGATGGATCTCTTTTATGAGGTGCATTTTTGCAAAGAGAAACAATCTGCCCAACCATAGCAAGTATCAACTGTACAAAATAACAGGCAATGACCAAGACTTTATAATCATCTGGGCAACAGAATTAGAAAGATTTACCCTTTAAGGGAAGAAATTACTCCTCATATCAGTCCTGAATGGCTCACCCATTGTTTTGAGACTAGTAGTGTGCACCTACACAACCAAAAGTCGCATCCTTCTCACATTTATTTAGCCCGTGATGATTTTTTATTGTGCTGCAATGAGATCATCCCCTCAATCTTTTAAACCGGACAGAACACAGGTCTAACCTACTGAATTTCTCATCATATGAGGCACCTTCCTTCTTTGGAACCAGTTCAGTGAACATTCTCACTAACAAATACTATATAAAAATTAGTTGATTTTTTTACATACAAGACTGAAGTTTTTTGTATAATATTCCAGGTATGGTCTCACCAATGTCTCATATAATTGCAGTAAGACAATTTGCACCCAAAGCTCTCTTGCAATAAGGGCCAATGTACCATTTGCTTTAGCACACAAAGCACTGGAGGAACTAGGCGGTCCAGCAGTATCCATACAGGGAAGTGGATAAATCAATATTTCTGGTCGAGATTTTCCATCTTGACCAGATGAATTCAACAAGTACTGCCTGTCCTTCTCAGTTCCTTCAGCATTATGGGTGTTTCTCCAGATTGCAGCATTGCAGTCTCTTGTGCCTCCTGTGGAATCATTTGCCTTCCTGTGTACCTTCTGAACTTGCTTTCAGTGACTGAAGCTCCACTTCAGCGTAGTTCTTTGCAAAACTGGAAAAACAAAATGTTTATTCCATTTCACATCTTTCAGCTCAGCTGTCACTCGTGACAGTAAATCAACCTCCTACTCCTCACAGACCAATTTTGTGCTGCTCTTTCCACAGCTCCTGTGCCCTGTAGCACAACCCTAACACATACACCTACACTTCTACATTGCTTTGAAGTGCCTACAGGAAGACATCTAAAGTTAAGTAAGCCTAAACCAGGCCTATGATTGATTTTAGTTCACATGATAGAATTGACTTTTGCCTAACAACAGCTGGCAGTAATTCAATAACTACCTCTAAAAAATCTAAAGCATCAATCGCATAAGCAATGCAAATGTATTTCGAACAAAGTAATACTGATCTGTCAAATTGTGGAAGAAAATTTTCTTCACAGGGATATTATTCAGATAATTCATACCTTCAGCATGCCAAAACTGTGTGGGTGGATTCATGCTACTTTGAAGTGCTCACCCTATCATACCGAGGTGATAGTTGGTCAAAGGAGTTAGGAGTAAGAGCAAGCCTGCTCAGAGAATTTACCACTCAAGGTAGGACAGAGGTTTGGCTGGTAATAGAGGACTCTCTGATCTATGAGCTTTTACTACTCAAGTTAAGACAGAGATTTGGCTAGTATCAGAGGGCTTTCTGGATCTATGGGCTTTTCCTGTGGGCACTTTATTGATCCCGGGGGAAACTGGTTTTCGTTACAGTTGCACCATAAATAATTAAATAGTAATATGTGAATTATGCCAGGAAATAAGTCCAGGACCAGCCTATTGGCTCAGGGTGTCTGACCCTCCAAGGGAGGAGTTGTAAAGTTTGATGGCCACAGGCAGGAATGACTTCCTATGACACTCTGTGTTGCATCTTGGTGGAATGAGTCTCTGAAATAGCTATCAAGTGCTGCTGGAAGGTCACCAACTTGGTGAAGAATACCTTATGGTTGGCCCAAAATTTACTGATCTTCCAACACAGCCAGAGGTCTGTAAGGGAATGCTGCAGACTGGTACAGTCCACGGTTCAGCAGTACGTGCAGAGGGATGCACTGAAGCTCAGTACAACCAAGGCTAGATTTCGCTGGGGAAGAACCACGTTTAGGGTTCTTCTTTACTGAACTTGGACAGGCAGAGTTGTGTGGGGAAGTCCCTCCAACAATGAAGAGCATCACCTCAGTGAGCCACATGACAGGCAATGGTGCTATGTTTGCAAGCCTTGAAACGGTCACTGGTTTTTCTTTCCACAAATGCTGCTTTACAGGCTCAGTTCATCCAGCATTTCTGCTTATGCTTCAGAATTCCAATATTTTCATTTTTATTTGTTGAGCCAACATGCACAATCCTAATCATTACCTCACTATAATAACAGCATGACTACTTTGCATTACAATGCACTTTATTTTTTTGATTCTAATTTGTGTTTTTTCTTGTAAAAATTATGTATAATATATTCAATTTTTTTTCAGTAAGTTGTGCCGGTAATGTTCTTTGTGTATGATACTGCAGGCAAGTTTTTCATTACACCTGTGCATACATGTACTTCTGCACACAACAATAGAATTGACTTGCTTTCTGATTTGTAAACAGGACTATTTCGTATGTTTGTGGAAGACCTTGTGGTCAACCCCCACTCAACCACAAACTTCAGTAGTATAATAAGCTTCAATTTAGCAATGTTTTCACTTTCTTCAGCAGCCCCAAGCCTTGGATGATCTGACATTCCTCAAGTCCACATTCTTGCCCTTTCCTCTATTTCACAATCCCTTACTGACTAGAAATTCATCTACCTCAGTTATAAGTATCCCAAAGGTCACTGCCTCCACAACTCCCCATGGCAAGGAGATTCAAAGACTCTTTAGGGGAGAAATTTTCCACATCACATGAGCAGGCCTCTGCAAAAAGGCATGATCCATTTCTACAGTGGAAACTTGGATGGCCCAGATTGTGGTCAAGTCCAGGTCAAGCGATCAAAGTGGCTGGCCAGGGGAGATAGGGGTCTGACTCGATGTTTGGGGTCAGAAAGAGCTGTGGTCAGGGGAGACCATGGCGGGAGGGTCATAGAGGGCTGTTCATCCATGTAAGGGAAGCCAAATAAATAGTGCAGCTGTCAGTATAACACTGTTACAGCATCAGCGACCTGGGTTCAATTCCGCTGCTATCTATAAGGAGTTTTTATATTCTCCCCGTACGCGAGCACGTTTCCTCCAGGTGCTCTGGTTTCCTCCCACAGTCCAAAGACTGGGTTAGTAGGTTAATTGGTCACATGGTGTACATGGGTGGCAGAGGCCCATGGAGCCAGAAGGGCCTGTTAGCATACTGTATCTCTAAATAAAATAAATAAAAATATTTTTAAAGTGTAATTATATACCAAGTGTTAAGATCTGCTTTTAAAAATATTTTCAACAGAAGAGTCATTTAGTTGTCTTTCCTTTAACTGATGATAAGTATAGTAAGGTCCCCATCTACAGTTTGTACCTTGAGTAATAACAGCAATTACGAAACTTTAAAATAATGTTAAACTTAAGCAATTACCTACCTAACAACATTACTCCAAGAAACACATACATTGTGGAAGATTAGAAAAGCCAATGACTTCTGTAACCGGGATTAACATACCAATAACTTATGTTCTCGTTGGAGCAAAATCTCATTAAAAACACTTTTTCCTTCAACAGCTCATTAACTTTTCATTAATATCATTAACATTTCAAACAACCCAACACTACTGCAGTCAGGCCCAGAAATGAGAGTATCACTATCATCAGATACTGGAACGAGGATCACTGTGGGAAGAAAAAAATCCACACAGCGTTCAAAACAAGACCTTTGTTCAATTCTTGGCTGTTCTGATGTTCAAAAACTAAACCCTTGGCCAAGGGGGACATCAGAGTTCCGAATCGTCTATTGTTCAGAGCTCTGAATTCTAAAATGGAGCTCAGGCAATGTTGGAAAGGTCAGTATGACAAATTAACTTTGCAAGTGAAACTTATTTAGAACTTCTGTTAACAGAAGATGGAAACATAGTTTGCACAGATTTTCCTTCATGGAACTTAATGAAGAGGTCTTTAAATTATTCTTGGAAGCCAACCAACTCTGGCATTTATTACCTACCCCTAGTTACCCTGAAAAGATAGGGGTAGGTGACTTTCTTAAGTGGCAAGATGTTGGATGCAACACTGTAATTTGACGAGCCAGATGAATCATTAGAAGTCCTTCACCTTGGTGTGTGACTAGAGTCAACATAGCTCAGATCAAGTTAGAACAATGTACTTTCTTCTCTAAAGGACATCACCCAACAAGTTTGGTTTATAAAACAACACAGTAGATTCACAGTCACTTTATCAAAACTATATTTTTCTTTCTGAAATTAAATTCAAACTGCCATTATGCCTCATGAGCTGAAGGAACCAGATAATAAACCCAGACTCATAATCAGTCATGATCTAACCTGGACACTTTTCTAGATGTAAAAGGAGAGATAGGGAGAGGTGGAGAGAGGTGGAGAGAGATGGAAAGAGATAAAGAGATAGAATGTATACATACATACATACACACACACACACACATATATATATATATATATATATAAATATGTGTGTGTGTGTGTGTGTGTGTGTGTGTGTGTGTGTGTGTGTGTGTGTGTGTGTGTATAATTAATGTATTTCAATGGCTTCGTCTGTCTAAGTAGACAACGGATGCGCCCGGTTTAGGACTCAATTGGGTGTGGAAAAACGTCGGCTGTGGCTGAATAAGCCAATTCTTGAGCGGCAGTCTATATATATATGTAGATTTGAAACCAGTAGCCTCCCCTCCATTGATTATCTCTATGCTTCTTGCTGTCTTGGGAAATAATCAACATATGGATGACCCCTCCCACCCAAATCATTTTCTCTTGTTCCCTCTTCCATCAGTAGAAGACACAAAAGCTTGAGAACATATTCCATCAGGCTCAAGGACAGCTTCTATCCTGCTGTTATAACACTGTTGGAAGAGAACCCTTGTATGCTAAAGGATGAACTTCTGATCTCCCAACCTACCTTGTTGTGGCCCTTGCAGTTTATTTGTCTACCTGCACTGCATTTTCTAAGTAACTATAATCCAATGTTTTGCATTATATTTTCTCATTTTACTCAATGTAGTTATGTGTGGAATGATCGGTCTGGATGGTATACAAGTAAAATTTTGTGCACTGTATTTCAGAACATTTAACAATAATAAACCAATTTCAATTAATACATAATCTTAGAATTCAATTTAAGAACTGACTAAGATTTAATTACCATTTGCAGAAGAGAGTTTAATTAGTATGGCAGCCTCGCAGCTCAAGTGATCTGGGTTTAATCCAATTTGTCGGTGCTGTCTGTGTGGAATTTGCGACTGCACGAGCTTTCCCAAGGTGGTGCACACATTCCAGGGCCAGAACAAAGCCAGAAGTTTGATCTGAAGTCCAGAAGCCAAATCCCGATAGCCGAACCCTGTGCTGGGGATGGAGGACTGTCTGTGTGTGTCGGTAAGTGGGTGGGTGAGAGGGCGGACAGGGACTTGTTTTGCTGTTGTTATTTGGTAGGTTGTTGAGTTCTGTGTTGTTCTGCAGAGTGTTGTGGGCACGCTATGCTGGCACTGGAATGTGAGGTGACACTTGCTGACTTCCCCCAGCACAAACTTAGGTTGTGCTGGCTGTTAACACAAACAACAAATTTCATTGTATGTTTTGATGTACATGCGATAAATAGATAAATCTGAATCTGAGGTGCTGGGATCTGGAGCAAAAACCAACACGTTGGAGGAACTCAGTGGGTCAGCAGCATCTACAAAGGGAAATAGGCAGTCGACTCATCAGTCAAGACCCTTCATCTGGACTGACTGAAGAAGGGACAGCTATACTTCAAAAGCAGGATGGCCTGTCAAGTTAATTTGATAATAGTAAGTTCAGAAATTATATCTCAAATTGGAAAGCAGCCATAGGCAAAAGAATGAGCATCACTGCCAGGAAAGCTCACTAGCACCTCTACTTCCTCAGGAGGTTAAAGAAATAGGGCACTCCCTTTGATCCTCACCAATACTTATTGATGTGTGATAGAAACCATCCTATTCAGAAGCATCTTAGCTTGGTATTGAAACTGTTGGGCACAGTGTTGTGAATATTCTCTTTTCTCCCTTTTCCCATAGAGCAGACGATACAAAAGCACTTACCCCAACAGGTTCAAGTACAGCTTTTATCCCACTTTTATGATTAGGTCCCCTAGTACAATAAGTTGTACTCTTGACCTCACACTGGCTCTTGCAACTCACTGTCTAACTGAACTACATTTTTGCTAACTCTAAGTTTAACACTATATTCTGCATTCTGTGCAACAGACAAAATGCTGAAGGAACTCAGCAGGTCAGGCATCATCAATGGAAGGAAGTCAACAGTCCTGATGAAGGATCTTGGCTAGAAACATCAACTGTTGACTTTGCTACATTAATGCCATCTGACCTGCTGAGTTTCTCCAGCATTTTGTGTGTTGCTCAAGATATCCAGCGTTTGCCGAATTTCTTGTGTCTTCAGTCTACATTGGGTTGTTGTTTTCCCTTCTGCCACCTCAATGCACTGATTTGTATGATTGCCATGCAAAACAAAGTTTTTCTACTGTACCTCAGTACATGTAACCATTTTACCAATTTATTTTAAACAAACCACGTAGCAAAGCAAGGAAAGTGGCATCAGGACAAGTGACCATGAAACGGAATAATCAGAAACACATTCATGCCAGAGAGCCAGTTCTGCTTTGGGTTGTTAATATACTGCTCAGAAGCCAACACTATCTGAACGGGCGTTCTTACATAGGTGACATTTTGACACTACTTCATTCCTTCTTGACCACAATTTGCCTGGTAAGTATTTTCTAATCTCATTAGTAGTGCTAAAGTTACTTTCTTTTAACCTCCTTAGTTGCTGCACAGTTCAAATTGCAACAAAGAAATATAACCACTCTGCTATCTTGCCAGAACAATGAGCAATTTATCTGGATGTCTTATTTTAGGTCTAATTTATGCAAATTGCTAGGAGGCTCATTTTATGTGATAATGATAAATTGCCACAGAATGCGAGAGGAATGAATTTATCACATCAAACGAGGGAATTATTAACTATGACCACTGAGCTATTGACAACTTCAAAATTAAAACACACAGATCATTCCTGAGAGTCAGTACAATACCTAATCAGAGTAATTAAATAGTGTGAGAGTCAGGCTACATCGCAGGGTGCTGGGAATTCATCCTGTATCAGGATACTGGGTTACCAATTTACAGCTTTCGGCTAAAGATCTGCTGATCAGTGAATGTGCTTTTAGCAGATTGCCTTGACCAGTCACAGACTATCCTGATTCAGAAGTAGCTTGAAGACTCATACAGCCAGATTTGGGAACAGCTTCTTTCCAACTGTGATAAGACTGCTGAACAGATCCTGACCTGGATCTGGGCCGTACCCTCCAAATATCCAGACCTGCCTCTCGTTTTTTTTTTGCACTACCTTACTTTCCCTTTTCTATTTTCTAATTATGACTTATAATTTAAATTTTTAATATTTACTAACGATTTGTACTCCAGGGAGCGTGAAGCGCAGAATCAAATATCGCTGTGATGATTGTACGCTCTAGTATCAATTGTTTGGCGACGATAAAGCAAAGCATCACCATCCCTTTATCAATGTTGGTTGAAAATCTAAAATGGCAGGACCTTCGTCATTAAGGCTAAATGTTGCCATTTTGTTTCTGGGTATCTATGAGGCAAGATTACATAAATTTACTAATTTAATCTGCAAGCGAGAAGAACTGGTAAGGAAAATGGAATAGAACCTTTCCTCTAGGTTGACGTTTGGTGTCAAATACTTGAGAGTCAGGCCTTTCAGAATTGACATTTGGAAGCATTTTCAGATTCACTATCTTTGCTACAAAGACATTTCTTCTCATTTCTGTCCTGTAAGGCTGCCGCCTATTTTAAGATTACAACTCTCACAGAGAACTAGGAAGCCAAAGAAACAGAGAAGACACTTAGAGGACTTTGTGTGTGTGTGCGTGCGTATAGCAGGGGAAGGGTTAGAGGGAGGTATGGGGACTTATTTTGATATTGCTGCTGTTCAAATGTTGTTGCTTGTGTATTCTGCGAACATGGTGGGCATGCTAAATTGACACCAGAATGTGTGACAACACTTGTCCCCAGCACATCTTTAGGCTGTGATGGTTGTTAACACAAACGACGCATTTCACTATATGTTTTGACGTATGCTCAGTGGCTACTTCCTGTATCTAATAGAGTGACCGCCTCATGTATGTTTGTGGTCTTTTACTGCTGTAGCCCATCGACTTCACGATTTGATGTCTTGTGCCTTCAGAGATGCTCTTCTGCACACCACTTGTTATTTGAGTTTCTGTCACCTCCTTGTCAGCTTGAACCAATCTGGCTGTTCTCTCACCTTCCATTGACAAAGCTTTCTCTCCCATAGAACAGCCACACACTGGACATTTTTTGTTATTTTTCGTACCATTCTCTGTAAACTCTAGAGACCATTGTTCACGAAAATCCCAAGCAATCAGAGATACTCAAACCACCCTATTTGGCACCAACAACCATTCCATGATCAAAGTCACTTAGACTACAATTCTTACTCATTCTGATGTTTGGTCTGAACAACAACCGAACCTCTTGACCATGTCTACATGGTTTTATGCATTAGGTGTACTGGCATACCTAACAAAGTGCCCACTGAGTCATCATCATGGTTCCGTCTGTCTAAATAGACAATGGATGCACCCGTTCTGGAGCGCAGACCTGGGCGATGGACATGGAGATCCTGGGCTGCCCAGACTTCAAGATCCCCCTCTCGGCCTGGCGGATGTGGTCCAAAGGAATGCAAAGCAGTACATTTGGCATCACCTTGGCTGCAGGAGCTGCCGGGAGGTGACGTGATACGTCATCCAACCACCTTAGGGGCTCCACTCCGGATTCGTGTAGGGTTTACTCCTTAGCCTTCTCTTCTCCCGAAGATACCCCCAAGGCAGTGGTATCCGTAACCCTGGATAGGGGCCCATACCAGGTATTCTCAGCCGGAGCCAGCTGAGCCCAGGACTCGTGTAAGGCAGGGTCGTCACGCCCTGAAGTAGTGACATATGGAGCCACTACCCACTACCCATGGCCACTGAGTGTGCATGTGATAAATAAACAAATCTGATTCTGAATACATTACCCCTACATCTGCCCTCTCATGCCCTGCAAGTATTCTGCAAACTTCAACAAGATCACTTCACAATTTTTCAAGCTCAAGAGAGTCCAGGTATAGTTTGCCTGGTTTCACCTCAGCGAACTATCCTCACATGGAGAATCTTCACAGGCTTCCTTCATTAGGGAGGACCAGATCCATACACAATATTTATCCTTCCACCTCAAAACTTTGTGTAAATGGAGTGATAGCTGCAGGAGGGGAGTGGAAAGATATCTTTGAAGAAAAAAGGTTAACTGAAGGGTCATATCTGCCGTTATTAACTTGACAATTATGCAGGTTCATTTGGATTGACAAATTGCACATTTTATAGCCCTCATGAGAAGGTATTTATCTATTTCTCAACACATATACATTTTTGGAAGAGCCAGCATTTATTGCCACCAAGTAAATGTGAGCCAACTTTGCTTACAATCTGACAGAATCCCCCGCAATTCCGAGGGGAATTTTGAAATGTCAACCACATTCTTAAGAGTCTAGAGCAGGGGTTCCCAAAGATTTTTTTTTTAACGCTATGGACCAATACCATTATTGCGGTTTGTAGACCCTGGTCTAGAGTCACTTATGGGCCAAAGAAAGTAATTTCCTCTCCAGAAGGATATTTAATAAACCAGATAGATTTTGTGACTATTTATGTATACCATCAACAAAACTGACTTTAATTAATTGAATGTAAAAGTCCACAACTGCTGTAGTGGGACTTGAACTCACATCTCTGGGCAGTTAGCCCAGGGCTACTTGATTGATTTACCTGACCACTGCATCTCTACCAGTGTAGGTGCCCAAGCCTCTCAAGCGTTACTGCTCAAAATCTGACACCAAGATACACGAAGCTCCTCTTCCCAATCAACACTACGCACCACTCTGACAAAAGATTTTCAAACTGAAACAGTAACCAGTTCTTTATACTGGTATTGTGTGATCTGCTTCATGTCTCCAGCATTGTTTTTTTTTGTTTCGAGTTTTAGCATTTCATTCAAAGTCACTTACAAAAATGTCCTCTTCCTTAACTCAAACAATTTTGAACAGCTTCTGTTTCAAGACCTCTACAGTCTATATCACTTAATGTTACCTTTGCATCCTGCAAAGGTTGGTACCTCTATTAATTCATATCTTTGCTTGAAATTATCCGGTTCAAGGCACGAATTTCCCAGCTTTCAAAATACCCAAAAGAACATTCAGTGGATAAGTTCAAAAATACCCATGTTTTACACACGATATTTAAGTACATTCTAATTTAATTTGGTAACAGAAGTTTGAGTCTCTTTACAAAGAAAAATATAAACAAACCACTTCTTTCATTAGCATCTTGGATATGAGATATAGGAGCTGAATTAGGCCAGTTGGCCTCTCAAGTCTGCTCTGCCAACTTGTGAAAAGCTGGTATTCAGTTCAGATTGCACAGAGTAATACAATGACACAGCTGGGCTTCATTTAGCCTGTAAAGTACCAAAGAACTACTTAAAAGAGTAAAGATACAGCACAAACTTACAATCAAATATGCATCCTACTGACTGAAAATAACGGATGATCTTAACTGAATAATCTTAAAATGAGGTTGCGTCAGGCAGAAAGACACAGTAAGGAAGACACACAGCAGGGGTGCGGTTATGGGTGAACAAGGTGTTAGGATACGTGTAGCAGAATTCTGGATGAGCTCAAAACATGCAGAGCAGGGTTCTGACTCGGAATGGCTCCATTTGATGTAGCAAATAAAATCCTAAACTGTCACTGAACACTGCACTGTTCAACTACTTCCTACTGCGTGGAAAATTAAAATAAGACAGCACGACTTTCTTCACAAAATAAACTTGTATTGCTTTTTTGTCATGAACTATGCATCCTTTGTATAATCTCAATAAAAGGGGTCAATGATCTTCAGGTTAGTTTGAAGAAGGCTCCAACCAACTCCCACCAACATCACCTGTAGAAACAGAGGAGCTGACACACTCGACCACAGTTAAACCACCATCAAGAACACTTACAGTGCCATCCCACACTTTCATTTTGCGAAGTCCAATCACCTGGCTATACTTCTTCTTTTGATATACAGACACAGACTGAGGACCACAGAGCCAGTGGTGAAAACTATGAGGGCGTGATCAAGGGAGGAGGAGGAGAGTTTACAGGACTGCTTTGAATTGGTTGTCTGGGCCACATCCAGGGATTCATCTTTGGATCTGAATGGAATATGCCACGGCTATCACTAAATCCTCAAGACATGTCGATGAATGTTCGCATTTGAGAACATACTGAGTCTTCCCAAACCAGAGCCAGGAGATTTGCAGTCTGCTGAGGGCTATATTTGCTAGACCCAAGACTGGTGATCCAGAACCTTACAAGAAGCTTAGACACAAGCTACTGAAGCCATTGTGAGACCGAAAAAGCAACTAAGTGAAGCTAGAGACAGAATCGGATGCATGACAGCAGTGGCAGGGTTTGCACGTCATTACTTCCAATAATGCAAATCTAACAGCATAAATAGCAGTGATGCTTCACTTCCTGAACAGCTCAATGCCTTTTATGCACACTGTGAAATGGAGAATAACACTACAGTTGTATGAATTCTCACAACATCTAGTGACCCTGTGATCTCTGTCTCAGAGGTTTACAGTGAATGCAATCTTACTGGCTCTCCACTCTGCTTTGGAGTGTCAAGATATCTACAAGACATATGTCAGGCTATTGTTTTTCATTGCAGCTTAGCATTCAACTCCATCAGTCTCTCAGTACTAATTGCAATGCTTCAAAACCTGGGTCTCTGTACCTTCCTCTGCAACTGGATCTTCGACTTACTCATTGGGACACCACAGCCAGTGTGGATCAGTGATAACTCTCCTCCTTGCTATCAATGCAAGTGCACCTCAAGTCTGCATGATCTACTCTCTCTACCCCAATGCTATGTGGCAGAGCGACTCAAATTCACCAATGACACCACTGCGATTGATAGAATCTCAGATGCCGACGTGGAGGCTTCCAGGAGTGAGATAGATTGATCACAGAGTTGAAGGCAACTGGCGGCAACAACAGTTTCTCGCCTGTCAATGTCAGTAAGGCCAAGGAACTGATTGTGGACATCAGGAAGGAAAGTCAGGAGAACAAACACCAGTCCTCAATAAAGGGTCAGCAGTGTAAAGGGTGAGCAACCTTAGTTCCTGGGTGTCAACATCTCCAAGGATCTACCCTGAGCCCAACACATTAATGTTATCATGAAGGAGGTACAGCAGTGGCTATTCTTCATTAGAAGCTTCGGGGGATTTGGTATGTTACCAAAGACTCTTACAAGTGTTTATAGATGTACAGTGGAGAGCATTCTGACTGGTTGCATCACAATGCTATGGAGCCTCCAAAGCACAAGTGGCTGCAGAGGGTTTTAGACTCAACCAGCTCCAATACACGGACAAGATTCCTCGCTATTGAGGACATTTTCAATAAGCGGTGCTGCAAGAAAGCAGCATCCACAATTAAGGCCCTCTCTATTCAGGGCATGGCCCTCTTCTCGTTACTGCCATTAGGGAGAAGGTATAGGAGTCTAAAGACATACATTCAATGATTTAGGAGCAGATTCTTCCCTTCTGAAAGGTCTGTGTCCCATTAGCACCATTTCATTATTCCATTTTTCAACTTATTATTTATTTTTGCAATATATATATTTTAATGTCTTTGTACTCTACTGCTATCGTATAACAAATTTCAGATCATAAATCAGCGATAATAAATCTAATTCTGATTCAAGGAGAGAAAGGGGCAAAGTAATCTCCTGGGTTGGGTCTCTAACTATTTATAGGCTCTCAATTTATTTTCCAGTAATTCATCAATCTCCTGGTGCAGCGCAAGCATAAATCACACAAATGAATGTCCTCCAAGCACAGAGGCGGGGGTGGCTTTCCACTGGCTGCTAGATTCTGACAACCTGATCGTTAGAGAAGAACACACTCTCTGTCGTAGCTGGAAAATGGCTCTTCGAAACCTGAGGTAAGAACCTTCTGCTGGAGTCAGAGCTGATGGCCTTCTGGGATGGGCATAGAAACCAAGACAAGGCAAAAGAGAACAAGACGACTAAAACAGGTAGCAAATGTCAAGATGCAACTCTTTAAAGTTTTGATCAGGCCACATTTGGAGTACTAAATGCAGTCTGGTTGCCCCATTACAGGAAGGATGTGGAGGCTTTGGAGAGGGTGCAGTAGAGATTCATCACAATGTAGCCTGAATGGAGAGAGTACCGATAAGGAAAGGTTAATTTTTCCTGGAGTGTTGCAGGCTGATGGAACATACCTGATAGTAATATATAAAATTATAAGATACATACACGCAGTGGCCACTTTATTAGGTACAGGTGTACACCTGCTTATTGATGCAAATATCTGGTCAGCACGAACTCAGTGGGCTGAAGGGCCAGTTCCTGTGCTGGACTGTTCTATGTCCTATAGGTTCTATGAGTATGCAGGAGGGAGGGAGGAAGGATGCAAGTGAATGAAAATATAAACAAGGAAAACATATGAGAGAGTAAACAACAGAGGGTGAAAGAAGGAAACACACTGAGAGAATGGACAAAGAATGTAAGAAAACACTGCAAAAGATCACATAGAACACTTCACCACACACTTTTTGCTGTTCATATATAGTTGCAAACTTCATACATAGAAACATAGAAACATAGAAAATAGGTGCAGGAGTAGGCCATTCGGCCCTTCGAGCCTGCACCGCTATTTATTATGATCATGGCTGATCATCCAACTCAGAACCCCGCCCCAGCCTTCCCTCCATACCCCCTGACCCCTGTAGCCACAAGGGCCATATCTAACTCCCTCTTAAACATAGCCAATGAACTGGCCTCAACAGTTTGCTGTTGCAGAGAATTCCACAGATTCACCACTCTCTGTGTGAAGAAGTTTTTCCTAATCTCGGTCCTAAAAGGCTTCCCCTCTATCCTCAAACTGTGACCCCTCGTTCTGGACTTCCCCAACATCGGGAACAATCTTCCTGCATCTAGCCTGTCCAATCCCTTTAGGATCTTATACGTTTCAATCAGATTCCCCCTCAATCGTCTAAATTCCAACGAGTACAAGCCCAGTTCATCCAGTCTTTCTTCATATGAAAGTCCTGCCATCCCAGGAATCAATCTGGTGAACCTTCTTTGTACTCCTTCTATGGCAAAGATGTCTTTCCTCAGATTAGGGGACCAAAACTGCACACAATACTCCAGGTGTGGTCTCACCAAGGCCTTGTACAACTGCAGTAGTACCTCCCTGCTCCTGTACTCGAATCCTCTCACTATAAATGCCAGCATACCATTCGCCTTTTTCACCGCCTGCTGTACCTGCATGCCCACTTTCAATGACTGGTGTATAATGACACCCAGGTCTCGTTGCACCTCCCCTTTTCCTAATCGGCCACCATTCAGATAATAATCTGTTTTCCTATTTTTGCCACCAAAGTGGATAACTTCATATTTATCCACATTAAATTGCATCTGCCATGAGTTTGCCCACTCACCCAACCTATCCAAGTCACCCTGCATCCTCTTAGCATCCTCCTCACTGCTAACACTGCCACCCAGCTTCGTGTCATCCGCAAACTTGGAGATGCTGCATTTAATTCCCTCATCCAAGTCATTAATATATATTGTAAACAACTGGGGTCCCAGCACTGAGCCTTGCGGTACCCCACTAGTCACCGCCTGCCATTCTGAAAAGGTCCCGTTTATTCCCACTCTTTGCTTCCTGTCTGCCAACCAATTCTCCACCCACACCAATACCTTACCCCCAATACTGTGTGCTTTAAGTTTCCACACTAATCTCCTGTGTGGGACCTTGTCAAAAGCCTTTTGAAAATCCAAATATACCACATCCACTGGTTCTCCCCTATCCACTCTACTGGTTACATCCTCAAAAAATTCTATGAGATTCGTCAGACATGATTTTCCTTTCACAAATCCATGCTGACTTTGTCCGATCATTTCTCCGCTTTCCAAATGTGCTGTTATCACATCCTTGATAACTGACTCCAGCAGTTTCCCCACCACCGACGTTAGGCTAACCGGTGTATAATTCCCCGGTTTCTCTCTCCCTCCTTTTTTAAAAATTGGGGTTACATTAGCCACCCTCCAATCCTCAGGAACTAGTCCAGAATCTAACGAGTTTTGAAAAATTATCACTAATGCATCCACTATTTCTTGGGCTACTTCCTTAAGCACTCTAGGATGCAGACCATCTGGCCCTGGGGATTTATCTGCCTTCAATCCCTTCAATTTACCTAACACCACTTCCCTACTAACATGTATTTCACTCAGTTCCTCCATCTCACTGGACCCTCTGTCCCCTCCTATTTCTGGAAGATTATTTATGTCCTCCTTAGTGAAGACAGAACCAAAGTAATTATTCAATTGATCTGCCATGTCCTTGCTCCCCATAATCAATTCACCTGTTTCTGTCTGCAGGGGACCTACATTTGTCTTTACCAGTCTTTTCCTTTTTACATATCTATAAAAGCTTTTACAGTCCGTTTTTATGTTCTCTGCCAGTTTTCTCTCATAATCTTTTTTCCCCTTCCTAATTAAGCCCTTTGTCCTCCTCTGCTGAACTCTGAATTTCTCCCAGTCCTCAGGTGAGCCACTTTCTCTGGCTAATTTGTATGCTACTTCTTTGGAATTGATACTATCCCTAATTTCTCTTGTCAGCCACGGGTGCACTACCTTACTTGATTTATTCTTTTGCCAAACTGGGATGAACAATTGTAGTTCATCCATGCAACCTTTAAATGCTTGCCATTGCATATCCACCGTCAATTCTTTAAGTGTCATTTGCCAGTCTATTTTAGCTAATTCACGTCTCATACCTTCAAAGTTACCCCTCTTTAAGTTCAGAACCTTTGTTTCTGAATTAACTATGTCACTCTCCATATTAATGAAGAATTCCACCATATTATGGTCACTCTTACCCAAGGGGCCTCTCACGACAAGATCGCTAATTAACCCTTCCTCATTGCTCAAAACCCAGTCCAGAATAGCCTGCTCTCTAGTTGGTTCCTCGACAAGTTGGTTCAAAAAACCATCCCGCATACATTCCAAGAAATCCTCTTCCTCAGCACCTTTACCAATTTGGTTCACCCAGTCTACATGTAGATTGAAGTCACCCATTATAACTGCTGTTCCTTTATTGCACACATTTCTAATTTCCTGTTTAATACCATCTCCGACCTCACTACTACTGTTAGGTGGCCTGTACACAACTCCCACCAGCGTCTTCTGCCCCTTAGTGTTACGCAGCTCTACCCATATCGATTCCACATCTTCCCGGCTTATGTCCTTCCTTTCTATTGCGTTAATCTCTTCTTTAACCAGCAACGCCACCCCACCTCCCCTTCCTTCATGTCTATCCCTCCTGAATATTGAATATCCCCGAACGTTGAGCTCCCATCCCTGGTCACCCTGGAGCCATGTCTCTGTGATCCCAACTATATCATAATCATTAATAACAATCTGCACTTTCAATTCATCTACCTTATTACGAATGCTCCTTGCATTGACACATAAAGCCTTCAGGCGCTCTTTTACAACTCTCTTAGCCCTTATACAATTATGTTGAAAAGTGGCCCTTTTTAATGCTTGCCCTGGATTTGTCGGCCTGCCACTTTTACTTTTCTCCTTTGTACTTTTTGCTTCTACGCTCACTTTACACCCCTCTGTCTCTCTGCACTGGTTCCCATCCCTCTGTTGTGAACTAACCTCCTCACGCCTAGCCTCTTTAATTTGATTCCCACCCCCCAACCATTCTAGTTTAAAGTCACCTCAGTAGCCCTCGCTAATCTCCCTGCCAGGATATTGGTCCCCCTCGGATTCAAGTGTAACCCGTCCTTTTTGTACAGGTCACGCCTGCGCCAAAAGAGGTCCCAATGATCCAAAAACTTGAATCCCTGCCCCCTGCTCCAATCCCTCAGCCACGCATTTATCCTCCACCTCATCGCATTCCTACTCTCACTGTCGCGTGGCACAGGCAGTAATCCCGAGATTACTACCTTTGCGGTCCTTTTTCTCAACTCCCTTCCTAGCTCCCTATATTCTCCTTTCAGGACCTCATCCCTTTTCCTACCTATGTCATTGGTACCTATATGTACCACGACCTCTGGCTCCTCACCCTCCCACTTCAGGATATCTTGGACACGATCAGAAATATCCCGGACCCTGGCATCTTTTCATCATTCCTAGTTCAGGGCTCCTGTACCAGTAATGTGTTGAAAATCCACCAATATTTAATGAAAAGAATTAAAGACACTGTAGCAGAAAGGATACCTAAAAATACAGTGCTAACTTGTTGAAGATGCACAAGGTAAAATGTATGGGTCACCTTCAAACCCAATCTCCAGCCAAACCTGTAATCCTAAATCATACAGTTTGTAATTTTCCTCCCACTCAATCTCTCTCCCTTGTCAGAAGATACTCTTCACAAAGTACTTGTTACAGTAACCTGTACTTAGCAGTCCTGAAGTCCCCAGTGTCAAATTACCTTAATATTATTCCTGTGATATACCTGGAGAGGTTTAGCTATGTTCTAAAAATGTAAATGCCCAAACTACTGACTTAAAGAGGGGAATGTTACCTTTTAAACCACAGAGGTGGTAAAAGATTTAGTGTAGAGTATGACAATGGGCTTAAAGAATTAAAATTGTGTTCAATGTTACTCAAGCACAATGGAGGGATCTACCTAATGCTGCATAATTAATACACAGAAATAAAAATAGGGCAAAGTCATATCCATGTCAATAAAATCATTCCTGAAAAGAAATGACATAGTAGAGAACATCTGGTAAAATTGAGTCAGTCATACAGCACTGGAAAAGACTCTTCTCCCTGACTTGCTCATGCTTACTGAGATGTCCATCTCTAGTAATCCCACTTGTCTGCATAGGGCCCATATCTCCCTAATCCCTTCCTATCCATACAGTTGTCCAAATATCTCTTAAATATTCTAACAGTACCTGCCACTACCACTTCTTGTGGTAGCTTGATCCATATACCCACCACCCCATGTGAAAAACATGTCCCTCAGTTCCCCTTTAAGCCCTTCCCATCCCACCCTAAACCTGTGTCCTCTAGTTACAGACTCTCCTACCCTCAGAAAAAGATTGACTTTCTACCTTGGCCATACGCTCCTCAAAATTTTATAAACCTCAGTAAAGTCACCTCTCAGCCTCCTGCACTCCAGTGAGAGTGATCCCAGCCTATCAAGTCTCTCTTTCTAACTACAACACCCCATTCAGGGTGTTGCTGTGCACATTCTTGATGACCTTGTGGATTTCCCTTGAGTACCTCCCACATCCCAACGTACAAGTTCTGAAGAAGAGCCAGCCCCCGACCAGAAATGTTAACTGTTTTCCGTGTCCATGGAGATATGAAAGACTGCAAACGCTGGAATCTGCTGGAGGAACTCAGTGGTTTGAGTAGCATCTGTGGAAGGAGAGGGAATGTCGACATTTTGGGTTGAAGCCCCATAGCAGTTCTGATTCAGGGTATCAACCTGAAACATCAACAATTTCTCCCCACCTCACAATTGATGTCTAACCCCAAGTTTCCCCGTAAGATTGTTTGTTATCCTTTCCATGGAGGCTGTTTCACCTGCTGAGCGTTTCCAGTATTTCTTGTTTTTACCCTGAAGGTGTGCTAGTCAATAGAGAAACTGGCCACTGTAAATTACCCACAGTGTGCAGGTGAGTGGGAGAATCTGGGGGTAGATGGTGGGTTTGTGAGGCAAATAAGTTACATGAAATTCTAAGAGAGAATTGGGATTGCTCTAGAGCCAGTACTGAATTGAAGGGCCATTTTCTGTGTCATGAGGAAATATACAATGCAGTTGTAAAAAAAAATTAAGCAACTGAAGTCGCATCAGAATCAGGTATTCCCATAGCGAGCAGATCAAAGCCTGATACCAAGTATAAGGCCAAGCTCAGTTTCTCTTTCACCACATTTGAGGCAGAGGCAGCTCATTAACTATACACAACAATGTTTGATGGTATCAATTAATCTTCTAATCTACCTGTATAAAAATAACCACAAATCCCCCATTAAATTTAACCTCTTTTCCAAATTTAAAACATCTTGGATAATATATTGTTCTAGTCACCACCCATTAATAACCTTCCTGATCCTGTGAAATGATTTTGGGAAGCCCACAAAATCTTGCACCCGGGAGATCGCTTAATTGATTCGCTTTTCTTTGCTGAATTGCTCCTTAGGGCAGACTGTACCTGGACTTGAAGCTGCACCACCATTCTGTTCACTCCTAAGTGACTTAGGCATAAGTGTGCTAAGTACTGACACAGCATTGACCAAGTGTTTTCACTGTATTGTAAATCTTGATTTATACACACTCATGCACAGAGTCTTTAGTCAATTCCTGGTAAAGTCTTAGAGTTACACTGTCTCTTTGAGAGCTTAAAGCTCTGCTCAAACATTGAAGTATTTACTGAAATGAGGAACTTGTATCTATACAGCACCTTTCAGAACAGGCTGCAAAGGTGGTACAGTAGTTAATTACCTGAATAACAATCTGGGGACACAAGTTCAAATAGCAGCTAGGAAATTTAAAACCACAAGAGATAGGAGCAGAATTAGGCCATTCAGCCCATCAAGTATGCAACACCACTGAATTATGGCAGGCAATTTCTTTTGTTTCTCCTTCTATAGCTCTTAATTCCCTTTACCAATCAAGAACCTCTGCCTTAGTGACTTGGTCTTCACAGTCCTGTGCGGCAATGAATTCCACAGAAAAAAATACCCTCTGGTTGAAGAAATTCTTCCTCAGTTTTAAAGGGACATCCTTCATTTTGATAGCTCTTGGATTCTAGATTCTCCTAATAATTCTTTCCACATCCACTCTATCTAGACCTTTCAATATTTGGTGGATTTCAATGTGATCCCTCCCTTGTTCTTCTTCTGAACTCCATCTAGTATAGGCCCAGAGCCATCAAATACTCTTCAGTAATCATCTGGAATATGAAAAACAATACTGATCTTAGATGACCAGTAAGATTACCAGATAGATGAGTAAGCAAAACATTCATTCTCTGATATCTTAACCTGATCTGACCTATACACGACTCCAGATGAACATCATGAACATTTAAAGATAATCAAAGAGCCTAGTAACCTGTTCACTTCTATCTTTTCAAGAGCAATCTGGGATGTGAAATAAATGCCAGCTTTGTCGATGACACTCAGACCTCCAGAAATCTGCCAACTAAGTACCACTGGAAAATAGTCAATATTGCTTTGCAAGAAGCTCAGAAGCCATTCTGCACATTGCCACCTGGGTGCCAATACTTACTGTTTCTTTGCAGAAAAATCAAGCAAGTCAGCTGGACAGCTTCCCCAATGCCACTCATCGTAAGTACTGCACGGGAGCACTGAGCAATGTGAACTTCTGCAAAAGCCTCAGACATCTGACATAAATACAACAGCTCCAGTAAAATTTACAGGAAGGGAGGGCTTCCAGGCAGATGGCAAATATATAATTTAAACTAACTTATCTTAATTTATCTGCGAGTGTTTTAGTTTTTTAAAAAATTATTGCCTACAACTTTTCTTGAACTGACCTGCACAATACAAATCCTACCTTATCAATAGAACATGACAGATCACCTCTTGCATGACTACAGACTAGCTTCTGACTAAGTGCTTTTTTTTCACTAATACCTTTCGTTTTAACCCTACAGTCATTTTTCCCTTTTCACTGTTTTGTATAATTTATGTTCTGTGTGGTGTTTGCGAGAAGAATAATGAGGTAATGCTACCTGTAGCCTTGGGCCACGGCCATTGACATAGGCTAGCCAGGTAAACCAGAACCGAAAGAATTGAAACATAATGGTGCAGGACTGATTAAAAAAGAGAGAATAAGAATTATTTCAGGTGCAGAACAGTAAAAACACCAGAAACCATCTATTGTAAGGAAGAACTCCGTGGCAGAGGCAGAGAGAAGGATCAATTATCTGGTTAGCAGAAGATCCTAACAAGCTGGAGTAGTGGTCTGGGTGAGCAGTGGTATAAAAGTTACAGCAGCATTCAGGAACCCAAATTAGTTAGTCAGAGAACAACACAATTTACATGGTTATTTGCATAGATAAAATAAAGTGTAGTTTTGTATTAACTTGTACGGTGATTTACAAGTTAGTCGGCCATCAAAATATCTTTGATGTTGACAGAACAGTAAGTGAGCCTGATGGCAGAGTCTCGCCAACTGCCAAACTCCTTCCTTGAGGCAGTTGCTCACTTGCATCTGGCGATGTCCTGCAATGGCAAGACACTGTGCCACTGAACTAGGAGCCTGTCTCCAAGATTGGAAATTTTGCCCGGGTCATAATGGCAAATCCACCTGGTTTAAGTTAGGTAGCTGATGATTTTTGAATTAAAAAGTGCAGGAGAAACTTCCTTATTTGACTTCTCAAAAACACCATGTGATTATTAATGGCCATCTGACAGGGCAGAAAAGTCCCTGGCTTAAGATCTTGCTCAAAACATGGCAGCTTGACAGGACATCTCTCCACTGGTATGGCAGTACCAATTTTAGTACTGTTACGTAGCCCGTAACTGGGTTGCCAAACCAGCAGAAATGGACCACTTAGTTGGAGTCTGGTTTAACAGAAGCTAATAAAGTTTTATTAAAGAAATAAGTAACACAGTACTCTAATCGTAAGGATATAAATGCAACAGGTTAGCAATGATAAAACACACATGTAAACAGAACTAGGGTAATAGGAATCAATCAAGCTCTATTGCAGTCTGGGGTAAAATGATCAGTCTCAAGTGACGCAGAGTTCAGTTCAGCTTAGGTCAGTTCGCAGTAATCGCTGTTGTGCCGTTGGAGAGAGAGAGAGAATGCAAATTTCGATTCAAACAGACCTTTGATGTTCTTTGCAGTGAGCTTTCAGGCGGACCCTTTGTTGTGTCTTCTGTGATCACCGACTGTGACCCCTCCGTTCCGGATACTACCGCTCTTCCACAGTGAACCCGGCACCCAGGTAAGGGCGGATACACACACCAGGTTCCCGCCGATCGTACCCTTTCACCCTGTGCATCTATGGTCGGTTCCCGTGACCAGACCTCCAAACTCTCACCAACTTGTGGGGGCACACCGCTCTTCCAGGGTCTCGTTATCTCGTGGTGTGTCGTGCTTTAGCTAACCTGTTCTTTTTATCCCCCTGCTGGGGTATCGTTTGTCCATCAAACTTCAAACAGTTCAGGTTCAAAGCAACCAGTCTGTCAATACTCTGAAATGTGTTTCTTTCTCATTAATCTCTCTCTTCTCTCTTATTAGCATTTTGAATGTTTCTCCATTGTCTCACTTATCTCTCTCATCAGCATCAATCTTCTGATAACTTGGTTTGTCCTCACAGTACTGAAATCTCTGGTGTGCAGCTTGAATCTCCTACTGTCTGAATCAGGACTCGATATTAAAGATGAGGATGGGGTTGCATTTCCTGTTATGTTTTGTGAAAGAAAAGGCCAAGGGTAAATTTCTCTACACAATGAGCAGTTACAAACTGTAATGCACCACTTAAAAGGCTAGTGGAAGCAGATGCAACAAAGCACTTTAAAAAGAGACTGGATAAATATTTGAAAGTGGAAAAACTTACAGTGGGCTGCAAGGGGACTAAGGAAACTGATTGGATTTGCTTTCAAAGAGATGGGACTGTTACCAGGCTCAACATCCTGCTGCCATGCTTTATGATTCTATGCTTGTTTAATTCATACTTCACTAATGTATTTCAAAGACAGTTTGTGGAATACTGTACACCTATCTGCTCAAAGAAGGTACTGAGTAATTGAATAAGTGGAGTATGTGCAGAGCAAAGCTAGCTGAGCTGCCGCCTCATAGCACCGATAAGTTTGTGTAATTGACCATAAAAACACTGACACCAATCATCTGCTCAGATCTAGCACTCCTGCACAGCCCTCTGTTTTAATTTCATCGCTGTGCCTAGGAGTCTCTTAGATCTTTTTAACAAATTTGCCTCTCACACCACCCCGGCAGTGTTGCACTGACATCCTCCCCTATAATTTCCTCCAATCACCTTAATATTATACTCTCTCGTATTAGCCAATTCCACCCTGGGAGAAAGGTAATGGCTGTCCACTTTATCTATGCCTCTTGTTGTGTAATACACTTCTATCTAGTAAGCTCTCATGCTCCTTCTCTCCAAAGAGAAAAGCCCTAGGTCACTCAATTTAAGGACCTCCCCAGATAGAATTTAATCCAGAAACGTATGAAGTTAAGGACCTCCCCTGTCATCTCCAGCTCCAGGCACATTTCCTCTTTTATTCCTGATCAGCCCTACTCTTACTCCAGTCATCCTCATGTTATTCATGTAGTGTATAACACCTCAAGAGTTTCCCTTAATCCTACACATCAAGGCCTTCTTATGCCTCTTTCTGTGTCCCTTCTTAAGCTCCTTCCTGGTTACCTTATAACTGCCTTGATCTTTGCTTCCTAAACCCTAAGTAAGTTTCTTTATTCCTCTTGACTAGACCTTCTAAGTCTCTTGTCAACCATGGTTCTTTCATGTCACCATCTTTTCCGTGCTTCAATGGGACAAACCTATTGAGAACCCCATGCCAGTGCTCCCAAAATAACCTCTACATTTCCATTGTGCATTTCCTTACATACACCATTTATGATGTATTGGAACAAATTTATGCTCTCAAGGTCTTATCTAATAGCATAATTTGCCCTTCCCCCAATTAAATACTTTTCCATACTTCCTGGTCCAATGACATATCAAGGCTATGGTAAACGTCAAGGAATTGTGTTCACTGTGTCCAAAGCAGATGTAACAAAATGCTTTAAAAAGGACCCACCAAGAAATCCAGAGAACTGTTCATAGACCAGGTTCATTGCCTAATACTAGATCCAGTATGGCCTCTCCTCTAGTCAGCCTGTCCACATATTATTTCAGGAATCTTCCTGGTCACATCTAAGAAATTCTGCCTAATCTAAACCTTCTGCACTAAGGCAGTGCCAATAAATATTCAGGAAGTTGAAGTCACACGATGCCAAACTAATCACGTCTGCCTGCACACATTCCACATCCCCCCAATTCCCTGCATACTCACGTGCCTATAATTCACTTCAATGCCAATATCTCATCTGATTCCACCACAAGCCTGGGCAACTCATTTTAGGCACCCGCCACTGTACGTGTAAAAATAAACTTTCCCTATGCATCTCCTTTAAACTTTGCACCTCTCACATTAAATGGACGTCCTTTCCTATGTGAGGTCACCCAGTCTGTGCTTTGTGGTCTTGCCAACACAGAGGAGGCCACAGTGGGAGTACCAAATGCAGTAGATGAGGTGTATTCATTTAAATAACAGCTTAGGCAGCTGGTCAGTCAGGGTGGGTCCTAATGCTTAAAAAAACCTGTTTCTGGCATTGCATGGATGAAACCTAATACTTACAGGGGCATGCAAATGTTTGGGCACCCCTGGTCAAAATTTCTGTACTGTGAATAGCTAAGAAAGTAAAAGATGACCTGATTTCCAAAAGGCCTAAAGTTAAAGGTAACACATTTCTTTAATATTTTAAGCAAGGTTACTTATTTATTTCCATCTTATACAGTTTCAAAATAACAAAAAAGGAAAAGGGCTCAAAGCAAAAGTTTGGGCACCCTGCATGGTCAGTACTTAGTAACATCCCCTTTGGCAAGTATCATAGCTTGTAAACGCTTTCTGTAGCCAGCTAAGAGTCTTTCAATTCTTGTTTGGGGGATTTCTGCCCATTCTTCCTTGCAAAAGGTTTCTAGTTCTGTGAGATTCTTGGGCCGTCTTGCATGCACTGCTCTTTTGAGGTCTATCCACAGATTTTCGATGATGTCTAGGTCGGGGGACTGTGAGGGCCATGGCAAAACCTTCAGCTTGCACCTCTTGAGGTAGTCCTATTGTGGCTTTTGAGGTGTGTTTAGGATCATTATCCTGTTGTAGAAGCCATCCTCTTTTCATCTTCAGCTTTTTTACAGATGGTGTGATGTTTGCTTCCAGAATTTGCTGATATTTAATTGAATTTATTCTTCCCTCTACCAGTGAAATGTTCCCCATGCCACTGGCGGCAACACAAGCCCAAAGCATGATCGATCCACCCCCTTGCTTAACAGTTGGAGAGGTGTTCTTTTCATGAAATTCTGCACCCTTTTTTCTCCAAACATACCTTTGCTCATTGCAGCGAAAAAGTTCTATTTTAACTTCATCAGTCCACAGGACTTGTTTCCAAACTGCATCAGGCTTGTTTAGATGTTCCTTTGCAAACTTCTGACGCTGAATTTTGTGGTGAGGACGCAGGAAACGTTTTCTTCTGATGACTCTTCCATGAAGGTCATATTTGTACAGGTGTCACTGCACAGTAGAACAGTGCACCACCACTCCAGAGTCTGCTAAATCTTCCTGAAGGTCTTTTGCAGTCAAACAGAGGTTTTAATTTGTCTTTCTAGCAATCCTACGAGCAGTTCTCTCTGAAAGTTTTCTTGGTCTTCCGGACCTCAACTTGACCTCCACCATTCCTGTTAACTGCCATTTCTTAATTACATTACGAACTGAGGAAACAGCTACCTGAACATGCTTTGCTATCTTCTTATATCCTTCTCCTGCTTTGTGGGCATCATTTATTTTAATTTTCAGAGTGCTAGACAGCTGCTTAGAGGAGCCTAAGGCTGCTGATTGTTGGGACAAGGTTCGAGGAGTCAGGGTCTTTATAAAGCTTTGAAATTTGTATCACCTGGCCTTTCCTAACGATGACTGTGAACAAGCCATAGCCCTAACAAGCTAATTAAGGTCTGAGACCTTGGTAAAAGTTATCTGAGAGCTTAAATCTCTTGGGGTGCCCAAACTTTTGCATGGTGCTCCTTTCCTTTTTTCCCCACTCTAAAATTGTACAAAACAAAAATAATACCCTAATCTTGCTTAAAAAGTTGAAAAGAATGTTTCATCTTTAACTTTATGACTTTTGGAGATCAGTTCATCATCTACTCACTTAACTATTCACAGTAACAGTAACAGGGATGCCCAAACTTTTGCATGTCACTGTATGCTAAGGGAGGCAATCTCCATGCTGGAACACTTGCTGAGGGTATGAGATTCCCCAACACAAATAACACTTATTTGCAACCCTGAAAATATTCTTTGTAAACATTAACTCTTTCTTTTCCTGATGAAAAAGATTTTGGGCAAATAAACTCACGATACAAAAACTTTTCATGAATTAACTTGCAATTTCACATTTTCAGCTGCAGCAATTAACTCCCACTCTTTGCAAGGATGGATCTTCACAGTTCCTTTTATGGTCCTGATGCAGGGTTTCGACCTGAAACATCAACAGTTCCTCTCCTCCTAAAGATGCTGCATGATCTGCTGAGATCCCCTAGTACACTGTTTGTTGATCCAGGTTCCAGAATTAGCAGCCTCTCATGTCTCTATTCCTTTTATGGTGTTTTGTATCAGAGTAAGTAAAGAATAAATTAAACTAATTCTGGATTTAACATTTGCTCCTACAGAAGCAGTACAAATGATTGGCTTGAGCATTCACATGAACTATTTTTCCCCCGTAAATATAATTATGAAGAAAGATAATTGTTTAAGAAACCCTCAATGCTGACATTCCCACATCTCCTTGGGCTTGCTCTCAAGAATGGCACAGTGACACATAGTGTTCCTGTTTCCAACCACTTCGCAAGGATGTACCAGCTGGTAGGTTAATTTTCCACTGTAAAATGCCCCTAGAGTGTAGGTGGATAGTAGAATCTGGGAAAAGTCAATGGCAATGCATGAAGGATAAGTTACAGGGACAGTAAGGTTGAGAAAAGAATTCCTCTGTGCGCCGACATAGGAGACAGAGGGATGGTTGACATTTCAGATCTGAACCCTACTTCGGGATTGAGAGCATCAAAGAAAATCAGTCAGTACAAAGGCTAGAAAATGATAGATGGAACCTGGTGAGGTGGGGAATGACAGGCATTTTGAGCCAGGTGGGGAAAGAAGAAATTAGAGGCATGGTCTGAAAAGTGATTGGAGAGACAGATGGAGTTGGATGGGGGAAGGGAGAAGAGCAGGCTTACAGGCTGGAAGGTGATGTCACTTGTCCTCATATCTCTTTACGTGGCTGAGCATCAGTCTTTGTTTGATAACAGCTCCAGTGAAAACAACTTGAAACAGCACCAGACATCTTCAGTGAATGTGACAGCGTAATCCACAAATCCGCATCGAAGATTGAAAAGTACTGGTGGTCCAACTGTAATGCATAGGAGCAGCACTGCACTGTGACACTCAACATTGTCTGGGAGCAGACTAGTCTCTGGAGCAGAATGGAGACGGATGCGTTTCATACCCGGCCTCTCAGTTTTAGAGACTCAGACTGGGAGACCGCTTTGCTGAACATCTACGCTCTGTCCGCCAGAGAAAGCAGGATCTCCCAGTGGCCACACATTTTAATTCCACATCCCATTCCCATTCTGACATGTCTATCCACGGCCTCCTCTACTGTAAGGATGAAGCCACACTCAGGTTGGAGGAACAACACCTTATATTCCGTCTGGGTAGCCTCCAACCTGATGGCATGAACATTGACTTCTCTAACTTCCGCTAGGCCCCACCTCCCCCTCGTACCCCAGCTGTTACTCATTTTTATGCACACATTCTTTCTCTCACTCTCCTTTTTCTCCCTCTGTCCCTCTGAATATACCTCTTGCCCATCCTCTGGGTCACCCCCCCCGTCTTTCTTCCCGGACCTCCTGTCCCATGATCCTCTCGTATCCCCTTTTGCCTATCACCTGTCCAGCTCTCGGCTCTATCCCTCCCCCTCCTGTCTTCTCCTATCATTTTGCATCTCCCCCTCCCCCTCCAGCTTTCAAATCCCTTACTCACTCTTCCTTCAGTTAGTCCTGACGAAGGGTCTCGGCCTGAAACGTCGACTGCGCCTCTTCCTATAGATGCTGCTTGGCCTGCTGCGTTCACCAGCAACTTTGATGTATGTTGTCTCAGTTTTACACTTTGGTGAGGGCCAATAGACTTGTTTTTCAATAAACTTTGCCAACATCATTTCAATTACTCTACATAAGTGGAATATGATTTCAAATGATTTTATTATATTTATGTTTAACCTTTTATATATTTTATATATAGTTTTTATATATAATTTATATTTTTTGACTTGACTGTTTATAGGCACTTGTGTTGTAGTTTTTCACTGATTTTATTGTATTTCTTTGTGAACTTCTGCAAAAAAGTGAATTTCAGGGCAGTATATGGTGACATATACTGGATAATAAATTTATTTTGAACTTTGAATATTAAATGTTTTTTGTATGATAAGTTACAAAAATTTCGGTACTGAACATTCAGTAACACTTTTAACTCAACAGGTACTTCACTAAATTTCCCCAAGTTACACAACCACAAAACTAGACAATCAACAGCTAAGTATGCACTTGGGGCCCCTTATCTAAGCACACTTTCCCAATGGTTCTTCAGCAAACTCAGCTTGAAGTGAGCCCCTAGTGAAAGAGACAGTCTTTTGCACGTGTTATTCTTATACCCCTGAGGTGCCCAGAACCGGAAGCTGGTGCTGTGGACCGAAAGCCAGCCAATGAGAAAGAGCTACTGCCTCCTTCAAATGGGCCAAACAACCACCAGCAATGCAGAAGCTGCTTTCAACTGGCAAGTAAGTTAAATCTTCACACAACATTGACAATAGATAGCTCAAGATCAAAGCAATTTGTTTTTAAAAGTGCTTCCAATTCTGGAAAACAATCCTTAAAGGATTACCGTGACGTTGCTTTCTCTCTTCGGCAGTTTATCTACATCTCATTAAAATGTCTACGAGTCACTAGAATACTGCATTCCACCTGTCAGGTCTGATCATCATTTCCCAATCAATTTGGGAGCTGAATAATCTGTATTTAACCTTCAAATTTACAGTCCACACCATTTATATTTCCTTTCCAAAAAATCTTAATCAAACCTAAATCACAACTGCAGTCTTTTGTGAATATTTTTAAACTGGGGTTGAAATCATGATTTTCTTTTTAAAAGAACAAGGAAAAGAAATTGATTAGTTTGCTTCCCTAGGTCTGCATTCAATTTAAGATTTTAGAGGTAGAATATAAACACACTCACACACACAGAATGTAAATCTTTTGGCTATTGTATTATGAAAGTATATTGTGCACTCTTTCTTGAACATTTAAACTTCCCATGGTTTCAAACCAGTTTTAAATTTAAACTGTGACAGCAAATGTTTCCAGAATTTCTGAGATGAATCATTTCATAGAAATCTGCTGGAAACAGTCAGCAGATCAGACAGTAACTGTGGAAAGCAGATCAGTTAAAACTGCAGGTGCATCAGTTTTGAAGAAGGAATGTACACTTGAAATATAACTGTTCCTCTCCCCACAGATTCTCACTGATCTGAGAACTGTTTCCAGCATTTTCTATGTTTATTTCAGAATTCCAGTACATCTTGACGTTTCGTATCTGTACTGTCGACAAAATATCCACAGTAATCTTGAACTTTGCTGATAATAACGTACATTTATTGAACTTCCGGGAAACATGCTGCCAATATCCTTTATTTCAAATGATGCTTTTTTATTTTGACATGTATTTCAAATGAAAATTGTAGATGTTTGAAGAGCCAGAGGTTTTATACCACCGCTTTACTCTGAGTAAATATTTATACAAGTGATCCCACTGCATGCTGAAGTCCTAATCCTCCCACTCAAGCCTGTGTAGATTAGCTAAATTGCAGAACAATAATATATAAACACAAAATCAGAAACTGCTGGAAATACTGAGATCAGGTGGCATCTGTGGTAAGAGAAACCATTAGCTCTTTACGTCAAAGACCATCTGTCCAGTTAGAATGTTTTCGGTATTTTGTGTTTTAGTATGAGATTTCCAGTTTCTGCAGGTTTCCCCCCATTTATTGTGTAATACATGATGTTCATCTGAAATCTGGAAACGATAATTGAGACTTTGAGGTAGGTACAACCTCATTCATACATTTAAAGTTAGGTTATGGTCCAGTTGGCAGCTGAATGAGTCGATAGGCTATGATATTCTTTACAGAAAATCATTAACTACATGATTTAGTATTAATGGTTGAGGTGTAATGAATGGAGAGAAAATTATGCGAGAGACGGCAGAACACGAGGAGGTTTGGACAGCATTCATTTATGTCAAAGCTTCAACAGGAAGGTCTTCAGTGGAGCACACAAAAAATCAGCTGTGATCCAGGTAAAAGTTACACTTCATCTGGACAAATTAACAAATCACTTGGAGCACTGTGTACAATTCTGGTTAATGCATTACAGGAAGGATAAGGAAGGTTTGAAAAAAGTTCAGAAGAGGTTTACCAGGATACTTTGTGGATTAAAGGATACTAGCTACAAGGAGAAGTTAGAAAAACTTGGATTGTTTTCTCTGGAGTGTCGGAGGCTGAGCAGAGGCTTGATAGAAGTTTAAAATTAAGGGAGGCAAAGATAGGGTAGATATACAAAATCTTTTACCCAGCGTAGAAATGTTGAAACTAGCAGGCATGGTTTTAAGGAGGAATGCTCAAAGGAGAAGTATGTGGCACAATTTTTTATAAAGTGCCTGGAGTGTGCTGCTGGGGTTGCTAATGGAAGCAGATATGACTGTAGTATTCAAGAGGCTTTTAGACAGGCACATGAATGTGGTGGGAATAGAGGGATATAGATTTTGTGTAGACAGTAGGGCTTAGCTTGATTTGACATCATACTCAGCACAAACATGATGGGCTGAAAGGCCTACTATTCCTGCACTGTGCTTTTCTATGTTCATGCTGGTTGGAGTACAATTTAAAAAAAGGAAACCTTATATTATTACTTTTAAAGCAATATGATGGTCCTCAACTATTGATGTTAATATAATGATCTTAGCTGATGGAACTGGAGATAGTAAGAACACTTGAACAAAACCAGAGATGAAGAAGGGTCATAATCAACTGATCAAGTAAATTTTGACAGGGTTACACATTTTGTTTGTGGGGGTTTATCAATACACTGAGATAATTAGGATAGTGGTAGCCTCTTGAAATAAGGTACAGGTGGGGGGGGAAATCAAGAGCATTCTGACATGGATCCTTCAAGATGGTATTCACGTACCACTTTGATCAGCTAAGGGTGACAAACACCACTGGTGAGACAGTTCACTGTTCACTATTTACCTGAGTAATCCATCACTAGGTACAATATCTCGTATTGGGTGTTCATCTGGCTTGCTTGATTATATTGTGTTCATATCATTTCTTGGTGACTCAATAAACTGGTCTATTCAACGACCTTTGGGAAAACCTATAATCTCTGTAAAAAAAAGAGTTAAAATCTTACAGCCTTTGTGCTAGTGTTTTACCATAGGCTTTTAACAAACCAATATTAGGAAATGTGAAGAAGGGCTGGAGTGCATCTTCATTTCTCTGAGGTGGCTCAAAAGAAAGCAACATCTTGATTGGTGATATAATATCCACTGGCAACTTTTGATTCCATTCAGCCCAGTGTACAAATTCCAAACTCGATTCTGGAATTCTTTTTCCCTTGAGCTCCTTCAGAGATGGGTACGAAACAACACATACTACATGCTTAAACACAGATCACACTAACAAATAACAGCACAGAATGTTTATCAGCATTAAATAACAATATTATCCATAAATGCACACTTGTTCATATGCCTGCAACCAAAGTGTGAATGAAATCAGGCTCTTCGCTCCCCTTGACAGCAGTGAGTTTCACTGTCACAGTTCAGCACTCACACTTCAGCTACTTCTAACTTCCTGGCTGGAAATGCTGTGTATCTCCTGTACAATAATCAGTGAACACAGTTAACATTCTCACATCTCTGAATACAGCAGCAAACAGCAGTTAGTCAAACACTGAGTAAATGCAATTATGGAAAACATTTCTTTCACAATGTCCATGCACCGTATGCCAAGACTAACACAAGACCTTGACGACACATTCATTCAGATTTGGTGAGCTTAGATAATTTTACAATGTACTTGAAAACCCAGTAGTGAAATCTACTTGTGAATTTATCCATTTTTATTTTCTGATTAGCTGCACGATTGTACAAAGGTTTCATCATCAACTCTCCAATCTAATGTGCAAACAGGAAAACAAATTTTTGCAATGACAACAATCATTGTAACTTAAAGGCTCAGAATAATTGAAAGACCATACACAAACACGACAATGTGTTCAAGTTCTACATCATACATTAAAGGCCGCTGCTTCCACAGATCTGGATTAAAGGCGCTTGTTTTATGATGAATAATTTCTCTGCTTCTGGGAGCAGTTTATTATTACTACTCTCAAGCTATTAGATACTCACACTGTAAGATTACACAAGGTGGTTATTTAAATGTTTGGTTTGTTCCACCTGTAATCCAAACATATCTGGTGCTCTCTACACTCTCTCCTATATTCCTTTTCACTTTAGTTGAATCTCAACCACTCTTATGAGTGTATATCTCAATCCAGTCTGTATGGATTGAACTTCTAACCCTTCCTTAGTTTAGTAAAGGGCATATTTCCAGAAATCCAGGCTTCACTGTTAGCATGACTCAGTGGCTGGACTTGTCACCTCTCAACCAGTGGGCTTAATCCCACCCAGACACACAACCCAAGCTGATCATCCATTGATCTTTTGGATAAAAACATGAAACCAAGATTCAATTACTCACACAATTGCACATAAAATATTATTCAAAGTGGAAAGGAAGCATCATTCCATGTGTCCAAAGCAACATTTATTCCTTAGCCAGCATTATGAAAACATAACTTCTATCATTGTTATTTGTGGAAGCTTGAATACAAACTGAGAGCTCTTTTTTGGTACCTGGCTTCATAAAGTGAGAGCGATGTGGCCAGCCAAATTAAAGATGATTGGGTAGTCTCTTTATCAATGAAGTTTAGTAACGACATTTGACGTAAGTGACTCTGACTGTGCTTGTGCATAAAACAGGATTAGAAGTATGCTCTATTCAGAATAGGATATATGACTAGCTTATTAAACTAGCGTAACGTTGAGACAGATTTCAGCCTGATGTGAGTGACTGTGAGCAAGTTTGACATAAAACTGGATTAGAAGTATGAGCCATTCAGACTAGAACACAGTGCAAAGTTTAAAAGAACTCAGGTGCTTTCGGCTTTTATTCAGTGAGTGGCAATCAACATGGAGCCAATAAAAATAAAGGATGTGTAAGCGGAGCGGCCACTGTTAGATTAGGACGGTGTAAGAGTGGTCCAAATTTGGTTCAACAGGCTGGTCAAGCACACGTGGAGGTTCTAAGTAAGCAAGGAAGTTTCTAGTAAGTTTTCGTTTCTGTTACTACATAGCTAGTGTACAGAGAATGGGTCCGGAGTTAGAGGTAAGTTCCCTGTGTGAGGTGTGGGAAATTTGGGAGACCTCCAGTCTCTCTGATAACTACAACTTCACGAAGTGCATCCAGCTGCAGCTCCTGAGAGACCGTGTTAACGAACTGGAGCTGCAGCTGGATTGCCTTTGGCTTAGACGGGAAAATAAGGTAATAGATAGCAGCTGTAGGGCGGTAGTTACCACTAAGTTGCAGAAGGCAAGTACTTGGATGACCGTCAGGAGAGGGAAAGGAAACAGACTGCCAGTGCAGAGTATTCCTGCACCTGTTACCCCCAGTACTAAGTACACTGCTTTGGATACTGTTAGGAAGACGACCTACCAGGGGAAGCCACAGTGACCAGATCTCTGGCACGGAGTGTGGCTCTGTGGCTTGGGAGGCGGGTGGGTGGGGAAAGAAGAGCTCATAGTGATAGTGGATTCTATAATTAGAGGAGAAGAACGCAGATTCTGTGGACGTGAAAGAGACACCCAGATGGTATGTTGTCTCCCAGGTGCCAAGGTCAGGGATGTCTCGAATTGGAACCACAGCACTCTACAGAAAGAGGGTGAACAGCTGGATGTCGTGGTGCATTGTGGTATCCACAACATAGTTAGAAAAAGGAAGGAGATCGACAAGAGAGAATACAGGGAGCTAGACAGAAAGCTGAAAAGCAGGACCTCCAGGGTAGTAATCTCTGAATTGATGACTGTGCCATACACCAGTGAGGGTAATAACAGGATGATTTGGCAGATGAATGAGTACCTGAGGAACTGGTGAAGGGGGCAGGGTTTCAGATTTCTGGATTATTGGAATCTCCTCTGGGGACTGTATGACCTGTTTAAAAAAAAAAGGACGGGTTACACCTGAACTCAAGAGGGATCAATATCCCTCTTTGCTGGCAGGTTTTCAAGAGCTGTTGGGAAGGTTTAAATTAATTTGGCAGGGGGATGAGAACCGAAGTGATAGGGCTGAAGATGGGGCCATTGGTATACAGGTAGATGCAATGTGTAGTGAGACTGTGAGGAAGGACAGGCAGATAATAGGGCAAAATTACAGTCAGTGGGATGAGTTAAAGTATAACAGGGGACCAAAATCAAGAAGGGTGATGAATACAGGAATGAAGATGGTATACTTGAGTAAGCACAGTATAGAAAATAAGGTAGATTATCTTGTGACACAGATACAGATTGACAGGTATGACATTGACATCTCTGAGTGTGGCTGTAAGATCACAGTTGGGAGCTTAACTTCCAAGCATACACATTATATCAAAAGGATATACAAGTATGCAGAGGGGAGTGACGGCTCTGTTAGTTAAAAAAATGAAATCAAATCATTAGAAAGAGGTGACATAAGATCAGAACACGCAGAATCCTTGTGGGTAGAGTTAAGAAACTGTAAGGACCCTAATGGAAATTATAGGCAGGCCTCCGAATAGTAGCCAGGATATGGGCTACAAATTATGACAGGAGGTAGAAAAGGCATGTAAAGGGCAATGTTGCGATAATCATGAGGAATTTCCACATGCAGGTAGATTGGGAAAATCAGATTGGTGCCTGATCCCAAGGGAGGGAATTTGTAGGATGTTTACAAGGTGCCTTTTTAGAGCAGCTTCCGATTGAGCCCACTAGAGGAATGGCAATTCTGGATTGGCTGTTATGTAATGACCCAGATTTGATAGGAGCTTAAGGTAAAGAAACCCTTGGGGAGCAGTGATCATAATATGACAGAATTTACCCTGCAATTTGAGAAGCAGAATTAAAATCATATATATCAATATTACAGTGGAATAAAGGAAATTACAGAGGCATGACAGAGGAGCTTGACAAAGTTGATTGGAAGAGGACGTTAGAAAGAATAATGGCAGAACAGCAAAACTGACATTTCTGGGGAAAATTCACAAGGCACTGGAAAGATACATTCCAAAGATGAAGATGTTTGTTAAATGGAGGAGGTGACAACCGTGGCTGACAAGGAAAGTCAAAGACAGCATAAAATCAGAAAAGGGCATATAATAAAGCAAAAATTAGTGTGAAGGTCGAAGATTGGGAAGCTTTTAAAAACCAACAGAAGGCAACTAAAAAGCCATAGAGAGAAAAGATGAAATATGAAGGGAAGCTAACCAATAATATGAAAGAGGATACAAAAGGTTTTTTTCTGATATATAAAGAGGAAAGGAGAGATGAGAGTGGATGTCAGACCACTGCAAAATGAAGCCGGAGAAACTGCAATGAGGGACAAAGAAATGGCGAACAAACTTGATAAGTATTCTGTGCCAGTCTTCACTGTGGAGGACACCAGCGGAATGCCAGAAATGCAAGTGTTTGGGGGTTGAAGTGAGTGTCATTACTATTACTAAGAAGAAGGTGTTTGGTAAGCTGAAAAGCCTGAAGGTATGTAGATAAGTTACCTTTACCAGATGGACTACACCCAAGAGTTTGTAAAGAGGGAGCTGAAGAAATTGTGAAGGCATTAGTAATGATCTTTCAAGAACTGCTAGATTCTGGAATGGTTCCTGAGGAAAGGAAAATTGAAAATATGACTCCACTCTTTAAAAAGGGAGGAAGGCAGAAGAGAGAAAATTATAGGCCAGTTAGCCTGACTTCTGTGTTTGGGAAGATGTTGGAGTCCATTATTAAGGATGAAGTTTTGGGGGTACTTGGCATTACAATGTAAAATAGGCCAAAATCAGTGTGGCTTTCTAAAGGAGAAATCTAGCCCGACAAATCTGTTAGAATTCTTTGAGGAAATAACAAACAGGATAGACAAAGGAGAGTCAGTGGATGTTGCTTACTTGGATTTTCAGAAGGCCTTTGACAAGATACCACAAAAGGTTGCTTAATAAGAGCCCGTGGTATTATAGGAAAGGTACAAGCATGGATGGAAGATTGGCTGACTGGCAAGAGACAAAGAGTGGGAATAAAGGGAGCCTTTTCTAGTTAGCTGCTAGTGAATATTGGTGTGCTGCAGGAGTCAGTGTTGGGACTGCTTCTTTTCACATTGTATGTCAATGATTTGGGTTAAGGAATTGGTGGCTTTGATGTCAAGTTTAATGATGATACTAAGATAGGCAGAGGGGCAGGTAGTGTTGAGGAAGAAGGGCGTGGCTGCAGAAGGACTTGGACAGGTTGAGGAATGGGGAAAGAAATGGCAGATGGAATATAGTGTCAAGAAGTGTATGGGCAGCGCCCGTGGCCTCTCCGGTGATGAATATCTGTTATTCAGCTGGTGGGAGTTGTGTACAGGCCACCTAACAGTAGTAGTGAGGTCGGAGATGGTATTAAACAGGAAATTAGAAATGTGTGCAATAAAGGAACAGCAGTTATAATGGGTGACTTCAATCTACATGTAGACTGGGTGAACCAAATTGGTAAAGGTGCTGAGGAAGAGGATTTCTTGGAATGTATGCGGGATGGTTTTTTGAACCAACATGTTGAGGAACCAACTAGAGAGCAGGCTATTCTGGACTGGGTTTTGAGCAATGAGGAAGGGTTAATTAGCGATCTTGTCGTGAGAGGCCCCTTGGGTAAGAGTGACCATAATATGGTGGAATTCTTCATTAATATGGAGAGTGACATAGTTAATTCAGAAACAAAGGTTCTGAACTTAAAGAGGGGTAACTTTGAAGGTATGAGACGTGAATTAGCTAAGATAGACTGGCAAATGACACTTAAAGGATTGACGATGGATATGCAATGGCAAGCATTTATAGGTTGCATGGATGAACTACAACAATTGTTCATCCCAGTTTGGCAAAAGAATAAATCAAGGAAGGTAGTGCACCCGTGGCTGACAAGAGAAATTAGGGATAGTATCAATTCCAAAGAAGTAGCATACAAATTAGCCAGAGAAAGTGGCTCACCTGAGGACTGGGAGAAATTCAGAGTTCAGCAGAGGAGGACAAAGGGCTTAATTAGGAAGGGGAAAAAAGATTATGAGAGAAAACTGGCAGAGAACATAAAAACGGACTGTAAAAGCTTTTATAGATATGTAAAAAGGAAAAGACTGGTAAAGACAAATGTAGGTCCCCTGCAGACAGAAACAGGTGAATTGATTATGGGGAGCAAGGACATGGCAGACCAATTGAATAATTACTTTGGTTCTGTTTTCACTAAGGAGGACATAAATAATCTTCCAGAAATAGTAAGGGACAGAGGGTCCAGTGAGATGGAGGAACTGAGTGAAATACATGTTAGTAGGGAAGTGGTGTTAGGTAAATTGAAGGGATTGAAGGCAGATAAATCCCCAGGGCCAGATGGTCTGCATCCTAGAGTGCTTAAGGAAGTAGCCCAAGAAATAGTGGATGCATTAGTGATAATTTTTTCAAAACTCGTTAGATTCTGGACTAGTTCCTGAGGATTGGAGGGTGGCTAATGTAACCCCACTTTTGAAAAAGGAGGGAGAGAGAAACCGGGGAATTATAGACTGGTTAGCCTAACGTCGGTGGTGGGGAAACTGCTGGAGTCAGTTATCAAGGATGTGATAACAGCACATTTGGAAAGCGGTGAAATGATCGGACAAAGTCAGCATGGATTTGTGAAAGGAAAATCATGTCTGACGAATCTCATAGAATTTTTTGAGGATGTAACTAGTAGAGTGGATAGGGGAGAACCAGTGGATGTGGTATATTTGGATTTTCAAAAGGCTTTTGACAAGGTCCCACACAGGAGATTAGTGTGCAAACTTAAAGCACACGGCATTGGGGGTAAGGTATTGGTGTGGGTGGAGAATTGGTTAGCAGACAGGAAGCAAAGAGTGGGAATAAACGGGACCTTTTCAGAATGGCAGGCGGTGACTAGTGGGGTACCGCAAGGCTCAGTGCTGGGACCCCAGTTGTTTACAATATATATTAATGACTTGGATGAGGGAATTAAATGCAGCATCTCCAAGTTTGCGGATGACACGAAGCTGGGTGGCAGTGTTAGCAGTGAGGAGGATGCTAAGAGGATGCAGGGTGACTTGGATAGGTTGGGTGAGTGGGCAAACTCATGGCAGATGCAATTTAATGTGGATAAATGTGAAGTTATCCACTTTGGTGGCAAAAATAGGAAAACAGATTATTATCTGAATGGTGGCCGATTAGGAAAAGGGGAGGTGCAACGAGACCTGGGTGTCATTATACACCAGTCATTGAAAGTGGGCATGCAGGTACAGCAGGTGGTGAAAAATGCGAATGGTATGCTGGCATTTATAGCGAGAGGATTCGAGTACAGGAGCAGGGAGGTACTACTGCAGTTGTACAAGGCCTTGGTGAGACCACACCTGGAGTATTGTGTGCAGTTTTGGTCCCCTAATCTGAGGAAAGACATCTTTGCCATAGAGGGAGTACAAAGAAGGTTCACCAGATTGATTCCTGGCATGGCAGGACTTTCATATGAAGAAAGACTGGATGAACTGGGCTTGTACTCGTTGGAATTTAGAAGATTGAGGGGGGATCTGATTGAAACGTATAAGATCCTAAAGGGATTGGACAGGCTAGATGCAGGAAGATTGTTCCCGATGTTGGGGAAGTCCAGAACGAGGGGTCACAGTTTGAGGATAGAGGGGAAGCCTTTTAGGACCGAGATTAGGAAAAACTTCTTCACACAGAGAGTGGTGAATCTGTGGAATTCTGTGCCACAGCAAACTGTTGAGGCCAGTTCATTGGCTATGTTTAAGAGGGAGTTAGATATGGCCCTTGTGGCTACAGGGGTCAGGGGGTATGGAGGGAAGGCTGGGGCGGGGTTCTGAGTTGGATGATCAGCCATGATCATAATAAATGGCGGTGCAGGCTCGAAGGGCTGAATGGCCTACTCCTGCACCTATTTTCTATGTTTCTATGTTTCTATCTATCAAGTAGGGAACCGTGCACAATTCTGATTTGATGGAGACGGACATGAGAATACGGAGGAACATCTGGAAAACTTCTGAAATGTCCGCTTCGCTGCCGCTGCTGCTGTGTGGTAACCGGAATCTCCGGAGCAGAAGGCCCCGAAATCCTCAGCTTTGCTTGTTTCAGCGGCCAGGGCGAGGTCAAAGGCGCTCAGCAGAGGATGGCACTCGGGAGGCTGTATCGGAAGGGCTGGTCGGAGGCTCGAAGTTTTTGGACGGATGGACTCAGTGTCGGCTGGGGTCGGCTGCTTCCAAGGCATCGGCAAGTTGACGGTGCCTGGAGGTTTATGGCAGGGAGTTTCTCCCTTTTGCCACCTGCTATCGGGGACTCGGGAGTCGATCGACTCGGGGACTTTTGAGTCTTTTTTTTTACCGTGCCCATGGTTTGTTCTTCATCAAATTATGGTATTGCTTTGCACTGCTGTAACTATATGTTATAATTATGTGGTTCTGTCAGTGTTAGTCTTTGGTTTTTCCTGTTTTCTGTGATATCACTCCAGAGAAACATTGTGTCATTTCTTAACGCATGTATGCATTTCTAAATAACAAAAACAGAGGACTGAGTGTTCTCATAATCTAATCATGCACTTTGGCAGAAGGAATAAAAGAGTAGATTACTTTCTAAATTCAAAAGTCCGAGGTGTAAAAGAACTTGGGAGTCCTCAAGCAGGATTCTCCAAAGTAGATAGAATATAATGTAGGGAAATGTATGGTCGTGCACTTTGGCACAAGGAATAAGGCCGTGGACTATTTTCTAAATGGGGAGAAAATTCAAAAATCAGAGGTGCAGAGGGACCAAGAGCGAGGAATGAGCTAAGGTTTGACCAATGCTGGAATGGACTTGGAGCTGATTCAAAGTGGCAGATCCAAGACAAGGTGATGCATAGTCTACAACCAGGCAGCAGAATTTAGGTCTGAGACCAAGAAACCAGAAAATGTTTGACCCATTTAAGAACCCAGCCAAATTGAAAAGGTCAGGGTGCGGAGCCTGAGGTGATCGAGGGGCCGGTGTTCAGCTCGCTGCTTGGCGAGGTTTACTCAGTTTTGCGCTGAACTGAGGCTGTGGCCTGTAACTAATGGGCTGCTGGACCAGCTGCAGTAATGACTGGCTTTGTGGCTGTGAACTCACTTTCTTGAACTTTAGTTCTGAACATTATTTGCTTTTGTTTATTGTTGGTACGAATTGTTTTTTTTCTGCAAAGTGCTTGTTTGACAGACTTTCTTCCAATGAGTTCTATTGCATTTCTTTGTTTTGTGACTGCCTGTAAAGAGAGGAATCTCAAGGGAGTAATCAATGTACTTTGAATTTGAACTTTGAACCATGATTGAGTGCCAGGGCAGACTCGATGGGCCAAATAGCCTAATTCTGCTCCAATATTTTATGGTCTAACATAGGAATAGCTTATTGTTAAGCTATTGTGTTATTCAAGCACTGTGTTAAGGTAGGTTTCAGCCTTATGGCCAATTACATCAAAAAATAGAAAATCTTGTCCCTAATCAACACAAAATGTAAAGTTCAAGTCTACCGTAGTATTATTTGTTTGCATATACTTGGCCCAATATCATACCACTCATGCCCATTAAGGGAAATATTTAAAAGCTCCATGGGCTATTAAAAGTAACAGATACTATTAGGCACTCCTCCAATATTTGTCCAACACAGCTGAAAATTATAGTACATAAATGAAAGAAAAAGCATGGATAATGAAATATCCTTATTTAGTTAAAAGAGGACCACCAAACAGAATGTGGATATCCACAGAATCATTATTAATCAGTTTACAGAGTAGAATATCTGGAAATTATGAATTCATTAAGAATAAGTGGAAGCTCTTGGAATAGGTATGAAAATTATAATTGGCCATTGTTAGGTAAATGATGTTTTCGAGCTCTGTGCATCTCTGATGACAATTCCTTAGAAATGGAAAACCTACAAATACTTTCATGACTAGACTATGGAAATGAGCATCCACAGCTCGAAAACAAGAATTAGGTATACTGATACACAAACAATAGCTCAAGACCTCATTTCGCCTATCCTCATACAATGTGAGACAATGAATTATGTATGATTCAGCAAAGTAAAGATTACGTTGAAATGTTTGGGTAGACTGTGACATATCTATGAATATCTGTGGCCAAAAACATCCCAGCATTCCCCCCCCCCACCACAGACAGACACACAACAGAAATTGCATGAAACTACATAATAAAAAAATCATACTTCCTAAAGGAGGAATCACCTTTTTAAGACAGAAAACTGCAGATGCTTAATCAATTAGAATTTTCTGACTAGCACATTGAGTTTGTATTTCTGGGCAATTAAAAACAGTTATTTAATACAGGTTTAATCTGGAGGCCGTTTTCAAAAAAAAAGGTGTCAAATAACTCAAAGCTGACTATAGAGTGTCCCACTCACCTAATACGTTCTATGGAACTAAAGGACAAACTGGAACAACATTTTTAAAGAACTTTTTTTTTATTTTAAAGAATCCATTATATTTCAATGGTTAAAGCCCCCAAACAGAAAAGTTTCCAATTTTTCACTGAAGCCACCTGACATTTGAAATGTTGACTTTTGCCAAATCTAATAAAAAGACAAATTTTAGGCTGTTGCCTTAGTCATTAAACAAAAAATCTTATAATACTTGAAGCATAATCCCTTTAAGAACTGCAATAAAGTGAATCTTACACCAGGGACCACACTTCAAAAGAACTTCATTAGTTTTAAGGCACTTTGGACCCGTTGATGTTGTGGAAGGAGGTATGTAGTTAACCTGATGATGTGTAAGGAGGTATATTGATGTGTAAGGAGGTATATTATTAACTTGACATTGTGGAAGGAGGAATGTAGTTAACTTGTGCTTAAATCAATTTGATTTGACCCATCGACAGAGTATTCAAGCACACTCACCTCCTCCGGACATGGAGGGTGAGCTAAAATGACCTTCCATACCTGAGAGTCCTCCCTGGAATGGAATGAACCACAAACAGCCACTGGAACTTTTTTTCTGTTATTTACCCTTGTGTCTTTCTTATTGCACATTTAGAGCAGTGTAAGTGCCAGGCAGGATAGTAGAATGCTCCTACTGCAGGATATGGGAAAGCAGGGAGATATACAGTATTCCTGACAACTACACCTGCAAGAAGGGCATCCAGCTGCAGCTTCTAGCAGTCTATATTAAGGACTTGGAGCTGGAACTAGATGAACTGTGGATCATTCGGGAGGCTGAGGCGTTGACAGGCAGGACATACAGGAAGGTAGTTACACCCAAGGTGCAGGAATCAGGTAACTGTGTGACCATTAGGAGGAGGAAAGAGGGCAGCCAGTGCAGAGTACCCCTGTGGCCTTTCCCTTCAACACAGGTATACCACTTTGGATACTGTTGGAGCAGGGGGGAGATGACCTAGCAGAGAAAAGTCACAGCAGTCAAGTCTCTGGCACCGAAGGGAATGGGGGTAAAGGGTGGAGGAGAGGCAAGCAGTAGTGAAAGGGGGTTTGTTAGTTAGGGGAACAGAAAGGAGGTTCAGTGAACGAGAATGAGATTCCTGGATGGTTTGTTGTCCCCTGGTGCCAGGGTCAGGGACATCTCAGTTCGAGTCCACAGCATTCTTAAGTGGAAGTGGCAGCCAGAGTTTACTTTGGTATCAAAGACACGGGTAGGATGGTTGACAAGGTCCGGCAAAGTGAGTTCAGGGAGTTATGTGTGAAGTTAAAGGGCGGGACTTCCAGGGCTGCGATCTCAGGATGGGTCAGGTCACAGACCTCTCAGTGCGTGAGCATCTGGGGGACAGTGACCATCACTCCCTGGCCTTCAGCATTATCATGGAAAAGAATAGAATCAGAGAGAACAGGAAAATTTTTAATTCGGGAAGGCCAAATTATGAGGCTCTGAGGCTAGAACTTGCGGGTGTGAATTGGGATGATGTTTTTGCAGGGAAATGTACGATGGACATGTGGTCAATGTTTAGGGATCTCTTGCAGGATGTTAGGGATAAGTTTGTCCTGGTGAGGAAGATAAAGTAGAGTGAAGGGACCATGGGTGACAAGTGTGGTGGAAAATCTAGTCAGGTGGAAGAAGGCAGCATACATGAGGTTTAGGAAGCAAGGATCAGATGGATCTATTGAGGAATATAGGGTAGCAAGAAAGCAGCTTAAGAAGGGGCTGAGAAGAGCAAGAAGGGGGCATGAGAAGGCCTTGGCAAGTAGGGTAAAGGAAAACCCCAAGATATTCTTCAATTATGTGAAGAACAGAAGGATGACAGGAGTGAAGGTAGGACCAATTAGAGATAAAGGTGGGAAAATGTGCCTGGAGGCTGTGGATGTGAGCGAGGTCCTCAATGAATACTTCTCCTTGGTATTTACCAATGAGAGGGAACTTGATGACGGTGAGGACAGTATGAGTGAAGTTGATGTCTGAAGCATGTTGATATTAAGGGAGAGGAGGTGTTGGAGTTATTAAAATACATTAGGTCGGATAAGTCCCCGGGGCCTGACAGAATATTCCCCAGGCTGCTCCACGAGGCGAGGGAAGAGATTGCTGAGCCTCTGGCTAGGATCTTTATGTCTTCGTTGTCTGCGAGAATGGTACTGGAGGATTGGAGGCAGGCAAATGTTGTCCCCTTGTTCAAAAAAGGTAGTAGGGATAGTCCGGGTAATTATAGACCAGTGAGCCTTATGTCTGTGGTGGGAAAGCTGTTGGAAAATATTCTGAGAGATAGGATCTGTGGGCATTTAGAGAATCATGGTCTGATCAGGGATAGTCAGCATGGCTTTGTGAAGGGCAGATCGTGTCTAACAAGCCTGATAGAGTTGTTTGAGGAGGTGACCAGGCATATAGATGAGGTAGTGCAGTGGATGTGATCTACAAACCCCATTTCCAGAAAAGTTGGGATATTTTCCAAAATGCAATAAAAACAAAAATCTGTGATATGTTAATTCACGTGAGCCTTTATTTAACTGACGAAAGTACAAAGAACAGATTTTCAATAGTTTTCCTGACCAACTTAATTGTATTTTGTAAACATACACAAATTTAGAATTTGATGGCTGCAACACACTCAACAAAAGTTGGGACAGAGTTAAAATAAGATTGAAAAGTGCACAGAATATTCAAGTAACACTGGTTTGGAAGACTCCACATTAAGCGGCTAATTAGTAGCAGGTGAGGTATCATGACTGGGTATATAAGTAGCGTCCATCACAGGCTCAGTCTTTGCAAGCAAGGATGGGTCGTGGCTCACCCCTTTGTGCCAAAATTCGTGAGAGAATTGTTAGTCAGTTATAAAGGAACATTTCTCAACGCAAGATTGCAGAGAATTTAGGTCTTTCAACATCTACAGTACATAATATCGTGAAAATATTCAGAAAATTCAGAGACATCTCAGTGCATAAAGGCAAGGTCGGAAACCACTGTTGAATGTGCGTGATCTTCAAGCCCTCAGGCAGCACTGCCTAAGAAACTGTCATGCTACTGTGACAATTATAGCCACCTGGGCTCCGGAGTACTTCGGAAAACCATTGTCACTCAACACAGTCCGTCGCTGCATCCAGAAATGCAACTTGAAACTATATTACGCAAGGAGGAAGCCATACATCAACTCTATGCAGAAACGCCGGCAAGTTCTTTGAGCCCGAGCTCATCTCAGATGGACCGAAGGACTGCGGAACCGTGTGCTGTGGTCAGATGAGTCCACATTTCAGCTAATTTTCGGAAAAAACGAGCGTCGAGTTCTCCATGCCAAAGATGAAAACGATCATCCAGATTGTTATCAGCGAAAGACGCAAAAGCCAGCACCTGTGATGGTATGGGGGTGCATCAGTGCCCACGGCATGGGTGAGTTGCATGTATGTGAAGGTACCATTGACTCTGAGGCGTATATTAGGATTTTAGAGAGACATATGTTGCCATCAAGGCTACGTCTCTTCCCGGGACGTCCATGCTTATTTCAGCAGGACAATGCCAGACCACATTCTGCACGGGCTACAACAGCGTGGCTTTGTAGACACAGAGTGCATGTGCTTGTCTGGCCTGCTGCCAGTCCAGATCTATCTCCTATTGAAAATGTATAGCGCATCATGAATAGGAGAATCAGACAACGGAGACCACAGACTGTTGAGCAGCTGAAGTCTTACATCAAGCAAGAATGGACAAAATTTCCAATTGCAAATCTACTATAATTAGTATCCACAGTTCCAAAACGATTAAAAAGTGTTATTAAAAGGAAAGGTGATGTAACACAATGGCAAACTTGCCTCTGTCCCAACTTTTGTTGAGTTTGTTGCAGTCATCAAATTCTAAACTTGTCTGTGCTTACAAAATACAATTAAGATGGTCAGTAAAACTATTGAAAGTCTTTTCTTTGTACTTTTGTCAGTTAAATAAAGGTTCACTTGAATTAACATACCACAGATTTTTGTTTTTATTGCATTTTGGAAAATATCCCAACTTTTCTGGAAATGGGGTTTGTATATGGATTTTAGTAAGGCATTTGACAAGATTCCACACAGTAGGCTTATTCAGAAAGTCAGAAGGCATAGGATCCAGGGAAGTTTGGCCAAGTGGATTCAGAATTGGCTTGCCTGCAGAAGGCAGAGGGTCATGGTGGAGGGAGTACATTCGGATTGGAGGGTTGTGACTAGTGGTGTCCCACAAGGATCTGTTCTGGGACCTCTACTTTTTGTGATTTTTATTAACGACCTGGATGTGGGGGTAGAAGGGTAGGTTGGCAAGTTTGCAGATGACACAAAGGTTGGTGGTGTTGTAGATAGTGTAGAGGATTGTCGAAGATTGCAGAGAGACATTTATAGGTTGCAGAGGTGGGCTGAGAAGTGGCAGATGGAGTTCAACCTGGAGAAGTGTGAGGTGGTACACTTTGGAAGGACAAACTCCAAGGCAGAGTACAAAGTAAATGGTAGGATACTTGGTAGTGTGGAGGAGCAGAGGGATCTGGGGGTACATGGCCACAGATCCCAGAAAGTTGCCTCACAGGTAGATAGGGTAGTTAAGAAAGCCTGTGGGGTGTTAGCTTTCATAAGTCAAGGGATAGAGTTTAAGAGTCATGAGATAATGATGCAGCTCTATAAAAATCTGGTTAGGCCACACCTGGAGTACTGTGTCCAGTTCTGGTCGCCTCACTATAGGAAGGATGTGGAAGCATTGGAAAGGGTACAGAGGAGATTTACCAGCTGCCTGGTTTAGAGACTATGCATTATGATCAGAGATTAAGGGAGCTAGGGCTTTACTCTCTGGAGAGAAGGAGGATGAGAGGAGACATGATAGAGGTATACAAGATATTAAGAGGAATAAATGGAGTGGACAGCCAGTGCCTCTTCCCCAGGGCACCACTGCTCAATATAAGAGGACATGGCTTTAAGGTAAGGGGTGGGAAGTTCAAGGAGGATAGTGGTGGGAAGTTCAAGGAGGATATTAGAGGAAGGTTCTTTACTCAGAGAGTGGTTGGTGTGTGGAATGCACTGCCTGAGTCAGTGGTGGAGGCAGATACACTAGTGAAATTTAAGAGACTACTAGACAGGTATATGGAGGAATTTAAGGTGGGGAGTTATTTGGGAGGCAGGGTTTGAGGGTTGGTACAACAATGTGGCCCGAAGGGCCTGTACTATGCTGTACTATTCTATGTTCTATGCTCAATGCTACCCCTGCCACTTGCTAATGAGGCCAGAAATAGGAAGATCATATAAGTTAACATGTGGCTAAGGAGATGGTACAGGAGCGAGGCTTCAGATTTTTGGATCATTGGACTCTCTTCCAGGGACTTTCATTGGACTCTCTTCCTGTACAGATGGTACAGTATGCACCTGAGCTGAAGGGGGACTAATATCCTAGCGGGAAGGTGGGGCGGGGTGGTAAACTCAAGTTGCAGAGAGATGGGAACCATAGCATCAGAACAGACAGTGGGGAGGTTGTGGATAAAGATGCTGTTAGGCTTCAAGCGAAGTCGGGAATCGAAAGGTTGTGCATGGTGGGACTAATGATCTGAGCTGCATATATTTCAGCACAAGGGACATTGTAGGAAAGAAGGATTACCTTAGGGCATGGAGCAGCACATCGAATTATGACAATGTAGCCATTTGTGAGATTTGGTTGCAGGAGGGGCAAGACTGCCAGTTCAATGTTCCAGTGTTCTGTAGTTTTAGACACGACAGAGCAGGAGGGATGAAAGGGGAAGGGTGGCATTACTAGTCAGGGAAAATGTCACAGCAGTACTTAGTCAGGACAGACTGGAGAGTTCATCTATTGAGGATTTATGAGTGGAACTCAGAAATAAGAAAAGGTATGACCACGTTAATGGGATTATATTATAGACCACCCAACTATTTGTGGCATCAGAGGAGCAAATTTTTAAAGAGATCATAATCTATTGCAAGAAACACAAAGTTCTGATAATAGGTGATTTTACCCATAAATTGCAGGAGTTAAAGAACTGAGAGATCCAGAGAGGTGATGGAGGACGTGAAGAAAAAAACAGGAAATAACAGAGCTAAGAAATTTGATGCACCCATCTGGAGATGGGAAAGGCATGGGTGTCCATTCCAGCAGCAGTCATGATGTAAGCCGAGGTTGCGATGGAAGTAGAATCTCAGCTCAGGCTCGAAGTTTGTCAAAGCAAGGAGTTTATTGCACCATGGTGTATATGACAATAAACTAATCTGAATCTGAACCTATAGGGAGCCTGCCCTGTTAAGGAAGGAAGTACAAGTCATCCTGAAAGCATGGAATTTGTTGAGGCCACATGACATTGGAGAACACTGTTCAAATTCACTGCAATCTGACTGTACATATATACAATCAAATGAAACAACGTTCCTCTGGACCACAGTGCACTCACAAAACATGTATCACACACAGCACATAAAATATTACTACAAATAAGTTAATAAAATTCAAAATGCAAGATGCGGGCAGCACAGGTAAACGGTAAACAGCAGCTTTTGTCTTTCTTTGGTTAAGCAGCCTTGATGAACCTCAGCAGCCACCTCCAGCACCATTTAAGAATTAGGTGGTTGATGGAATGTCTAACATTTAAAAATGATGAATGAGAATATCTTATACGTGTGGGAGTATTGCTGAGTTCTTTGCAAATATATTTTCAAAATCACAACTTTGATAGCATGATTCATTATAATCACGAGCTGTGTAATTTAAGCCGTTGAAGCTATTCTATTATACAAAAGTAAAATGTCCCTCCATAAGGGACTTGAAGTAATCACTGAGCTTGAGCTTTGCAACTGTAGAGTAGGTGACTCAGTGGTACAGTACATCTCATAGAGCTGCTCCCTTACAGCTTCAGTTACCAGAGTTCAATCCCGACTTCAGATGCCGTCTGTGCGGAGTTTATACATTCATTCCTCTTGTGACTGTGAGGTTTTGCCCTCAGTGCTCCAGATCCCTTTCACATCCCTTAAAGTTGCAGGTTCATAAATTCATTGAGTTATATAGCAAGGAAACAGGCCCTTTGACCCAGGGATGTGATGTTGAAGCTCTACAAGACACTCATGAGACCACACTTGGAGTATTGTGTACAGTTTTGGGCTCTTTATTTTATAAAGGATATACTGACATTGGAGAGGATTCAGAGAAGACTCACGAGAATAATTCCAGGAATGAAAGGGTTATTGTATAAGGAACATCTGGCAGCTCTTGGGCTGTATTCCCTGGAGTTCAGGAGAATGGGGGGGGATCTCACAGAAAAATTCCGTATGTTAAAAGGCGTGAACAGATTAGATAATGGCAAAATTATTTCCCACGGTAAGGGATTCTAGGACAGGAGGGCACGACTTCAGGGTTGAAGGACGTCCTTTTAGAACAGAGATGCGGAGAAATTACTTTAGTTAGAGGGTGGTAAATCTGTGGAATTTGTTGCCATGAGCGGCTGTGGAGGCCAAGTCGTGGGTGCATTTAAGTTAGAGATAGATAGGTTCTTGATTAGTCAGGGCATTAAAGGGTATGGGGAGAAGGCAGGGGAGCGGGGATGACTGGAAGAATTGGATCAGCCCATGATTGAATGGTGGAGCAGACTCGATGGGCCAAATGGCCCACTTCTGCTCCTGTATCTTATGGTTTGATGGTCTTAATCAGCCCATGCTGTCCAAGATGCTTACCTAGCAAATGTTTTTGCCTATGTTAGGCCCATATGCTTCTAAACCTGCCCTATCATTATTATTGCCCAAGTGTCTTTTAAAGGTAGCAACTGTATTGCTCAAGGAATTGACCAATGTCAACACCTAAACCTGTAGGTGAATCATAGAATCTGGGGTGAGTTGAGGGAATAACTTAAGATTCATGTAGGATTAGAGTAAATGGGTACTTAGTATGGACTCAAGAACTAAAGGACATGCCACTCTTAAAAAGTCAAAGCATCCAAAACTCATTATGTTAATCTGGACTGGCTGCTAAGAACATTGCTAGCATTACAGCCATAAATGGGTGAGGAGGAAGGCAAAATGGAGGGTGCAAAGAAATTGTAGAGTTAAGTACCCATCAGATCTACTTTGCTATTTCCACAAGGTTCTGTGTGTGGCACTGGTCTTAATATTTCATGTAACAAATATTCCAAACACAAACAGGAAAATGCTGAGGACGTTCAACAGGTAAAGTAACAGCTGTGAAAAGAAATAAAGTCAAACGTTTCGGGTCTACAACTCTTTCCAAACATGTTAACCGCTTCTCTCATTTCTCCTCCCACAGATGCTGTCTGACCTGCTGATATTTTCTGGTTCATCTCAGTTTCCCAGCTTTATTTCTGCTTTCATTTACTGAGAGAAACAAAGTTGATGTTTCACATCTGGGGAACGAAGAAATCCTTGGCCCAAGTTTTGCCACAGAATGTTCCATAAGTGTTGGCACTAAAAAACATGCAAAGCAGAGCTCCTTCAGCTGACAGTGAACCAATATAAGTGAGAGAATCAGGCTTCCCACATCAGAAATTTAGAATATTCAAAACCAGAAATACAATGGTTGAAATTTAATTTTCTTCTGCTAATTAATTTCTTTCTCCTGTTACAGTCTAACAAAATGAGTGATGAAACCAAGTTGACAGACAAGGTCAAGCAGGCTAGTAGCAAATTGTTCATTCCTCACTCTTTTCATGATGGCAGTTTTCCTCATCTTGATAGCTCTCAATGGGTTTACCCACTTTTCTCATTTTCATCTACATTCCTCTTCAACTGCACTATCCATAGGACAATACAATGTCAAGTACTTCTGCTCAGCAGCTGAATATTATACCCATGAGCTGAACCTCAGTTTATCACTGAGCAACATCAGCTTGTCTGAAGTCACAAAAATAACGGTACACACTGAAACTTAGGCTCACGACAGATACTTGGTTCTAATAGATTTCAGTGCCTGGTCGTTAAACTGTGGTTTGCTAAGAATGAGTAATGTAGCTTCAGCGCATTTTTCCAACTTCATGAACAGATTCCGTTGACTATTTAACATTCAATGACATGTTTATCTTTCCAGATACTTGCTTTCTGTGTCAGTTCTGAAGTAGTTAGGCAATAATGTATCACCTTTTTTCCCTAAATTTCGCAGCATAGTTACAAAGTCAGTTCCATTTTTACCACATATTGATATGGATTCCAAGCAGAGTTTTTAAAATAGATCACAGTGAATATCTACAATGTGTAGTCGTGGCTCAGGAAGAGCTCATGTCTGGTTCAGGAGGCTGAGAGTTCAAATTCTACTCCAGATACTAAGGGGCTACTGTTAGAATGTGGGGTCAATGTGGGCTTACCTCTTTGTCCATGCTTTCCAAGTCCTCCTTGCAGAGTGTGTACAGAGGCATCGTCTCAGACATGCTGGGCTGTCGCTTCCGCCCTGCGGGACGCGATGAACTTGGCTTTTCGTTGTTCTGACTGGAGTTCGGTAGCTCATCTTCATCCAAGATGTGGTGCTGGTGAGGCTGAACAACCCTGCCACAAAACACAACACACAACCCAACTCAACCTCGTTTAAATCTTCTGCTCAGTAAGATCCTGATTTGCTTTCTTGCAGGAAGAGAAAGACAACGGATAAATCTTCTTTGAGTACCAGAACTGGCCCAGTTTCAATAACTTTGCTTGGCCACAGTCAATAAAACCACTGGCATAAATTATTTAACAGAAACTAATATATTTCCTTTAATAATTTACAGTTGCCCAAGACCTCACTTAATTGGGAATATATAGAATGGATATATAGTGAAGCTAAAAGGCATAAAGTAGTTTTGGGGAATTTGATTATTTGAAATAATTATTCACCCATCCAGGACCAGGGAAAGAGGCAGGGCATATTACTGTGAAAGGCTACTACAGCTGAAGTCAACATCTTTAATTTCCACTGCTAGAGATCAATAATGCACCATGAAAAAGTTTTCTAATGGGTACTCAAACTTTTATGGAAAACTTTAAGATCTTATATACTGTATGTAACTATCATGTATCATGGAAATTGGGTTACAGGACAAGTACCTCCAAGGCACCTGAGTAATTACATGAAGGTTGTCACTTGAGCCAAAATGGCTCAAGTGGAGGATGCTACCAGGGGTCCAGTTGAGGAGATGATCTTTCGTGGAGGTTTAAAAGAAGAAAGTGATGGTCAAGAACACATGAAGAGAATTCTAGGTGTTTGACCGGTTTTGGTGGTTAAAAGCATTGTCCCCCTAATGGCTGAAGAGGAGGAGAGTTTGGGAAGTGGTGGAAAACACAGAGGTAAAATTGTGGATACAAATTTTATATTAATAAGACTGCACAATTAAGGACATTTATGTAATAATTTATGATCTGTAAACAATGTCTGAATCTATGTGCATGTGATGCTAGCAAGTTTTCTATTGTATCTGCACCCTACGATCCTTGTCACATGGCCATAAACTCAACTTCAAAATGTCAATATTCTATTGACATAACTGAAATCTATAATTAGTGAATTTTACAGAAACATGGCTGGCACAAACTTGTGTTCCAAGTAAAATGAACACTATTTGCTGAGGCTGGTATGTGTTTAGTCTAGTGCACAGCATTTGAATGACCATTAAATTTCTGAATTATATTTACCCCAATTAAAGTGGTAGACCATGTTAAGCAGGACTATCATTTGTTTTCAAATAACAGGACCAGAAACCAACACATCCTCTCATTCCTGTTTCTTCATTCAATTAATCATTGGCTGCATTAATAATGATTGGCATGGAATGAGATTTGAAATTGGTAAATTAGTTTATTATGTCACGTGTACTGAGGTACAGTGAAAATCTTTATTTCACATGCCTTCCACACAGATCATTTCATTACAACAATGCACTGAGGTAGTACAAGGGAAAAACAATAACAGAGTGCAGATGGAGTATTATAGTCACAGCAAAAGTGCAGTGCAAGTAGACCATAAGTTACAAATTCATAATGAAGTAGATCATGAGGTCAGGAATCCATCTTATCGTACTATGTGACCATTCAATAGCCTTATAACAGCAGGGTAGAAGCTCTGCTGTTTGTATCTTCTGTCCAATGGGAGTAGTGAAAGGAGAGAATATCTGAAAGTAGGTGGGGTCTCTAATTATGTTGGTTGCTTGATTCAGGCAGCAAGAATTGTCAATGGAGTCCATGGAGCAGGTGCTGGTTTTCATGATGGACTCCCTGCAGTTGTGCTTTAAGAGCAGCTTTAAAAAAAATATCAGCCAGCCAAAGGCAACTCCATTTTGTTAGTATGGAATGCTACATGTCAAACATGATGAAAACCTCAGCTGACAAAGGGTAAAAACAGAACAAATCCTGGGAATGAGGGGGTGGGGAGAGAAAGGAAGACTAGACTGACACATCAGAGATTTGAAGAATGAGAAACGACTCCAGTGAGATGTTACAAGTTCTGAGAATGATAGGGTGGAACCAGCAACAACAGCTATTTTGCAGTTTATCTCCTGATTTCTACCACTTGCTATATTGAGAAGTGCTCCATAACTTCACTCGTGGAAGGCCTTGCTTGTATGTGTAGCTTCTACACCCTTCCAGCCCCAGGCTCTTTAGACAGTGGAAATATTCTCCCTTACAATCAGTCCTCCTTAACACATTGAAATGTGACATCAAAGTACTCCTAAAACATATAAAGTACACACAGCATCTTATTTCCCCTCCAAGTACTGTCTTATTAATACTCATAGGGCTCATTATTTTTCTATGCCAGATTTTACTATACAATTTGAGTGATAGACAGAAATGTTGAATTGGATTCTACTGTAGAACATCGTGTATATGCAAGCCAATCCTTTCAGTGTCAAGCACCAGAGAGTAACACAATATTCTTACGATAACAGTATTAGTATTTGCTAATTTTATTTTGTTGGAGGACAGTATAACCACATAGTGGCTGAACCATGAAAACAAAGAGCTCATTGATGTTCAGTTAAAATGATTAATATAAACATTCATCTTATTCCAAGAGATAATTTTTTTTCACAGTTTTCTTCCCTCAAGAATCACAAACAAAGTGACTAGAACTTGCTTTTAATAATTACTGCAGGAAAAGTTGTCAATAAGCTTATTTTAGAACACTGGCACCAGCATAATTTAGGAAAATTGTACAAGCTAGTTAACTTTGACATTGTGAAGTTGTAATTTTTAATTATCACCTCAATGTAACTACCTATATTTAACATTACAAAGCACTTGGAAATGGTGTTGATGCTTGAGGTATTAAAACTAATCACTGTGCTGTCAGGTGTTTTCACAGTGCACTGGCAGTGCCAATGAAGAACTCCTCTCTATTAAACCATTATATTACACCACATGAATCAATTTCAAATATGTTCTGCACTGCTAGGGATTTCATTACAATTGTGTCTGGTCTACAGAGGAGTTACCAATATACTTAATCCTATAATGCAACTAAACTCATCAATTATACACATAACTCACTGATTCATCCACATGAATGCATGTTACCAACCGTTTTGATAGCCATTGAAAGGCTAAGATCAAAGCTCTTTGCTAATATAGAGGTATTTACAAAATGCTGGAGGAACTCAGCAGGCCAGGGAGCTTTTATGGGAAAGAGTAAACAGTCAACGTTTTGGGCTGTGACCCTTTTCTAGGATTGGAAAGGAAGGTGATAAGTGAGTGGGATGGTGGGGAGTGAAGTAAAGGGCTATGAAGTTGAATGGTGAAAGAGCTGAAGGACTGGAGGAGGGGGACTCTGATAGGAGTGGACAGAAAACTATGGACGAAAGGAAAGGAGGAGGAGCATCAGAAGGAGGTGATGGGCAGGTAAGGAGATAAGGTGGGAGAGAGAAACAAGAATGGGGAATGGCGAGCTGGGGGGAATTATAGCGGCACTCCTTACTTAACTGCTTTCTATATTGGAGGTAGCAGTCTGAGAATATGAGATGTTAAAAGCAATGTTAGTGGCAAAGATATAAAGAAATCCAAGAAACACACATAAAAGTTGCTGGTGAATGCAGCAGGCCAGGCAGCATTTCTAGGAAGAACTTTTATGTGTGTTGCTTGAAATTCCAGCATCTGCAGATTTCCTCGTGTTAAAGAAATCCAAAGTGAGCACTATTTCCTTCCCATGGATCTTCTGCCTTGATGCCAGCAACAATGCCACGAGTTTTCTAGGCTTCCAAGTGGTAGTCAGATTATCAAGCATTCGCATCAGTCTAAACTGCAGCTGACATCTTTCTCCTAGTCACCTGGGCTATAGCTGCACATAATGTGCCAAAGTATTCCTTATGGAGCCTAACAAGCTCGAACAAACCTCAACACGCTTCTCCGCTCACAGTCTGCCTAAATCCTGGACTAAGGCAGGCAAAGGACACTCCCATGTAATGAATGGGGAACATTAACTTATGTGGGTATTTTCTTATATTAAATTGTGTACTGTTTTATGCTCTATATGTTGTACCTGCCTGAACCACTTCTTCTCATAGCTCATTCTGTAAACTTATCAACCTTTGTATAAAAAAAATTGCCCCTCTAGTTCCTTTTAGATATCTCCCATCACCTTAAACCTGTGTCCTCTAGTTCCTGATTCCCCAATCCTGGGAAAAAGGCTGAGTGCATTCCATCATACACCTCTACAAAATCCCCTCTCCATCTCCCACCCTCAATTTTGTCCAAATTCAATATAACTTCACTGTTTCTCTATTCTATTAATTAATGGAAGGATCCTATATACTTTACTAAACATTCAACACAGAACACACTGCTGGAGGAACTCAGCAGGTTGGGCATCATCTGTGGAGGAAATTGGACAGTCGAGACTTTGGGTCATTACCAGAGTCCAGATGACTGACCAGTCCCTCAGTAGATGCTATCAAACCTGCTAGGTTCCTCCAGCTGTTTTTTTCTCGCTCCAGATTTATGGTACTAGGGACCTGCATTCACTTCCCACTGCTGCCTGTAAGGAGTTTGTACATTCTCCCTGTGACCGCGTGGGTTTCCTCCCACAGTTCAAATGACATTCTAGTTGGTAGGTTAATTGGTCATTGTCAATTGTCCTGTGATTAGGCTCCGATTAAATCAGGGGATCACTGGGGAATGCGGCTCGAAGGCTGGGAAGGCCTATTCTACGCTGTTTCTCAATAAACAAATTCCACCGCCTGCAGTCTCTTGTGTCACTGCTCTCTCAACACACACTGATATTGAAGGATTGTGCATGTTTACTTCCTCATTCTTCAACACCCTTCAAAACATTTTGTCTTTATCATCTGTCATTCTTCCTGCCAGAATGTACAATTACATAACCTTATTTATGTCATTTGTTTCTGGATTTTATGGCTGACATTGGATTTGTTACATTGGGTACTGTTAATGGGCTACAAGTTACTCAGCACCATATGTCCGATACAACTATTGTCTATATTTTATCTATAATTAAACCTGGAAGTGCCTTCTACTAGCAGATGGCCAAGTTGGAAGGAAGCGAACATCTCAAGTGAGCTTCAGCACGTAATACAGTACAGAAACAGGACCTTTGGGTGCTAACCAATCATATTAATCAATTTTATTCCCCTCCCCATATTACCACCAACTCTTTCCTGTTTCAACCATTAACCAACAAAGTAGCGAAATCTAAAAGTACAGCCATTTAATCTATGGGTATAGTTGCAAGGCAGCAGAGGTGTGAGGTCAGAGTTTTCCTTCTCCCAGATGAGCTGCCAAGCACGGCCGATAAGCCCCAACTACCCGAAATAAATGGTTTTAAGTAACCTCGCAAACACGAGGAATTCTGCAGATGCTGGAAATTCAAGCAACACACATAAAAGTTGCTGGTGAACGCAGCAGGCCTGGCAGCATCTCTAGGAAGAGGTGCAGTCGACGTTTCAGGCCAAGACCCTTCTTGCCTGGACTGCTGCGTTCACCAGCAAATTTTACGCGTGTTGTTTTAAGTAACCTTCCATTTTCCCTTCTCCTATCAGTAGAAATAAATCCTGCCGGGCTTAGTAGCTCTGCCCCAGCTATGACAACCTTAAGGAGCTAACAGTGACAACTATTCATGAGGGTAAGTTGAAAAAGTGACAAGAAGCCACCTACGCCGATGGTTAATGGCAGGAAGACTACTGGATTTTGCAACTTTGAGTGGTGACATGAACATCACAATTGCTAAAGATAAAATAATGAACAGAGGTACATTTTTTTGACATTTCCAGAATTTATCACTTTCATAAATCAGATGCTTTACAGCACAGAGGGTGGCCCTCACACCATTACACCTGCATTGACTGGCAAGTGAAAAGTCATCTGTAAAGGCCAGCAGAGATAAAATGTTTAAATATTCAGTAGAAATGCTTGAGGGGACAGTTTGCGGGGAGGGGAGACAGACATATTTCTGCTTCCACATCTCAGATAAAATCAATATTTGTACCATATTGCAACCCCTACACAAAATTACAGGATCTTCTTTTTGAACAAAATTCAATAGGATTTGTTCTATAAACAATATAGAACACAAAGAACAAAATAACAGTGCATATGGAAGAACTAAGGTAGGACCAATGTAAAAGACCACAAATGGCTCCAACTTTGAATGACAATTTTATTCATACAAGGGGCTTAAGAAAGGTATTGTGAGGTAACCAGGAATGAAAATTTCAATGGCCACTCAGTCTTGGAACAACTGCAAAACAAGTGGTTTAACATGAAAGAAGTCAAAGGCTTCCATGGAATGCAATATATTTTCAACGGAGACAATAAAGAGCAACAATTGTATAACTAGTGCTTTGTAGTGATAAACGCTCAATTTTGGCCCAAGTATAGTTACCGTGCTCTCCCTTTAATCACAATGTCTGCCCAACAAGGACTGTTGATCATCTTAAAAACTTCCATCTTTTCACCTCTCAAAGCTCAACTTCTTCCAGGCTTCTGCTCGTAAACAACATTAGGACTACTTGGTTAATATGTCATTAGTCAACTCAAATGTTGGCCTAAACTACAACTTTGGCATAGGCAAAAAATGTTTGGAGAAGAGTGTGGGTGTGTATTTTTGTCTGTCTCCAAAATCTCGGCAACACAGCAAGCCCTCCTGCTCTGGGAAATGCTCCCCTCATTTACACAAGATCCATGTCAATTGCTGTCCTGAGACTGTCTGCTCAGTGAAGGAATTTCCATGGCTTACCCACATCTCCCACTCTTCCAACAAGTAGGAAGTATTTCCCCCAGTAAGTATTGCCGACCACTCAACTCTAAGAGCCAAGAGTGCAATCTGAAAGGTCCACTAAATGGAGATGTGATCTATGGGAAGGAACTTCTTGGAGGACCATTGTATGAAGGCCCCCCCTGCATATAATGTACAAGATTATATCGCCTAAATGGAAGTCTTAATAAAATAATGCAATTGAATAGTAATGCACTGACTCTAATACATTGTTTGTTATTGCAATTAAATAAAGTTTGTAAAGGAGGGAGGAGAAGACGGTGGCGCGACGGCAGCGCACGCGGCCTTTCCAGTGATGAATATCTGTAATCTGTCAAGTAGGGGACCATGCACAATTCTGATTTGATGGAGACAGATGTGAGAGCACGGAGGAATCTAGAAAACTTCTGAAATGCCCGCTTCGCTGCCGCTGCTACTGTGTGGTAACCGGAACGTCCGGAGCTGATGGCCCCGAAATCCTCGGCTTTGCGTGTTTCAGTGGCTGGGGCGAGGTCGATGGCGCTCGGCAGAGGATGGCGCTCGGGAGGCTGTATCGGAGCGGCCGGTCAGAAGCTCGAAGTTTTTGGATGGATGGACTCAGTGTCAGCTGTGGTCGGCTGTTTCCAAGGCATCGGCAAGTTGATGGTGCCCGGAGGTTTATGGCAGGGAGTTTCTCCCTTTTGTCGCCTACCATCGGGGACTCGGGGACTTTTGAGACTTTATTTACCATGCCCATGGTTTGTTCCTCATCAAATTATGGCATTGCTTTGCACTGCTGTAACTATATGTTATAATTATGTGGTTCTGTCAGTGTTAGTCTTTGGTTTGTCCTGTTTTCTGTGATACCACTCCGGAGAAACATTGTATCATTTCTTAATGCATGTATGCATTTCTAAATGACAATAAAAAGAAGACTGAGTGTTCTCATAATCTAATATAATTTTGTATATTCTTGGCATGATTAACCCTGACTATTTCTTTCCCTCAATTTGCACTAGTGTTATTATGTTTATTTTGTCACACAATTTATGTACAATTTAAGTTTATGTTGTCTTATGCTTGTGCTACTGCAGCAAAAAGCTAACTTTCATGGCACTTATACCCTTTGTATGCATGACAATAAACTTGAAATGAACTTTAATGTACTTTCCATTCAGTACACAAAAGCAGACAGGAGCATTCTTCTAGAGATGCAAAAGGCTGCAAGTGCAATATAAAAAAAATCTGCTGGAGCAACTCAGAAGGCCGGGCAGCATCTGTGGGGGGGGGGGGGAGGAGAGAGGAGGAACTGTCAACATTTTGGGTCGTAATCTTGCATCAGCACTACAGGGTGGGACACTCAGGTACCACCTACGATTAGAGACTATGCTCACAATTTTCCACCTGCCTGTAGTGTTGGAAGTCTCTCAGCTCCGTCATTTAAAAAACATGCATTCTATTTGATCATTCTTCATTGGAGGCGCAAGATCCAATAGAATATAAATGCCTGTGCTGAACACGTGCCAAAGTAAATGAATCACTTTTGCCTGCATATTATCATATCTTTCCACTCTCCAAATATTCACGTAGCAGTCTAGCAGTATTCCATCACTCTGGAATCCATTAATTCAGTACCTATCATGGCCAGGCTCAAAGGCAGTCCTTCAGGATCTAGATGACTAAGTCCAACTCCAGTTTTGAGGGCTCCAAGGTGACTAATGAGACCAATGTGGGCACCACAGATGGGAAAGGCAATTTGTGAGGAGTGCCATTCTTCATGCTGTATATCCATGTACTCCCAATGTACAACTTCATGATTCTCAATACCATCCCAAATGTTCCTACTCAATTTTAAGTGGTCAAGAGCCAGAAATTCCCAGCAGTTTATGAGGATATTACATTTCTTCAAGGAACCATTGCAATGTGGGTTATCAAATTAGAAGAACCAAATAGTTCAAGCACCAATGATGAAGCAATATCAACTCATTCATTAGAGGATTCAACCAATGTAACTGATAAATAGTCATAGTCATACTTTATTGATCCCAGGGGAAATTGGTTTTCGTTACAGTTGCACCATAAATAATAAATAGTAATAGAACCATAAATAGTTAAATAGTAATATGTAAACTATGCCAGTAAATTATGAAATAAGTCCAGGACCAGCCTATTGGCTCAGGGTGTCTGACCCTCCAAGGGAGGAGTTGTAAAGTTTGATGGCCACAGGCAGGAATGACTTCCTATGACGCTCTGTGTTGCATCTCGGTGGAATGAGTCTCTGGCTGAATGTACTCCTGTGCCCAACCAGTACATTATGTAGTGGATGGGAGACATTGTCCAAGATGGCATGCAACTTGGACAGCATCCTCTTTTCAGACACCACTGTCAGAGAGTCCAGTTCCATCCCCACAACATCACTGGCCTTACGAATGAGTTTGTTGATTCTGTTGGTGTCTGCTACCCTCAGCGTGCTGTCCCAGCACACAACAGCAAACATGATCGCACTGGCCACCACAGACTCGTAGAACATCCTCAGCATCATCCGGCAGATGTTAAAGGACCTCAGTCTCCTCAGGAAATAGAGACGGCTCTGACCCTTCTTGCAGACAGTCTCAGTGTTCTTAGACCAGTCCAGTTTATTGCCAATTCGTATCCCCTGGTATTTGTAATCCTCCACCATGTCCACACTGATCCCCTGGATGGAAACAGGGGTCACCGGTACCTTAGCTCTCCTCAGGTCTACCACCAGCTCCTTAGTCTTTTTCACATTAAGCTGCAGATAATTCTGCTCACACCATGTGACAAAGTTTCTTACCATAGCCCTGTACTCAGAAAGTGAACTTAATGAACTCAAAAAGTGACAGTCTATTTACAGTAAGGTAAGTGAATTTATAAGGAGAAACACAAGTCTCACACACACCTAATATTCTTGTCTGTGTTGTAACTGATGAAGATGACATGAGAGAGCACGAGAGAGAGCACAAGAGAGCACGAGAGAGAAAATGAGAGAGAACTTTCCAAAGAGGACTTGTGAATAATATTATGATTTAGACTTCATTAACATCTGCCCTTCTAGATGTGACATGGAAAAGGGGAAATAAAGGTTTGAAGATGAATCTGTACAAGTCTAATGAGAAAGAAAACTGGAGTAGAAGGTTATGTACTCCAATGTAAAGGATATTTTCATCAGAGGATTGAATGCCAGGACAAGTTACAGTTCATTTTAAACGAAGCCCTCTTTGGAAACTTACCTTTTGCAGCTTACAAAGGAGAAAGCAAGTGAAAAAATTTTGATTTTCAAGTTCAAGTACAGTTTATCATTCAGCCATACATACGCATACCGCCAAATTAAACAAAGTTTCTCCAGACCAAGGTGCACAATACAGTACATACATACGTATACCGCCAAATTAAACAAAGTTCCTCCAGACCAAGGTGCACAATACAGTACATATAGCTCACATGCAAACACAATGTAATATTACCACAAATAATTTATCAAATAATAACAACATACATCAAAGTTGCTGGTGAACGCAGCAGGCCAAGCAGCATCTCTAGGAAGAGGCGCAGTCGACGTTTCAGGCCGAGACCCTTCGTCAGGACTTAGAAGGGTCTCGGCCTGAAACGTCGACTGCGCCTCTTCCTAGAGATGCTGCTTGGCCTGCTGCGTTCACCAGCAACTTTGATGTATGTTGCTTGAATTTCCAGCATCTGCAGAATTCCTGTTGTTTGCGTATCAAATAATAAGGTGCTTTTACAACACAAGTTAAAAAGTAAACAGGATAATGCTACAGGCACTCCATAGGTATGTGACGAGAACTGGCTACTGGCAGGGAGTTCAATAGTCTCACAGCCTGGTAGGAAAAAGCTGTTTCCCATCCTAACAGTTCTTGTCCTAGTACTACAGTACCTCCTGCCTGATGGTAGGGAGTCAAACTGATTGTTGGATGGATGGGAGAGTTATTGATAATGCTCAGAGACCTGCGAATGCAGCGCTCCTGATAAATATCTCTGATGCGTGGAAGAGAGACCCTGATAATTCCTTCAGCAGAGGATTTTGCATTTTCACAAAAGTGACTGAACTACAAAATATGTGGATGGTGCCCTTGACTCAATGCAAACTGATTGTTCTGTTAACTTTTGCAGAGAGTGTGATAAAGATTTAAGTAAATGAACAACTTCATTCTGATGAGATGAGATTAACAGCTTAGGTGAGCATTTACTCAAGTGTTCCCACAATAGCACAACGGCACTTAGTACATGGTGCAATACAAGAATTTATTGAAAAAAGTGATGGTTCAAATAGTTGTGTGTAATTTGTGTATAATTTTGTGGTCTTCAAGCAGAATCTGGTATTGCGTTATCATTGTTACATGTACTGAGACACAGTATTCATACAAATCATTTCAAAACATATGTACATTGGGGTAGTACAAAGGACAACCCATAACAGAGTGTAGAATATAGTCTAAATTATAACTAAGTCAAAGTGCAGTGCAGTAAACACTGAGGTGAAAGGGGCATGATGAGATGGATTCTGAGGTCAAGAGTTGAGTTTTAACAAACATGAAAACTGGTCAAGAATCTTATAACAGCAGGATAGGAGCTATCCTTCAGCATGATGACGTGTGTGTTTCAACATTTGTATCTTCTGCTTGATGGACGGGAGAAAAGGGGATGTGCAGAGTGGAAGGGCTTTTGATTATGCTGTCTGCTTGTCCGAGGCAGTGAGAAGTATGGTGTCCATGGAGGGGAAGCTGGTTTTCATGATGGACTGAGCTGTGTCCACATTTCTGCAAATTTTTATACTCTTGGACGGAGCAGCTATCATATCAGGCTGCCATGCATCCAGCTAAGCTGCTTTCAATGGTGCATCAATAGAAATTGGTAAGAGTCAATGGGGGGGCGGGGATTTGCCAAATCTAATACATGGCTAGCCACAGCCTTTTTCTCTTGCACCATGTTAACCAGTTCAAAGTATCATACAGCACTAGGCAAGCATTTTAGACCACCATGTCCACACTGCCATCACAAAATCATCTATACTAATCCCATTGCCCAGCAGTTGGTCCTTGGCATTCTATGGCTTGGTGATTCAAGTGCTCTTTTGGTTACTTTTACAACTGTATAAGAATCCCTGTCCCCATCACCCTCTGAGGCAGAGCGTTCCAGGATCCAACCACCCTTCCAAGTGGGAAAAGTTCTTTTTCAGATCTCCTCTGAATTTCTCACCCCAAACTCATGCTCACTGGGCTTTAAATATTACTGTTAAGGAGAAAAGCTTTCCCACTATCTATCCTATGTTATGACTCTTAATTGTAGACACCTGAATTTGGTTCATCCTCTTTCACTCCATGGAAAGAGCTCAGCGTATCCAGTCTCTCCTTGGAAATACAAAGCTCCATCCCAAACAACATCCAGGTAAAACTCTCTGCACCCTCTCCAATGCAATCATGTCCTTCCTATAGCATAGTGACCAGAACTGCATACAATGGTCCAGTTGTGGCATTACTAATATTTTACAAAGTTCTATCATAATCTCTCTGCTCTTAAATGCTATGGTCCGGTAGATGAAGGCAAGTATACCTCTTCATCATCTTATCTACTTGCATCACAACCTTCAGAGGTCTGTCTGTTCCTCAGAAATGCCTCATCTCTATTCTATCTTTATTAATCCTCCTAAGGTGCATCACCTCGGATTCAATAGGATTAAATTCCATCTACCACAGCTCTGTCAATGGTCATTGTCATCCTGCAGTCTACAATACTACCACCAATTTTACCCTTTCTCTGTCTACTTATAACCTACTGGTGTGTCTTATCCTTCCAACCTATTCACCCTCTGCAGCCTATCTTTCCTCTTCACACTCAATACAGATGAACGATCTCTACCTAAACATTAACAGCTCCTTTCTACCCAACAGATGCAGAGTTCATCCAGGAATTTGCTTTTCTTCCCCCAGCAATTTGCATACCTTTTACAAATTACCAAAGGCAAATACAGTGGATTCTGGTTAAATGCACCTTTGTTTAATCAGAGAAGCCACTTATTTGAGACAAGTCTTAAAAAACAAAAATTAATTGAGACAATAGCAGCAATTCCGTTCTTTTTTTCGGGACACTCTGCTGTTTAAATTGGGCAAGAGACTATTGCCAAACAATTTCAAACTAACATTATTCATGAGCACCTGCATGCCATTTGACACAATACCTTGCTTAGAGCAAACAGTTTTTAAATAGTGTCAGCTGCATGTGTTTGTTTTCAAAAAGCAGTGATCTTTGTCACTGATAGTTGGTAAGAATTTAGCAGAGACACCTGAAACAGCTGGGAGTGAAAATGAAAAAATTTCACTATTTCAACAAGTTAGAAATTACAAAGAATTTGAAGGTATCAACAATCATCTTGAATGTTTATAAGAAAACGAAGATTTGAAGGATGCAGTCACCAAGAAGCAATGTATACGAAGACAGTTCATTATTTGCACTAGGTGCCTGCTCTGATTTTGCTCATTTAGTGTTAAAAGAACGTAAGTGTGGTTGAATTCCTCTGTCAATAAGTATTAGGAACTAATACAGTTTTCTACTACTGCAGTAGTATTAGTAGTGTTCAAATTTTTCTGAATTTCCTTTAAATCCATAATCTGTTGCTCAGTTTGGCTTTTTTTAAATATAAGCATTTAACTATTTCCATGAAACTTCAGCTAATTGGATCACAATGTACTGGTCTCGATGAGTCACAATTAACCGGAATCCACTGTATTATCTTTACATGTCACAAGTACATTGGAACACTGAAACGTGCAAAAATGCATCATTTGCTTCATACCAAATCAGTGAGGATTGTGCTTGGCAGCCCACAAGTGTTGTGGCGTTTCTGGCACCAACATAACATGCCCAGAACTCAGTAACCCTAACCATACATCTTTAGATTATGGGAAGAAACCAGAGCACCCAGAGGAAACCCATGCAGTAAGGGGAGATTGTACAAACTCCTTATAGAGGGTGGCATAAATTGAAACCCGATCAGTGAGTGCTGGCACTGTGATAGCATTATGCTAATGTCCTACGCAACCGTGTCACCCGCCACATTTCCTACATTCACACCCAGATCATTAATGTCTATAGCATTCAGTGAAGTGCCCAGCACAGGTCTCTATATTCATCAGTGGTCACAAGCTTCCAATCACAAAAATAACTCGCCACCATTATCTTCTGCTTCCTATTACAAAGCCAATTGTGGATCCAATGTTGTTAATTTGCCATGGATCCCACAGGTTCTAACGTTTTGGAACAGTTCCTTACGTAGAATATTAGTAAAGTCTATACAGAGTGAATCAACATTTTTGTTACACTTCTGAAAACCCTCGGTCCAACAGGTCAGATAGAATCAAACGTCTACTAAAGCCGTAACTGAACATTTTCAACTAACTCCCTGCTTTTCCAAACATAGACTAATCCTAAACAACAGGAATTCTGCAGATGCTGGAAATTCAAGCAACATACATCAAAGTTGCTGGTGAACGCAGCAGGCCAAGCAGCATCTATAGGAAGAGGTCTTTTTCACATTAAGCTGCAGATAATTCTGCTCACACCATGTGACAAAGTTTCCTACCGTAGCCCTGTACTCAGCCTCATCTCCCTTGCTGATGCATCCAACTATGGCAGAGTCATCAGAAAACTTCTGAAGATGACAAGACTCTGTGCAGTAGTTGAAGTCCGAGGTGTAAATTGTCCATCAGTTTAATTCACATCTCCATTTACCATTTGCTGGTCAAGAGTTTAGATAAGCCACCAACATTGGCCAATGAATCGAGAACATTTTCTCCTTTTCTCTGTTCTCATTGATTTCCCATTTACATCTTGTCCAGCCAGATCAGATGGAATTAATAAACCAGTTGAAATCTAATGTACCATCTGAACTGAAGTTGAATTTGATTTTATTTTATTTACATTGCAATTATCTTTTTATTATTTCACTCATGAGATCTGGATCTCAATTCAGGTAGCATTTACTACGCATCTCTGATAATCTCAAAATGAGAAGGAAACTAAGAGTTCCTTAAGTTCTGCACACAGTCACACAGAACAGAAACAGTCCCTTTGGCCCAACTAACTCATACCGACCAAAATGTCCATCTTAGTCAGTCTAATCTGCCTGCATTTGCGACTCATCCCTTCAAACCTCTTAAAATGTTGCCGATAAGTGGCGACTCTTTGTAATAACAGAGGGAAGCAGATGTTCCAGTGGGAATCGTTGAATATTCCCATTTGGGACTGCTGGAGGCAAAAATCCACACTCACATCCATAGCTACTTGAGTTAGCAATATCGTTTTTCAGACACTTTAAAAATGATCAATACTCAAAATCAGCAGATCCCTCCCATACTGCAGACTCAAGTTGTGAGTGCAGTTCTCATTTAAGAAAACACAAGCCTGTAAGATGAGGCAGTCCACAGGTACAATTGAAACACAGAAGCCTTAGACACCACCCCGCACCCCCCAACAACTATCCTGCAAGCAAATGTACAGTGCCTAGTTAATAAAACTGAAGATCTCAGAGGAAGATTGTATTAGAGTGAGTTTTTAGGTAGGTGATTCATTTACACTTAAATCGCTGGCCACCAGTCTTCTATATGACAAAGTACTGTGGATTGCATTCACAACAATGCATCTCCTAAAAGCTGTGAATACCAGATGCTGCTGACGCCGTAGTTTGACCAGATGCTGTAGTTTCGAAGACAGCATTATCTATACTTTATAAATATTAATTGTCCTCTATGTTAGCACATATAATACCAAATAAATGTATTGTGGGTTTAACTTGCATTCCTAAAGGCTGAGAGTACCAACCCAGACATGTTAGCGTCAGGAGGAAAGGATGAAGTCAGAAGGTGTGTTGCTTTGTATGTAATTTCAAAAGGAAGCATTGTCTATGCATTATCTATAACTTTGTAAGTAGCGATTGCCTTTTGTGTTTAGCATACAAATATCAAGCCCACATTGGGCTAGCAGACCTTTCTACCGAAAGCGTCTCCATCTGTATGATGCCTGCTGTACCTTGTTGTGTTGAATAAAGAAGCTGCTTTGTATCTACCAGTAACTCTGTCTCTCCGGTGATTTCATCCACACCTCAACAGATTGCAATACTAGAGGGAAGGAGACTGCTGTGTACTTTGCTTCACAGAAACATAGCTCACTGCCGCCATTTTGGATCCAGTGCTGCAGCCCAAATGGTTCACCATTCTCTGGAAAATGGGACAGCTTTGTCTTTTAAAAGGAAGAGGAGGTGGAGTAAGCTTTATGATTAACTCATCATGGTACGCAGATGTGGGAGTTCTACCTCAATTCTGTTCACCCGACCTGGGACATATAATGGTCAAGTATCGGCCATTTTCTTCTGCCCAGGTAGTCCGGTCAAAGTGCATATTCCACCTTGGGCCAATATCAGGCAGTCACCGAAGAAGCTGGGCATCATGATCAGCAGTCATAAAACAGCGCACCAGGATGCCTTAACTATTATTGTGGAGGGATTTCAATCAGGCCAGCTTGAAGAAGTCTCTGAACAATGAACATGTCACCTGTGGAACCAGAGGAGCCAACACATTTGACTAACGTAATACCACCATCAAGTACACTTACTGTGTCATTCCACGCCTACACTTTGGAAAGTCCCATCAGCTGTAATTCTACTCCTGGCATGCAGGCAAAGACTAAATACTGCGGCTTTGGTGATTAGGACCAAGAAGGTATAGTCAAGGTAGGCAGAGCAGCACTTACAGGACTGCTTCGAGTTGATGGACTGGGCAATATCCAGGGACTCATTTTTGAATCTGAATGAATATGCCATAGTTGTCTCCAATTTCTAGGTACGACCTAGAGAAGGGTTATTTCAAGAGCAAAGGAACAATTGTGGTTGAAGTTAGAGATGGAATTAGATGCACATCAGCTCTAGGCAGGGTTTGCAGGCCATTACTTCCTACAAAGCAAAACCTACCTTCATGAATGGCTGTGATGCTTCACTCCCAGATGAGCTCAACACCTTGTATGCACGCTTTGGAAGGGAGAATAAAAATACACCTTGGCGAATCCCTGCAGCATCCAGTGTCCCTGTGATGTCTGCCTCGGGGGCCAACTTCAGAATGTCTTTCAAGAGAGTGAACCCTCATTAATGTGTCAGGCCCTAATGGCATATCTGATTGGGCACTGAAAACCTGTGCCAACCAACTGGCAGGACCATTCAAGGACATATTCAATATCTCACTCCTGTAGTCCGAGATTCCCATCTGCTTCAAAGGAGCAATAATTGTACCAGTGCCCAAGAAAAGCAGGGTGAGTTACTCAATGACCATCACCCAGCTGCACTCACACCGAGAGAGGGGAATAAGCCTTTCTTTGGCCATTGTTGGAGCGGACTTGGGGTCGAATTGAAGAAGCAGGGTCTGGGCCAGAGAGCGAGGAACGAGCTAATGTTTGACTGAGTTAAACCAGAGATGAGGGACAGGGCAGTGTTCAGCTCGCTGCTCCACGATGTTGACTCGTCTCTGCGCTGAACTGAGAATGTGGCCTGCAGTTAACAGGCTCCTGGACTGGCTGCAGAAATAAACTGACTTCACTGCGAAGGACTCACTTTTGTGAACTTCAGTTCCGAGTGTTATTTGTTTACTTATTAGTTAACACCCTAGTACTTAATAGCTTAATTGCTAATGCAACAAAGGCAGGGCCATAGAAACATTCAGCATGTTAAAAGGCCTTAACAGATTAGATTTCAAAGTTATTTCTCATGGTAGGGGATTCTGGGACAAGAGGGCATGACTTCAGGATTGAAGGATGTCCTTTTAGAACTGAGATGCGGAGAAAATTACTTTCGTTAGAGGTTGGTAAATCTGTGGAATTTGTTGCCACAAGCAGCTGAGGAGGCTAAGTCATCGGGTGTATTTAAGGCAGAGATAGAGGCATCAAAGGGTATGACTGGAAGAATTGGATCAGCCTATTATTGAATGGCGGAGAAGACTCGACAGGCCGGATGGCCTACTTCTGCTCCTATGTCTTAGGATATTATAGTTTCTTAGAAGCATGCACAAATTCGGCACATCATATAGAAATTTGGTAAACTTCTATGGATGCACAATGGAGAGTATCCTGTCTGGTTGCATCACAGCCTGATATGGAAATACCAATACTCAGGAACGGAGAAGCCCACAAACAGCGGTCAACACAGCCCAATCCATCACAAGTCAAAGCCCTCCCCACCACTGAGCTCATAGAAACGTAGAAACATAGAAAATAGGTGCAGGAGTAGGCCATTCAGCCCTTCGAGCCTGCACCGCCATTTATTATGATCATGGCTGATCATCCAACTCAGAAACCCACCCCAGCCTTCCCTCCATACCCCCTGATCCCCGTAGCCACAAGGGCCATATCTAACTCCCTCTTAAATATAGCCAATGAACTGGCCTCAACTGTTTCCTGTGGCAGAGAATTCCACAGATTCACCACTCTCTGTGTGAAGAAGTTTTTCCTAATCTCAGTCCTAAAAGGCTTCCCCTTTATCCTCAAACTGTGACCCCTTGTTCTGGACTTCCCCAACATCGGGAACAATCTTCCTGCATCTAGCCTGTCCAATCCCTTTAGGATTTTATACGTTTCAATCAGATCCCCCCTCAATCTTCTAAATTCCAACGAGTACAAGCCCAGTTCATCCAGTCTTTCTTCATATGAAAGTCCTGCCATGCCAGGAATCAATCTGGTGAACCTTCTTTGTACTCCCTCTATGGCAAGGATGTCTTTCCTCAGATTAGGGGACCAAAACTGCACACAATACTCCAGGTGTGGTCTCACCAAGGCCTTGTACAACTGCAGTAGTACCTCCCTGCTCCTGTACTCGAATCTTCTCGCTATAAATGCCAGCATACCATTTGCCTTCTTCACCGCCTGCTGTACCTGCATGCCCACTTTCAATGACTGGTGTATAATGACACCCAGGTCTCGTTGCACCTCCCCTTTTCCTAATCGGCCACCATTCAGATAATAATCTGTTTTCCTATTTTTGCCACCAAAGTGGATAACTTCACATTTATCCACATTAAATTGCATCTGCCATGAATTTGCCCACTCACCCAACCTATCCAAGTCACTCTGCATCCTCTTAGCATCCTCCTCACAGCTAACACTGCCGCCCAGCTTCGTGTCATCCGCAAACTTGGAGATGCTGCATTTAATTCCCTCATCCAAGTCATTAATATATATTGTAAACAACTGGGGTCCCAGCACTGAGCCTTGCGGTACCCCACTAGTCACCGCCTGCCATTCTGAAAAGGTCCCGTTTATTCCCACTCTTTGCTTCCTGTTTGCTAACCAATTCTCCATCCACATCAATACCTTACCCCCAATACCGTGTGCTTTAAGTTTGCACACTAATCTCCTGTGTGGGACCTTGTCAAAAGCCTTTTGAAAATCCAAATATACCACATCCACTGGTTCTCCCCTATCCACTCTACTGGTTACATCCTCAAAAAATTCTATGAGATTCGTCAGACATGATTTTCCTTTCACAAATCCATGCTGACTTTGTCTGATCATTTCACCGCTTTCCAAATGTGCTGTTATCACATCTTTGATAACTGACTCCAGCAGTTTCCCCACCACCGACGTTAGGCTAACTGGTCTATAATTCCCCGGTTTCTCTCTCCCTCCTTTTTTAAAAATTGGGGTTACATTAGCCACCCTCCAATCCTCAGGAACTAGTCCAAAATCTAACGAGTTTTGAAAAATTATCACTAATGCATCCACTATTTCTTGGGCTACTTCCTTAAGCCCTCTAGGATACAGACCATCTGGCCCTGGGGATTTATCTGCCTTCAATCCCTTCAATTTAGCTAACACCACTTCCCTACTAACATGTATACCGCTCAGTTCCTCCATCTCACTGGACCCTCTGTCCCCTACTATTTCTGGAAGATTACTTATGTCCTCCTTGGTGAAGACAGAACCAAAGTAATTATTCAATTGGTCTGCCATGTCCTTGCTCCCCATAATCAATTCACCTGTTTCTGTCTGTAGGGGACCTACATTTGTGTTTACCAGTCTTTTCCTTTTTACATATCTATAAAAGCTTTTACAGTCATTTTTTATGTTCCCTGCCAGTTTTCTCTTATAATCTTTTTTCCGCTTCCTAATTAAGCCCTTTGTCCTCCTCTGCTGAACTCTGAATTTCTCCCAGTCCTCAGGTGAGCCACTTTCTCTGGCTAATTTGTATGCTACTTCTTTGGAATTGATACTATCCCTAATTTCTCTTGTCAGCCACGGGTGCACTACCTTCCTTGATTTATTCTTTTGCCAAACTGGGATGAACAATTGTTGTAGTTCATCCATGCAACCTTTAAATGCTTGCCATTGCATACCCACCGTCAATCCTTTAAGTGTCATTTGCCAGTCTATCTTAGCTAATTCACGTCTCATACCTTCAAAGTACCCCTGTTTAAGTTCAGAACCTTTGTTTCTGCATTAACTATGTCACTCTCCATCTTAATGAAGAATTCCACCATATTATGGTCACTCTTACCCAAGGGGCCTCTCACGACAAGATTGCTAATTAACCCTTCCTCATTGCTCAAAACCCAGTCCAGAATAGCCTGCTCTCTGGTTGGTTCCTCGACATGTAGATCAATCAATCAATTATAGTTAATCAATCAATTGGGATATTTGTGTACGATATTTGAAAAGCCTCATCCTGAGAGCAGATGCGGCGGAGACGGAGGAATTGCGAGAAGGGGATGACGTTTTTGCAAGAGACAGGGTGAGAAGAGGAATAGTCCAGATAGCTGTGAGAGTCAGTTTCTAGATCTTTCTGTCTCTGTCTCTGGAGACAGCTTATCCACTGATATCTACTATAAGCCTACTGACTCTCACAGCTATCTGGACTATTCCTCTTCTCACCCTGTCTCTTGCAAAAACGCCATCCCCTTCTCGCAATTCCTCCGTCTCCGCCGCATCTGCTCTCAGGATGAGGCTTTTCATTCTAGGACGAGGGAGATGTCTTCATTTTTTAAAGAAAGGGGCTTCCCTTCCTCCACTATCAACTCTGCTCTTAAACGCATCTCCTCCATTTCACGTACATCTGCTCTCACTCCATCCTCCCACCACCCCACTAGGAATAGGGTTCCCCTGGTCCTCACCTACCACCCCACCAGCCTCCAGGTCCAACATATTATTCTCCGTAACTTCCGCCACCTCCAACAAGCACATCTTTCCCTCCCCCCCTCTCTCTGCATTCCGCAGGGATCGCTCCCTACACAACTCCCTTGTCCATTCGTCCCCCCCATCCCTCCCCACTGATCTCCCTCCTGGCACTTATCCGTGTAAGCGGAACAAGTGCTACACATGCCCTTACACTTCCTCCCTTACCACCATTCAGGGCCCCAAACAGTCCTTCTAGGTGAGGCATCACTTCACCTGTGAGTCGACTGGGGTGATATACTGCGTCCGGTGCTCCCGATGTGGCCTTTTATATATTGGTGAGACCCGACGCAGACTGGGAGACCGCTTTGCTGAACATCTACGCTCTGTCCGCCAGAGAAAGCAGGATCTCCCAGTGGCCACACATTTTAATTCCACATCCCATTCCCATTCTGACATGTCTATCCACGGCCTCCTCTACTGTAAAGATGAAGCCACACTCAGGTTGGAGGAACAACACCTTATATTCCGTCTGGGTAGCCTCCAACCTGATGGCATGAACATTGACTTCTCTAACTTCCGCTAGGCCCCACCTCCCCCTCGTACCCCAGCTGTTACTCATTTTTATGCACACATTCTTTCTCTCACTCTCCTTTTTCTCCCTCTGTCCCTCTGAATATACCTCTTGCCCATCCTCTGGGTCGCCCCCCCCCCCGTCTTTCTCCCTAGGCCTCCTGTCCCATGATCCTCTCGTATCCCCTTTTGCCTATCACCTGTCCAGCTCTCGGCTCTATCCCTCCCCCTCCTGTCTTCTCCTATCATTTTGCATCTCCCCCTCCCCCTCCAGCTTTCAAATCCCTTACTCACTCTTCCTTCAGTTAGTCCTGACGAAGGGTCTCGGCCTGAAACGTCGACTGCGCCTCTTCCTATAGATGCTGCTTGGCCTGCTGTGTTCACCAGCAACTTTGATGTATGTTGGGGCAAAAATGAGAGTGGCTTATACTAAACACAGAGGTGAGAATCAAATGGAGAAAGGTCACATAGACATGGAGATCATGTGTGGAGACTACATTGAGTGTGCTCACGGATGAGCGTGAAGCTGAGGCTGCCTCAGCAGAGGCAGAAATGTATGAAGCAGCAGATGGCTCAGTGATGAGTCTACAACCAGAATTGGTCATGCTTTGCAGTCACAACACCAATGCAACTTACTAAAGAATATGTCCAAACACATTTTGGCTATATAAAACACAAGAAGAAGCTGCCGCACCACGCAGCCAACATGCCTTTCACATCATCCAGTTATGGACAGTCTACAGCAGCAAAGACCCACAGCACCTGCTTCTGTAGTGCCACCACAGCAAAAATTTCAGTCAAGAGTTGTTACTGATACCAATTCCATCTGCAGAGACATGGACAGACTGAACTTCCATCCAGCCCTGGGCACACATTTAGCAAACCAGTATCCATAATGCCTTCATTCAGGAGCCACAGGTGCATTAGATTTGGCTTGGTATTTGGGTTATCGAAACTTAGTCGCAGCAGGACTAAAAGAGTTTGACGACCAGTCTGCCAGTTATTTATCCTAGAAGTCAAGCTTTTGCAATGCCATGGAAGGACCAAGTCTCAAACCTAGAGAAGAGCTAGATCTTCTCTGTAACTGGTTTGGTGAGGTGTCACTGCAACATGCAAGTAGAGTTAAAAAAGTGCACATTAATACCCTAGTTAAAGGTTTACAAATGCTGTGTCAGTGGCTGGACAAATCCTATGGCTCTCCAGAGGCAATCAAACAATCTCTATTCAGCAGACTCACGAATTTTCCAAAGCTCTCACACCAAGAACCACAGAAGCTACTGGAGCTTGCAGATCTGTTGTCAGAACTACAAGCCACAAAACATGAGGATTACCTACTAGGACTGAGATTCTTGGATACAGCAATATGGATAAACCCCAGAGTGGGAATACCAAACAATTGCAGGAACAAGGGATTACTTCAGGGTTCAAGTACAAAAACGAAGCATCAAGTCTCCTTTCCACCATTTTAATTTTTAGTGGAATTCATCTGCTACCATGCAGAAATGTAAAATAACCCTAGTTTTATGCTCTCAACTTCCAGTAATACGTCATTCAAAGAAAGGTCTCCAGCAAAAGCATGGAAAACCAGAACCCCTATCATGATCAGAAAAATCTGAAGTGGAGAACTCTTATTGTGAACCCCAATAGTCAAAGCTTGGTCCATAAGAAACCTCACCTCTTAAGGAAATGCACAGGATTCTGAGGAAAAAATCTCATGCAGACCAGAGGTGCTTTCTAAAGGAGTACTCAATGTGTTACAAATGTTGTGCTTCAACAGAGCAAAAGATTGTAAAGCTATCATACATTGAGTGCAACAGTGTCTAGCACATATCAGCATTTCATTCAGGACCAGCATCTTCCGCTACAGCTGGTTCCAACACATCCGCAGCAGAGCACGGCTGGGAGCCAGCTGATCATGTCTCAGATGTCGCTGCTTCCTCATGCACAGAGGTATACTGGAAAGGCTTCCAAGGAAAATCCTGTTCGAAAATATGTTTGGCCGACACCTATCTGAAAGGACATCCTGAGCAAAATATAAAGACATATGTGGTATTGGCTGATCACAGCAATGTGTCATTGGCAAAGTCAACATTCTGTGATACATTCAGCATTCAAAGTTCTGTTTCTCCATACACTTTGAAGACATGTTCTGGAACATCAGAAGATGCTGGAAGAGCCGGCGAATTTGTCACAACGTCACAAGGACGGGAGACCTTCTTACCCTTGCTAACCCTCATTGAGTGTGACCATATTCCCAACCAAAGGGATGAAATCTCAATTCCTGAAGTTGCACACAGTTGTCCATGTCTTAAAGCCATAGCTGCCAAGATTCCACAAACCAACCACACCACCATTTGACTCTTCTGCTGTAATTTTCCTGTTGCCTAGCAGAGACTCCATCCGTGCATACAAGGTACATGAACAGTGCAAGATGTGAACAACCACGTGCAGATTCAGGAGTTAGGATTTTATCCCTGTCGTTGGCAATATAGTCGCACTCACGAGGGTTATCAAGAATAAGCAGACCTTCCCTCCTATTGACTCCATGACATGTCCACTGGCTCTTCTTCTAGCTACTTGCGATATTCCAGACCATCTCTCTAGAGTGACTGGACTGGGTTGGGTCATAGCACATTTAAGAATAATGTCCAGGAGAAGGAGCACCCAAGTCATTTCAGACTCTGTGAGAGTAGAATCCATATGAGAGAGAAGATTATAGGTAAGGAAACAAATCACCCTGCTCAATCAGATTTAGGCAAGCTTCTGATCTTATGTCACTCAGGAGATGATTTCAGCTGGCACCTTCCATCGAAGGTGAGGTCTTCCTCCAAATCATGAAAAGGAGTTTAGCAAAGACGAGTCAAACAGTTAGGCAGCTCCCCTTCCTGCTCTCCATGACAACTCCTACCAAACAACAGAAAGCAGGCTCTTAGTCACCTCATGTCTCTCACATTGAGAAGGAAACCAGAAATAAAAGAGCATTACGCATGTTAATGGAGAGACTCGTAAGGAACAATCATGCTGAGTGTGTGCCTCCACCAGATCCTAGCAAAGAAAATTTTTTTTTTTTTGCCCAACTTGGGCATTTATTACCCCCAGAGACCTGCACAAGATTAGGAGTATTTTGGTATTTCATGTATTTTGGTTCCTCGCCAGTTGTGCAATCTATGGCCTTAAGAGGACAGCTAAGAGTTCAAACTGAAGCACAGAGGTACATGGAAAGGCATTTCTCTGCTGATGATGATCTTAAGTCATTTTCTAGTGCAGAAGCAGTACAAGATATGTTAGCACAGTCTAACCTCAGACTGCATAAGATTGCATCCAGCAGTACTGAGGTCATACAACATCTCCATCTGAAGATCTGGCCAAAATTCAACAGAATCTTGATCACAGACAGGAACTCCCTCCTGTGTAGTGTTGTCTGGGCCTTGGATGGGACTTCATTATTATCACCCTCACTTTCCAGGTCACTGGTATCAAAAGACCCTTTACATGTTGTGGCATGTTATCAGCTATCAATAGCCCATTTGACTGTCTAGGATTTGCTGCTCCAGTCAGTATCCAGGGACGCTTCATGTTTAGAGACACTAGTAGACGGGATGTCCCACTCCCAAAAGCAAAACATGAACAGTGGTAGCAGTGGTCTTCTTCCCTTCAGCATCTTAAAGGTTTGAAGATTCGAAGGTGGTACACAATAATTCCACTATCTACAACTCAAAAGAAAGAGGTCTGCATCTTCTGTGATGTGTCGACTAAAGCTACTACTGCTGTTGTATACCTGAACATGACAGTTGCTGCTGGATATAGTGAAGTTGGATTCATCCTGGCCAAGGCAAAGATTGCTTCCAAACCAGATCTGAGTTCAAGGCTTGAACTCAGCACAGCTGTTCTAGCAGCTGAGATGGCAGAGGTAATAATCAAAGGGTTGGACATGGAGCTAGATGATATCGAGTTCCTACCAACAACAAAGTTATTCTATATTTAATGAAACAAAGAGATTCCATGTTTAGGTACATAATAGGATCCAATGTATCAGCTGAGATCAGAACTCAGAAATGCCAATGAAACTGTGTTTCTATTACTCTCAACCCAGAAGACCATGCCACAAGTGGGCTCTCAGCTAATCAGCTTACCCTCTCCTCATGGTCATCTGGCCCAGCATTTCTTACTGATCACCACCAGGAACATTATCAAAGTCACTATTTTTGATGTGAGAACAGTTAAAGACTGTCTAGTAAGACTGCCCTTTTGCCATGGACTAAATGAAATTATCATTTGACTTCTAGCTTAAGTAGTTAAGTTTGACATAGTATTCCTGCCAGGCAGGAAGGCTTCGAGCCTCTGGAGGTGCAGTTCATTTTGTAGGAACATCACTTCTTATACATAAGCTGCTTTTTTTAAAAATATCATTTCCTGTGAGGGTTAATTTGGATTTTGTCTTGAAGCACACAGTGGAAAGACATTTATCTCCATCCTCTCTTTATTTGCCCTTGAAATAGCAATATCTGTGAGCTTTGTTAATATTGCTAACACTTAGTTGATGCGTTTTGAAGAAATATTATATTTATTGTTTATCATTATCAGGATGTCGTTGTGCCATGAGTTTACTCATATTTATGTTTGTACATGGCATAGTTACAGAGTGTTGTGTGTGTGTACTATCTTGGTTAACACCAATTGCGAGAATAATCAACAGCATTAGTATATGCAAGCACGTGACAATTCAGAATCAACTTTAAAATTATTTTACTTAATGCTCTGCAGTTTCACAAGTAAGATCTCATTAAAAATCCTGAAGAAAACTTCCATCTCAGGTGATTTTTGAGGAGCTGTTTAACTCACTGCAAAGCTTCGCATATCCGCACTGTGAGGACAGCAGAATCTACCTCTGAGGGGAAAAAATTCCCCCCGTCTTCAATGGGTGACCTCTTGTTCTAAAGTTGGATGACATACACCTCAGTACTTATAACAATAATAAACCAATTCTAGATTCCCCAAAGAGGATAAATGTTCCCTTAGTGTCAGGTTTGGCAAGCATCTCAGGATTTGCTTTTCAGCAAAATCATCTACTCAGGCAGAAACATAGACATGAGCCATAGCACAAGTACCATAATAAGTTAAGTAGCAAATCAGGAACTGTGGGTCAAGCAGCAGTTGGCTTTTTAGGTTGGGACCCTTCATCTGGACTTTGAGATAGTGTGATCATGATTTTACAGTGGATAGCAATGAGGTATTTTATTTTATTTCCAAATAACTTCATTTCTAGTATTGCATATAAAGTTACAATCTTCAAATGCTGAAGAAATTTATTCGTCATCCAGACAATTAAAGTATATTTTAGGGCTATGATTCATTTCTGTCTTGCTTCTCAAACGATGACATGACACAGCTCACAATCATTTTAAGCATCTAGCTGATGCTGCTAATTATAATCATTGTCAAGTCAGGCACTCACAGTATTCCACAAGAATGAATCCAACAGCTTAAAGATAATGTAGGCAAAATGTGCGATTCCTGGAATATTTTTCCACGCATCTTGGACCATTGAAGACTTTTTTTTTTGTCTGCTTCCATTAAAATGAAAAGCTCATAATCTAGGATAGGGCGAACTGTGCTGGCGGCCAAGGCAGGGCAGCACGGGGTGAGACTGGATAACAAACATTACGAGAGAATTATGCCATTCAGCCCACTTAGTTAACTCCACTATTCAATATAGATGATTTTTTTTTTCCAACCCCATTCTCCTACTTTCTCCCTGTAACCATTATCCCCCTTTTATCAATGAAGAACCTATCACCTTTTAATTTAAATACACCCAGTGCCTCTGCCTCCACTACCCTCTGTGGCAAACAAATTCCACAGAATCACCACCCTCTGGCTGAAGAAATTTCTCCTCAAATCAATCTTAAAGGGGTGCCTTTATTATCTAAGGTTGTGGCCTTGGATTCTAGACCCTCCTACTAATGGATATATCCTCTCTGTATCCATTTTCTAACACACTCAAGGAATGGCAAAATACAAAAACTTAATCCAACAAAAATCATTCTTGTAATCAATAGTAGTTGAAGTTGTAATCTATAAATGTACTAGGCTGCTGCAAATGGAAGTACATTAGGCCTACACCAATTTTGATGAAGAATGAAACTATTTATTTGTCACATATGCATATACATCAATGTTGCAAACAAAATATTGTAATGCATTCAAGTGGTCTATGTCCTAAGTTAGAGTAGAGTTTCACACAACCAACAGGAACATTTATTCTGGGCCAGAATTTGTAATTATTGCCTGTGCAGTTATTCGCATGTTAACTACCCAGTAACTAGCAGTGAGAGGCTAAGAGGTCCTCAGGAGATGCAAATCCGCTGTACATCTCCACGTTTAAGCTTGATTAAGATCAGGAGCTCCTTGTCAGACTTCATTATGAGTTTCAAGAAATCACTGCACCATCACAACAGCGGGAATAAAACTCTACAGTCTGTCAGGGCTGGAACTTAATGGTGTGAGGACTGGGTTAATAAAAAGATTTATATTCCCTCGATAGCACTCCACCTCATTTGGCCTAATAGGAAACATCACTGCTACAGATAGTAAATTAATAGAACATAGAAATGTATAGTACAGAAACAGCCTTTGGCCCACAATGTTTGTGCAATTTTAACTAATCCCCTCTGCACATGGTCCAAACATTGCTCCCAGGTTTATAATGTCGAACACGGTATAAACCAGAATTTGCTGTCAATGAACATAGGGGTGTATACCTGGCGCAACACCCCCAGTGGGACTAGCAACTGATCTGACTTGCAACATGCAGCGAGGCCTTGAAGTTGACAATATTTTTAACAATGTAGCCAGTTCAAATCCAGGGAGCGAGGGTGATGGAAGATATAACCCCAACCCATAAAAGAATTGAAAAATCTAACAGCTATGCCAGAGGGCCTGATTCATGCTCCCTTGACATAACTGTCTGTCATTTCCGGTTTTATTTATAAATACGTTTCTCAGAAAATTATTTATAAGTAAAACCAGAAACATTACAACTAGTTTAAAATCTACAAGCTTAATGTTATAAACAGATGGAGAGGAGATAATTGGGTTATTCCTGGGCTATCTGGCTAGGTGACCACACAGCTCCAATTGACCAAGAATAAACATGCGATAATATTACACTCACTGCACTTTTCTTCAGAAATTATTCCACTTTTGTCAGGAGAGGCTGCTGTAGATTTTGATTCTTTTCCTCTTTAAATATTTATCTTTTGAGTAACCAGACTTTCTTTGTTGTGCAGTAAACTTATTTGAAACTCTGTTAGATTTCAACCTACTTTTAACTCATTGATTTGTCAACAGATACGAAAATGGCAGAAGAAAAGTCTTACTGAAGTCACATATCATGTCTATGTGAAGGCATGAGATCCATGCTGTCACATGCTCTCTTTGGTCATGATTGACAGAAGATAATAATTTTAACAATATTTTGAGATACACCACAACTTAGAATTGATTAGTCGAGGTCTTCTGGCTTCGTCTCCTATGCTAGTTAGGCTTATCGGGTTTTGAGAACCATAAGCAGAACTACACAAAAATAATGGACTGAGAAACAAATAGGAATCTGCACAAAAAAAGTCTTTAACTAATAAGAACAGGTATCTCATTGCTTGAATTACTGAGTAAAATGATACCCAGACTGAGATTTTATCTATCAATAACTCTGCATCCAGGAGACTGCTGAAAAGATGCTGATGTCTGTAATCGTTTGAGTTATCACCCCCAGCCTCTGTCACTTCTTCCACTCTTCCCTTCTCTAACTGCCTATCAATTCCTCTTCACCTGGATCTTCCTACCCCTTGATCACCCTTTCCTTCCAACCCTTCTTCCACCCCCCCCAACTTCTTTATATTGCCCATCGCCCAGGTGAAGAGTCTTGATACAAACATCTATTTCCCTCCACAGATGTTGCCTCTCCTGCTGAACTCCCTGCAACTGAGCATCCAGTTTCACTTACTAATAAGTTCATATTATCTCTCTGGAAGAACAGACCTCCTTTGCAGGCTGAGTGTAGCCAAAGTCAAATTCTTAGGCACTGCCATTTAAGTACAAATTTTAAAATTCAGGAGGCATGGTAAAAATAGTAGCTTTAACAACTCAAAGGCCAAACTATGATGAAGGATTGGTTTTAACCTCTAACCTGGTCAACAGCAGATCAAATGAAATTGGAATAAGAGAGCTGACCTGACTTCCATTAATTTGACTTAAATCATACTTATAAAAGATGGCCTATTGTTCGTGCCAGTTTCCATTTCCCCGCTCTATTTCCCTATACCCCTGCAACTTGGTTTCTTGCATGTCCGTCAATTTCAATCTTGAGTCTTTTTGCCATTGGCCTAAATGAATGGTAATTTCCCTACCAATTCAACTACCGGCAGACCTATAGGATGCGGGACTGATCTGGTGTGTCACAGAAAGAACGCACAGCCCACACACAGACAGGACCTGAGGACCGGATCAAACACAGGTCCCTGGAACTGTGTGGAAACAGCACAACTGCTGCACCATTGCGCTGCCTTTCAGGGAAACTTCTCTGTGTCTACTGCCTTTTTGTTCCTTCGAGAGGCTAAAATCTACCATCAAGTTTTGTCATCTAGTTTATTATTTTCTTATACTGATTGGTATCAATGTTTTAATTAAGAAGCAATACACACAAAATGCTGGAGGAACTCAGCAGGCCAGGCAGCATCTATGGAAAAGAGTAAACTGTAAAAGTCTCTGTCCAAAATGTCAACTGTTTGCTGTTTTCCATCAATGCAGCCTGACCTGCTGAGTTCCTCCAGCACTTTGTGTGTGTTGCTTTGGATTTCCAGCATCTGCAAATTTTCTGGTGTTTGAGAATTCTCCTGTCAAGCAACTTGGAATCATTTTGGCAGTTTTAAGGGGAGAGGAAAAATTAAAGGGGATCTGAAGGCAAGTTTAGTTTTTTTTATATTAACACACTGAAAATGATTGATACCTGGAAGAATCAGATACCTTTAAGAGACCTTTAGACAGACCTGTAAAAAGGCCACAGAAGGATATGCATGCAGATGGGAATAGAACAGATGCACAAACAGAATGGTACAAACATAAACACAACATACTATGCAGATGCTGGGTCTCACAACACGCTGGAAGAACTCAGCAGGTCAGGCAGCATCCGTGGAAAGGATCGGTCGACGTTTCGGGCCGGAACCCTGGTACAAACATGATGGCAAAGGGGTCCATTTCTGTTCTGTACAACTCTAGGACTTCATTAAAGAATCTATATAAGTTATGTGACCAGGTTTTCATCATCTACATACCATTAACAAGTGCCCTCTTGGCAATGAAATCTGCCTTTCTCAACTTAATTTGACAGTTTTAACTGACCTTATTTCAAATTCAATCCAAGGCAGTTCAAGAAGATTTGTGAATGAGAGATAAATCCCGACTTGTCCATAACCCATGCATCACCTTGGTTAAAAAGGCAAAGGTGAATTTGACCAAAATAAAAATGATCACAAAGTCAAGACCAGTTTTCTTCTACTTGTCCAATACAGGCTGCATTTATTCAGCTACTCTACAACATGTCAACTCCATTACAGAGGCAGATAAGTAACAACAAATTAAGACTTACAAGCTTTCACAGTTATTCATTTCAGCAGAGTACGATCCCACTCACTTTATTTGAGCTATTAAAAATATATCCAGTTTTATGTTACTATTTAAATAAAACGATATTCTAAGTATTGAACTTCTCTGTGATTAAGTTACAATGTAGGAACGGGGCACGGCTGCGCAAGTGCATGTAAGTCGGCCTGTGAGGCAGCGGGACTATTTAAAAGAGAGCAGTTTGTGAAAGCCGTCATTTTCGGGCAGCTCCAGGGTAAGGGAGAAGGGGTGAACCACCTGGCTGGCTGGGGAGAGTTGAACTGCTGGCTGAGTTTGGGTTGGGCCAGACTGGCAGTTGGGGCTGTTGATTGAGTGGGTGGGGACTTTAGCATGGAAGAGCCTAGTAGTTTGGAAAGGGTTAATTTGTAGCTTATGGCTGCAAAAGGGAGGGGGGGTGAGATTGAAGGGGGAGGGCGGGAGACTGTGGAATACTCCAGAAGTAAGGGTAGCCAAAAAAGGGGTGCATCAAGTGAAAGACCTGAGGTATTGGGGGACAACAAATTGAGGAAAATGGGTAAATTGGAGGAATTTATAGTTCTGTATAAAATTAAAGGTCAGAAGGAAGGAGGAGGAGGAGGATTTAAAGCCCTTAATCCTTTGAAAGTTGCAGCAGCATTAGAGAACCAAATAGGTAAAGGATTCCAGGCCAAGATTTTGTCTAATGGATTGCTGAAAATTTGCTGCAAAGATATTGACCAATATAACAATGTTAAAATGGTGGGAAAATTTGGATAATATTAAAGGTGGTCGAGTGATTGAAGTCAAACGATTAAAATCGAGAGAAGGTGGTAATTGGGATTCCCCTGTTCTTCTGGTTTTTGCAGGTGACGTTCTTCCAACTAGAGTCTATCTTGGGTGCATGTCTTATCAAGTTAGAGAATACATTAGGCCTCCCTTACTCTGTTATAATTGCCAGAGATTTGGACATCTTGCTGGTTCATGTCGAGGTAAAAGAAGAGGTATGAAATGTGGAGAGGATCATGATATTAAAGCATGTAAGGCAGCGGTGCCTAAATGCAGTAACTGTGGAGGGGACCATACAGCAGTGTTCAGAGGATGTGAGTATTTTAGTAAGGCAAAGCAGATTCAGGATATTAGTATCCAACAAAAAATATCATACACTGAAGCAGTAAAGAAAGTTGATAGAGAGCAAAGGATAAGTAAAGATTGGAATGATAGGGAGTCAGTTCATTCTGAGTTCTCCAACTATGGTTCCTTCAGGCATGTTGTTGATGACTAAAGAGTCTTTTTTGGCGTTTGTTGTTGATGTACTAAAACTACAGCCAAGAGGTCCGATATGATAAAAGGAGTTGTTGGAGCTGCAGAGAGATTCCTTGATATAAAACAGATTTCGCCGGAAAAATTGCATGAGCATATGACAGACAAACAATCACTGAATACTTCCCAGTTGTCGGGATCAGAGGGTACAGAGGAGTTTTATGTGGATGAAGAGGCCAATAATTAGTATTTGGACGTTTTTAATATTACAATGGAACGCAAGAAGTTTATCTGCAAATGGTCAAGAATTAAAAAGATTTGTTGGAACTTTTTTTAAAGACAAGCCTGATTTGATCTGTATACAGGACATACAGTTAAAGCCTCATTTAGATTTTGTGATCCCTGGGTATGATAGTTTGAGAGCTGACAGAACAGGTAAATCTGGTGGAGGGTGTGCAACTTTCATAAAAACAGGACTCCAGTTTAGAAGACTTGATTTTAAATCTAACCTTGAAATTGTGGCTGTGGAGATTTGGAGCTCTCGTGGTCAAATAACTTTGATTAACTTTTATAATCCAGGTAATATGACATTATCAGATTTGGATAAAATTATGAATTAGGTAAAATCCCCAGTTATCTGGGTTGGAGATTTCAATGCCCATAATCCTATATGGGATAGTGAAAGTAAAGATAGTAATGGAGCAGTAATAGAGGAGTTTCTAGATAAATACAACATGGTACTGCTAAATGATGGAAAGCCTACAAGATTTAATATTGTAAAGAATACTTGTAGTCACTTAGACTTATCTATCACTTCCTCAAACTTAGCTAGGGTTGGGGAATGGGATGCTACGGATAGATACACACTAGGAAGTGATCACTATCCTATATTATGTAGATTTGGTAGAAATTTGAGGGGAGGTCTGTTAGGTATAATTTTTCTTTGGCCCATTGGGATGAGTACTAGGAGAAAGCTGTGGATATAATAGAAGAGATTAATAGCGAGGGCTCCATAGACGATTGGAATGAATCCCTCTGTTCTATAATTCATAAAGTTGTTCAGTTGACAATTCCGCTACGGAATGTACTTAAGCCTCCAGCATTAGTTCCGTGGTGGAATAAAAATTGTGATATAGCAGTAAGAAACAGAAATAGAGCTTACAGGAAATTAAGAAAGTACCCAGTGTTAGATAATGTTGTGGAGTATAAAAAGGAAAGAGCAGTAGCATGGAGAGTAATTAAAAATGCAAAGAGGGATAGTTGGAGAAGATTTTGTGGAAACCTGGGCCCTGAGACACCTATAGAGCAGCTATGGACGATCCTTCACAGAAGGTCAGGGATATATGGGAAACCATCTATCCCAGCTTTGCTGGAAGGAGATATTGAAGCTGTAACCAATAAGGAAAAGGCTGATATGTTTATAGAGGTGTTCCAAGCGTTACACAGTTATGGAGAGTTAGGTGATTTGAAAAAGGAAATTATGTTAAAGGAAAGTTGGAAATTGGACAGGAGTTTGGATGATAATAGCTCCATAAATTTGTTTTTCCTCCCTTCAGGAATTGTAGGAAGCTGTCCAATCAGGTTCAAACACTTCTCCTGGTAGGGATGGACTGTGTTATGAATTGCTTAAGCATTTAGATGACTCTGTATTAATAGAAATTCTAGCATTGTTTAATTCAGTGTGAAAAGAAGGAACATTAACAGTAGAATGGAAGCATGCGGTGGTAGCTCCAGTTTTAAAGCCAGGTAAGGATGCGCCTAGTCCTAGTTCATATCGGCCTATAGCTTTAACGTCAGTGCTTTGTAAAATTATGGAACGAATGGTCACCAACAGACTTTTTTTTTGGAAAATAAGGGACATTTTGCTGCCTATCAAAATGGTTTTAGAACTGGAAGATCAACAATGGAATCTGTTGCCCTTTTAGATCATCATATTAAAAAAGCATTTCAAAATAGAGAAGTAATGGTAAGTGCATTTCTAGATATTGAAAGAGCATATGACTCACTATGGAAGGATGGCTTATTAGTTAAATTCTATGATGTGGGAATTAGAGGTAGAATGTTAAATTAGATCAAAGATTTCCCTACGGAAAGGACAATTCAAGTAAGAATAGGCAGAACAAGCTCCAAGTCAGTTAAAATAGGTAATGGTACCCCTCAAGGAAGTGTCATTAGTCCAGTTCTTTTAATGTCATGATAAATGATATCTTTGATCAGGTAGGGACAGGATTTGGCAAATCATTGTTTGCAGACGATGGTGCAATCTGGAAAAGAGGAAGAAATGTCAAGTATATATTAAGGCAGGTACAAGAGGCTTTAAGATCAGTTGAAAACTGGGCTAATAAATGGGGTTTCAGGATTTCTGCTTCTAAGTCCAAGTATATGATTTTTGGCTTTAGAAGAAAGATTCCTGATTGTGAATTGTGTCTATATGATTCTCCACTAGAAAAAGTCAAGGTATTCAAGTTTTCAGGTGTCTGGTTTGATGAAAGACTTACTTGGAGGGTTCATATAGATAAAACAATTGGAAAGTGTGAGAAAGTTTTAAATGTTATGAGATGTATTGCTGGATGCGACTGGGGAGCAGGGCGGGAAACGATGTACTTAATATATCTAGCTATGATTAAATCAGTTATAGATTATGGTTGTATTACTTTATGGTTCCGCTGCTACAGCAGTGCTTGGAAAACTAGACACTGTGCAGTCCAAAGCACTTAGACTCTGTTCTGGAGCTTTTAGAACAACATCAGTCCCGGCATTATGTGTGGAGATGGGAGAAGTGCCCCTACATTTAAGATGAATTCAGTTGTGCCTGCAGTATTGGGCAAAACTAAATGGATTCAATCACAGCTGTCCATCAAAGTGTCTTTTGCAGGGGAAGTCGAAGCGCCAAAGTAAAATTAAAAGATACCCATTTTCAGATTTGGTTAATAACTGGGCTGTGAAACTGAAACTGACTGAGGAAGACATGGTTGACCAAATTTGCTCGCTACCTGTCCCTTTTTGGCTCTTTCCAGAACCAGAAGTAGACGTATTCCTCCTTTTTCAGATTCAAGGAAACAGTGCAATTTCATCAGCGTTGATCACAAATGAATATTTAAATAATAAATGGGGATCTTAACTGAAGATTTTTACTGATGGCTCAGTGGACCCAGACAGCAGTAGGGCAGGATTTGGGATGTATGTGTCTCAACTTGGAGTTAAGATTGGTCACCAAGTTTCAGATGGTGTTTCTGTCTTTGCAACAGAATTATTAGCAATCCTCTGGGCCGTATGGTGGATGGAAGACTCTCGACCATGTAGGGTTATCATCTGTTCGGATTCTGCTGCCGCCTTAGAGTCTATAAAAGGGAGTAAATCAAAAGCTCATCCTGACATAGTTATTGAGATTCTCTTAGTGTTGTTTAGAGTAGGGAAGATGGATTGTTCAGTTAGATTTTCATGGATACCTGGGCATGCTGGGGTGGAGGGAAATGAACTTGTGGATGGCATTGCAAAATCTTCCTTACAGAGCAGGCAAGTAGAAATTAGAGTTCCCCTAGGCAGAGTAGAATTGAGAAGTAGGATTAAAAGAGGTATAGAGAAGAAGTGGCAGGAGGATTGGAAAAATGAATTAAGGGGCAGGCATTATTTTTCTAGTCACCCACTAGTTAAAAAGGTCTCAGACTGTTACCTTTTAAGTCGTAGAGATATGGTGAAATTTACAAGACTTAGTTTGGGGCATTGTGGGCTAAACTATTATTTAAAGATAATAGGAAAACATCCTACTGGATTATGTGACTGTGGTAGTCCAGAGATAGTCCAGCATGTTTTGCTGAGCTGTAATCTATACAAAATTGAAAGAAACATGTTGTTCAAGAGCCTATCTGGCTTAAATTTATTTTGGTTTTCTATTAATCTTTGTTTGGCCATCAAGAGAATCAACATCTGATTGAAGAGTCTGTTATTCAGTTTATACGTGACACTAGGTTGTATTCGAGAATTTGAGTTCCTTGAAGTTCTATAGAAACCATAGAAAAACTACAGCACAGAAACAGGCCTTTTGGCCCTTCTTGGCTGTGCCGAACCATTTTCTGCCTAGTCCCACTGACCTGCACACGGACCATATCCCTCCATACACCTCCCATCCATGTATCTGTCCAATTTATTCTTAAATGTTAAAAAAGAACCCGCATTTACCACCTCGTCTGGCAGCTCATTCCATACTCCCACCACTCTCGGTGTGAAGAAGCCCCCCCAACGTTCCCTTTAAACCTTCCCCCCTCACCCTTAACCCACGTCCTCTGGTTTTTTTTCTCCCCTTGCCTCAGTGGAAAAAGCCTGCTTGCATTCACTCTATCTATACCCATCATAATATTATATACCTCTATCAAATCTCCCCTCATTCTTCTACGCCTCAGGGAATAAAGTCCTAACCTATTCAGCCTTTCTCTGTAACTGAGTTTCTCAAGTCCCGGCAACATCCTTGTAAACCTTCTCTACACTCTTTCAACCTTATTTATATCCTTCCTGTAATTTGGTGACCAAAACTGAACACAATACTCCAGATTCGGCCTCACCAATGCCTTATACAACCTCATAATAACATTCCAGCTCTTATACTCAATACTTTGATTAATAAAGACAATGTACCAAAAGCTCTCTTTATGACCCTATCTACCTGTGACGCCACTTTTAGGGAATTTTGTATCTGTATTCCCAGATCCCTCTGTTCCACTGCACTCCTCAGTGCTTTACCATTAACCCTGTATGTTCTACCTTGGTTTATCCTTCCAACGTGCAATACCTCACACTTGTCTGTATTAAACTCCATCTGCCATTTTTCAGCCCATTTTTCCAGCTGGTCCAAGTCCCTCTGCAAGCTCTGAAAACCTTCCTCACTGTCTGCTACACCTAATTCTATAATTAATTATACATCCTGCGGAGGGCAGTAATACACCTAGACGCGTCGGGGAGGAGGGTGAGGAGTTACAACATACAATGATCTTCCTCCTTACCGCTATAGGTTTTAGCTAATGATAATTTGAGTAAATCATGCCCATTTCTTCCATTCCTAATTACAGGGATGCTCATGCAGATCTGAAATACTTCATCAGAACACACAATCTATGAGACTTGATAGTTAAAAGAATGGGTTAAATCATGAAATTAAGACAGTCACTGAGTACACAGGAGGCTAAATTACAATCATTGAATTCCAAGGGGGAGAAAGGTCAAGCTAATTCCATCAGACGCACAATCCTGCACACTATTGACATGAAGTGTGGACTGAAATGAAAACAGAACAGCTGAACCATGATAATGCAATTAAGCAGCAGAAATCCCAGGATCCAGACATCAGGACAGGTGTGCAGAAGATGAGGGAGGGGGGAGAAAAAAGTTCCAATGCTGAAGTGCGATAGAGCCTTATTTATCTTCGCCTCTGTGCTGAACACTAATAGGCAGGCTATAATTTATTTAGTAATTAATATTATGCTTCACTAGGCCCAACTTAAAATCACTTCTGACAAAAGCAGAGAGAGAACTGAAATGGATTATTCAGAGACAAGCCAGCAAGCTGATCCAATGACCAGCAAGCCTTCTGGCTACAACATTCATAGACTTCATATAATTAAACAATTAAATTTAAACTTGAACTTGAATCATTGAACTGAACAGAACAGAAATAGGCCATTTTGACCCACTTCATTCATGCCAATTGTGATGCATTCTACATTAATCCCATTTGCCTGCATTAGGCCTATATTCCTTCATGATTTCCCATCCAAGTACCAGGACAAATGCCTTTTAAATGCTGCAAACATATCTGCTTCTACAACATCCTTTGGTAGCTCAATGCAGATATTCACCATCCTCTGTGAGCAAAAGCTTGTTACTCAGAGCTCTTTTGATTTGTCCTCCTCTCACTTTAAAGCTGTGTTCTCTATTCCTCAACTCACCTGCCCTGTGAAAGGGACACTGTCCATCATCCCTGTCTATGCCTCTTAATCTCTCATCACCCCTCAGCCTCCTATGTTCCAGTGAGAATAAACCAGCCTGTCCAATCACTCCTTACAAATGTAGCCTGTCATTCCAGGCAATATTCTGGTGAAACTCTCCTCCTCCCATATACTGCATCCCTCAAATTGCCTTTACCTTAAAGCTGTGCCTTCCAGTTAGTAAAAAAGATTCTGACCATCTATGCGCCTCGATTTTATAGTCCCAAATAAAGCACCCTCAGCCTCCTACATTCCACTGACAGTAACTGGAAATTGGTTTATTTGAGTCATATGCACCAAATACAAAATAACACATTTGATTTAAATGCTTAGTGCTAAAACAGACAGTGGAATGTGCACAAACTTCTAGCCTTAGGCTCTCCTACCAGGCTCCCACCATTTTCTCCTTGATCTTTTTCATCACCTGACACCTGAACCATGTTGGCAACTAGGTCAGACTGAAGAGAGAACCCTTTGAATTGACTTCCATAATAGTAAAGAGAACAAAGAAAACAAAATTGAGTCAGGTAATTTTATTTTACTTTTTACTTTAGAGGCACAGCACAGAACAGGCTCTTCCAGCCCAATGAGAGGCACCACCCAGCAACCGATCTATTTAACCCTAGATTAATTGCAGGACAATTTACAGTGACTAATTAACCTACTAACCAATTCATCTTTGGACTGTGGGAGGAAATCCACACGGTTTACAGGGAGAATGTACATATTCCTTACAGATAGCACTAGAATAGGGCTATGGATTGTCCTGAGCCACAACAGTACGCCGCTAACCTCTGTTCCACCGTGGCACCCCACTGATTGATGATGGAATGACTCGGTGAGCATTTAATATGGCAGGGTCTGTTCTCCAGCTGAATACAGATCTGTACAGGAGCAATATGTAAAGAGGAACGCAAAATTATGAAGTAAACACAGTATACATTTTCATCCTTATTGGTATGTGGTTTATATTCTATCATTATTAAACTACTCTAACCCACATGCAAAGGAAAAGCAATTTTTATGTTAGTTTGGCTATGCTGGGGGCAAACTTTGGATATTTATAAACTCTTAAATTGATTAATTGTGCACTGTTATCCTATTCACATGGTCACAGGGAGTTACTGGGTGATTTTTGAAGGGTTTTTAATCTCTGTCAGAAATCTCAACTCCCAGGAAGCAGGATTACAAGAAAATGAATGAGCCACGATGTTTTATTCATCTTATTCATTCCAAGAGTCTTGGTTTTGAAGGCAGAGATTACTGTTTTATTCCCTATGGATTGTGATCAACCTACTGGAGTGATCAGTTGGTTCTGCCTCTTCTTTTTCTCCCCAAAGTTATCAAACTTGTTCTCTTAAATTCACTTAATTCTCTTTGATTTTGTCCATTTTTTTCCTGTTACTTCTGTTCCTCAAATCATGCCTTTAATATACAAATACTTGAGTGAAATTTCTGAGATACTCAAAAGATTTGATTTTTCCAGAGTCTTGTACACACTCCACAAGACTCGCAGATATAGACTCCATTAAATTAAAGCTGCGGTCACAGTTTATTTGGAACTTCTCAGCAGAAATGCACAATCTGTGGTATACGCTTTACCAATTATCGCCTGGAATAGAGGGCTGTAGTTATAACAAAAGATTGGGTAGGCTGGGTTTATTCACAGCTTGATACCGCAACAGTGCTGCCCTAGACCAGAACAAATTGCAGAGAGTTGTGAATATAGCCCAATGTATCATGAAAAACAATTTCCCCTGCACTGACTGTTTACACTTCTTGCTGCCTTAGAAATGCAGACAACATAATCAAAGATCCCTTCCACCTCCCAACTGGCAGAAGATACAAAAGTTTGAGAATGGATACCAGCAGGCTCAAGAACAGCTTTTATCACAATGTTATAAGACTCGTGAATAGACTTCAAGTGCAGTAAACATGAACTTAATCTTTCAATCTACCTTGTCATGGCCTGTGCAGCTCATTTGGCTGCCTGTGCTGTATTTTTTCCTGTAACTGTAATGGCATATTCAAAATGCTGTAATTGTTTTCCTTGTGTACTACCTAAGACTTATTAATGGAAGATCTTTCTGGATGGCATGCAAACCAAGCTTTTCACTGTACCTGTGACAATAATAAACCAGGCCTTTGTGCTACTGTTTGTGAGCTACATGCATGTTTTATCTCCTCTCCCTTCAGCTTGCTCCTGCCTCCACCATTCATCCACCAGCCTTTGTTTCCCCAATTCCCACCTGTACCCCCCCCCAACTGCCCACCATTCTTCACCACCACTCAGTCCACCAATCAACTACTATTAGGTTTCACCACTCCACCCCTCTTTATACCATCTCTCCTCTTGTCCCCCATTTCAACCCGAAATGTCAACAATCCCTTCACTCCCTAACAGATGCTGCTTGACACGCTGACATCCTCCAGTGGATTGTTTGTAGCTGCAGATCCCAGCACCTGCAGTCTCATGTCTTTACACAAGGGATGATATCATCCCTTGTGCACCATTCCTGTTGGAATATCACGTAGGTAGTTAGACCAAGCTGTCGTAAAACCAACTGTTACCCAGGCCTTCTAGGACAATAAAGTTTTCACAGTGGACTGCTGGAGTGAGATTCCCACAAAGCTAAATGCCATACTTACTACTGATTCTTTGGCACCAGCCTCACCCTTATGCCCAATTTTTACTTCACCACAACAGAAACATCCATCTACTCATGCCCAAAAATTAATTCCATACCCCTTTCCCTTGTCTAATCAGAACTCGAATCCTACGATCAGAACTCGAATCCTACGATCCACTTCCGGCCACTTCCATGTGATCCTCAACTCTTCCTCCATTCCCCTTGCCCCCATTACAATTCTTCATGGAACCCCTCCCTGTGGCAACTTGGTTTGTTCACCTACCCAACCATTTGTTCTAGTTATAGAACATAGAACAGTACAGGCCCTTCAGCCCACAATGTTGTGCCGACCCTTAAACCCTGCCTCCCATATAACCCCCCACCTTAAATTCCTCCGTATATATGTCCAGTAGTCTCTTAAATTTCACTAGTGTATCTGCCTCCACCACTGAGTCAGGCAGTGCATTCCACGCACCAGCCACTCTGAGTAAAAAACCTTCCTCTAATATCCCCCTTGAACTTCCCACCCCTTACCTTAAAGCCATGACCTCTTGTATTGAGCAATGGTGCCCTGGGGAAAGAGGCACTGGCTGTCCACTCCATTTATTCCTCTTAATATCTTGTATACCTCTATCATGTCTCCTCTCATCCTCCTTCTCTCCAAAGAGTAAAGCCCTAGCTCCCTTAATCTCTGATCATAATGCATACTCTTTAAACCAGGCAGCTTCCTGGTAAATCTCCTCTGTACTCTTTCCAATGCTTCCACGTCCTTCCTACAGTGAGGCGACCAGAACTGGACACAGTACTCCAAGTGTGGCCTAACCACAGTTTTATAGAGCTGCATCATTACCTCGCGACTCTTAAACTCTATCCCTTGACTTACGAAAGCTAACACCCCATAAGGCTTTCTTAACTACCCTATCTACCTGAGAGGCAACTTTCAGGGATCTGTGGACATGTACCCCCAGATCCCTCTGCTCCACCACACTACCATGTATCCTGCCATTTACTTTGTACTCTGCCTTGGAGTTTGTCCTTCCAAAGTGTACCACCTCACACTTCTCCGGGTTGAACTCCATCTGTCACTTCTCAGCCCACTTCTGCATCCTATCAATGTCTTGCTGCAATCTTTGACAATCCTCTACACTATCCACAACACCACCAACCTTTGTGTTGCCTGCAAACTTACCAACCCACACTTCTACCCCCACATCCAGGTCATTAATAAAAATAACAAAAAGCAGAGGTCCCAGAACCGATCCTTGTGGGACACCACTAGTCACATCCGTCCAATCCGAATGTACTCCCTCCACCACAACCCTCTGCTTTCTGCAGGCAAGCCAATTCTGAATCCACCTGGCCAAACTTCCCTGGATCCCATGCCTTCTGACTTTCTGAATAAGCCTACCGTGTGGAACCTTGTCAAGTGCATTACTAAAATCCATTTATTATCCATATATGGCTGCTTTTCTCACCCAACTCCCTCAATTCCAGGTGGCCTCTATTCAAGGTGTCACATTTTTGATCAGGAAAGTGTACAAGTCCCTTTCAATTACATTCAAGGCATTGAAACTTGTGATACTCAGCTTCTCAAATATCCCATGCATGACATAGCAAGTACCAGCTAATGCACTCCTGGGAGTGGACTGGAATTTGTAGATCACAATATTCAGGACAGAATTGCTCCGTGTTAAAGAAAATTTTCTTTCACAGCTAACCAATCACAGCCAGTCTGAAGTTGCTGCTCTATAAAACTCCAGTTAGATCACACTTGGATTTCAGTTCTGGTTGCCTCATAAGGATGTGAAGGCATTAGATAGGGTGTAGAGATTTACCAGGATGTTCCTTTGATTGGAGAAAATGTCTTATGAGGAAAGCTTCAGAGAGCTAGTGCTTTTCTCTTTGGAACAAGAGGATGAGAAGTGACTTGATAGAGATGTATTAAGATTATGATAGGAACGGATAGTGTGGACAGCCAGCACTACTTTTCCCAGGGCGGCAATGGATATACCAGAGGACTTCCGTTTAAGGTGAGTGGAGGGAAGTTCAGGGGAGATGTCAGAAGCAATTTTTTATTATATGAAGAGTAGTAGGTACTTAGAATGCACGGCCAGGGATGATGCTGGAGGGTGATGCAATGAGGACATGTAAAAGACTCTTAGATAGGCACACAGGTGTAAGGCAAATGGAAGGATATGGGCTGTTTGGAAGGGAAGGGTTAGAATGATCATGAAGCAGGTTTACCTAGGTCAGCACAACACTGTGGACTGAAGGACCCATACTGTGCTGTACCGTTCTATGTATTATAGTAAAAGTGTCAAAGTAAATTTATTATCAAAGTACATATGCCATCATATACAACCCTGAGATTCATTTTCTTACAGGCATACTCATAAATCCATAACAGACTCTCAATATTTGGCAAAGAGGAAGGGCTATGTGCCTTAATTGAAATTAATTATCCAGGTTGCAGTGAATAAATTCATTTATTTGTAGTTCAAGAAACAAATGAGAGTTCAGTTAAAAATGCAATAATGAATGATTGGAAATGCAGACTAAGTATCAATAGTTTACAAACAGTATTACACAGATAAAATTCACACTTTCCATGAAGGTTTATATTTCCAAACCATTTAATATTCAGCCATATTCATGCATATAAATCAACAGCTTCTTTAACAACATTGTTCACCCGTCAAGAGGTCACAGAGAATGGGTCAGCCCCAGCTGACAAGATGGTTGAGCCAACCCTGCTTCTATCCTTCTAGCACATCATCAAGCTTCACTGTATCCTTCCGGTTCAACCAAATACACCTGATCTCCACATTATGAACCCTCACAAGACTGGTTGCATGAAGGAAAACACATGCAACCTCACAAGTGATTTTTATTTGCATCCATCAACATTTTGCAGGTCTACTTCTTTCCACGCTGGGAAGTGTTCAAAGGAAATAGTAAGATACAACAAATGGCATTAGTGAGATTGGCAGTGAGGATTTGCTGGCCATCATTCAGCAGTGGGACATGCAAACATAAGCTCTCAGCTTCCGAAACTGCTTTAAGTAACTTAACAAAAATCTTTCGCAATCTACTCCGTCAATGTGGTCATTGTCCACACGCCCTCTCTGCTCCTCACAACAACACACAGACAGCAACTGACAATGATAATTCCATTTTACATTTGTCCTGTCACCTTACTGATTAAAACAATTTTTAAAGAGAACAGCTGAAATAAATAGATCGCTGAGTATGCTGGAGTTTTCTGGGACCATTACCTGAATGATGATTGTTCTCCGTGAACTGGTAACTTAACAGGAGCTGCTGGAGCTTGGATGTATGTGGGTTGTTTGTTTCCCTGGGAGTCTTTCCGGATTAGCTTCCCAGTGTTGGGATCATAAATGCGGACATCGGGTCCAGGCGGCACTTTCGGGTGAATGGGAGTTGGATGAAACAATGGTGTTTGGAAGCTACTTTGAAGTTCAGGGAAACTAGCAGGGCTATTGACTCTGTGGAAAAGGCAGAAACAAATGCATTAACAGATGTTGATAGACTTCATTCAGTGTAAGTAGTATTTTCATATATAGTGCCTTGAAAAAGTATTTAGCCCCACAACTGTTTCCACATTTTACCTCAGAGCTCAGTGAAGTTCATCATAAAAAGTAGAAGAAAAATACAAAACCGCACCCACACTGCATAGCTCTAAGCTTAGTCACTAGAGAAGAATGGCACTTGTAAAAGAGGCTACTGTGATGCCAACAGTCACTCTGAGTGAGCTACAGAAGTCAGTTCCTGCAACTGGAGATGAAGTTCATGGCTCCACAATTTCTAATGCCTTGCATAAAATGGGTGCTTACGGAAGAATGGCAAGAAAGGAGGTCTGGCTTAAAAAAAGGATATCCTTGCCTGTAAAGACTCTGCAAAACCTTACTTAGACAATACTGTAAAGATGTGGAAATAGGTTATAAGGCCAGATGAGACTAAAGTTGAACTTTTTTGCCTCAACACCAAGCGGTATGTGTGTTGTAAATCTAATACTGCGCATCAGCCAGATAACACCATCCCTTCTGTAAAGTATGGTGGAGGTAACATCATGTCTATGGCGATGTTTTCAGCAGCAGAGACTGGGAATCTGGTCAGGATTGATAGGAACATTAATGCTGCTAAATACAGAGAGATCCTGGGTAAAAAACCAGCTAGCCTTGACCAGAAAGCTTAAACTGCCACAGCAACTATGAAGTGCCTTCAAAAGAAGAAAATTGACATTCTTGAGTGGCCCAACCAGAGTCACGACCTTAAATTGATTGAACATCTCTGACAAGACCTCAACTGCTGTCCAGCACTGCTCGGCAACTAACCTGGCACAGCTTCAGCAATTTTGCATAGAGAAATGGGCAAATCTTACTCCATCACGTTGTGCAAATTTCATAGAAGACTTATCCAAAAAGACTACTAGCCATAACCATAGGGGGTTCAACTAAGTACTGAGCACAGGGGGATAAACATTTTTGAACTGCTGACATTTCAGTTTTTGAATTTTTAGTGTTTCATGGGTTTTTTGGGCTCTACAGTGAAAAACAGAGCATATAATTCACAAATAATAATTCTCAGTGAAATTGATCAAAATCTGTGGTTCTCACTACCATTCAGGGCAACAAACAATCCCTCCAGGTGAGGTGATACTTCACCTGTGAGTATGTTAGGGTCACCTACTGTATCTGGTGCTCACAGTGTGCTGTCCTGTATATCAATGAGGCCAACATATATTGGAAATGCTTTCACCGAGCCCCTCAGCTGCATCTGCCAAAAATAAAGCTGGATCTCCCCCTGGCTCCCATTTTAATTCCACTTCCCATTTCAACATGTCAGTCCATGATCTCCTCTACTGCCACGACGAGGCCACACTCAGGTTGGAGAAACACCTAATATTCTGTCACAGTAGCCTCCAACCTCATAGCATGAACATCAATTTCTCGAACTTCCTGTAATGCTCCCCCTCCTCCTTCACCATTCCCCATTTCCACTTCTCTCTCTCACCTTATCTCCTTATCTGCCCATCACCTCCCTCTGGTGCTTCTCCCCCTTTTCTTTCTTCTATGCCTTCTGTCCTCTCCTATCAGATTACCCCTTCTCCAGCCCTGCATCTTTTTTACTAATCAACTTCCCAGCTCTTTACTTCACCCCTCCCCCTCCTCATTTCACCTATTATCTTCTGTTTCTTCCTCCCCTCCCCCCACCTTCTTGCTCTGACTCGTCGTTTTTTTCCCGTCCAGTCTCGATGAAGGGTTTCAGCCCGAAATGTCAACTATATTCTTTTCCATAGATATTGCCTAGCCTGCTGAGTTCCTCCAGCATTTTGTGTGTGTTGCTTGGATTTCCAGCATCTGCAGATTTTCTCTGTGTTGTAATACTCATTATGTGAATGAAGGGTTGGGGGCTGAATACTTTTACAGGGCACTATGGTGCCCATAATAAAGAAAACCACACCAGGGATCATCACAAAAGTGAGATCCCCGAAATAATTGACACTATGACTATGAAATATTGGGTAAGATGACTGAGAGCTTGGCTGAAGCATTAGGCTTTGAGAAAGATTAAAGAGGAGGAGGAGCTTATAGAGGACATCCCAAATGTTTATCTCCAGATGGCTGAAAACAAAACAGCCGACAACAATCCATGGATTAATCAGAAGACAGGTGGGTACTATAGCCAACTGGCAGTTTCAGAAATGGAAACTATCACCGCTTTACAGCTGAGAAGTAATATCTGGGCCATAATTAATGGAATTTTGAATGGTAAAGGATCAAAGCTTTAAAGATGACGGAGATGAAAACTGAATCTCCAAACAGCAAAAACCTGGTTGCTGTTATCCTGTTGTTGCAGCACATGGAACAAAGGATACATTTCTACTCCAGTATGTAATGAGGACCGGGTTACCAAATTTAAAATTCTCAGGGTTATATTATTCTACTCAACCATGGCTCACAGATGCATTTGGGGCATCATACAGCAAGTGTGACTGCATTAGTCTGATACCTAGAAAAGCTCTGCTGAAGGTAACTAGGGACTTCAAATTTTATTCACACCTCACAGAGATGAAAGAAAGATAAACTGTGGGCATAGTTTAAATAATGCAGAGTACCTCTAACATTTCTGTCCTCTCTTAGAACTCTCTGACGCCATGCCAGAATAAAGAGTTCATTAATATCAGAAGATGCTATATGGAGCTCGAGAACTTGCAAGATATATATGCAATACTAATAAATATCTAAGGAGGCACAACTGAGGTAGTCATACACAGCAAAATTTAACCATTTTTAACATCAATAAGACCATAAAACATAGGAGCAGAATTAGACTATTCGACTCATCAAGTCTGCTCTGGCATTCCATCATGACTGCTTTATTATCCCTCTCAAGCCCACTCTCCTGTCTTCTCCCCATAGAATTTGACATCCTTACCACCAACTCAACCTGCAAATTAACCTATAAGAAATCCTGTTCAAGGAATCCCAAGTCCCTGTACACCTCTGATGTTTTATTTTTCTCCCCATTTAGAAAATAGTACACACATTTGTTTTTTCTATCAAAGTGTATGACTATACACTTCCCAACACCCTTTGCCATCTACCACTTCTTTGCCCATTCTCCCAATCTGTCCAAGTCCTTCTGCAGAATCTGTGCTTCCTCAACACTACCTGTCCCTCCACCTATCTTTGTATTGTCCACAAACTTGTCCACAAAGTCATCAATTGCATCATTCAGATCACTGGCGTAAAAAGAAGTGGGCCCAACACCAGACCCTGCAGAACACCACTGGTCACCAGCAGCCAACTAGAAAAGGCCCCCTTTATACTCACTCTTTGCCTTCTGCCTGTCAGCCAATCTTCCATCCATGTTAGATATAACAAACGAAAAATTTCCTACCTACAACCAACCTGTACGAAGCGTTTGAATTACTAACAAAGATTAGATGCCCTATTTTAAATGAAAAACATATTTGAACATTTCAACACCCAACAACAAACCAACAGCTTCCACAGGTTGGTTTGATGCAGGACTTTGACCAAAAACATTAACAGTTCCTTTCTTCGCACAGGTGCTGCTTGACCTGAGTTTGTCTAGCAGATTAACTGTTGCTCCAGATTCTAGCATCTGTCATCTCTTGTGTCTCCAAAGTTTCCCTGAAAAATGACAGCATTGTCTTTCGCAATTGCTCCTGCGCCCACAGCATTACGGTGTTTGATCATGCAGCACAGCTTTCAGGACAAGCTGCACTGGAGGTGTTGTCTCTACCCATACACCTGAGATTATACTTAATATCAACACACTATTCAGACTAAGCACCTTGTGTCACAGTCTCATGAAGACCTTCACCAGCCGCCCCTGCAACTTCAGGCCACCCTACTGATATAGTATCATTCCCAAACTCAACCAATTCATTTTCCTAGCCACGTTCCAAGTCAAGTCTCCTACCATTAACTGGGTCTCAATCACCTATTGGCTCTCTGTCTTCCCCAATTTAAAGCTTGCATGAAAACTTTTCAGTCTTTGACAATCTCCACTTCTGTGTCCAGTGTAGTTAGCAACCTCTGGGAGAAGCTTGCATTCTTCCAAAGCTGGCATCTTGCATGACTCTCACCTCTTTCACCTGACCACTACAGGGCAATGACTTTAACCACCTGGAATCCAAGCTAGACCTCCATCCCTCAAGATCCTCCGAAACACAGTAAATTCCACCTCTTGTACCAGACTCAACTCCAGCCCCTTCCAACACTATCTCCTATAATTAGCATCTATCTTTATCTAACTATTTGTGTACAAAGCATCTTCACAACCTTTTCCTACAATAATATTGCTATATAAATGTTTACAGTGGGTTACCTTTGTGATCTGACATAGTCTTCTTTCAGTGGAAATAACTTTTCCTCGACTCTTTCCCAGCGTTCTAGAGAACACCATAACCAGTCTGGGTTTACAACATGAAGATGCTTGCATGCTTGCGCTTGTCGAACCTTCTCAGTTCCTGTCAGGAGGAAAAAAATTATTTTTATTGCCAAACTGTGCTTGAACATTGACAGACCATACAGATATTGCATTCTTATCAATCACTTTGAAGTCTCCTCTTCATTGTTGCACAAGGGGTATTACAGATATCCACCAGCTCACCACAGAATAATTAACCTTAGTACCATCATAAGCCCATTAGACATAGGAGCAGAATCAGGCCATTCACTCTCTTGAGTCTACTCTGCCATTCAATCATGGCTGATTTATTTCCCCCATTCTCCTGCCATCTTTTGATGCTCTGACTAATCAAGAACCTCCACTTAAAAAAATACCCAATGACTTGGCCCCCTCAACTGTCTGAGGCAAGAAATTCCAGAGATTCACCACCCTCTGGCTGAAGAAATTCCTCATTTCCCCATTCTAAACAATTGTCCTTGTATTTTGAGGCTGTACTCCCAGTTGTACAAAACACGTCCACTTCTAGACTAATATTCTATAGGTTTCAGTGACATTCCCCCTAATTTTTATAAACTCCATTGGGTACAGACCCAGAGCTATCAAATACTCCTCATACAGTAACTTTTTCATTCCTGGGATCATTCTCATGAACCTCCTCTGGAACCTCTACAATGCCAATACATTCTTTCTCAGATGAGGAGTCCCAAATTGCTCACAATAATCCAAGTGTGGTCTGACCAATGCCTTACAAAGCTTCAGCATTATATCCTTGCTTTTATATACACAGATCTTCTCGAAATGAATGCTCATATTACACTTGCCTTCCTTACACTGATCCAACCTACAAATAAACCTGCATGAAGACTCCCAAGTCCCTTTGCAACTCTGAATTCTGAATAATAGTCAACACCTTTATTCCTTCTACCACAGTGCATGCCCATACACTTTCCTACATCCATCTGTCAGGTCTTTGTCCATTCTCCTAATCTGTCCAAGTCTTACTGCAGACTCCTTGCTGCCCTGACATGATCTGCCCCTTCACCTATCTTTGTATTGTCTGCAAACTTGGCCACAAAGCTATCAATTTCATCATCCAATTCACTGACATATAATGTGTAAAGAAGCCATCTTAACAACTTAACCCTGCGGAACACCACTGTGGCAGCCAACCAGAAAAGATCCTTTATTCCAACTCTTTGCTTCCTGCTTGTCAGCTAATCTTCTATCCATACTAGTATTTTTCCTATAATACCAGGGCTCTTACCTTGTTAAGCAGCCTCATGTCTAGGACCTTGACAAAGGCCTTGCAAAAATCCAAGTACATAACATCTTTATACTGCTTGTTATTTCCTCAAAGAATTCCAACAATGCTGACTTTAGCCTATTTTATCATGTGCCTCCAAGTAACCCAAATCCTCATCCTTAATAATGGACTCCAATATCATACCAACCACTTAAATCAGACTAACTGGCCTGAAACTTCTTGTCTTTTGCCTCCCTCCCTTCCTAAAGTGTAAAGTGACGTTTGCAATTTTCCAGTTCCCTCAAATCATTCTTGAATCTTCTTGATTCTTGAAAGATCACAACTAATACCCAGCCCCACAATCTCTTCAGCATCCTCTTTCAGAACTCTGGGATGTAGACCAGGTGACCTTTCTACCTTCAGACCCTTAAGCTTCAACTTCTACAAGATGTACCACAAAAATACAGTGCCTTGTAAAAGTACTCAGCCCCCAACCCTTTGTTCACATAAATGAGTATTACAACCAGGGATTTTGATCAATTTTACTGAGAGTTATTATTTGTGAATCATATGCTCCATTTTTCACAGTACAGCCCAAAAGAAAACAGGGAAAATTGTAAACTATGAAAACCTAAAAATTTAAAACTGAGACATCAGCAGTTCAAAAATATTCATCCCCCTTTGCTCAGTAATTAGTTTAGCCAATTACTGCAGCTTTTACAACCGGTAGTTTTTTTTAGATAAATCTTTATTACAAACGTTTATAGCTTTGCACAATTCGGTGGAGCAAGATTTATCCATTCCTCCTGCACAATTGCTCAAACTGTGCCAGATTTGTTGGGGCGTGGTGCAGGACAGCAATCTTAAGGTAATGCCAGAGATGTTCAATCAGTTTAAGGTCAGGGCTCTGACCGGACCACTAACTACATCAATTTTCTTCATTTGAAGCCACTCTAAGGTTACTCTGGCAGTGTGCTTTGGGATATTGTCCTGCTGAAAGTAACACCCCCCCCCCCCCAATTTTCTTCATATGAAGCCACTCCAAGGTTGCTCTGGCAGTGTGCTTTGGGATATTGTCCTGCTGAAAGTAACACCCCCCCCCCACCCCCACTGCCGAGTTCAAGCTTTCTGGTCAAGGCTAGCAGGTTTTTAAACCAGGATATCTCCATTTGTCAGCATCTGTCTTTCCATCAATCCTGACCAGATTCCCATCCCTGCTGCTGAAAACATCCCGATAGCCATAATGCTACCCCTGCCATTCTTTACTGTAGGGATGGTGTTACCTAGCTGATGCAGTGTTAGGCTTTACAACACACATACCACTCTCATCTGACTGTAAGATATTCTTCCACATCTTTACAGTATCATCCAAGTGACTGTAAAATCTTTGCAAAATCTTTATGGGCAATAATGTTTTTTTTTCCAACCAGAGTTTCTTCCTAACAACTCTTCCATAAAAAAATCTTTTTGTGCAAAGCCTTAGAGATTATGAAGCAATAAATTTCATCTCTCTCCTGTTGCAGCCATTGACCTTTGCAGCTCACTCAGAGTGACTGCTGGCATCTTAGTAGCCCCTCTTACATTCTTCTCTGGTAACTAAGTTTAAAGGGGCAGCTTAACCTAGGCAATGTGGTTGTGGTTTCATATTTTTTCCATGATGGACTAAATTGAGCTCCAAAGTATGTTTGGTGCCTTTAAGATGGTCTTATACCCTTCCCCAGATTTGTGCTTCTCTATTATCATTTCCCTGACTTGAATGTTCTTTTGTCTTCTTGTTTGGTCTGTTGAAAGTCTACCATACTGTTGGACCTTACACAGAGAGGGGGTTTTTTTTTTAGTCAGATGATCTTCTAATTTTCTATTTCAACATATTGGGTGAGGTGGTCAGGTAATACACAGTATTGCACCTGAGGAAAGTTAGCGTAGTAATTACAAAGGGGATAAATACTTTTTCAGCATCACAATTTTGATTTTTCAATTTTTTTTCAGTAAGTTGTTGACAGGTTTTGGAATTTTGATTTGACATGATGCACAATGTTTTGTAGATTCACTCAAAAAACCCGACTACAATACGTTTTAAATTTAGAAAATGAGACCTTAAAATGTAAAAATAGTTGTGAGGGCTGAGTACATTTTCAAGACATTGTATATGGTGCCAATCTCACCAAAGCTGTAAAAAGAAAAGTTCTAACAGCTTCATCAAACTGACCGATAATGCGGTCCAGTGTTTAACCAATAATACTAGTTAAATTAAAGTGACAATTTTTTTCTCTATTTCTTTGTTTTCAATATGGGTTCTTTCTCAACATTTTACATTTTAAAATTCTTTTGCATCTCTTCACAATAATTAAACTACCGGAGGAATTCAGCGGATCAGGCAACATGTGTAGAGATAAGTGGATAGTCAACATTTTGGGTCGGGATATTTAATCTGTCCAGATGAAGGGTCTTGAATCTAAACTCTTCAGTGTCCCTTTCCTTCTATAGATGCCGCCTCCAGTAATTTAGTTCTTTTCCCCCGCTACGGATTCCAGCCCGTGCAGTCTCATGCATCCTATCTCTTCACAAGCTGTCTTTCTACATTTAACCATCTGGATGTGCACATCCAGCCTTCAATGATGATGAACAGAAGTTACTGAAAGTCAATGGACTACAAGGGTGTAGAGATTGCGCTCAATCTTTAAAATGCCCTGGTTTAAACAGTATGTCTGGACACATCTGTGGTAGAACATACTGGTCTTGGAGACAGCAGAGCATAGATTTTCCAGAATACCACCTGGAATTGAAGGGTTAAACTGCAGACAGATTACACAAATTGTACATAATATACAGATGCAGCCCTCATCAAGGCCCTATATACTCCAATGAGAAATATTTACTCCTGAACTCAAATCCTCTTGTAAAAACCTCACATTTACCTCTCCCTTGGCTTGCTGCAGCAACATTTCAGTTACTCATATACAAGGACAACCAGGTTTCTTTGTGCATCAGCATTTTTCAATCTCCCATCATTTTAAAGAAAATGCAGCTTTTCTGTTTCCTGAATCAATATGCATCATGTTTTTCCACATTATATTGCAACTGCCATGTTCTTACCCATACATTCTGTTTGTCCTTATCTCCATGGAGTCATAAAGTGAATGAGTAAAACAGCATGGAGAGGCCCTTTGGCCAACTTGTCCATGCTGACCATAGTGCCCACCAAGCTAGTACCATTTTTCTGTGTTTGGCCCATATTCCTCTAAACCTCTCCTATCCATGCGCTAATTTGAACGTCTTCTAAACTTTGCTATTGTACCTGCCACAACCACTTTCTCTGGCAGCACACACTATTTCTGCAACTAGGGTTTGACCCTCAGACCCCTTTAAAATCTCATTTTAAAATTATGCCCTCCAGATTTGAATCCCATTCTCTGGGAAAAGGACTTGGTGTAATCACCTTATCTATGACTCCAAAATTTTATACACCTCTGCAAGGTCAGTTCGCAATCTGCTACATCCCAAGGAATAAAGTAATACAGTGCCAGCCTGCCACAACACCCCACATAACTCGGGCCTCAAGTCCTCTTTATATCTTCCTCCCTACTCACAATCCTGGCTTGTTCTGTAGCAGCAACAAGTTTGGAAATATGATATTTGTTCCCCTCATCCACACATGGGCAGTTGAGGAAGCCTGCTGGCTCAGTCGTTTAAAGTGATTGTGGCTTCAAGGGTTGGATTACAATAAGATACTGCGCAGGGATTTAATCCTTGGAAGTTTGGACATGGCACCAAAGGTTACGAAGAAGGAACTGGGGCTGAGGCGGAGATAGGAAAAAAGGATCGGCCATGATTGAATGGCAGAGCAGACTCTGTGGGCCAGATGGCTTAATTCTGCTCCTACGTCTTACCGTCTTATGGAATTTGGGATGAGGAGGGATGAGTCAGATTTTCAAAACTACTAGAGGGACAAAATACAGGAAAACAGGAGCGTATATATTGCTTGTTTGATATGTGCTGTGTCATATGATGTAGGCGATCATGCCATTTCATTAGCTATTCACTCAGTTCCAGAACAACTGGACATCAGGATGCTCTTTATTGATAACCTTTCAGCATTCAACACTATCATCCCCTCAAAACTAATCACTAAATTCCAAGACCTAGGCCTCAATATTTCCTTCTGCAACTGGATCCTCGCTTTCCTCATTTGCAGGCTCCAGTCAGTATGGAACGTCAACATCATTTCTTCCAAAATCATCATCAACACAGGTGTACTGCAAGACTGTGTGTTTAGCCTCATTTCACTCACTTTTTAAATTGCTAACTCTGAGGCTAAGTACATCTCCAATGCCAGATTAAGTTTGCTCATGACACCACTCTTGTTGGCTGAATCAAAGGTCATGATAAATTGACACATAGCTGCGAGACTGAAAATCTGATTGACTGGTGCCACAACAACAAACTCTCACTCAATGTCAGCATCTATGGAGAGGAATAAACAGTCATACTCTTCATCAGAACTCCAATTATTGATTATTGAGAAGAGGAGGAAGAAGTTGGAATCCATGAACAAGTCCTCATTAGGAGATTGGAGGTGGACAGGGTCAGTCGCGTTAAATTCCTTGGCACTACCATATCAAGGGGCCTGATCAGCACATAAGTGCCATCACAAAGAAGGCACGACAGCACTTCCACTTTCTTAGAAGCTTGCAGATTCAGCATGTCATCCAAAAGCCTGACAAACTTCATTTTGACTGGTTGCATCACAGCCTATTATGGAAACACCAATGGGCAGGAATGGAAAGATCTCCAAAAACTGGTGGATACAACCCAGTCCATCACAGGCAAAGCTCTCCCCACCATTGAACACATATACGAGGAGCACTATCACAAAGAAAAACAATCAAAGACTTCTCATCATCCAGGCCACACTCTCTTCTCACTACTACTATCAGGCAGGAGGACGTAGGAGCCTTAGGTCCCACACCACCAGGTTCAGGAACAGTTATAATTCTACAGTTATCAGGCTCCTGACCAGCGCGGATAACCTCATTCACCTCAATGCTGAACTGACTCCAAAACTAACAGACTCACTTTCAAGGTCGCTACAACTCACATTCTCAATTATGTATTTATTCATTCATTTTAAAATGTTATTATTTGCACGATTTATCCAATTCTGCACATTGGATGTCTGTTAATCTTTGCTATGTACAATTCTTCATAAATTCGATTGTATTTATTTTCCTGTAAATGCCTGCAAGAAAACAAATCTCAAGGTGACATGAATATACTTTGATAATCAACTTATTCTGAACCCGCCTACCAGAGGCCATCTTCAAAAGGTAGTGCCTCAAGCAGGTGGCACCATCCGAGACATGCCCTCTTCTCTCTATTGCCAGTGGAGAGGAGGTACTGGAGCCTGAAGACCCACACTCAACACTTTAGGAACAGGCTTTTCCCTCTGCCGTCAGTTTTCTGAATGGATACTGGGAATGAATCGTGACCAACATAAAAGTGAGAAAGATCACCAAGTTAGATTATTTTCCTGTTACGACGCCAAAACATCTCTCCTTCTGATGTATTTGATGGGCAAGGCATCAATTTGATGATATGTCAATACTCTGCTCTTTCAGTACTAAGAAAGAACAGCTTCTCGTTCAGCAAGGCAACACATTGATCAAGAAGAAACATAACATGTTTATTGTGCACCAGCCAAACGCATTATTCATAACATACATACCACCAGCTTAGCAATCCATGTATCTGGGTGACATCAAATTTATAAACAACTAACTCATGACAGGGAACTAATAAGGGGTCCATCGTGATACCATCAGTGAAATTAAAACTGCTGGATGAAAATCCCAATGGTGACGGGTCAAACAAGCTGCTCATTCATTGTTTTTACATTACTCACAAAACAGTGAACAATACAAAAAAATAAAACCAATATTCACTCAACATCCTTCCTATACAAAGCATGTAATAAGCTCATACATCACCCATGATGGGTAAATTATACCCCTAAACCAGTTGTCACAAATATGTCAAAGTTTTCCCTGAAACCTTTTTTTTGCATTAATCTCTGGGAAGGGAGGGCAATCCTTCGCTCCAATGATTCAACGCATCAGGTCATGAGGATGTTTCAAATGGTAGCACTTTTGGTTGGCAGAGTTATTAACACAGAGATCAGCGACCATGACCAAAACTGATATATGTGATACGTAAAAAAAACATGTTCTGCCCTAAAACAAATCCAGTCTGTGGTACTCAGATATTCCCAGTTTGTCACTCTCCCTGTGGATCAATTACGCTCTGCGACAACAGTGGCTCACCAGATAGCCAGCAGGTGCTACAGTGGCACAACCAGTGGAACTACTGACACACACTCAGGGAGCCTGGTTCAACCCTGACTTCCAGTACTGTCTGTACGGAGTTTGCATGCTCCCCCTGTGACTGTGTGGGTTTTCAACAAGTGCTACAATTCCCTCCCACATCCAAGAGGTATATGGAGATGGTAGGTTAATTGGGAACCGAGAATTACCCCAATGTAGAAATGAGTGGTGGAAGCTAGGGAAGAGTTGATGGGAATTGAGAAAGACTAGTGTGGGATCAGGCACAAGGATGGGTGCTCAATAATGAGGCATAGCACCAGTTTCTGTGCGATTCTCTTTATGGCTCCTGCCTCCAAATCAAAAGGTTGTGGCTTGAAAGACCCATTCAAATCTCAAACACCAGCTTCTAACGGTCATTCTAGTACAGTAGCAAAGGAGTGCTGAACTCTCCAAACTGCCGACTCCCACATAAGAAAACCCTCTGTTGTCCTGATGCTCTCCTGGATGAACGTAAAAGATCTAACTTGAAAAGGAATTGGGGAATTGCCTTCCATGTGTTGGCCAACACCTAGCCCTCAACCAGCATCAGTCAAAACTACATTCTCTGGCCAAAGTAACTGACTTATCTGGGAGCATGCTACATCTTTTTCATTACAGTAGACGATACTTCAGAAGTACTTCACTGGCTGTAGAGACTTTTGGATATTCTGAAGGGTACATGAGAAGGATTATGGAAATTCAAGTCCTATTAAACAATGAACTGTGCTGCTCAAAATATAGCAATACAAAACAGTTGCTTACAATACCCAATTTATTTATTTAGAGGTACAGTGCAGAATAGATCCTTCCAGCCCTTTGAGCCATGTTGCCCCGGCAACCCTGATTTAACTCTCACTTAATCACGGAACAATTTATAATGACCAATTAACCTACTTTTACAATTAATCTTTCGACTGTGGGAGGAAACCAGAGCACCCAGGTAAAACTCACACATTCCACATGAAGGATATTAAGAGATTCCTTACAGAGGACACTGGAAATGAACTCTGGTGCCACGAGTTGTAATAGCATCAAGCTAACTGCTACACTACTATGACCAAATAAACTAGACCCTTCTCCTTCAGCAATCCCTCAGGATTGAGGAGGACTTGTTTCCATTCCAGTTCTGTAATCAGAGGTGACTGATAGCCTGATGTAGGAACCAAAAATCTTCCACAGATGGGGCAGGAAGCTTCCAGTGGATGGGATGAATGAGTGTTTTTTTTTCCCCAAATGAGTATTTGAGATCATTCCTACAACTTCTGTGCATTTGTTACCCTTTCACCATCACTAGATTGGAGTACGGCACAGACAGAGTACAAGAATTCCCACACAAGTCTGACGAAGAGCTTGAAAAAAAGCAGTAAGTTTTTTTCAAAGGGCATCTTTGATTGGAGTACAGCATAGACACATTAGAAGCATTCCTGCGCAAGTCCAGCAAAGAGCTTTAAAAACCCAGTCTCCATAAAAGTGAGGTACCATCTAGCAGAGTGGCCACTGTGCAAGTGGACTGAGACAGAGTGGTAAGGCTTTGCCTCAGCGTGGCTTCAACGAGAACAGGTCTAAAGTAAGTAGGCAATTTCTTATTTCACTCTAGGAGAATAGGGGGCATGTCTACAGAGCCAATGTTCTGTTCTGAGAGTCAGATGTGGGATTTCTGAGGGACGACCAGCCTCCCTGATGGCCAGACCTGCACCAGGTGCTTCAAGATGCAGCTGCTTGGAGACCGCGTTAAGGAACTGGAGCTGCAGCCCAATGACTGCCAGCTTGTTAGGGATAGTGAAGAGGTGACAATAGCTACAGGAAGGTAGCTAGCCCAAGGTTACAGGAGGCAGATAAATGGGTGACTGTCAAGACGGGGGAAGGGAGACTGTCAAATAGAGAAAAGCCTCAACAATAAGTACCCCAGTTTGAGTACTGTTGGGGAGAAACGACAAGGTTGAAAAGGAAGTACAACGTTCAAAAGTACGTTTGTAATTTTGACTATTTATTCAGATCTATATTGTGAAAAGAGCAAAGACAGCAGGTAATGGAGGAGACTAATTGGACCTCTCTTTCAAAATGGGACATAATGGACATGTGGTCAATGCTCACAGTCTTTCTCCCAGGGTTGGGGAATCAAGAACTAGAGGCATAGGTTAAGGTGAGAGGGAAACTTCCATTCCCAATACTTGAAAGATATTTGGTCAGGAACATGAACAGGAAAGGTTCAGATCAGAGCCAAATATAGGTAAATGGGACTGGCTTAGATTGGAATCTTGGTTGGCATGGACCAGTTGGGCTGAAGAAGCCATATAACAATGCTGGAATGAGTAGGAAGGGATAAATGGCCACCTACTACACTGTATCAATTCTTTCAATAGGATTAGTATTTCAGATGTCTTACCAAGAATGTCTGGAAGGCTTTTCCCATTGCAAATCTTTACATAATCAGACCTATTTCACACATTGCACATCAACACACACATAACTCCTTTAAATGCAGAAGTCCTCCAAGACCTGGATCAACACGTTGACATCGTGTAAAGGCTTGTGTGCTTCAAGGACTCCATTAGGCGATGCCAACTCAGGGCCACCCATATTGGAATAGCTGAGGACAAGATACCAGACGAAGATCGATCTAACCCTGTATCCCAAACGGACAGACTTGTGTCTGCTCCTCCCGGGCCACACTTCAATTAGAAGTGTGAATGCTGGGGCCGGCTGGTGGCGCAATGACATCGGTGCCTGACCTGGAAGCGGAGGTTCCCGGGTTCGAAACCAGTTGGGTCCGCTCCCAAGTACGCTTTTCATCCGTGCCAGGTTGAGTGTCGAGACCTCGTAAAGGGAAAAATACTGCAAAAAACGTCTGTGTGAGGAATGGCGCACCACATAGTCTCTCTCTCACTCCGCGCCTTGTAAAAGCCAAGAAAAAGACATCACAGACGCGCACGCAGACACACACACACACTTACACGCACACAAGCGCACGCCAAAAAGACGTGTGAATGCCATATGAAACAACAACAACAACAAAATGCAGAGATATACGACTGTGTCAGCTTCCCACCTATGCCACAAAATGATTATAAACCCAATCGGGCACAACTAAATTTAAGTTTGAATTGAACACTGAAATGCGTACAAAACAAATTAAACAGGACCCAAGCCAAAAATTTAATTTCAAAAAAATAATACACTCTTCCTAGTAAGTAATTACTATTATAATCAAGTTGATTGTAAACACGACTTTTCCTATGCAGTTAAAGCTCAAAATACCTTCTATGCATTTTATATTATAGCAACACAAGAAAAAAATAACAAGCAAAAATTGAATCAAAGCAAGCAAGATGTACTTGCTAAAGTAAAATGAAGCTAGATCTATGACAACCTCCAAATACCATTCCTGTTTCCGTTCCGCATTTGAACTTCAATTAGAGCCACAAATCTTCGCTCCAGTCATCTTAATTTCATGAAGGAGGAATGAGACATTTAAAATCTTATAAATGATTTAATGTATTCACACTGGTGGTGAGAGCACGCTGCTGTAGACAAACCGTTACAGCAAACAGCAAAGATTGAGCTGACGTGAAGATTGCTCTCATTCTTGATAATCAAAAGGAATTATTAAATCCACCAGTGCAAAAACACAAGGCAAAAGCAAAAAGTAATTTCTGTCAAACTATACTTTAAATTAGAATTTCTAGTCAGGAATTGGGCAGAAGCTTTTCTTTAAAATTAAGGTATGGAAAGGAAAGTATAGATATAGAATCACCTGAACCTGCTCTACCACTCAACAAGTACTTGGTTTATCCTGGACCGCGGGTCCACTTGCCCTTCTAATTCTTACTTCCCAAAAATCTCTCCATCTTATTTATATACACAAACAACTGTGGGGTCAGATTCTGCTCTAATGCCACCTACAAGTTCGCAGATGACACTTATCATGTGAACAAGCCTCCCCTCAATGGTCTGTCTATGCTCCCTTCCGACCCGGACAAGGAGCCAATACAGTCAAATATCCCTCATACCCCAGTCACTCTCTTTTTTTCCTCCTTCCATCGGGCAGCAGATACAAACGCTTGAAAACATGCACCAACAGGCTCAAGTTCAGCTTCTATCCCACTGCCAGATTACTGAATGGGCCTCTTGTATGATCAAGGGGACACTTGACTTCACAATTCACCTCTTAACTGCCTTGCAGCTTATGTCAGCCTGCGCTGCACTTTCTCTGCAACTGTATCGCTATATTCTGCATTCTGTTATTACTTTCCTCTTGTACTACCTTGAAGTACTTATGGGGTGAAGTGATCTTTATACACGGCATGCAACAAAAATGTTCACTGTGCTTTGGTGCATTAATAAACAAATTGATGAATTACCAATGGTCTTGCAGCTTTTCTCTAGGTGCTCCAGTTTCTCTCTCCAACATCCCAATGAACACAAGATTCATAGGTTAATTGGTCACTGTAAATTGGGTGGTAGAATCGAAAATGTGTGAAAATAGTGGGGAGTGGGATTCCTCTGACTGCCACCTAATGGAATAAATGGCCTCTTCTCCGTTGCAAGGGGGAAAAAAGACTTCTTAGTTTCATTATTTTTCTTACAATCATTATAACAGATGATTAGAACCAACTAGAACTGATTCTGACAAGGCTTCATGGATCTGAAATGTAACACCATTCTACTCTTGGACCTACTGAGCATTTTCAGCATTTTCTGGTTTTAATTCAGATTCCCAGCAACCACAAGATTTTATTTTGATTCACTAATTGGAACGCGAACATTTTCCACCAAAATAATGGGTGATAAGTACATGATAATTACAGGCTTTCTTTCTCCATGGCTCACCCTTCATCTGACAAATGTCACACTTTGGAAGAGTAATATTTTACAAGTGTCAATTCAATAGCTGTTAATTAAACGATAATTAAGAGGTAGCCCAGTTCCAACTTTTAACTTTATTTTCTGAAAGGTAACCTGAAGTAAGAGTATGACTCTCACTTTCTTTGCATTTGATTTGACAACAAGAAGATATGCAACATCTCCCTTCTCATTTGGTTTCACCTATCACCTGCCAGTCCCTGCCTCACCCCTCTTTTTCATCCCTTTATACTGGTAATCTCCTTTTATAAATTCTCAGTCCAAATACAGGATCTCACCCAGAGACATTGCCTAACACTTTGTCTCCATAGATCCTGCTCGACCCACTGTTCCTCCAGCATCTGAGGATGCTGACACCATAAGACACAGGAGCAAAATCAGGCCATTCAGCCAATCAAGTCTGCCCCATTTCAAGTTCAAGTTAGATTTTTGATTGTCATTCAACTATACAGATGTATACAGCTAAATGAAACAGCATTCCTCTGTGCAAAACACAGTACAAATAGTCACAGTACATTCATGATTTAAGATTGTTTAATGTGATTTCCTATACACAAATGTAAGGAAAACAAAATAATTGTTACTGCAGACGCAATGCAGCACAAAATCAGGTTTTGACTACCTGTTGTAGAACCTTCCTGTCCACCACAGTGTGGTTTCCATGCCAAGCAATGATGCAGCTTGTTATGATGCACTCTACTGTGCATCTGTAGACTAACGCAAGTATGGATGTGCGAAGTCCAGCTCTCTTCAGTCTGCTCAAAAAGTAAAGGAGTTGGGGAGCTTTCTTGATAGTGTAGGCTGTGTTCTGGGACCATGAGTAAACATATAGTTACCATAGCACACACAGTCACAGAAATAATATTAGCACAGTTCCTCGAATGGCATGCCCTGAAGATTGATGGTGAATGGAATGTTGCCCTGGGGCCACATTTCTGCAAGAACAAGTATGGAGCAGTTCCTCATCTTGTGTTGGGCCATCCATAGACAAAGGCAAAATAGCTTGTCTTGTGCTGGGTCAACAGCTCATCATCATGGCTGACTTGGTATCCCTCTCAACCCTATTCTCCTGCCTTCTCCCTATAACTTTTAACACCCTAACTAATTCAGAACCTATCGACCGTCATTTTAAATATACCCAATGACTTGGCTTCCACAGCCATCTGTGGCAATGAATTCCATGGAGTCACCACTCTCTGGCTAAAACAAAATCCCCATCTCTGTTGTACAGTAACATCATTCTATTGAGAGGTTGTGTCCTCTGTTTCTAGACTTACCCACTGCAGGAAACATTATCTCCACATCCCTCTACCCAGGTCATTCAATATTCAGTAGGTTGCAATGAGATCCAACCTCTCCCCAACCTCCTCATTCTTCTAAACTCCAGCAGGTACATGCCTAGAGCCATCAAAAGCTCCTCATACATTAACCCTTTCATTCCTGGAATCATTCTCATGAACCTTCTATGGACCCTCTCCAACACCAGCACATCTTTTCTTCGATAAGGGGCACAAAGCTACTCTCAATACCCCAAGTGTGGTATAACCAATGCCTTATAAAGTCTCAGAACTACACCCTTGCTTTTATATCCTAGTCCTTTCAAAATGAACGCTAACATTGTATTTTCCTTCCTTACCACTAACAACCTGCAAATTAACCTTTAAGGAATCCTACATGAGGACCCCCAAGTCTCTTTGCATCTTTGATTTCTGAATTTTTTCCCTGTTTAGAAAATAGCCTTTATTCATTCGACTAAATTGGATGACCATACATTTCCTTACATTATATTCCATCTGCCACTTCTTTACCTATTGTCCTAATCTGTCTAAGTCCTTCTACGGACTCACTACTTCCTCAACACTACCTGCTACTCCACCCAGCTTTCTATCATCCGCAAACTTGGACACAAAGCCATCAATTCTGTCATACAAATCAGTGACACAAGCGTGAAAAGAAGCAGCCCCAACACCAACCTCTGTGGAACATTACTAGTCACTGGTAGCTAACCAGAAAAGGCCCCCTTTATTCCTACTCTTTGCCTCCTGCCAGTCAGCCGATCCTCTATCCCCATGCAAGTATCTTTCCTGCAATACCATGAGGTCTCATTTTGTTTAGCAGCCCCATATGCAGCACCTTGTCAAAAGCCTTCTAAAAATCCAAGTAAACCACAACCAGTGACTCTCTTTTGTCCGTCCTGCCTGTTATTTCCTCAAAGAATTCCAACAGATTCGTCAGACAACATTTCTTTTTAAGGAAACTATGCTGTCTTTGGCTGATCGTCATGTGCCTCCAAGTACCCCAAAACCTCATCCTTCATAATGGGCTTCAAAAATCTTCCGAACGACTGAAGTCAGGCTAACTAATGTGAAATTTCCAGTCTTTTGTCTCATTCTCTTCTTAAAAATTGGAGTGAGATTTGCAATTTTCCCATCCTCTGGAACCATTCCAGAATTTAGTGATTCTTGACAGATCATTACTAATACCTCCACAATCTCGACAGCTTCCTCTTCAGAACTCTGGGGTGTCATCCGTCTAGTCCAGGTGACTCACCTATCTTCAGACCTTTCTGCCTTCCAAGCAGCTTCTACTTAGTAATAGCAACTACACTCATTTAAGCTCCTGACACACTTGAATTGCTGGCATACTGCTGGTTTCTTCCACAGTGAAGACGGATGCAAAATATTTATTAAGTTAGCCCGCGATCTTTGTCCCCCATTGCTACGTCTCTAGATTAATTTTAAAGTGATCTGATATCCACTCTAGCCTTTTGATTTTACTGTTTATATATCAGAAAAACTGTTCGTATCCTCTTCTCTATTATTGGTTAGCTTATACTCATACTTCATCTTTTCTCACTTAAATGCTTTTTTTCTTTTCCTTCTGTTCATTTTTAAAAGCTTCCAAATCCTCTAACTTCCCACTAATTTTTGCTATATTATATGCCTTTTCTTTTGCTTTTATACTGTCTTTGACTTCCCTTGTCTGCCACAGTTACCTCATCCTCCCTTTAGAATACATCTTCCTCGTTGGGATGTACTTATTCTGTTCCTTTGGAACTGCCTCCAGAAACTCTAACCATTGCTGACTGCCGTTATCCCTGATTGTGTCCCTTTCCAATCAACTTTGGCCAGCTCCTTTCTCATGCCTCTAACTCTGATATATTCAATTTTAGTTCTCCTTGCAAACTGCAGGATGAATTCGATCGTATTTTGATCACTGCCTCCCGAGGGTTCCTCAGCTTAATTGCCCTACTCAAATCAATACCCAATCCAGAATTGCCTTACTCGAAGTGGGTTCAACCCCAAGCTGCTCTAAAAAGCTATTTTACAATTTGAAATACAGGCATTTTACAAATTCCATCTCTTGGGAACCAGCACCAACATGTTTTTCCCAGTCTACCTGCATACTGAAATCCCCCTTGACTCTTGTAATATCACCCTTTTTACATGTCTTTTATCTCCCATCTCCCACTGTAATTTATACTCCACATCCTGGCTACTGTTTGGAGGCCTGTCTGGATCTTTTTCTTTAATTTTAGAGATATGGTGCAGAAAAGGCCCTTATGGCCCAAATTGCCGCACCAGCCAGCAACCCACCTACTTAACCCAAACTAAACACAGGACAATTTACTTTGACCATTTAACCTACAAACTGGTACATCTTCAGAATGAACCTACTAACTGGTACATCTTCAGAATGTAGGACAAAACTGGAGCACCTGGGGGAAACCCACACGTTCACGGGGAGTAACATATTATCTACAGTCTCTTACAGACGGGATCCAACCTCCAACAAGCTATAATAGTGTCACACTATTTCTTGATTCTACTCACAAGGACTCTACACCTTTTGATGCCATATTACCTCTTTTGAAGGATTTGATTTCATTTTTTACCAACAGAGTCACCCCACTCCCTTTGCCTACCAGCCTGTCTGTGCATTCTTGCATAGGATGTTACGCTCCCAGCTACAATCTTCCTTTATCCATGACTCAGTAATTCCCACAATGTCATTCCTGCCAATCTCTAACTGCATTACAAGATCGCCTACCTTACTCTGTATATTGCATGCATTCACAAATAACACCTTCAGTCCTGTATTCATCACCCTTTTCAATTTTGCCCGCACGTTAAATGTCCTTGGAAGCTAAATTCTGATCCCTTTCTAAACTATACACTCCATTTACTTCTATACCAACTGTCTCATCCTCAGGCCTATAACTCTGGTTCCCAGTCCCCTGCCAAATTAGTTTAAGTCTTCTCTAACAGCTCTAGCAATCCTGCATGGAAAGATATTGGTTTCCTACAGGTTCAGGTGGTACAGGTCCTACCTTCCCCAGAGAAATGCGAATTATCTAGAAATCTAAACCCTTGCACCCTGCACCAATTCCTCAGCCATGCCAAATCATCTATAGCACGGTGGCTTCACCAATGTCTTGTTCAACTGCAATATAACTTCCCAGCTTCCATACTCAACGCCCATTCTGATGAAGGTCAATGTGCCAAACACCATCTTCACTACCCTATCTACCTGTAACTTATCTCCACTAATTCAACATGTACAGGTTCCTCACCAAGCAGTATTGGTATCATAGATATTATTCTTGCCTCCATGTGATTCAAGAGTAAACACAAAATTGAAATACACAGCCGGTGATCCACCATTTCACTATAGCACCACTTGTTGGAATCAAAGGCAAAGGTAAAAGAAACTGGGCCATTGTCCCAATGTTTTACAGTGTCATCTGTAAGATCAGGATTCAAATACCATCGATGTCTGTAAGGAATTTGTATGTTCTCCTAGTGACCGCGTGGGTTTCTTCCAGGTGCTCTGGTTTCGTCCCACACTCCAACGATATACGGTTAGGGTTACTGAGTTGCGAGCTTGCTACTTTGGCACCAGAAGCATGGTGATAATTGTAAACTGCCCAGCATAATCTTCACTGATTTGACGCAAATAGCGCACTTCACTATGTTTTGATGTACATGTGACGAATAAAGCTAATCGTTTTAACCAGCTTTGCACATCAGTGCTCAACAGGATGCAGAGGCCTGTGTAGGGGATACATTACAGATAGATGTGTGCAGACAGTACTCTATTCCAGCACTGCCAAGATAACGGAAATGGACAGAGAATAAATGACATAGTTATCCAAAGACAGAACTGGTCAGACTGGCTTCAGCTGCAAAGATTTACTGCAGGTTAAAATTGCAATTGTCAGTTAAACTCATTACTTTTCTAGTGTCTTGGAGAGCCGAGTCACAGCCGCGCCAAGGAGACAAAGCGGGCTGCAACTCAACTGCTGGTATCCACTAAATTACCCGCTGGATGTACAAATGTAGGTTGTTACAAAGCTTTTAGTTCAATAGGGACAAAATCACTGTGGACTTCTGATTCGCTGATGAGATTAACATGCTATTTTAAACTGTAAACAGATGTATCTGATGCACGTTTCAGCCTTGACTGCACTCCAGAAAGCTAATGGCTCTCCATCATGCATGTTAATTCGTACATCAGGAAAGCTTTGCGGGCTGAAATTTAAGTATTTAAAATACACCAAAGGATGTTCAATCTCCTACAAACACAAATTCTGCTGGCTGCTTAGAACACAAATTTGATGGGCTAGCAATTATACACTGATGGAAAATAAAAGAATTGCATTTGTGTTGCATTATCGGTTTTTTTTTTATTATGTAGAGATCCAACAAGACGCAAGGCCCTTCTGATTCAGCTAGGCCACGACACCCAATTACACCCTTGTAACCAATTAACCTACAATCTGTATGTCTTTGGAATCTTGGAAGAAACTGGAGCACCCGAAGGAAACCCACATGGTCATGAGGAGAATGTACAAATTCCAATGATGGAACTGAAACCAGATCACTGGTGCTTCAGTATTTTAAGTGAGACCAGGGCATATTTTCACAGTGGACAGTAGGGCCGTGGGGAGTGTCGTAGAACGGAGGAACCTAGGAGTTCAGTTCTTGCATGTGGAGCCACAGGTAGGCAGGGTGGGGAAGAAGGCACACTCATCTTCCTTTGTCTGGGCATTGAGTATAGGAGTCCAGGCATAATGCTGCAGTTGTATAGGACGACGTTGAGGTTACACATGGGAGTATTGTGTATAGTTTTGGTCACCCTGCTATAGAGGAGCTAACATTAAGCTAGAAAAAAAATGCAAAGGGTTTTGAAGATGCTGCTGGGATCTGAGGGCCTGGGATACAAGGAGAGATTGTGCAAGCTGGAAGTTTATTCCATAGAGGTATATAAAATCACAGATAGAGTGAATGCATAGTCTTATTCCGAAGGAAAGGGAATCAGAAACTGGTGGGCGTAGTTTTAAGGGGCACGTGGCCAAGCGGTTAAGACACTTGACTAGCGATCTGAAGGTCATGAGTTCGAGACCCAGCCGAGGCAACGTGTTGTGTCTTTGAGCAAGGCACTTAATCACACAGCGCTCTGCGACGACACTGGTGCCAAGCTGTATGGGTCCTAATGCCCTTCTCTTGGACAACATCAGTGTCGTGGAGAGAGGAGACTTGCAGCATGGGCACCTAACTGCCTGTCTTCCATACAACCTTGCCCAGGCCTGCACCCTGGAGCGTGAAACTTTCCAGGCGCAGATCCACAGTCTCACAAGACTAACGGATGCCTTTATCAGTTTTAAGGGGAGAAGAGAGAAATGAGAAACAAGCTTTTGAACACATAAGGTAATGCACATGGAATAAGCAGCCAGAAGAAGTGATTGAGGTAAGCACTGTACATTCACAACACTTAATAGGCACTCGGACTGGAACATGGATGGGACTATTTTACAGGGATATGGGCCAAACATTTGACAATGAGACTAGCTGTGAGAGATCCTGGTCAGCATGGACAAGTTGGGCTGAAGGGCTAGTTTCCATGCTGTATGATTGTATTTAAGATGAAAACAAAGATAACACTACAGCCAGCAGATGATTAATTGTCAACAAGCTAGGTTGTCACCCATTGCAAGTGGCCAAGGTTTATTTAATGCACATGACTTATATGTGGCTGCACACTACTCATTGAACTTTTCCTAGAGAAATAAATCATAGTTATTGAGAGAGGTTGCTGCAGTTTCCATTTCCTGCACTATTTGAATTGACTCTGTTTTCTAAACAAATTTACTACACGGACAGATCTTCTTCTACCCCAAGTTTGCAAGTCTCCACATGCTGGACCATACTGTTTCTCCCAAAATGTAGTCTTCCACTGATAAACTAGCTCCTGGCAGATCAGAGAAGTACAAAACCTCTCCCAAAGCAAGAAACCGGATGCAGTGACAAGATCGCCGAGAATAACCAGTCTCTGACCCCAACTCACCAGCTTCATACCTGCTATTTAAATTGGATGTTCAACTGCTCCACCACTCATTACAGTCATGGCTAATCTTTTACTTCCACAGTGCTCAACATCTGGCCAGTGGGGTAGTTCCATCCAGCCCAGCTGTGGGAGTTACTCTGTATCTATACTCGTAAGTCCTTCACTGCATTTGCCCCAGTTGACAACTCTGTCCCTGAAGATGTTTCCTGAAGTGAGATCTTACTTAGAAAAAAAAACACCACCTCAGACTTCCTGGCTATCGGAACCATTACAGCACTGAATATGTCTGTGAACCTCTTATGCATTCTCTAATGGTTCAGACACACTTCCGGTAAGATGGCAGCATAGTCTGACACAGCAGCTTCTACAGGGTCAACTGAAGGTGTTATTGTCTCTTTTAAACATTTTTTTACAATCGCAAGACCCTGCTAAACATTAAAGTACTGCAGATCTACTCCATCGAGTTGCTCGTTGCCGGAGAAACTGAGGGAGTTGGTATGGACTGTGACAGAGGGGCTTCAGTACGCAATGGAGGTATGCAGTCTACCAGCGATTGATCATCTTAGTTGCTTTTCTTGTGATTGCAAAACTCTGTCCTTTACTGGTTTTTCACCTGGAACATACTAGCCTTCTCCTTCCCACCCTCCCCCCACCTTCTTTATAGGGCTTCTGCCCCTTCCCTCTACAGTCCTGACGAAGGGTTCTGGTCCGAAGCGTCGACTGATCTTTTCCACGGATGCTGCCCGACCTGCTGAGTTCCTCCAGTGTGTTGTGAGTGTTGCTTTGACCCCAGCATCTGCAGATTATTTTGTGTTCTGTTGGATACTGGTGGTATGGAATGCTTCAAGTCCAACTGATTAGCTAGTTGATGAATGACAGGGGAGCGGCATGACCTCATGACCCAGGACTGGGTCTCAAGCCATGGTGGCACCTGTGGCCAGTTGCACAGGGACAGGGGTTGGAGTTGGGCACTCCACTGGAGTGCCAGAGGTGGTGTGGCACAGAATAGGGATGTTGCTGCCCTAGTGTTCCCTTGGCAGAAGACAAGCAGAATTGTGATTAACTACAGACTGCTGCAACATTCATGGACTAAGGAACTTGGATATATTTTTGTGTGACTGTATTTTACTTCCATCTTATACTGCATGTGCTTGCTGTCTCATATGTGCTGTGTGCGCCTGGTGCTGTGTATGACTGTTGGTGCTGTGTTTTGCATCTTGGCCCTGGAGTAACACTGTTTCATTTTGCTGTATTCATGGGTATTCATGTATGGTTGAATGACAATTACACTTAAACATACGTACACAAAAAGAAGTTGGGGGGGGGAGAAAAAAAAATCGATCCTCAGAAGTGATTTGGATCGCCAATCCACCTCCCCCACAACAACTATTCACTTCAAGTCTTTTACCCTCCTAATTCCCTAAACCCTCAATAATTTACTCAATGTTGTAAATCTCTACCAAAACAAGACATGAATTTCAAAGATTTATAACCACAAGTAAAAAAAAAAGCCTCTGTCCCTGTCCTAAATCACTGGCCCTACAATTAAGTTCTTATTTCCTGGCTTTAGCTTGAAGAAATAACCTCCTAGTTTTCATCTGTGCAGAATCTTACTGAACTAATGAATCACCTATTTCCAAACATCAGTAAGTGTTGATATATCCAATTTAATCACTCCTTAAGACTTAAATCATCTTAAGTCTGCTCCTCCATATGGTATAACTGAACGGCACTGTGGTCAGGCCAAGTTTGTTTTTCAACATACACCCAGGATGAAAAAGAGTCGATGGTCCATCTGGTTCATGCTGCTGCTTATGGTCCACCCCAACTCCAATCATTCCTCAGCATTTAACTCGATCTAGTGCCACCTCACCTACACCTTGTATTCTCTGAGCCATTAACTTCCCCTGCTTAGGTAGTCCATTGCGACTGAGAATGATTGGCTTCAATTCAGGCTTGTGAATTCTGAGGTGATCATTGAGGCTAACGTGGAAGGGCAGACCTTCCACAGATGAGCAGGAGATGCCTGATAGGATAGATGGACAGATACATCTGCAGATGTCTGTCGACTCCAGCCTCCCTTCCCCTCCCCTCCCATACCTTATGATAACCTGCCTGTTACTTTCAGTCCAGCAATCATCTCAGACTCCTGTGTCAGCACTCCCCATCTCCTCTCTTCATACCAGCCATTTCCTCACTCTCAGTCCTGATGCTGAGTTTCCACCCAAAACATCGACAATTCCTCTCCTACAAATGCTGCTTAACCCACTGAGGTTCATCCAACAGACTGTTTATTAGCAAATTTATTATGAAACCCTTTTTACTTCTTGGTTTGTTATCAGACGACAGGTTACAACATCCATTTTGAGTCATAGGAGTAACTGAGGGTGCCCACCAAGCGAGTCCCATGTCTTGCATTTGACCTGTATCCCCTCCTATTCATGCATTCATCCAAATCATACATAAACCTTGTCAGGTAGGGACAGACTTCCTTCACTGAAGGATGAAGATTAGATGGGATTCTGCCACTTCACCTCCACATTACAGATCCCCAAGTTTACTTAGCAACCTGAATTTAAATTCTCCAGCTTTCCTGCTGAGATCTTAACTCTGCATTAACACCACAAAGCTCCAAATACTGTCCAGCAGCTCTACCATGTGATAATACATGTGCCTTTCAATAGGTAGAATCAGCCAACACTGCCCATGTTACATACCCAATGCCATTGAGTATGGACCTGTTTTCTCCAAGTATTGCTGTAGTCTAACTTACCTATTTTTAGATAATGAAGCATCAATGTACAATCAGTCCACTATTTTGAGGCATGTTATAAAGATTAACAATGTATCTAAATATTGACCCTTCCTCTCCTTTTAAAAGCACACAATTTTTCTCTTTACAATTCAAAATTCTCAGCAGGACCCACTACCCTAGTGGGAGGATAAAGGAGTGATGCCAGGACATGGCAAGAGGGAGGGGAGGCAGGTGAGAAAGACCCCCTGTCAGTTCTCTGTTCTTACCTCCACTCACTCTGCACGTTCCTGGAGACATTTTGGAACTGCAGCATTCTCAGGAGACTTGCCAACAATGGAGACCCAGAAGGCGATATCGAGACCTGGTGGCACTGTAATTTCAAATAGGAATGTCCAGTGGGCCATCAGGTCTGTTTGCACATGGAGCATCTCAAAAGATATTTTAGAAATAAATCATTTACAAAAATAACGCATCTCCAGTCAAAGGTGGGGGATCTACTTTTACACACAGCCTCAAATGAACTGCATGAAAAACTTCATGAAATGTCCCAAGTATTGACACTGTTTTCATCAACTTTCCACTATCCAAAGTTCAACCGTCTCCCTAAGTTAAAGTACACCCAGCTTCATCTTGCATTTCTGTTTCTTGGTCTGGCTCCTAAACCTCTCTTACATAAACTCTCCCATGGTTCCTCCTCACCTGCTATCTCCTGAAGTGTCTCTGCTCCCACTCTTTCAAACACTGACACAGGCATCTCGGTTTCCCTACTTGTATTTCTCATATTGCACTTCCCCCTTTCCATGTCTTCTTCTCACTCGTTCCCACACAAAGAAAACACACACACACCTCTCAAACTTTTCAAACCTTTAAACTGTTCGCTCAGCTAATCTACTGTTCTTAAAGAGATGGTGGCCATAGAAGGTGTGTATTTGGGTGTTGCTGTAAAAGAAAGCCACTCACGCACACAATAATATTATCTTTTCCCATGTTGATAGTATGCCAATCTCTAGCATCCGTGACCTTGAGCTCTTTCAAAACTCTCTCCAACCTTCTTCCAAGCATGCACATTGGATCATCCAACCCAACGCTCCCTGACCTAGACTGTCCACAAAAAACTGGCACCCAGAACTACAATCCTCCAATCACTCCATGCTCCTCCAATCCTTGCCTCTTATACACTCTCTCCATTGACCTCAATTCCTGGCTAGGTCTAGAGATCTGGAATTCCTTCCTTTCCTTCAAGATCACCCTTTAAGAAACTGACTTAGTGACCAAGGTGTTAGCCAGTCTTCCAAATATCCTTCTCTTTGGTTTGGCTTCAACCTCTCTCTCACTGCTCTCCTGTGAAGTGCTTTGGATGGTTTCCTCTTGCTAAAGGCATTACAGACAACACCTTTTTTTGCTAGTTTGCAAACATTAACCAGTGAAATAAGTGATGGGAACAGATGGCACATCTTTAGACACACAAACCCATGGTAAAAATCTAAAGCATTAGGATAGGAATGAAATTAATTCCCAGAGCTTGCAGCCTACACAAATGTGGAGCCACTTCACATAACAAGGTGCAGTACTGAGCCAAAACAGCAAGCAGTCCATTACCTAACACTATTAAATATGAGAAGAGAGAGGCCCACCCCAACACAGTGTTTAAAAAAACCAATCCTCATTCCTCCTCAATAAACATGAAGCTCAACAAGGCAGACGACAGTGCACTTACCAGGACGAGCAGCAACTAAGTGAGTTGTCCTGTTGGGGTCTTTGGGATTCAAAGATAAGGTTTTGCTAACCTTGGCTCCAAGGGCTGTGGCATGATACCACTCTCTTGTCTTTTCCATGGGGTAGTTTGTTGGGTAGAGTCCACTGAATATTATCCTTGTGCCTTCAAGTGTCTTGCTCTTCAGTTCTGGAACAATCTTCCTCAGATCAGGCACTTGCTTCTCCTTTTTGAGGTACTTCTCATACTGGGCATAATACTCTGTGTGGACATGGACCAGGATCGTTTCCAAGTGAATCAAATGGTCATCGTCATCTTGGTCCTCCTCCTCCTCTTCCACGTCCATGCTTTGATCCAGGGACTCACCCATCGTTACACCCGATTGTTCACTGTTCTGAGACTCCGTCTCAGCCTCTTTCTTTTCAGTGCACCCGTTCCCCACGTCGCCAAGCAAGTCCTGGTCAGCATCTGTCTCGGGCTCCAAGTCGGCTCTCTTATCCTGCAAATCTGACTCTAATAAATCAAGTACCTTCTCCTTCTCTGAGTGGTTAAATTTTGTCTCTGTGCTCCCCTTTCGCTGCTTCCTTGTCTTCTTTTTTGCTGTGCCCTTCTCACTGTCTAGGCTCAGGGTGGGCGAGGGCGAAGTGGAGCCTTGTTTTCCTTCCTCCAGTTCACTGTCGCTGTCACTCGACAGGTCAAAATCGAGCTCACTGCTAGCTGCCTTTAAGTGGCTTTCACCTTCCTTGGCAGACTGCCCCGAGCTACTCTCTGCCAGCGTAACTGCACACTCTGACAATTGTTCAGACTCTTTTGCTTTACCAGAAATAACAGTACTAGCAGTTTTTGTGTGGGAAAGACTGGTGTCACATAAAGATATCCTTTCATGTTCTTTGTCATGTAAAGCATTTGCAGCAGGACCACATTTTAAAGATTCACTACATTTTAAGGATTCATCCTTTAGGATACTATTGCTACCATTTTGTTTCTTGGAACACTCCCCAAGGCCATTACTTTCTTCTTTTCTTTCTGTTCCTTCACTACACCTGTTGCTTGTACTGACAGCTTCTGTTGAAATGGGCACGGTCTGCTCCAGTCCTTCTGTGGGCTTTGAAGAATGATTTACTGTGGAACATAGCAAGAAAAAAAACATCAAGATTAGAAACAATAATAAAATTAACAAAATCATTGCATACAGCAAAACTAAAAACACACTTTCAATCATCAATCCTTTCTAATGAGGAGATAAGACTGCAGATGCTGAAATCTGGAGCAAAAGACAAACTGCAGGAGGAACTCAGTGGTCAAGCAGCATCCCTGTAGCCAGATAGATGGTCTACCTTTTTGGGTCAAGATCCTGTTTATCCTGATAAAGGATCTCGGTCCGAAACATCAACTGTTTACTCTTTTCCAGGACTGCTGAGTTCCTCCAGCATTTTGTGCGTGTTACTATCCTATTTGTTCTACTAGGTCCTAAATATAGAATGCAGCCATAACGTGCACAAAAGTAGTTCTGTTGCCTTTATGTAATGTGTAACAGTAACACCTAGTTAGCAATTTCATCCACATCTCAAAGTCCCATTTTACAACTGGCTTCTGTCATATTCTGAACATTAATTTCGTGCTCATTCTCCAGGAACTTCCAACCTTGGACTCATGATAGTGATAGGGGCCTGTTTCTAGGCCTTTGGTCCACGCCAACCAAAATTCCCATGTAAGCTCGTCCTATTTGCCTGCGCTTGGCCTACATCTTCCTAAACCTTAGACACAAGCACCGCAGATGCTAGAAATCTACAGCAATACACACAATGTGCTGGAGGAGCTCAGCAGGTCCGTTCTGATGAAGGGTCTTGGCTCAAACCATCAACTGTTTATTCCCATCCATACATATTGCACCTGGCCTGCTGAGCTCCTCCAGTACATTGGGTGTATTGCTCCTTCAAAACCTTTTCTATCTATGTACCTCAGTCAAGTACCTTTCAAATGTTGTTAATGTACTGGTCTCAAAAATTTACATTGGCAGTTCATTCCACACACTGACCACCATCTAATATCAAAACTCTGCTGCTCTGGATCCTATTAAATTTCCCTCCACTCACCTTAAATCCAAGTAGGTAATTTGGTTTATTACTGTCATATGTACTGAGGTACAGTGGAAAAACTTTGTATTGCATGCCAACCAAACTGATCCTTTCATCACATCAGTGCATAACCCATGCCCTCAAATCCTTGATTCCCAAAAAGGACATCCACCCCATCTATGTTCTTCATGATTTATTCACCTCTATAAGAGATCATCCTTATTTTCTGATGCTTCATTGAATAATGTCCCAACCTTCTCAAGCTCTTTTCACCAGTAAATAGTAAAGCTCAGAGCAAAAGATGGATGCAGAGACTGATTTTGATTCATTCTCAGAGTATGGGCCTTGAAAAGCAAGGCCATCATTTACTACCTATTCCCAAAGTTCTCCTGGACCCAGTGGCTTTCTATGATCATTCTAAAGGGCTGACAATATTCAAACAATTGCTGAGGGTTTCATGTCACACACAGTCATGCAAATATTTTGGATTTCATAATGCACATTGAAGAGGATTTTTTTTAAATGACAACCCAGATTGGACAAGGGCTTTTAAGTTCTAAAATTAATTAACAGATTTTAAAGTCCATATTGAAATTTAAACTCCAGTAACTTAAATATAACGTGGCTGTACCCAAGAAAGCCGTTTAAAAAATTGCAAAATCCTACAGCTGCCACACGCACTTATTAAGACTCACCCCTCTTCTTCACTGGCACATCTTTAGATCCTGGTGGAGCATTGATATCACCAGTTCCTTGAAAATAGGTGTATTTTTTAACTAATATTAAGTTTGGTGCAAATTTCCAGACGTCTTCCCGATCATCAATGATGCAAACCATCGAGTCACCACAAGGAAAAAGATTCCTAAATTGATGAATAAAAAAAAAGAAAACCAAAATATAAATACAATTTCAGAGATGCTGGTAATATGAAAGCAATCAAAAACAGAAAATACTGGGAACTTTCAGCAATTCAAATAGCATCCGTGGAGATTGGAACAGATTTAATACTTTAGATCAGAGGTTCTGATGGTAAGTCATTGACCTGAAACTTATTGCTTGTCCTTCCATAAATAATGCCATATCATCTGAATATCTATAATGTTTAAATACTATGTAAATGTTTAAATCCTCCATTTATTCCCTAATCCAGTTTTATAAAACATCAATTACACCAGACAACTAAGAATCGACAGAGCTTGAGGAACATTACTCACTATTGTCTTCATGGCATTTCATGTAATACTTAGCAACTCCAGCACGTGCAATGAACAAGTTTGCTCATTGCAGGAAGAACCCCAGCATATCAAATCTCTTCTATGAACTGAAATTCTCTAGTCCAAGCCACTGCCTGGTGCACCACCTCTGCACTTGCTCCAGCCCAAATCAGTCCTCTAGTGTGGCAACCAGAAATTCAGATTTTAACCCCCTTCAGAACAGTCTGCAGCTTTATTATTTCTATCCATTAATCAAAATTGTAAAAATAATTATGCATTTGAAACATGCCCCTTTTGAATACTGTTTGCTTCAGGTGAGAACACCTCTCATTTTTCTAAACTTAAGGAAGCACAGGCTCAATCTGCTTAATCACTTTTCATATGACAAACAATACAATTGTATTTCTTTGGCCTACTGTGAATGCCTGCAAGAAAGCAACCCTCAGGTGACATATACACACTTCGATAATAAATTTACTTTGAATTTTGAGCAAACAGACCATCATACCAACCAATGTGGTGACATTCTGCTGCACTCCCTCTGTTATACATGTATGCTTCTTTACACCACACACTGTGTTCAAAGTGCAGTTTCCCAGTGCTCTATATATCCTAAATAAAATATGCCTTTTGTATTCAAATCCTCCTGCAATACAAGCCACTTATCTTTCCGTTTTTTGCAGAGGAGTTTCACCAAGATTTCAAGCTGTCATGTGCACAAGTATGATAAGGTACAGGTATAATGAAAAACTTGCTTGTAGCAGCACGACAGGCATGTAGGAACCGACAACACACAGATTATAAATTATGCATAAACTCTACAAAATAGTGAAGATAGAATTAAAGAAGACTGCAAAAACAAAAACAGTGCAAAACAGAGACAAAATCAGAAAGGAATCCTTAATAGCGCAAGAGATGGTCTACAGCGTTCCATTGCTGAGGCTGCGGTAGAGTTGTGCAAGTCAAAACGTTTCATTCACGAGAATAAACTTGAGAGCCTGGGTCTCTTTTCCCTGGAACAGAGGTGGTTAACTGGGGACGTGATCAAGTTATATAGAGTTAAGATGAATAGAGAGATGGGACTGCCAGACTGCCTTTTTCAGAGATAAATAAAACTAGCAGACATAGATTTAGGTAAACTTAGAGGGGATTTGAGGGGAACCCAAAGCGTGGTCAGTGCTTGCGATACATTGTCTGTGAAAGTGGCAGAAATAGGATCACTGACTGTATTTAAGAAAGGTATAAGAAAAGCACTTGAATTATCTGGGTTAAAAGACTATGGGCCAAGTGCTGAAGGACGGAATTTGTTCAGATGGATGGGGTTGTCTTGATGGGTTGAGTGGCCAGTTTCCATGTAGTATGGCACCAAGACTCTCTAAATGCTTGCTCAAACGCACACCATGTTTCAAGGACATCCAGCTAGCTCTGAACAAAAACATCTTTCAATCCATATCTCTGTGCCAGCTACTTGCTGTAGTGCAACAACTCACCAAGGCTTCTTTAAACGATACTCCCAAACCCACAACCTTCAGCATTTGCTCAAAGGTTAAAGGCGGCAGGCAGACAGGAAGGGCAGCAAGCACCACTCCAAGGCATCGAAATACAACAACGCCTTGTTCATCTGGTCAAAAAATCCCCTAATTCCATAGCTCTCTGCATTGTGGAAGCGCCCACACCACATAGACTGTAGCCACACAAGGTGACATCTCACCCCCAGGTTATCAATAAAGGACAGATAATTGATGCTGACACTCCCAGTGAGCTTATAAAAGTGCTACCATTTATCTGCTCAGTGATGTCCCCAACTCTTCCTCTATCGACAGCAAATTTCAAAATCAAATGTGGGAAAAAGCGAATTATTTTCCCACAATCCAATTTAGGCACCCCTCAACAATTTCAATTGCCCACAACATTAAAGATAGTTATCAAAAAGATATCTGCAATTAGTACCAAAGTAGGTCACAGTTTTCTGTTCTATTGTTCATCTCTAAACAAGCACAGAAATTAATTACCATCTTAATGCCATGACTTGAATTCCTCAATAGTATGCCTTGTTTTATGAAGAAGATTCATTTAAAAAAAAAGGAAAAAAGAGCTAGTTTCCTGGATGTACTTGTTGAATTGACTATTGGTTAACATCTGAACCAAATGCATACAAGTAGGGAATTATAAATGCTGAGCACAGTACTCACCGTAGATTGCCAGTTTTAGAATATGGATCAATGCACTCATCTCTTGATAAAATTCGATGGGAAAAAAGTTTCTTCTCTGGATCCAGAAACCCTGCAGTTTAAAGAAACGAGAAACAGGAAAAAAACAAGATGGTATGTGAGAGATACTAGAGTAATAAGCACAGGCCATCAACAGGTTAAGAACATCCCCTACATATGACCAAGCTCCCATATGATTAAATTTAGCAGTCTTACACACATGCATTCCCATGGATGGCAAAATGAGTTTCCTTTCCATCTCTGCACCTATGGTTATTTTGGTTATATGTGACAGAAGTATGATTCCCGTATTGAGTGATCTTCATGCATTTTCTGGCTTATGGACAAAATTGACTTGTAAACGTTTGTAAAAACAGAACTCACTCATTACTCAAGAGTACAGTTAATCCTTACAGGCCCAGGATTGACTATTTTGGCCTGTGAACTCAAGTACTCAATCATAAAAGTGCAATGCAACAGAGGCAGGAAATCTGTAATTAAATTAGATTATTAGCAAATTATGAAAATTTTCAAGAGATCAGACAGGGTGTGTTGAGAAGGAAACAGTTAATGTTTCCACTCACTACCAGTACGCCTTCTTTTTAATTAAAATCATCCAGTCGTAAAATATGGCTCAAGTGCTAGATGAGGACCTAAACCAAAAAGTAGTGTTATCTCTTGGAAACAAGAGATTGTAATTGCTAGAATCTGTTGGAGGAACTAACTACCTTCCCTCCCTGATCACTGTCCTGATGCAGGGTTTCAGAAAGAAATGTCGACAATTCCTTTTCTTCCACAGATGCTGCAGCAGAATGTTACTCCAATTATTTCTCCCTAAGACAGAGAACAGAAAAGAAAAGGAACAGGCTCTTTGGCCCATAATGTCTGCACCAATGATTATACCAAACTAAATCAAATCCCTTCTGCCTGTACATACTCTATTTCCATCCGTACCCTGCACATTCATGGGTATAACAGCCTCCAAAATGACACCATCACATTTGCTTCCAACACTACACCACGCAACCCGTCCCAGGCACCTATTACTTTCTGTGTAAAAAAAAACTGACCTGCACATCTCGATTAAACTTTTACTCTCTTGCCTTAAATGCAAGTCCTCTAGTATTTATATTTCAACCCTGGAAAAAAGATGAAGACGCTATCCCATCTAGTCTCACAGTTTTATGAGCTTCAACTGGATCTTTACTTGGCGTCCAACTCCCCAGAGAAAGCTTATCCAACTTCTCCTTATGGTTCATACCTTTAATTCCAGGCAGTGTCCTGGAAAACCTCTTCTGCAGATTTCCAAAGCATCTGCAGTCTATATTCTTCCTGTAAAGGGGCAAACAGAATTGTGCACAATACTCCAAGGGGAGCCTAACCAAAGTTTTAATTAGATACTACCTGATTTCCTTACTCTATACTCAATGCCCTGTAATTATGTCTGAATCAACTTGAAGTATCTTTAAAATAATTAAGACTTCATAAAATGAAAAGATCTTAACTACTTTGTGTTATCCTAATTGCAAATCCACTTCCCCCAATTTCACGTACAACGAAACAACTTGCATTTGTACGGTGCCTTTTATTTCAAAGTGTCTCCACCTCTTAGTGCCAATTAAATCCTTTCCGAGGTACAATTGTTCTAATTGTAGAATCAAGGTACCAATATGTGCACATCATTCTCCAAAAAGAGCAGCACAATAATCACTGCACAGTCTATTTTGGTAGGATAAAATGGATCAGCATATTGAACACTGTTATAGAATCATAGAAAACCACAGCACAGAAACAGGCCTTTCTGCCTTATCTAGTCCATGCTGAATCACTTAATTTTCCCGGTCCCATCGACCTGCGCCTGGACCATAGCCCTGCATACCCCTCCTATTCATGTACCTATCCAAACCTCTCCTAAATGTTAAAAATCAAGATCACCTCCACCACTTGCACTGGCAGCTTGTTCCACACTCTCACCACCCTCCGAGTGAAAAAGCTCCCCCTCTGAAACATTTCAGCTTCACCCTTAACCCATGATTTCTCGTTGTAGTCTCACCCAACCTCAGGGTAAATTGAAGCAGACTTTTTCCACTATCTATACCTATCATAATTTTGTATACCTCTATCAAATCTCCCCTCAATCTTACACCATAAAACCATAAGCCAAATGGGCCATCAAATCTGCTCTGCCATTTCATCATGACTGATCCAATTTTCCTCTCAGCCCTAATTTCCTACCTGTGTCCTGACCAATCAAGAACCCATCAACCTCTGCCTTAAATATACATAAAGACTTGGCCTCCACAGCTGCTTGTGGCACAGAAATCCACAGATTCATCACTCTCTGGCTAAAGAAATTCCTCCTCATCTATGTTCTAAAAGGACACTCCTCTGTTCTTGAACAATGCCCTCTGGCTTTAGACTCTCTGTCCATAGGAAACATCCTCTCCTCATCGACTCTATCAAGGCCTTTCACCATTCGATAGGTTTCAATGAAGTCACCCCTCATTCTTCTAAATTCTAGTAAATACAGGCCCAAAGCCATCAAATGCCCTTTACATGACAACCCATTCAATCCTGGAATCAATTTTGTGGACCTCCTTTGAACCCTCTCCAGTTTTACCACATCTTTTCTAAGATAAGGGCCCAAAACTGCTCACAATACTCCAAATGAGGGCTCACCAGTGCTTTATAAAGTCTCAAACGTTAGATAGCAACACACACAAAATGCTGAAACGTCGACTGTGTTTTTTTCCATAGATGTTGCCTGGCCTGCTGAGTTCCTCCAGCATTTTGTGTGTTGCTCAGATTTCCAGTATCTGCAGGTTTTCTATCAAACATTGCATACTCGCTTTTATATTCCAGTCTTCCTGAAATAAATCCCAACATTGCGTTTGCCTTCCTTACCATAGACTCGGCCTGCAAATTAACCTTTAGGGAATCCTGCACAAAAACTCCCACATCCCTTTGCACCTGTTTTTTTTTTTAAATATTTTCTCTCCATTTAGAAAATACTCAAAACTTTTCATTTATTCTACCATACACTTCCAGGCACAGTATTCCATCTCCCATTTCTTTACCCGTCTCCTAATTTGTCTAATGCCTTCTGCAGCATCTCTACTTCCTCAAAACTACCTGCCCCTCCAGTCATCTTCATCTCGTCTGCAAACTTTGCAACAAAGCCAACAATTCCATCATCCAACAGCCAACCAGAAAAGGCTCCCTTCATTCTCACTCTTCGCGTCCTGTCAACCAACCACTGCTTTATCCATGCTAGAATCTTTCCTGTAATACCAGGGGCTCATAGCAGCCTCATGTGTGGCACTTGTCAAAGGCCTTCTGAAAATCCAAGTACTCGATGTTAACCAATTCTCTAGCTATCCTGCTTGTTGTTTCTTCCAAGAATTCCAATAGACGCCTGCCTGTTTGTTGGCTACATGGAATAGTCTAAGTTCCAAGCCTACACTGGTGACCATCCCGCACTTTTCCTACGCTACATCAACGACTTTATTGCTGCTGCTTCCTGCTCCCAAGCTGAACTTGTCGACTTCATCCACTTTGCCTCTAACTTCCACCCTGCCCCCAAATTCACCTGGTCCATTTCTGACACCTCCCTTCCCTTTCTTGATCTTACTGTCTCTATCTCTGGATCCAGCTTATCCACTGATGTCTATTACAAACCTACAGAGTCTCACAGCTGCTGGGACTATACGTCATCTCACCCTGCAACTAGTAAAACTGCCATCCCCTTCTCAATTCCTCAGTTTCTGCTGCATCTGTTCGCAGGATGAGGCTTTTCATTCCAGAACGAAGGAGGTATCCTCCTTCCAGCACCATCATCGCCGCCCTCAACCGCATCTCTTCCATTTTGCACACATCAGCTCTTACCCCATCCTCATGCCACCCTACCTGGGACACGGCTCCTCTTGCCCTCACCTACCACCCCATCAGCATCCATGCCCAGCACATAATTCTGCAAAACTTCCATCACCTCCAATGGGATCCCACCATCAAGCATTGGATCAGCAAGTTTGCTGATGATACAAAGATTGGAGGTGTAGTAGACAGTGAGGAAGGTTTTCAGAGCCTTCAGAGGGACTTGAACCAGCTGGAAAAATGGGCTGAAAAATGGCAGATGGAGTTTAATACTGACAAGTGAGGTATTGCACGTTGGAAGGACAAACCAAGGTAGAACATACAGGGTTAATGGTAAGGCACTGAGGAGTGCAGTGGAACAGAGGGATCTGGGAATACAGATACAAAATTCCCTAAAAGTGGCGTCACAGGTAGATAGGGTCGTAAAGAGAGCTTTTGGTACATTGGCCTTTATTAATCGAAGTATTGAGTATAAGAGCTGGAATGTTATGATGAGGTTGTATAAGGCATTGGTGAGGCCGAATCTGGAGTATTGTGTTCAGTTTTGGTCACCAAATTACAGGAAGGATATAAATAAGGTTGAAAGAGTGCAGAGAAGGTTTACAAGGATGTTGCCGGGACTTGAGAAACTCAGTTACAGAGAAAGGTTGAATAGGTTAGGACTTTATTCCCTGGAGCGTAGAAGAATGAGGGGAGATTTGATAGAGGTATATAAAATTATGATGGGTATAGATAGAGTGAATGCAAGCAGGCTTTTTCCACTGAGGCAAGGGGAGAAAAAAACCAGAGGACATGGGTTAAGGGTGAGGGGGGAAAAGTTTAAAGGGAACATTAGTGGGGGCTTCTTCACACCGAGAGTGGTGGGAGTATGGAATGAGCTGCCAGACGAGGTGGTAAATGCGGGTTCTTTTTTAACATTTTAGAATAAATTGGACAGATACATGGATGGGAGGTGTATGGAGGGATATGGTCCGTGTGCAGGTCAGTGAGACTAGGCAGAAAATGGTTCGGCACAGCCAAGAAGGGCCAAAGGGCCTGTTTCTGTGCTGTAGTTTCTATGGTTCTATCTTTCTCTCCCCCCACCCCCCACCACTTTCTGCTTTCTGCAAGGATCAATCCCTACACAATTCCCTTGTCCATTCATCTCTCCCCACTGATCTCTCTCCTGGCACTTATCCTTGCAAGCAGAACAAGTGCTACACCTGTCCCTACACCACCTCTCTCACTACTATTAAGGGCCCTAAACAGTCCTTCCAGGTGAGGCAACACTTCGCCTGTGAGCGTCTTCCAGTTGAAGACTGATGCGAAATACTTATTCAGTTTGTCCATCATTTCCCTGTCACTCATTACCACCTCTCCAGCATCGCTTTCCAGCAAGCCAATATCCACTCTCACCTCTCTTTAACACTATGTATCTGAAGAAACTTTTGGTATCCTCTTTAATGTTATTGGCCAGCTTATTTTTGTGTTCCAGTTCTACCTTCTTAATGACTTTTTAAAAATTGTCATCCATTGGTTTTTTAAAGCTTCAGCATCCTCTAACTTCTAATTTTTGCTCTATTATATGCCCTCTCTGTCTTATATGTTGGCTTTGACTTCTCTTGTTACAGTTGTGTCATCTTGCCTTCAGAATATTTTTTTCCTCTTTGGGATATATATCTCCTTTGCCTTCCAAATTGCTTCCAGAAATTCCAGCCATTGCTACTCTGCCGTCATCCCTGCCAGTGTTCTTTTCCAATCAATTCTGGCCAACTCCTCTCTCATGTCTCTGCACTTCCCTCTACTCCACTGTAATACCAATACACTTAACTTTAGCTTCTCTTTCTCAAATTTCAGGGTGATTTCGATCATATCATGATCACTTGCCCCTGAGGGTTTTTTTTTTAAACGTTAAGGTCACAAATCAATTCTGGTTTGGTGCATAACACCCAATCCAGAATAGCTGATCCTCTCGTGGGCTCCACCACGACCTGCTCTGAAAAGCCATCTCATAGGCATTCCGGAAATTTCTCCTCCTGGAATCCAGCACCAATCTGATTTTCCCAATCTATATTGAAATCCCCCATGACTACTGTAGTATTGCCCTTTTGGTATGCATTTACTTTCTCCTGTTGTAATTTGTAGACCACATCCTTCCTACTGCTTGCGGGTCTGTATACATCCCCCTTCTGGGTCTTTTTACCCTAGCATTTCCTTAGCTCTATCAACAGAGGTTCAACACCTTCTGACTCTCGTCACCTCTTTCTAATGATTTGATTTCTACGTTCTAGGGAATAAAGTTGTAAGCTATTCAATCTTTCCTTTTAACTTTGGTCTTCTAGTCTTGGCAATACCTTTGTAAATTTTCTTTGTACTCTTTCAAGCTTATTTATATCTTTCCACTAGATAGGTAACCAAAACTGCACACAAAATTCCAAATTAGGCCTCACCAACATCTTACACAACTTCAACGTGACATCCCATCTCCTATACTCGAAACTTTGATTTATGAAGGCCAAAGTGCCTAAAGCTTCCCACATGACCCTATCTACCTGTGTCACTGATAAAGTTTAAGGGAATGGGGGATTCTCAGATTCCTGTAAACAATGGATTCAGTACTGACTATGTCTGTGACTGCAGTGTGTTTGAATAATGTTTCACAGCTGCTTTCTTTGGAGCAAGATAAGGGTTAAAGTTCACCCAGATCCACATAAGATGTCTCTGGGCTTTTCACACCTTTTGATTTTGACAAAAAGCAGTTGGAAATTAGACAGAACATTCCTTTCTTAATTCAAGCATAAATTTGACAGATGTTCTTATCTTTGTAATTAAGTTTGTGGCTCCAGCAAACCAGGTAGGACATTCTTTTCTTTAATTAAGGTGGCTGGAGTGTCTAACAAATTGATTGTTCTCTGTATCAACAGTCCATTGACTTGACCGGAATGGTCATCAAACTAATTGTTCTTTTGTATCGGTAGCCTTATAACTTCTGTCAATTCTGACACTGGGCAGTGAACTTGTAGAACTACCAGGGAGATGAGAAAGGGTCTCTCCCTGATGTCAGGTCCAAGTTCACTCACTGGCTGAGCTTGAAGAAATAAATGGGTGAAAAGATAAGTAACGATCTTTTTGTGCTGTCGTTATTTGATCCAGCAAAGTTACGTTTCCATCACCACTTTCAATGAATTATGGACCTGTATCCCAAATCCCCTTGTTGTACCACAGTCCTCAGTACCCTACTGCTCACTGTATACCTACCCTGGTTGATCCTCCCAAAGTAAAACACCTCACACTTGTCTACATTAAATGCCATCTTCCATTTAACTCACAATTTTTCCAGCTGGTCCAGATCTTTCTGCAAGCTCTACTAGTTTTCCTTGCTGTCCATTACACCCGCAATCTTGGTGTATTAACCACATTATCCTCCAGATCATTGATATAGGAGACAAACAAAAAACCCAGTACCAATCCCTGTGGCAAAGGCCTCCAGCCAGGGAAGCAAACATCTACTACCACTCTTTGGCTCCCCCACAAAGCCAATGGCTTACCCAATTTACTACCTCACCTTGAATGCCAAGCAGCTGAATCTTCATGACCAAGCTCCCGTGCAGGACCTTGGCAAAGGCCTTACTAAATCCACGTAGATAACATCCACTGCCTTGCCTTCATCAACTTTCCTACAGACTTTCTTGAAGAACTCTATAAATGTCATTAGCCATGCTCTACCACACACAAAACCATGCTGACTATCCCTAATCAGTCCTTGTCTATGAAAATACTTATATATCCGGTCCCTTGGAATACCTTCTCATAACTTTCCCACTGCTGATGTTAGGCTCACTGGCCTATAATTTCTTGGTTTATTCTTAAGAGCCTTTCTTAAACAGCAGAAAAACATCAGCTATCCTCCATTCAGCTCCTATGTCAATGGTCTTACAAATATTCTAAGAGAAGAAACTTCTTCTCATCTCTCTGCCTTGGTTGTAAAGATCCTATCCAGCAGCTACAAATTCCCATGCATTAACATATCAGATAGGCCCCAGCATACAGATGCAGTCACAAGGAAGATGCACCAGGCTCATTACTTCTTTTTTTAAATAGAAAGTCAAGGTGATTTGACATGTCACTGAGCACTCAAAAGTTCAAACGTTTGAAGGAAATTTATTATCAAAGTAGGCATACATGTCACTATATACTACCTTGAAGATTTGTTTTCTTGCAGACCTTTTACAGGAAAACAAAATCCAGCAGAATTACGAAAAACTAGAAACAACGAAGACTGAAACAACCAAAGTGCAAAAGAAGACAAATCATGCAAATAAGTAGTAAATACACAAAGAATAAATAATACTAACAAATACAAATGTACTGTTCAAAGTATCCTGACTGGTTGCATCATCGTTTGATACAGCAATTCAAATGCACAGGAGTACCAGAGGCTGTACAGAGTAGTGGACTCAGCACTGTGACATCCCTCCCTATTATCAGTGAGGGACCAAATTCAAGAACAACTACTTCCTTCAACTGTCTGCTTCTCGAACCAACCAGCACAACTCTGATCACCACCTCAGCATAGCAACGTTAGGATCATTTTGCACTACAATGGACTTCAGTTTCTTTTGTTCTAATTTTGTTTTATGTTGTATAATTTATATACAGTTTATGTTTTTCTTGTGAATGTTATGTATCTGATGCTATGTGCCTGTGACGCTGCTGCAAATTTCACATTGCATCTGTGCATACATGCACTTGTGCAAATGTCAACTGACCCAACTTTGATATGTCAGCCTGGATTTAACTTCCCCAGGTGCTGCCTGATATGCTGAGTTCCTCCTGCTCAGGTGCTCCAGATCGAGCATTCAGAGTTTCTCGTCTCTTCAGCTCTGCATTTATCCTGACAAGCCTGTTAAGAATTTTGTACATTTCAGTGAGATCACTTCTCATTCTTCTAAACCCAAGACAGCTAGGCCCATTTTGCATAATCTTGCCTCAGTCAAACTCATCTCAGAAATCATCCTGGTGAACCTTCACTGCTGTCCCTCATTGTAGGGATATCCTTCCTTGGGTAGAGAGACCAGACATGTTCACAATATTTCAAATGGTGCTCACTAGATTTCAATATCAAATCAGTGAGGTGAATTCATTCTTGTGCTCAAATCATCATATAATAAATTCCCACATACAGTCCTCATTGTTTCTGGTATCTGTTTGTTAACATTCACTGATTGTGTACAAGGACATCCAGCTATGCAAAGATACAAACCCAAACAGCTTCAAGGAAGATATTAAGCACTTTCCATACATCAAAGAGGCAGAGATTTTAAAATGTTAACTATTATTACATAATGCTGAAGATGACTGTCAAATGAGTCCAAATGACAAATTGTTACTTAGCTCATGATAATTTGACAATTGAAAACTTTAAATGTCTTAGAATTAAGCAGCAATGCATCTCATTTCATTTGCCTCTGCATACAGGATAATGAGGAGAAATTAAATGTATACAATTTTCCTACAGATTGAAGACAAAATAATAAAGATAAACTGTGACGAAGGCCCGTCACTAACTACGGACAGCACATGGTGCACTCGGTGAAACACTCATCCCCAGCAGTAATAGTGACTGGGTCTGAACCAGAGCTGCTGCATGGAGCTGTCTCATATAGAGACAGCAGCAACCTGCACAGGTGTGCATTGGTGGAGGATACCATCTTTAATTGGATAATTGAGTTAATTTGCTTTTGGCTGGTCAGGGGGAGGGGCTTAGCAGTTATAAGCCTCAGGTTACCAAGGCTTTGGGGTTAGTTTTCTTTTGTGTTTAGTCTAAAGGTGGCTATATATATTTATTGTTTTTTTTCCCCCAGTTTTTGTCTTGTTTTGAGGTAAATAAAAGCACCTCAATCTATTTTTGCGACTCAAGCCATCTGGTTATTTTTCTTAAACAAATGACCCACAGTTTTTTGTGACACAAACCCAATACAGATGCCAGAAGTGTGTGGCGTAAATAGAAAATGTTGGAAATCTTCAGCAGACCACAACAGCACCTATTTCAAGATTTTGACCTTATCAGAACCCCGAAATATTGCAGGCATAATGTGTTTTTAAGGAACAAATGATTCAGGGAGGGGAAGAAAGAACAAAAAGAAAGACCTTGTGTAATGAGGAAATGAAAAAACAAATTAATGAACAGCAGAATTATTCCTAGCATTTGCTAGTAATCATCATCACAAAGGCAAAATGTTCATCCAACCATGAAAATGTTTTGACATCTCCCTGTGTAATATCTGTTCCTCAGTGTGGGCTGGGTCACAACTCAGATGTGATTGCATTCATTTTGGGTGGGAGGGTGAGTTCTTGGATGGCAATGTTACACTGAAAGTTACCACAAACTTAGACAAAAAAAAATCTGGATATTTTACATACACAGTAAAATTTCTGTTGCAATACGATTCACAGTGACTACACAACCAATTTTCTCAGCAACTCACATGGGTTCTTGCAGAGAACCATCAAACTGCCTTGGGTTGCACAAAAACCATCGTTAACTATTTACCAAACAAATGCTTTTAGATAGCTGAATTCACGAAGCTACTCCAAAATCAGAGCATCTGCTGCCTGCAACTCTTTCCATAGCAGAATCGTTAGATTGATTTGCAATAGATCACTGAGGTTTAAAAATGAACTGTAACTTGACTGGTTGATTAAATTTTTAATCTCCCCTCCATGAACCTACCTCCAGTATACTAAATTGTTCCTTAAGACCTATGATTCCAACCAGCTCATAGCCACCTGCTCCAGTGTCTCCTTGTGACAACGTATGACCTATAGGTGTTTGGGGAAAACAATGACTGACGACAATTTGAACACAACCTCCCCATCACGCCCCCAGGATACAAGCAGAGAAATAGGCTCTTTGCCACAATGATTATCAACCACGCATATGCAAGAAACACAAGAGACTGCAGATGCTGGAAGCTGGAGCAACGAATGCACCACTGGAGTAATTAGCACTAATTCTATATTAATCCCAATTTTATTCTCCCCACATTATCAAGTCCATCTACAACCCCTCCCTGATTCTGTCACTCACCTAAAACTTACAATTCCAAGTAACTTACCAAACCACACACCTTTTGGATGTGGTAGGACACCAGAGCACCTCAAGGAAAACGCAGTCATTAGGATTGCAAGCAATCTCCAGGCAGACAGCAGGATTGAACCATGTCACTGGAGTGTGAGACAGAACTTTGCTGTAAGAGCCATGCATCTGTCATGCAGCCAAATATGACAGTACCAGAGGTATCATGTAAATGAAAGTTGTTATTGACACTATCTGCACTAAGCAAGGTATCTGCACTACCTGCACAGGCAACAGATGGAGAACAATTGAGTAAGTAAACTCAGGTGACAGTGGTACCAATGAGTTCAGATCCAAATCAACTAAACAGATTAGTTGTCCATTCTCACTTATTTCATTATGACACAGGAGAGTTGAAACTGAATTGACTTTATTTCTTACATCCTTCACATACATGAGGAGTAAAAATCTTTGTTACGTCTCCATCTAAATGTGCCATGTGCAATCATAGTAATTTATAATTTATAATAAATAGAACAGTCAATGTAATATAGAGTACATTCAAATCAGCGTGAGTTCCATCAGCGAAGACTATTTGGTTCTTCAATTCTATAACATCTCTGAGCCTTACCATTCTCCTACTTGACTCCCATAACTTATTTTCTCTCACATTGCTCTCAACTGCCCCAAATTCTCTTGCCTCCCCCTTCCTACACTAGATTAAATTTACTGCAGCCAGTTAATCTACCAGGGTGCGGGAGAAAACTGCTATAAGTACATGAACTTACAAGAACATACAAACTCCAAACAGACTGCACAGAGGACAGGATCAAACCTGGGTCACTGGAGCCGTGAAGTAGTAGCACAAACAGCAGCATCATCACAATATCCATCGATTAACTGTTACCTGCACAAACTTGCTGGGAGTAACTGACAAAAAGGCTTCTCACTTTAAACCAACGAAAAGACCCAAAGTAGTACCTTGACAGTTAAAGAACATTTGGGCAATCCTTGGTTGTGAAAGAGGCAACAGAAATAGAAGTCTTTTGTTGTGGTGTTCAGCTTTGTAAATATGTTCCCATCTCTATGAAGCTTAACACTTTAATTACCATCACTACTCGGAACTTAATCTCAAAGGTGGATCACTATCCAAAATGAAACTTCCTTGGAAAAATTGGAAATATTCAAATAGAAAAAGAAGGACATGCCCTTCCAAGAGAGTTTCAATTTACTTTTAAGTAAAACTAATTTTGTCAAGGGATGAAACAGCACAGTTCTGCACATTCTAGAGGTAATGGGGTTAAAATGTATCACAGGTTGCCTCTATAACTTTGTGATGTCAGTTGTAAGGCCACTCAACACCTGATGTCTCATCTGCCACTGAATTAGATCATGCTACTATACCTTCGATCAATCCCAATCCCATAATCTTTAATAATCTTGGCTTTAATAATTCGGTTGTGATGTTTTCAAACTAAGAGGTTTCATTAAAGTTTACAAATTTTCTTCAGTTATTTGTTAAGGAATTTGTTCTCCAAAGTGAATCAGTCTTGAAGGGTAGCCTTGACAAAAGCTTGGTGGGCCAAAATGTTATCATTTTACTAAAATCTAACAATTCGTCACCAGGTAGGAGTCTCTATTCTGAACCAGGAGTCCAAAGTGATGCATGCTTCAGAATGAAAGTCACCCTCCGGGCTCCGCAACTAACGTCGATGGTTTAGGGCCAGATGCTGTCTTGTATGGAAGTGGAACGGTACGAATGAGAATTGCCACAGTTCCTAGACATGACTATAGGCCAGTAAATTAAGTGACCACACAAAGACATCCTCCCCAATGTGAGAATTTCCAAACTTATCACTTCATGTAAAGCAACTAAATGAAAATTTACTATTGGGTGCTGCTATTAAGAACAGATAATGAAATGCTTCACAATTCTACACCAAATTCTAACCTTGCAGACATAAGAGATTGCCGATGTTATCATGTGAAGCAACACACAAAAAGCTGGAGGAAATCAGTAGGTCAGGCAGTATATAACAGTTATTTCCCCTCTATCTTTCAGACCAATGAAGGGTCTCAACCAAAAATAAAACACTGATTGCACATTTCTCCCCTTAGATGCCATGTGACCCTTTGAGTTTCTCTAGCTTTTCGGGTTCCAACACTGATCTCTATATTTAACCAGACTCCTTTGGATGAACTTAAATGTTACAAGTTCACTTCCAAACAAGGGAAACAACTGGAACCTGTGTAACACAACAGGACACGTTCCATTAGTATCACACACAACAAAATCTTGTGTTTACACACAAAGGTGTCCCAATTCTCAGAGGCAAATGGCAACAGATCCACCCCCTCTCCCACCATCCTCACACTATATTGAACACTAGCTAAAATCGGCACAAACAGTAGTATCGGCTCAAGCCCCACTCAAGGTTATAAGGGTCAAGGAGGGAGCATCATTGGGCCTTACCATTGGACAGGACCTGAAGAGAGCAGTGGCCAAACTGGGTATGTGAGAGGTCGTGACACACAAGAGATTGCAAATACTGGAATCTCAAGCAACAAAAAGCTACAGGCAGCATCCGAGGAGGAAAATGGACATTAAAGACCCTTCACCTGGACTGAAAGAGTAGAGGAATTCCCCTTCTAATCTGGTCTGGCCAATGTGACCCCCTACCCGCTGACCCTTGATCGACTTCCAAAATTTAATTCAGGTGGTAACCAGTGGTGGACAATGTCTCGCCTGCAACATCCTGTTAACAAATCAGTTGTTTTAAATATTACCAAATTTTGACGCTACTCGAGAAGTTAGAAGCTGCTGTCTACTTTTTTCTACATACCTGCAATGGTGTGTGCGTACAGTCTGCTCCCGAAGGTGAACACATGTAGCTCGTAGAGTTTTGCTATTTTTTCTAGAAACTCTTTACAGTGCGGTCTCAGGCGTGTATGCAGCATTGGCTCTCCTCTGCCTAGCTGGAAGTGAAAAATTCCCTGCAAGCAATAACAGAAAACAGCACAATTAAATTCTAAACGAACAGACATGTCCACAATCAATTTTTAGATCGCGTGTAAACTGCAAACACCAAATCACGGATCACATGCACCATAAAACCAACCATTGCCCACTAAACAACTCATAAGACTGGGCAAAAGGTGTGTTCTGCACTGGCCACACAGCTTCTGACTAACTGGATATTCATGAAAGGGCTTGCCAAGGGACTTACAGATCAGACTTAATACTGGGTACAAAACAGCTTTAAGGAGACACTATAATTAACTGTCAGTGTTGTAATGTATGACACACAGTAGTGTATTTGTGCTCAGTAAGCTCTCACCAACTGATCACAATAATGGCCAGGGATTGCTCTGTTGATTGTGGCCAAGACGCACATTTCTACTCTTTGCCAAAATAGTGCCTTAGGGTCCAAGGTATTTCTCCACAAGAGCAGAAGGGTCTTCAGTTTCACATATCAGCTATGAGCTGACATTCCCAACAATGCAGCATTCCCTCAGTACCACAACGCCTGTCAGTCTGTGCTGAAACCTCCAGCTATTCACCGACTGAGAGAACAAAGTGCTAATAATTGGATCACAGCCAATGCCATTGCTGGATCTGGCGCTTTTGATCCAGAGGCTCTTCAGAAGTCCAGAATGAGGCATAACATTGGTGGTTACAGCCACTTTATTAAGTATCAAGAAAAAGCTGTAGTCATCTCATACCCAGACTAGAAATAAACAACATCCCAGTGAAAACAACTAACCTAAGTGATGTGACATCTGCTGCAAAAAAGCTGAGAAGCTTCTGGAAAACTATAAAATCATCAATACAATTTCTGGAACATTTACTGAACAATTACACATAGGTATATATTAAAATCATAAACTAGCATAGGAAAGTTAAACAACAAGGAAAATAACTATTCTACACCTTATTCCAACTTTGCTTTGTTACTAACCCCAAACAAAGGTATTCTTCCACCTTTTCTAAACCAGTGACTGGTCAGCAAACTTCTAATCACTTCCCTTGGCATGATTTTACAGCGGTCAATGACTTCTGTCAGCATTTCCCACATTATTCCTAAACCCCTCAGCAAGATTTCTGCTTTAAAAATGTGCCCTGCCTGTTAGATCACAACTTCAGTATCAATACAAAACAGCAGGACTATTTGCAATTACCTGAGAGCATTAGACAGAGTACAAACAGCCAAGATGGAGAATAAACCAAGCTGCTGGAAGTACTCAGCAGATCCTGATGAAGCGTCTTCACCTGAAATGTTGACCATCCATTTCCAGCCTGTGTCCGGCACATAATTCTCTGAAACTTCTGCCACCTCCAACGGGATCCCACCACATCTTTCCCTCCCCTCCCCCTTTATTCACCATTCCTTTATTCTTCCTGGGTTTATGTACACTCAGAAAGAACTCACCTTGTTGGACATTTTCTGGCACAGCTGCTCTGTTGTATGGATTAAGGTCTGATCCAGATCCACCATCAACACTAGCTTCCGGTTCTTATGTAGCCACTGCTGATCCTCTCGACCCAATTGCTCAGCTTGCTGTGAGGTAGAGGTGATAAGGCGGGGCAGGGGGTGGTGGGGGTGTAAAACAAAGATCTTTTTAAAAATCTATACCCATGTTAATGTAACATGTACAGAGAAACAACTTTGCAGCACAATAAAACGCCTTTCAATCTCCATATCTATGACTGACTTTGCTCTCTATATAAGCCTCCTCCAATTCTAACATCGGAATATTTTTCTATTCTTTTCTCTCTCTGTTAAAAGTCCCTGGTAAATGCCTCAACTAAATGACACCCATATTCTCACTATTTTCTGGGCAAAGAACTTCCCTTAGAGCAGAGGTTCCCAACCTGGGGTCCATGCACCCCTTGCTTAACAGTATTGGCCCATGACATAAAATAGTTGGGGAACCCCTGCTCTAGGGTTTTTGACTTAACAGCAATTGTCTTAAACTTACGCCCACATGTTTTGGACACCCTATAACTGGACATATTTTCTCTGGTTTGTCCAATTCAATACATAACGGGCACACCTCTCCTCACATTAGCAATATCTACAGGAGGTACTGCATCAAGGTGGGAACAGCTATCAAAGATCCCCACCATCTTCTTGCAGGTACCATTGGATGTTGGACAGAAGCCTGAAGTCCCACACTACCATGTTCAAGAACAGCTACTTCCCTTCAACTATTCAGTTCTTCAACCAACTAGCACAACCCTAATCACTACAACACTATGACCACTTTGATTACTTGGAACTACAATGGATTTTTTTTTGCTCTAATTGTGTTCTTGTAAAAATGGGTTAATTTTGTTTAATTTATGTTTTTCTTGTGAATGCTGATTATATGATGCTATGCACCCGTGATGCTGCTGCAAGTAAGATTTTCATCGCATCTGTGCATACATGCATTTATGCATACGACAATAAATTCAACTATTAAACTCAACTATTGACTATTCAATCTCTTTATACATTTAACAGGCATTTCCTGAGAAATGAGGAGATTCAGTGTTCCAAGAGAGTTTTGCCATCAGTCTTCCACATCAACCTTTTTCTGCTCTTTGAATTACAGAAAAAAGGCACTGTGCAGAATGAGGCCATTCGATACACTAGTCTGAGACAGACCCATACTTCCTCCTTCGAGCAGGAGTGTGGCATTGTGTAATCCATAAACACTCCAGTGATTGCCGAGCACTTGAGAATGTCAGAAGGAGCAGTAATGTGTAGCACAACTATCCTGTCCAACTCCCTTCACCATATATATCAACGTGGTACATTGTGAAGTAGTACACAGATCACTGCAACAATGGAATGGCTTAAAACAGATCAACTCTAACCGAACAGGAATATATTTCATGGCTGGTATGAAATATGGAAGACCTTAAGGGCAAAATAAGCCAAGTGCTGTTGGAAAAAGAATCAGGATAGGTTACTCAATGATTTCAATCCATCCTACAGTTTAATCTTTATCTTGACATCAATTGATATCCACAACCATGCAAGTCTAACGGTTTCAAAATTCCTATTAAATCCGGCATATCAAATAGCTGGTTGTTGTCTTCTACTCTCACCTCTGGGGGAATCAAAGTGCTTTCTGATTCACTCTAAACGGCACATCTTTCATTTTAAGGTGGTGAGTTCTTACGCTTTATTTCACACTACTGCGGCATAATCAATAGGAACACAACATTTGTTTTACAGCCTAGCTTCATAACATAACCTGTTAAGCACCAGGCATTGTTTCCAACAAATCTGTCTGTGGAAGGATGCAAAAGAGAAAGGAGCAGAAATGAAAACACTGCCAGAAACTCTGCAGCAGTGAATACAAAAATTGAGCAAGACTCTCAAAAGGATTGAAGGAAATACAGCAAGGAATAAATTACGCTGGGAACGATGCAGGGAAGATATTTTTATTTGCAAATTACTTGGATAAATAAACATGCCAATTATTGCAATCTCAAACGTCAACTGGAACAGAGAGCCTCAATGCTGTGCAATTACCAAGCGACAGCACCACCTACTGATAATAGGTCAGGTACTCATGACAGTGCCACCTACTGGAGTAGGGAACAGAAACAAGAAATTCATAGAAAGGAGATTAATTTGAAGACTGTTCTAAAAAGACACCAGCAAGAGCGACGGCAGTAGGAGATAAACTAAAAAGAGAGATCAAGAAAGGCAAGACAGTGATATAGAACAGAAACACTGTACTTTAATTCCACTGGACTCACCTCAGAGCTCACCATCAATTCTGGAACACTGTGAACCATGGAAACTGTTGCTGTGGCTACTGGTGCTGTTTGCTTCCCATTCTTCTTCTGTAATCTGAAGACAAGAATGCAAAATGAAGGACGAATTGCCATCCAAGCATCCGAGGAGGAAGCTGCTGTCTGCCACAATATTCTCAGACCTCCTTAACAATGCTTCCACTAATGAATTCAGTAACCATTTTATTGGATACATCCAGAGAGAAAGAGGAAAGTGGCATTAAAGCAGATATTATTGCCATCTTAAAATGGTGTATCTGCTCTACAGCTTCCCCTCCTATCTTTCTTCATCTCATTGCATCATAAACTCTTACTTTCCCTCCCTCAAGTGCTTTTACTGCTTCAGTTAAGTGCATCTCCATTACTTGCCTCACTCATTCCTGATAACCAGTTCCACATTCTAGTCATGCTTTGGGCAAAGAAATTTCTTCCAAATGCTTCATTAGCGAGTACAGTTAATGTGCACAGTTCTGGCCTCCTTATTGTACCAGCAAAAGATAGTAGTCTAAGGGAGGTCCATTAGGCTAATTCCTCAGACAAAAGCTTCCCTCCCACAAGCAAGTGAAGTTACATCTACAATACATTTTTTGAAGTCTGAAGGGTGATCTTTTTGAAATAATACAAAGATTCTAAAGGGGCCATGACAGTAGATGTTGAGATATTTCCACTAGTGGGAGAATTTCAAGATTGGGAGATGAGTAGTAGTTATAGAGAACCACGTACAATGTGCCGGAGGAGTTCAGCAGATCAGGCAGCTTTTATGGATGAGAATAAACAGACGATGTTTCGGGCCGAGACCCTTCATCAAGACTGGAAAAGGAGAGGGAAGAAGACAGAATAAGAAGGTGAAGGAGGGGACGAAGTAGTACAAGGTTGCAGGTGATAGGTGGAACCAGTAGGGGAGGAGGGGGTGAAGTAAAGGGCTGGGAAGTTGATTGGTGAAGAGATAAAGGGCTGGAGAAGGAGGAATCTAATAGCAGAGGACAGGACACCATAGAAGAAAGGGAAGAAGGGAGTAGCACAAGAGGGAGGTGAAGGGCAGGTAAGAAGTTGTGACAGGGAAACAAGAATAGGGAACGGTGAAGGGGGAAAGGGGGCAATAACAAGTAGTTTAAGAAATCAATGTTCATGCCATCAGGTTGGAAGCTACCCAGGTGTTGCTCCTCCAGCTGGAGTGTGGCTTCATTGTGGCAGTAGAGGAGGCCATGAACTGGAATGTCAGAATGGGAATGGGAAGTGGAATTAAAATTGGTAGCCACCAGGAAATCACACTTTTTGTGGGGAGTAGAGTGAAGGTGCTCGACGAAGCAGTCTCCTAATCTACGCCGTATCTCACTGATATACAGAAAGCCACACCGTGAGCACCGGATACAGTAGATTATCCCAACAGACTCACGGTGAAGTGTCACCTCACCTGGAAGGACTGTTAGGGGCCCTGAATGGTACTGAGGGAGGTGATATAGGGACAGGTGTGGCACTTGCTCCACTTGCAATGACAAGTACTAGGAGGAAGATCAGTGGGGAGGGACATGTCGACAAGGGAGTTGCGTAGGGAGCCATCCCTACTTCGTGGTGGGATCCCGATGGAGATGGCGGAAGTTAGGATAATTATGTGCTAGATGCGGAGGCCTGTGGGGTGGTAGGTGAGGGGAGAGGAACCTTACCCCTGATGTGGCAGCAGGAGGATGGGGTGAGGGCACAGAAGAGTGCAAAATGGAAGAGATGTGGGTGAGGGCAGTGCTGATGGTGAGGAAGGGAAGCCTCTTTCCTCGAAGGTGGAGGACATCTCAGTTGTTCTGGAATGAAAGTCTCATTCTGAGAATAGATGCGGCAGAGACAGAGGAACTGAGAAAAGGGAATGGCATTTTTGCGAGTGACAGGGTGGAACAGGTATAGTCAAGATGGCTGTGGGAGTCAGTGGGTTCATAAAAGATACCAGGAGATAGACCGTCTCCAGAGATGGAGACAGACAGATCAAGAAAGGAGAGAGTGGTGTCAAAAATGGACCAAGTAAATTTGAGAGCAGGATGGAAGTTAGAGGCAAAGTTGGTAAAATTGACAAGCTCAGCATGGATGCAGGAAGCAGCACCAATGTACTCACCAATGTAGCATACGATTTGGGGAGCAATGTCAGTGTGGTCTTGGAACATAGACTGTTCCAGGTAATCAATGAAAAGGCAGGCATAGCTGGGACCCACACGAGTGCCCGTGGCTACACCCTGGGTTTGAAGGAAGTGGGAGGAGCCGAAGGAGAAAATATTGAGGATGAGGACCAGTTCCGATAGATGGAGGAGAGTGATGGTGGAGGGGAACCGGTTGGGTCTGCTGTCCAGGAAGAAGCAGAGAGCTTCCCCTGATAGGGGATAGTGGTGTATAGAGACTGCACATCCATAGCGAAAACAATCCAATCAGGGCCAGAGAACTTAAAGTCATTGAAGAGATCAAGAGTGCGTGAAGTGTCATAGATATAGGCAGGATGGGACTGAACCAAGGGGGATAAAATAGAGTCAAGGTGTATAGGAATTTATTTTTATAGAGCATGGTTAATCTCTGCAATTTTCTACTCCAGAATGGTTGTGGAGGCTCTGTTGACCTCTCTGGGTGTATTTAAGACAGCAAATATATACTGTTTTGAAATATTGAGGAATTGGCAAAGGAAAGATGATGTCGAGAGGATATCAGCCACGATCATACTAATGATAGGCCAGGTTTAAGGAACCATTTGGCCTACTCCTGCTTCTCTTTCCTTGTGTTCTTAACCTCATACACAGGTGATCTCCAATACTGGCCTCTGAACAGAAACGTCATAACCACACCCTTGTTATCAACCCCTTCCATTATCAGAAATGCCTCTCAGCTTCCCCCTTTCTAAAGAATATAGCTCCATCCTTTGTCTCTCCTGACAGTGTGAACCTCCTTTAAAGTCATTTCTGCACTCCCTACTGTTCCAATGTCCTTTCTGTAAATGGGAGACAGATTCAGCACAACTGAAACTACAGAAAAAGCTCAATGATCTGGACCTAAAGCTATAGGAACTCAACAGGTCTGGCAGCAATCTACTGTGAGAAATAGACGTCAACATTTTAGTGCGCATTCAGCTTGTACCATTCATTTCAAGCCAAGGGACATCATAAGGACAATGAGACAGGCTAAAACAAAGACGGAATTAATTAGGATTTGGGACTGTTGACCTCTCTGGGGTGGGGAGAGTGAAGGATAAGAAAGCAAAGTGAAGAACCATGGAACAACTGTTTACCCAATTTACCCAAGAAAACGCTGGATGAACTGAATCAATATTTTGGACCAGCCATCACTGTGGAAGACACTAGCAGTATGCCGGAAGTTCGAGTGTCAGGGGGCAAAAGTAAGTGAAGTTGCCATTACTAGGGAGAAGCTACTTGGGAAACTGAAAGGTCTGAAAATAGATAAGTCACCTGGAGCTGAAGGTGTACAACCCAGGGTTCTGAAGGAGAAGGAGGCTGAAGAAATTGTGGAGGCATTAGTAATGATCATTCAAGAATCAATAAAGTCTGGCATGGTTTTGGAGGACTTGAAAATTGCAAATGTCACTCCACTCTTCAAGAAGGAAGACAAGCAGGAAAAAAAAATTATAGGCCAGTTAGTCTGACCTCAGTGGTTGGGAAGAAGTTGGAGACAATTGCTAAGAGTATGGTTTCGAGGTATTTGGATTCACGTGACAAAATAGGCCACAGTCAGTATGGTTTCCTTAACGGAAAAATTTGCCTTACAAATATCTTGGAATTCTTTGAACAAGCAGGATAGACAAAGGAGAATCAATGGATGTTGTATACTTTGATTTTCAGAAGGCCTTTAACAAGGTGCCATGCATGAGGCTGCTTAACAAGTTAAGAGCTCATGGCTCTTAACTTGACAAGAAAGATACTAGCATGGATAGAGCATTGGCTGATCGGCAGGAGGCAAAAAGTGGGAACAAAGGAAGCCTTCTGGTTGGCTGCCGGTTACAAGAGGAGTTCCGCAGGGTTCGGTGTTGGAACTGTTTCCATTTAAGTCATAGGTCAATGATTTGGATGACGGAATTGATGGCTTTGTGGCTAAGTCTGCAGATGATACGAAAATAGGTAGAAGCACAGGTACTTTTGAGTAAGCGGAGGGGCTACAGAAGGACTTAGACAGATTAGGTGAATGGGCAAAGGAGAAAGGTCAAGAAATGGCAGATGGAATGCAGTGTCGAGAAGTGTATGGTCATGCATTTTGGTAGAAGAAATGAAAGTGTATATTATTTTCCAAATGGAGAGAAAATTCAAAAATCAGAGGTGCAAAAGGACTTGGGGGTCTTAATGCAGGATTCCCTAAAGGTTAATTTGCAGGTTGAGTCAATGGTGAGGAAGGCAAATGCAATGTTCGCATTCATTTCAACTGGAGTAAAATATACAAGCAAGGATGTAACGTTGAGGCTTTATAAGACACGGGTGAGTGCTCACCTGGAATACTGTGAGCAGTTTTGGGCCCCTCATCTGAGAAAGGATGTGCTGACACTGGAGGGGGTTCAAAGGAGGTTCAGGAAATGATTGAAAGACTTATCATATGAAGAGCGTTTGATGGCTCTGGCCCTGTACTCACTGGAATGCAGAAGAATGAGGGGGGAATCTCATTGAAACTTACTGAATGTTGAAAGGCCTCAACAGAGTGGATGGTAGGGAAGTCAAGACCAGAGGACACAGCCTCAGAATAGAGGGATAGCCATTTAGAACAGAGATGAGGAGGAAATTCTTCAGCCAGAGTGGTTAATCTGTGGAACTCATTACCACAGGCAGCTGTGGAGGCCAAGTTATTTGGTATACCCGAGGCAGAGATTGATAGACTCTTGATTAGTCAGGACACAAAGCAATACGGGGATTGGGGCCGAGAGTGAAATGCTTCAGCCATGATGAAATGGCGGAACAGACTCAATGGGCTAGATGGCCTAATTCTGCTCCTATATCATACGGTCTTATGTTCAACCTCGTCGATCATGGACATGTGGCTCTCCTTACCTATGCTGCAGATTCCTTATCTGCCAAGGAATTCATTACTCAAGAGCAAGTGAAGCCTCCAACTGAAGAGAAACAATTACATTTTGGTGAAGCATTCATTAGGTTGAGGCAATTCCACACCACCAGCTTATTCTACAAACACTCTGCTTCAGATCTCACTGCAGGATGCATTTTATAACAAAGATTGGTGGAGGCAAGGATGGAAAGAACTTACTGCGTCAAGTCTTGGCCACACGCTGCACAGAGACCTTTCATAATGACTGGATGATTGCATCCTTCTAGTCGCAGTAGTACAGCTCTGCAAAGATCAAGCGAGAGAAGTCATTAGCAAGGCTGCAAGAAAATATTTCTTTTAACAAAAAGTACTACTACAGACCAAGGGTCTATTAAATAAAAACAACACTGCAGATACTGCAGACTTGGACCTGCTCCACATGGAAGAGTTGGGCCGAAGGGCCTGTTTCTATGCTTTATAACTCTGACTCCAAACAAAAAAGACACTTAATGCTAAGTACATGATGTACAGCAAGTCAGGAGGCATCAGTGGAAAGAGAAAAAGAGTTAATGTTCCAGTTCAGAGACCCATTATCTGAAGTGGAGAAGAGAAATGGCATGAAGGGTTATGGGGAGAAGGCAGGAGATTGGGGCTGAGAGGAAACCTGGATCAGCCATGATGAAATGGCAGAGCAGACTTCATGGGCCAAATGGCCTAATTCTGCTCCTATATCTTACGTTATGAAAGTAAAGAGAAAAATAAAGAAAGATCATTTTAAACTGCAGAGAAGATGATGTGAAGAACAGAGAGGTCAAAGAAAATATCTGCGATGATGCAAGATTAGGAAAATGTTTAATGGTGCAGTTAGAGGGCGAATGTTACTTCGTCCATGTTAAGTGTTGCTAAGATCAGGGCAACGTGAAATATTGAGCGTATCAGAAACTGAGCCATTATTACAGATGAATGACTTATAGAAGTGTTTTTTTCTGATATGTGATTGCTTTTTATTTAATGTTTTCCAAAGGATAAATTACCAACGCAGGTAGATGGAGTTAAGATGATCACCTGCTCCAGTAGCTCATAGTTTACTACTTAACTGTGATCTAATGAGGAAACCATGAGGAAATAGAACAAGCAGCAATATTTGGCCACTTACATCTACTTTGCTTTTCAATAAGATCATGACATCAAGCTCAATAATCTGCCAAATTCCACTATTGCTGGAGTTCAAAGGTTAATCAATCCCTGCCCTGGTTATGCTCAATATCAGAGAGTTTCCACAGTTGCCCTTGGTAGAAATTCTCATCTATTCCTCCCATACCACCATCCCCAATGTTGTTTTAAATGTTTGTCTACATAGGCCAAAAGCCTCTCCTTTTGCCCCAGATTGGCCAGCCTTTCAGTGGCCACTTTCAGCAATCCTCTTTTGGCCAGAAAAGCCAACTATTCATTTCCTACCACAGAGACCGCCTGACCTGAGTTCCACCAGCAGCTGGTATTTTTGCCCAATTACAGCTTCTGCACTGTCATGTTGCCCCTCTCAGAGGCCAGTATCTTGCAGTGGGACTTCCTTTCATTCCTCATAATTCCAATAGGTTCAGCCCAAAGTCAATCATTCTCTCCTCATTGGCAGCACACCAGAACTGATTCTGTGAACCGATCACTCCCTTCTACAGAAATCCAAACTTCAGTGTGGTTCCACCAAGCAGAAAGCTTACAGGTGTCTTTATCAACAGAACACATCACACCTCAACAGGACTGGGACCAGTATCCTCACAAGGGATTTCATTGTGGGAGGGTGTAAACTAGTTTGAAAGGGGTCTGAGAGCTTTGGAATCCAGTGAGATGAGAAAACAGAGGAAATTGAAGCTAGAAATCAAAACAAGCAAAACTAAGAGGCAGAGGAAAACCACAGTAGGCATCAAAGTAAGTATAGAAAAATGGTAAAAGGACGAAGTGAAAAGGTACTCTCTCCAGACGCATGCTGCACAGAGGAATAAATGGCACAGGTTAGTGAGAATGACTGAACTACCATTACAGAAACATGGCTGCAAAGTGACAGGAGCCAAATGTTCAAGAGTATTCAACATTCAGGAAGGGCAAGCAAAAGAGATACAGCAAGAGGTGCCACACTATTTATAAGGGCTGAAATCAGTATCGGGGTGAGAAATAACTCTGGCTCAGCATACCACAAGTAATAGAATCAGCCTGAGTGGAGCAAAGAAACTTTGCTGGGAATTACTTTGAGACCACAAATTTTAAATTAAATTTATTATCAAGCTACATGTATGTCGCCAGTTACAACCTAAGATTTATTTTCTTATGGGCATATTCAATAAATCCAATAACCATGAGGATCAATGAAAGACCTCACCACCAGATCATACAACACAGATCAGGGACCAGCAAGAACCAGAAATTTAAAAATGTGTATTATGAGGTTAATGTAACAATCATTCAGACATATAATCTACACAGTGGACAACTAAAGTGAACAGCAAAATGATGGCATATTCATGGAATGTAACACTGGTCTTTGAGGAAGATCCAAGGGCCTTTAAGTGACCATCATTTGGTTGAAAAATTGCCGGGATTCCCTTCATTTATTTGGGACACTAAACCTCTTACTTGGGTCAGGACACTGTTGCCAAACAGTTTTTAACTAGCATCAATTGCGTGCACATCTTGTGGCCATTAGACACCTCGGTGCACTGAGCAAAGTTTTTAAAATAGCATCAGCTGTGTGCACTTGTGTTTAAGAAAAAGTGATTTTTGTTAAGGATGTCGATTATTGTCAATGTTGTCTAAAATGTAATTTGGAACCATTCTGCTCACCGCGGTTTCAAGCATTCAGGCATGGAGATGCCAAAAATAGCCCAGAATGAAAATAAAACAATTTCACTATTTCAACAAGTTAAGACCTATGAAGAATTTGAAGGTATCAGCAATCATCTTGAACGTTACAACGAAATAAATATTTGGAGGATGAAATTATCAATAGCATTGAATGAAGGCAATCCATAATCTACTCTAGGTGGCTGCGCTGATTTTCTTCATTTACGGTCAATCAAAAGAACATAGCAGCGTACACGTATGCTGGATTAATTAATCCATTGATAACTAGGAACTAATACGGGTGCACATTCCTTTATCCGAAATTCTGAAATCCAAAAAGCTCTGAAAACAGAAGTTTTTTTTGCCAACAGCTGACGTCACTCAGGTGTGACGTGGCAGCACTAGCCAGACGTTAGGTGTGGCTCAGCGCTCGTACTGGTTACACGTGTATTTGCTGTTTGCTGATATTTTGTGTTCACTGTTGACTTTTGTGTTTCATTTCACTGTGAAAATGTCAAAAAGAGCTGCAGATACCCCTATGGATAACAATGAGAAAAAGAGAAGGAATCTTCTCTATCGATAATGAAAGTGGAGTTATTGCAGAAGCTTGATCGTGGTGTGTCTGTGCGGCATCTTACTGAAGAAAATAGTGTCAGAACTACCACTGTATAAGATTTACATAAACAGAAAGACATGTTACTGAAGTTTTAGTGACAGTGACGTTCAACATTTATTCTAATAAGTCATTTACCATGTGTTTGATTCGGTTTGTTTGAAGCTGTATATTTTTATGTTTTATTGAATGTTTGTGTTAAAAATAAAATTTCTTGTCATTATTCCCTAAACAATACAGTATAACAATTACATACATAGCATTTACATTGTATTAGGTATTATAAGTAGTCTAGAGATGATTTAAAGTATATGGGAGGATGTGCGTAGGTTTGGTGCACCGCTGGGTCTTAAAGTCTACCGCACTTGGACAGGTTAAATAAGGAACTTGAGCATATGTGTTTTTTGGTATGGTGGGGGGGGGGGGGGGTCGTCCTGAAATCCGAAAAATTCTGAATTCCAAAATGCAACCGGCCCCAAGGATTTCGGATGAGGGATTGTGGACCTGTAGTTTTATAATGCTGTAGTAGTATTGATAATGTTCTAATTTTTCCTGTACCTCATTTAAATACATAATTTGTTACTCACTTAGATGATTGTTGTCTTTTTTTAAAAAATACCTTTTTAACAATTTCTATTAAACTTCAGCTAACTGGGAAAGCCGCTTAATTGGGCCAAAGTGTGCTGTCATATTTCTGTTTTTTTTTTATTTGTCTTCCATGAACGCAGACCATTTCCATCAACTCTTCCTGCCCCCCACCACTTTAATTCTCGTCTCTGACCAGCATTTGCCCTTACTGTGTTTTTCACATTTTTGCATATTGGTAGAAACTCTCACAGTTTAATTTTGTCCTGTCAGTTTACTCTGGGATTCTATCCTTCCCTTTATCAGTTCATGGGATGTCTTTGCCATTTACTGAAATACTTCTGGTCTTTATGACTACAGTGGATTTCAGTTAATTATTTCAAGAGGATTTAAGTAAAGGAGTAAAGAGGTCTTACTGCATTTATTTATGATGTTGAGAGTGTACCTTGAGTACTGTATGGCATTTTGGTAACTTGAAGAAAAAGGATATACCTGCCAGAAAGCAAATACAGTAAAGTACAGTAAAATACAGTAAATTCACTACATTGGATTCAGGGGTGTTTATAAGCCACATTAAAGATTAAGTAGTAAATAGTTTTGAAGAATGAGAGATGATTTCACTGAAATTCACATAATCCTAAGAGTTCAACAGGGGAGATGCTGGGTAGAGATTTCCCCTCATTGAAAAATACAAAACGAGGAATCATTCTCTGAGAATAAGTCATCTGCTCTTTGGGACTTACAGTGCCTTGTAAAAGTATTCAACACCCAACCCTTCGTTCACATAAATACTACAACTAGGGATTTTGATCAATTTAACGGTGAATTTTTATTGGTGAATAACATGCTCCTTCACACACACACACGAACCCAAAAAACAGGGGAAACTGTAAACCATGAAAAACTAAACATTCAAAAACTGAAACATTAGTAGTTCAAAAGTATCCATTCCCCCTTTGCTCAGTACTTAGTTGAACCACCTCTCACAGGTATTTCAGCCAGTAGTCTTTTTGGATAAGTCTCTATTAGCTTTGCAATGTGATGGAGAAAGATTTGCCCATTCCTCCTTGCAGATTTGCTCAAGCTGTGCCAAGTTAGTTGGGAAATGGCAGTGGACGGCAACCTTGAGGTATTGCCAGAGATGTTCAATTAGGTTAATGCTCTTTCATCTTCATTTTTGGTTAATCTGTTGAAAATCACCATACTTTCCTATCTTAGAGAGAGGGGATATGTATTCTTATGAATTCATTGAAAACAGGTGATCCTCCAATTTTCTACATCAACAAATTGGGTGAGTTGGTCAGGTAATATACAGTACTATACCTGAGGAAGGTTAGCATTGTAATTAAATGGGATGAATACTTTTTCAGCTTTACAATTTTGGTTTACAATTTTCAGTAAATTTGACAGTTTTTTAAATTTTTCTTTGATTTGACAACACTTGTAGATTAGCTCAAAAACCTTACTTCAATATATTTTAAACTTAGACAATGAGACAGCAAAATGTGAAAATAGTTGAGAGGGCTGAATACTTTTTCAAGCCACTGCAGATAAGGGCAAGTTCCTTCATTCAATCTTTGCGATTCCCTACCCCAATTGGGCTGTGTAGGCTTAGTCAATGAGCCTTTAAAAATCAAGATTGATTAAGTTACACACATAAAAGACGCTGGCGAACGCAGCAGGCCAGGCGGCATCTCTAGGAAGAGGTACAGTCGACGTTTCGTGCCGAGACCCTTCGTCAGGACTAACTGAAAGAAGAGCTGTCTTTTTTCTCCCCCCAAGAAAAGGGCATCAGTGAATATGAAGAGCACAGGAAAAACGGTAAAGATACAAGATCATTCTGAAAAATGATCTGAAAAGCCCAACTCCTGCTCCTAATTTTAGTGTTCTTAAGGATTTTTTTTCTAAGAAGGATCCTTTACACAAAATTACAAGAGACAGGATTCAAACCTAGATCTGCAGCATTTATATCAGGTGTCCCTGACCTAATCAAGATATGACCTCCGTAAAGCTATAAGAGATGGTTAGAGAAAGACCAACCCATCATCATGTTGCAGTCCAGCAGTCAACTGTGGCAGGGCTTACGTATCACCAACTGTGCATTCCTTCCCGATAAGCTTAACACATTCTATGCACGTTTTGAACAGAAAGGAATGGGTATGTCACCACCCACTCTGATAGCCTCCAGTGTATATGAATCAACAATCACCACCAGATGTGAGGTCAGTCTTCTGGAGGGTGAACCTGTGGAAGGCATTGGGTGCTGATGGTGTCCTTGGCGGTGACCTTAAATCCTGTGCGGATCAGTTGGCAGGGCTATTTGCAGGCATTTTCAACCTCTCACTGCTTCGGGCTGTGGTTCCCTCCTGCTTTAAGGTGGCCACTGTCTTCCCGGTACCCAAGACAACATGCCTTAATGTTTACCGTACAGATGCTCTAACATCTATCATCTGGAGGTGCTTTGAAAGGATGGTCACGACACACATCCACTCCAGCTTTCCAGACAATTTCCAACCCACTACAAGTTCCCTAACTGAAACAGGACTACAGCGAACACCATCTCCCTGGCCCTATACTCATCCATGTAGTATCCAGACAGTAAGGAACACTGACGTCAGAATATTGTTTATTGACTCTTGAATTACTCCAAACAAACTCATCACCAAATTCTAGGCCTTTGGAATCAATACCTCCCACTGCAATCTGATCTTTAACTTCCTGACCAATAGACCACAATCAGTAAGGACACCTTCAGCACAATTATTCTAAACACTGGTGCTTCCTCAGCTTCCTACTCTACTCCCAGTACACTTGGAGTAGCCCGACTCCACTCTAACTTCCTTGGAGTAGCCTGACTCTACTCTAACTTCACCTACAAATTTCCAGACAATACTACTGTAATGGGCCACATCTCAAATAACAATGAGTCAGAGTACAGGAAAGAGATAGAGAGCTTCGTACCATGCACCATGACAATAACCTTTCCCTTAATGTCAACAAAACAAACCAGCTGGTCACTGACTGCAAGAATGGGGGTGGTGCACATGTCAATTGTGTGGAGTTGAAAGCTCAAAATCCTACTGTAGGTATGAACAATACCAATAGCCTATCCTGGTCTAACCACATTGAGAGGAGACACAGAAGCAGTCTGGGAGAGCTCTGTGGGGCGCACTGGAATCTGTACTGGGCTAGGAGCAGGCCCTTCCCATCGTGCTGCTCTCCAGTGTTCATTTGGTGGAAGAACAAGTTAGAGCAACACAGCTTACCATAAATCTATTCACATGCCACTCAGGGACTTGGGCTATATTTTTTTTAATATTGTGACTCTGTTTTTCTGAAATTGTAACCATATGTGCTATTTGTTCTATGTGTTATTGGCCCTTGGCCCCAGAGGAATGCTGTTTCGTCTGGCTATATTCATGTATGGGTGAATAATAATTAAACTTGAACTTGATGTCACAGCCAAGAAAGCTTATCAACACTTCTACTTCCTCAGGAGGCTGAAGAAACTTGGCTTATTCCCATCAACCCAATTTTTATCATAGAAAGCATTCTGTCTGGTTGCATAACAGTTCAGAATGACACATAACCATAAAAAAAACTGCAAAGTTGTGGAAACAGCTCAGCGCAACACAGGAAAAGGCCTCCCCTCTATACATTCTGTCTGTACTTCTTGCTGCCTCAGTATAGCCGCCGGTATAATGAAAGGCCACCCACCCTGGATATTTTCTCTTCTCCCCTCTCCTCACACTGGAGGACAGCTTCTATCCCACTGTTATCAGACTCTTGAGCAGGCCACTTGTATGATAAAATGAACAACTGGCCTCACAATCCACCTTCAGACCTTTCACTTTATCATTTACCTACACTGCTCTTTACACTTCATTTTGCATTGTTCTACCTCATTCTAGCTCAATGTACTGAGTCAAACATGAGAAATTCTACAGATGCTGGAAATTCATGCAACACACATCAAAGTTGCTGGTGAATGCAGCAGGCCAGGCAGCATCTCTAGGAGGAGCTACAGTCGACGTTTCGGGCCGAGACCCTTCATCAGGACATTTTTCAACGTTTTGGGCCGAGACCCTTCGTCAGGACTGGCCCGAAACGTCGACTGCACCTCTTCCTAGAGATGCTGCCTGGCCTGCTGCATTCACCAGCAACTTTGATCAAGGTACTGAGTAACGATTTGATCTGTGTAAATAGTGTACAAGTTTTTCCACTCTATCTTAGTACATGTGACAATAATTAATACTAAAAGAATGTGTTTTGTTTAAGGCAGATAGCAAGCAACTTCACCCCACAGCAGAGGTGTTTAAAACTCTAGGGCACAGACTAAAGGCAATTTTTTGAGTTTTAGAGGGGATCTGAAGAGGTGGTAAGTGGAAAAGACAAAAGAAGGAGGAATCTGATAGAAGAGAGTGGATCAAGGGATAAAGGGAAGGAGGAGTGGTATTAAGCAGGTGAGGAGAAGAGGTAAGAGGCAAGAGGAGGGCAGGGGAAACATTACCAGAATTTGGAGAAATCAATGTTCATGCCATCAGGTTGGTGGCTACCAAGATGGAATATGAGGGGTTGCTCCCAAATCCAAGAGTGACCACACTGTGGCAGAAGAGGAGGCCATGGACCCACATGTCAGAATGGGAATGGGGATAGCTGCTGGGAAATTCCACTTTTTGCAGATGGAGTGGAGGTGCTCGGCAAAGCAGTCCCCCAATCTATATTGGATCTCACCAATGTTCAGGAGGCTGCCTTGGGAGCACCGGACACAAACAACCCCAGCAGATTCACAAGTGAAGTGCTGCCTCACCTGGAAAGACTATATGAGGCCCTGAATGGAGGTGAGGGAGGAGGCAAATGGACAGGGTGTAGCACATCTGCCATTGGCAGGGATAAGTGCCTGGAGGGGGAGTAGTGGGGAGGGATGAATGGACAACAGAAACACAGAGGGAGTAATCCCAGGAGAAAGTGGAGAGTGGGTGGAGGTAAAGATGTGTTTGGCAGTAGGGTCTCATTGAAGATGGCAGAAGTTGCTGAGAGAAATGTGTTGGATGCGGAAAGTCATTATAGATGTTATAGTTGATCATTTTCCCCCCTCTCTATTGGCACACAAACCTATACTCGCAGCACTCTCTTAATCAGTCTCTAACCACTTCATTAGCAACTTAACCCTAGCCTCAACTTACCACAGATCTTCCTTTGTCCTAACCATCAGCAGGTTGCTTTTGATTTCCTGATTGTACATCACCCCCTCAGCACTGGCACAGAGAATACAGGCCTAGACTTTGTGCTTACAGCCTTCCAATCAGAGAAAAGATTGCTTATAATTGAACTAACAGATTACCCTATCACGAAGCTGGAAGGGCAAGTTGACAGGAGTCAAAAGAACTCTACTGCATCGATGTGAACTTTTTTGAAAGTTCTTTGGGACTTTAATTTTGGAATGGCATGGTACAGTAATAGTTAGCGTAACGCTATCACAGAGCCAGCAATCCAGGTTAAACTTATCTAAAAGTTTGTACATTCTTCCCATGACCACGTGAGTTTCCTCTGGGTACTGTGGTTTCCTCCCACATCCCAAAGTCTACAAGTTAGTAGGTTAATTGGTTACACAGGCGTAATTAGGCTGCATCAACTGGTTGGGCCAGAAGGCCCTGTTACTGTGCTGCATCTCTAAATAAATAAACAAACTGTACATGGACACGGCAGGCTACGTGTAACTAGATGCTGTTAAAATGTTCGGAGTTCACGACACAAGATAGTTTTGGAAGCTCAGTCAGTATATCCTCAGAAGAAATTGGGACATTTCTGAATATGGGATATAGGATTAATGCAGGAAAAGCAGAATGAAAGCACAGTCAGCCATGATTTCATTGAATGGAACAAGCACATGGGGCCGAACTCCTACTTCCATTTAAAAACGCAAACACGAGCAATTCTGCAGATGCTGGAAATTCAAGCAACACACATCAAAGTTGCTGGTGAACGCAGCAGGCCAGGCAGCATCTCTAGGATGCTGCCTGGCCTGCTGCGTTCACCAGCAACTTTGATGTGTGTTCCTACTTCTATTTAGACCTTATATTAGGTAGGCCTCAATTTTTGGCTCTGCATCAGGTATCCTCTTAAAACTTGTTACAATTATGCAACTAAATGTACTAGCCAACAAAAATTCTTCTATTCTCCTTCCTCCCAGCACTTTTTTGCTCTAAACCAGGGGTCAGCAACCTTTTTGCCTCTGTGGGCGGGATCGCGTATTAATGAGCGGACAGTGGGCCAGTTAAATGCCATAAAAAAAACTTGAAATATGGGAATTATCCATTTAAATACATCTAGTTATGTTTTGCCTCAAATTAATGAATAACGCGCGCTAGAAAATCATTTGTGCTTAAGGTTGCCTACCCTTGCTCTAAACACTAGCCTTCAATGTTAAATCCACATTTTTCAACTTCCTCTCTAGAGTTCACAATTTTTGAACTATTAAGTTTTTAGAAAAATAAATAAGCGGGGTTCAATGAAGTGATATGAAAATCGTCAACAATCCATTCACTCAATCAACTGAAGGTTTCCCTGTACCTTGTCCCAATGGACAAAACTCGCTCTTAAGAGCTTATGCCTGAAAATCATGTGTTACTTGGGTTTTAGTGCAAACCACAAATATATGGTTTACATATGACAAATTAGTACATCAAAATATAACACACCTAGCTGATTTGGCCAGGAGTGCCAGACCAAAGAATAATATCACGAAGTTACATAGACTTGTCAAACATTACACGGTGCTTCAAAGGATCACCCCAAATCTTTGTCAAACAAAGTTTTTAAGAAACATTCAAGAGAAGTGAAGTGGTTAAAGGACGGTACAAATGCATTACTCAAAGGAACTATTATAGATTTTGTCCTTAGCTTGTCTCTTGAGAAACTGTCTGAACTCTTTAAAACAAGGCCCAATCAATAATGATCAAAAGCTGTCAGAAACTATGATGCCAGCAAGATAAAACATAATATCCATAATCTGACTGATTCAATATACTTCAGCACTGAACAAGCATCCTTTCATCCACTGGAGTGTTTGATGTCCCTGGGCCTGTACTCAATGGAACTCAGAAGATGAAAGGAGATTTCATTGAAACCTATTAGATATTGAAAGTACTGGATAGAGGGGACATGGAGAGGATATTTCTATTAGTAGGATTGTCTAGAATCAAAATAAATGGACACCCCTTTAGAACTGTGGTTAGGACAAATTTCTTCGGCCAGTTGGCGAATCAGTAAAATTTGTTTCCACAGAGGGCCGCGGACATCAAGCCATTGAGTGTATTTACAAGAAAGTAATAGATTCCTGATTGGTAAGTGAGCTAAAGATTACACAGAAAAGGCAGGAGAATGGCTCAAAAAAAAAATTAGCCATAATGGCATGGCAGAGCAGACTCAATGGGCTGAATGACCTAATTCTGCTCTTTTATCTTACCGATTAACCACTTACTGGGGTCAAATATGGTGCAGTACCCTATTTATATTAACCCTGAGGATTTATAAATATAATCATGGGGGACAGATCTTATCAAATGCTTGTCTGGTTATATCTGGAGTTGTGTACCAAAAACGGGAGCAGGAGATGGCTGCTAGGCTTTCTAAACCTTCTCCACCATTCAGTACAATCATAGCTGATCCTTTACCTCAATCCCATATTCTTGATTTCTCTCCATGCCACTTAACAACTTTTGTGTATGGACCTTTATTTCTCCTCAAATACATTATTTAATGACTTTATCCATTAGAAGGCAAGAGGATGAAACATGATCTTATAGAGATGCACAAAATCATGAGAGGTATAGATGCATTGAATGCAGCCTTTCTCCCCAACCCCCAGGGTTGGAGCGTCAAGAACTAGAGGACATGGGTTTAAGGTGGGGTGGGGGAGGTGCAATAGGAGTCCACCCAGAAGGTGCTTAGTTTATGGAATGAGCTGCCAAAGGAAGTGACTGAGGCAGGTACCTTCGCAGCATTTAAAAGAAACTCAGACAGGCATACAGATAGGTGCAGAGGGATATGGGCTAAACTTGGACAAATAGGAATCTTGGCTGGCATGGAGCAGATAAGCCAAAGGGACTGATTCCATACTGTATGACAACTCTATTGAATAAACTTAAATCCACAAAGTCATACTAAGAAAATCATTGAACATTCCGTACTCAAATCAATTGACTATTAGAAGCTAAGGGGTAACCTGACAGGAATATATAAAATCATGAAGGGCAAAGATAGGGCTCAGAATAAAGTCTTTTCCCCCAGGTAGAAGAGTGAGAAGGCGGCAAAGGCTTACAGGAGATTTACAAGGCAGATGGCTTTCTCCCGCACAGAGTGGTAGGTGCCCAGAACGTGCTGCCACGAGGAAGTGGTGGAAGCAGATACAATAGCAATATTCAAGCAGCATTCAGATACATGAACAGGCAGGGAATGGAGGGACAGAGAGCATGTGCAGGCTGATCAGATTAGTTTGGATCGGCATCACGGTCGGCACAGACATTATGGGGTGAATCAGAATTGGAACTGGTTTATTATCAATGACATATGTATGTCATGAGATTTGCTGTTTTGTGCCAGCAGTACATTAAAAAAATTACTAAATTACAATAGAGCTGTTCGAGTCAACAACTCTCTGTAGTTTGTTTGATTTGTGCAGAGGAGCCCATGAACAATGAAGGCCCCATTCCAGTGCTATACCCTTCTACATATGCCAAAATGAAATAAAAACATTCCGGAGAGAGGAGAAAATCCCTTGCAGATCCAGAAGTACAAAGGATGTGAAACCAACTGGATAAGCACCAACTACAATTGCAACCTCACCTTTCTCCAGCATTCAAGTGCTTGAGCAGTTTCCACAGCCTTTCAGAAATCTGACTTAAATGAAAATAACATCTGGGCAGATTCTCCACCAGCCCCATCTTGGCTTACATTTATAAGCAAGTCTTGAAAAAGGATGGAGACTCCAGGGAACAGTGGACACAGATATTCCACCCGAGAACGGAAGCAATTCACTTTTTCCAGCTTGCGAAACAGCAAGAAGTATTTAAAGGCAAAACATATCCGGTCCAGATTTAATAGTTCCAAACCTATCACTCAATTCATCTGACAGCATTTTTTCCCGAATTAAATAATAATTACATTTTAATGCTTTGTGTCATGTACCCACAAGTTACAGCTAGTCAGGTAACAAAAAATTGCTCTTATGTATCCACATATCATAATCAATACAAAAAGCTAACAAAATAACAAATTTTGTCAACATTTCCACCAACCCCATGTTTACTCTACAGAAAAACAAGATAGGTTTAGGAACACAACCTTCCTATAATGTGGGGTGTGCCATCGTGTGTACGCTATTAACCACTGCTCATAACAGGTTATGTGAAATTCAGTTTGAGATTTGTTACCATGAGGGGTCTTGCAATGAGAAGCTACACTAAAAACTTTCTATGGATACAAGATGTAGTCATCAGTACTTTATGTAAAAAAAAGTAACAAGGATGCATCAAGAAATGTGAGGAAACACAGTAAACCCAGTGGGCAGCAGCTACAAACCAAATATAAATACTCTGTGCAATAAGCAAATTGAAACCAAACACAATCTAAGCTGAGAAAGATCATTCACCACATACAATGGAATCATCAACATCAAGCTGAGAGGTTAGAGAACACCTCAGTTTATCACCTTAATAGCATAAAATAATTACCACCTCATGCTACATGAGATTACACTCTCAACCCGCTGGAGAGCATTTTGAACTCAGAGTTCCATTTGCTGCTGAGCCGCAGCCAATGCCAATTATAAAGAGTTTAAATTTTCCAATTTTCCTGCCAGGGTGGTAGAGAAGGCAGATACATCAAGAGCATTTAATAAACTATTAAATAGGCACATGAATGATAGAAAAATGGACTGGGGGAGGAAACCAGAGCACCCAGAGGAAACCCACACAGTCACAGGCAGAACATACAAACTCCTTACAGACAGCAGCAGGCTCGCTGATGCAAGTCATGAAATTTGTTGTTTTACAGCAGCAGTACAGTGCAATACATTAAAATTATAAACTGCAATAATATAAAAAGGGAATAATACAAAGTAAAATAGAGAGGTGGTATTCATAGGTTCAGAGACTGTTCAAAAATCTGACGCCAGAGGAGAAGAAGCTGTCCCTAAAGTGTTCAGTGTGCGTCTTCAAGCTCCTGTACCGCTTTCCCAATGGCAATAATGAGAAGAGGGCACGTCCCAGATGGCAAGGGTCCTTCATGATAGATGCTGGCTCTTGAGGTACCCCATTTTGAAGATCTTCTTGATGGTGGGGAGGCTTGATGGAGCTGGCCGAGTTTTCAACCCTCTGCAATATTTTCTGATCTTCTACAGTGGCACCTCCATACCAGATGGTAATGCAACCAGTCAGAATGCTCTCCACAGTACACTTGTAGAAGTTTGCTGGAGTCTTTAGTGACATACCAAATCTCCTCAAACTCCTAATGAAATATATCCCGTAGCAGCCTTCTTCGTAATTGCATCAATATGTTGGGCCCAGGATACAGCTTCAGACCTGACGACACAGAAACGCAAGGCTGCTCAACCTTTCCACTGCTGAACCCTTGTTGAGGATTGTGTGTGTTCTCCTCATCTCCCCTTCCTGAAGTCTACAATCCATTCCTTGGTCTTACTGAAGTTGAGTGCAAGGTTGCTGTTCAAAGTTCGGAGTACATACATGTCACCAGATACAACCCTGAGATTCTTTAAATAAAATCTCCCAGACCAACACAAAAAGTCCCAATTATGCTGGATGAACTGAGTTTTACTGTACTGGGTACCATGCTAATAGTGGCCCATAATATTGTGCCAAACTAATTAACTAATTAACCAAATGAACACCTGCAAGCTACACAATCTCCATAGCTCACTATTCTCTCCACATTCATATGCCTATCATATATCTATCATAATTGCCTCCACTACCACCCATAATAGTGCATTCCAGACTCCCTTGAACTCATCCCCTCACCTAAATGCACACCTTCTAGTATTAGACATTTCTATATTAGGATAAATATAATGGTTGTCTATATATACCTCTCATCATTTTATAAACCTCTATCAATCTTCTCTCAGTTCCCCCCACTTCAGAGAAAACGATCCAAGACTGTCCAACCTCTTGTTATAGCACACGCCCTCTAATCCCAGCAGCAGCCTGGTAAATCTCTTCTGTACCCTCTCCATAGTCCCCACATCGATACTATAATGGGGTGACCAGTATTAAATGCAATACTCCAAATACAGCCTAGGCAGTTTAATGAAGCTGCAACATAACCTCCCGAACTTAAAGGCAAGCATGTTGTGCATCTTCTTTACCACTCTATCGACTCTAAGTGAGGTATGGACACGGACACCAAGATCCCTCTATACATCAACACTATTTACAGTGTACTCTCCTTATTTGATTTTGAGAAAAGATGGGGCTCATTTGCTTGTTATTATCATTTGAGATAATTGATAATTTTTTTCCACGATCTAACTGCAAATTTTTTTTAGTATATTTTCTTTTCTTGCTGGCAGTTTGATGTTTATTTTTAGAAGCTTTTTGTATGACGCAGGACTCCGGGTTGTACACCTAATGGGTTCCTTTTTTGTCCCCCCTCACTTTTTCTGCTAGTAGGTTTTTTTTGTTATCACAAAATAATTTTTTCAATCTTTAAGATAATGTCTTTTTTGAGACATTGTAAGTGTTGTTACTTCAATGTACTCATGTTATTTATTTTGTATAATATATTACAATAAAAAGATTTGAAAAGAACTCTGTACTCTCCCTTTACATTGGATCTCCCAAAGTGCAACATCTCATACTTGGTTGGATTAAACTCCAACTATTAAACGGAGCTCTTCGGGGTAGACATACTTTCAAAGAGTAGTTAGGGACATCTCACTGGAATCTCAGCCAGTAATTACCTGTCAATCAATACAGATAACCTGGCAATTAATTAAAAGCTGTTTTGTGGGAGCTTGCTGTGTATAAATGGCTGCTGCATTTGCTCCCATGTCTACCTGTCAAATTCTCTTCAGTGGCCACAAAGCACTTTGGGTTGTGCTTGAACAGGAGAAGAAAAGCACAACATAAAAATACAAAATCCTCTGAAAATACTCTGCTTCCAAATCCCTCCATGAACTCGCCTTTCCCTCCTTCCATGGGCTAACTCATCAGGAGCCTCAATACAATGAGATGTTGTACTCTGAATATCAGCATACTCATTCAAACACACCCGAATATACTTGTGCAACTACCGTTCAAATTTCTTAAATGCAAACCATGACTAAGATGTTTTCTGCTTTGCCTCAGCAAGCACTCAACAGTGCCAACATCCCTGATAATCCCATCTGACTAGAAGGTTAAATAATAGATTGAGAAAAACACACCAAAATACCTTTATAATGGACTGGACAAGTCTTTCAGAAACAACACCTGCTGTGTCAATACCATTCCAGGATGCACTTGCGCTCCAAAGGTCAGTTGGATGCACCTCAGTCACCCATCAATATCATGCAGAATTATATAAAGCAGAAAATGGTGGCTAAGATGAACATAGGTCCCTTGGAGGACAAGAAGAGAGAATTGATATGCAGTAACGAGGAAATGGCCAAGGCTTTGAATGACTACTGTGAGATGATCTTCACAGTGGAGGACACGTCTAACATGCCAAAAAGAGATGTTATGGGTTCAACATGAGGTAAGGACCTCGATACAACAGCTAAAAAGATAGAGCTGAACAAACTCGTGGGCTTGAAGATAGTTAAGTGCCCTGGTCCTGATTGAATGCATCCCAGGGTACTAAAAGAAATGGCAGAAATTATAGTAGAGGCTTTGGTGATAATTTACCAAAATTCTCTGGACCCTGGGCAGGTCCTGGCAGATTGGACAATGGCAAATGTCACACCACTGTTCAAAAAAGGATGTAGGCAAAAGGAGGCAGGTAACTATAGGCCAGGTAATTTAACATCTGTAGTTGGGAAAGTGCTTGAAACTATCATTAAAGAAGAAATAGCAAGGCATCCGGAAAGAAATGGATCCATCAGGCAGATGCAGCATGGATTCAACAACAGCAGGACTTGTTTGATAAACTTACTGGTGTTCTTTGCAGATATAATGAGCGCAGAAGGGAACAGATGGACGTTATCTACTTGAATTTCCAAAAGGCATTCAATAAGGTGCCACATAGAAGACTCGGGGGTTGGTGCTGGGCCCACAACTGTTCACAATATACATTAACGATCTGGAAGAGGGGATCAAATGTAGTATATCTAAGTTTGCTGATGATACTAAATGAAGTGGAAAAGCAAATTGTGCAGAAGATATGGAGAGTCTGCAGAGATATAGATAGGTTAAGTGAGTGGGCAAAGGTTTGGCAGATGGAGTGCAATGTTGGTAAATGCAAGATCATCCACTTTGGAAGGAAAATGGAAGATCAGATTATTATTTAAATGGTAGAAAATTGCAGCATGCTGCTGTACAGAGGGACTTGGGAGTGCTTGTGCATGAATCACCAAAGGTTGGTTTGCAGGTGCAACAGGCTATCAAGAAGGCAAATAGAATGTGGCCTTCATTGCTGGAGGGATTAAATTTAAGAGCAGGGAGGTTATGCTGCAACCGTACAGAGTACTGGTGAGGCCGCACCTGGAGTACTGTGTGCAGTTCTGGTCTCCTTACTTGAGGAAGGATATACTGGCTTTGGAGGCGGCACAGAGGAGGTTCACCAGGTTGATTCCGGAGATGAGGATGTTAAACTATGAGGAGAGATTAAGTCACCTGGGACTGTACCTGCTGGAATTCAGAAGAATGAGAAGAAATCTTACAGAAACATATAAAACATAGATAACATAGAGGCATGAAAGTTGCTTCCACTGGTAGGTGAGAATAGAACTAGGGGACATAGCCTCAAGATTCGGGGGAGTAGATTTAGGATGAAGATGAGGAGCAGCTGCTTTTCCTAGAGAGTGGTGAATCTGTGGAATTCTCTGACAATGAAGCACTGGAGGCTACCTCAGTAAATATATTTAAAATAAACTTGGATAGATTTTTGCATCGTCGTCGTCAGGTCACATCTGGAATTTCCAGTTGGTGGACGATTTCCCTCCACGTCGCTCTGACTTATTGGGAAATCATATACTTGGCAAGTTACAGCAGTGGTTTGCCTTTGCCTTCTGCCGAGTGAGTTTAAAGAGATCACCACTTCTTGCAGTGGATGACCAGGACATCTAAATGCCTTGTCATGCTCTTAGTGCTCCACAAACGCCTGTTGGCCTGCCTTCTTGACCGTTGGACCATTAATCGGTCTCCTCCGCTCCATCTGCCAGGGCCAGACTTCACACGCTGGGATAGGCAGATCCCCTACCTCACCAAGGGTCAAAGAATTTTGCATAGGGGAAATTAAGGGTTATCGGGAAAAGGCAGGTAGGTGGAGATGAGGTTCATGGCCAGATCAGCCATAATCTTATTGAATGGCGGAGCAGGCTCAACGGGCCAGATGGCCTACTCCTGTTCCTATTTCTTATGTTCAACAATTTGCAAGTACATTCTGCACAAGGGCAAACACATACCTTTGCTTGAGTGTTACAAAGACAAGAATGAAACCAGATCCTTGGTAAAGAATGTGGAGTTCTACTACTTCTGCACTTCTCCCTATCCATTACAAAAAATAAATCACACCCCAGGTTTTAAAATTCCACATCCAAATGATGACCTTCTTTCCTCTCTCTTCATCTGAAACAAATGTAGTCATATACAAAATGTTGCAAGAGATCCATTATTTTGCAAAGTATGAGGATAAAAGGGAGTTAGAGGCACCATAGGTTCAACATGGAGATGAGAAGGAGTTCCTTCACTTGGCAGTACATCTTTGGAACCCTCCACCCTGGACAGCTGTGGCTGTTCAGTAACAAACTGTAATCAAAGCCAAGAATTGAAGAGTTATCAGGCACTCGGGAAGTAAAGATTAATGGGAATTGTATAATGAAATGAACTTTAAACGCGGGATCAGCCAAGACCACACAGAAAACACTCAAACTCCTAAACTAAAAACAAATAACTTTGCATCAGCAGGCACACCTGAGCCGTTTCCAGGTATATATATTTGAAAGACAGTTACTTCATATTCATATCCTCACACATGGAGTAAGGAATCTAAACCACTACAAATAACCTCAAATAATTTACCACAGCTGCAGACTACATCCCCATTAAGGGTCAGACCAAGATGAAAATATAAACTTGGCCATGACTGATCATCGTACATCACTGAGGGATCAGTAGTGGAAAGGGTGAGCAGCCTCAAGCTCCTGGGTGCCAACATCTCAATCTATCTATCTTCTGCCCAACATATTGATGGAACCATGAAGAAAGCACACCAGTGACTAGACTTCATTTGGACTTTGAGGAGATTTGGTATGTCACCAAAGACTCGAGCAAATTTCTGTAAGTGTGCAGTCAAGAGCATTCTGGATGGTTCATCACTACTTCATTTGGGGTCTCCAGTACATAGGATTGAAAGAGGCTTCAGAAGATTGTAAACAGCCAGCTCCATCACAGGCATAAGCCTCCCTACCATCAAGCCCCGCCAAGAGGCATGGCTCAAGAAGACAGCATCCATTATTGAGAACCCTCACCACCAGGGACATGTCCTCTTCTCATTCCTTCTGTTACAAGGATTTTCCCTCAATAAGTGACCAGTTAAGTTCAAAGTACCCTATCAAAATATGCATACATTATACAACCTTGAGGTTCACCTCCTAACGAGCAGCCACGAAACAAAGAAACCCAAAAGAACCCATACATTAAGACTTTCGAACACCAAATGTGCAGAGAACATATCATGCAAACAATAACCGCAAGCACCTAGCATTCTTAACTGAATTCTGTGAAGTCTCCCATAGTTCAGCACAGACAGCGGACATGTGGAGCAGCAAGCTGAACTGGCCCGGCCCTGACACCCTGACCTTTTGAACCTGGCCCAGCACCTAAATTGACATCCAGTTAAGCACAGAGAGGAGCTGTATTTGCTGACAAATACCTTTATTGGCTTAGTTAGCAAAGACATGAATTTACAAAACTAACTACCTGTGTGCATACCCTCCAGGGTTTCCCTTACCTTCCATGAACAGTCATAGAAGAGAAAAGTAATACCCAGGCAAAGCAGTCTACACTGACCAGGCATCCTCTTAATCCCAACGTAACCTCCAGGGAGGGGTATAGGAGCCTGAAGAACCATAGCCAATGTTTTAGGAACAGCTTCTTCTCCTCTGCCAAAAGATGCTCTATGAACCAATGAACACTACCTCGCTATTCCTCTTTTGCACTATTTGTTTATTGTAATTTACAGTATTTTTATGGCCTGCACCGTACAACTGCCACAAAATAACAAATTTCACAACATATGTACGTGGTAATAAACCCAATTCCAGTTCTCATTTGGCAGAGTGTTATTCGTGGCAATTTGCCACGCAAAAATTAATTGCTGCTGCCATGCAGAAAATGCAGTGACCACACATCGAAAGTACAGCTTACTGCAGAGCCCTTCGGTACATTCTCCAAGTGCAAAACACACTGAATAAATTTGGGAAATAAAAACAGAGAGCCTGAAATATTGCAAATACAGGAAAATCTGCAGATGCTGGAAATTCAAGCAACACACACACAAAATGCTGGAGGAACTCAGCAGGGCAGGTAGCATCAATGGAAAAGAGTAGTCAACGTTTCAGCAGGGATCATGGCCTGATACATCAACTGTACGCTTTTCCATAGATGCTGCCTGGCCTTCAGCGTTGTGTGTGTTACTAGCACAGACAGCAACTGTGAAGGAAGAAACAGCTTTGGGTCAATAACCCTTGATCAAAAATTCATCCAAAGTCAGCTGGGACCCAAAACATTGATACCCTTGCTCTCTCATCAGGTGTCACATCAGTTACTACGTACTTTGAGTCTTTTCCATTTAATTTCAGGTTTCATGCACCTGCAGGTTTCTACTTGTCAATGAAAGAAACACTTTTTTAAAAATAATTATATAGCTATAACGATACATTTCTATTGTAATCAAACGTTGCCAATTCATAGAATGGTAAACAACTGTATTTAGTTGCACCTGCCTGTTCTTTTACAACCAACACCTACGTCTGTGAACAGCTGCTGGAGGACAATAAATTTTGCCCCAAAAGTCATGGGCCCTTTGACCATGATAAAATAGACTGCTGTCTGTTATGGAATGATCCTAAATGGAGGCCAACAATTTTCTCATACATATCAACAACTTGCAAGTAGGGGAAACCATTTTATATCATCAATCATTGAGCGTCCTCATGGCACCGCTGCTAGAACTGTTTCCTCACAGCTCCAGCACCTTGAATACAGTGCTGACCTTGCAAGCTACCTGTGCAGAGTTTACAACCTCTCCTTGTGGCTGCATGGATCTTTCCTGATGCTTCACTTTCCTCCCATATCTCAAACGAGATACAAATTGGTAGATTAATTGGTCCCTATAAACGGCCGCGAATGTGAAAGAATGTAGGGAAAAATAAAACTATATTAATACAGATGAGTGTGCAATGCAGACTTGACAGGTCGAGGGTGTAGCCTTGATGAACAGAAGGGCCCACTTCCTTGCTGCATGACTCCATGACCTACAATGAAGAAAACTGCTCACTGTATATAATCACAGAACACAGGCAGAAGCTGAAGGGGCAGAAGAATCAAAGAAACAGGGAGAGTAGGGAGTGGTGGGAAGAAAGACATTGCATCAAGAGGCACCAAGTCCAAGAGCCAGGAAGTTATGCTGTAGTTTTATAAATCTGTCACATACATAATTTGGTTGCTGCATTATCGGATGGATGTGGAGGCCATAAGACAGAGGCAGAATTAGGCCATTCAGCCCATTGAATCGGATCCACCATTCCATCCTGGCTGATTTATTATCCCTCTCAACCTTATTGCCCTGCCTGCTCCTCATAACCTTTGACGCCTTAATTGATCAAGAACCGATCCACCTCCGCTTTAAATATACCCAATGACTTGGTTTGCATTGCCATCTGTGGTAACAAATTCCATAAATTCACCATCCTCTAGCAAAAGAAATTTTCTTCATCTCTGTTCTAAATGGATGGACCTCTATTGTGAGACTGTACCCTCTAGTCATAGACTCCCCCCACTATAAAAAAAAACCCACTCCACATCCACTCTATTCAAGCTTGTCAATGTTCGATATTTTCTAAACTCCAGTGTGTATAGTCACAGAGCCATTAAATAGTCCCCATACATTAACCTTTTCATTCCTGGGATAATTCTCATATCCTCTGAACCTTCTCCAATGCCAGCATATCTTTTCTCAGATACGGGTCCAAAACTGCTCATAATACTCCAAGTATGATCTGATTAATGCCTTATAAAACCTCATCATTACATCTTTGCTTTTGTATTCTATTTCTCTCGAAATGAATGCTCAAATTGCATTTTCCTTCCTTACCACCGACTCAACTGGCAAGTGAACCTTTAGGGAATCCTGCACATGGACTACCAAGTCTCTTTGCGCCTCAGATTTTTGAATTTTTTTTCCCCAATTTAGAAAATAGTCTACACCTCTATTCCTTCTACCATGACCATACACTTCCCTACACTATATTCCATTTGCCATTTCCTTGGCCATTCTCCCAATCTATCCAAGTCCTTGTGCAGGCACCCTGCTTTCTCAATACAACTTGCCCCTCCATCCATCTTCGTATTATCTGCATACTTGGCCACAAAACCATCAATTCCTTCATCCAAATCACTGATATATAATGAGAAAAGAAGCAATCCCAACACAGACCCCTGCAGAACACCACTGGTCACCAACAACTAAACAAAAAAGGCCCCCTTTATTCCCGCAAACAACAGGAATTCTGCAGATGCTGGAAATTCAAGCAACACACATCAAAGTTGCTGGTGAATGCAGCAGACCAGGCAGCATCTCTAGGAAGAGGTGCAGTCGACGTTTCAGGCCGAGACCCTTCGTCAGGATGAGGAGACCCTTCATCCTGACGAAGGGTCTCGGCCTGAAACGTCGACTGCACCTCTTCCTAGAGATGCTGCCTGGCCTGCTGCATTCACCAGCAACTTTGATGTGTGTTGCCCCTTTATACCCGCTCTTTACCTCCTGCCAGTCAACTAATCTTCTACCCATGCTAGTATCTTTCCTGTAATACCATGGGGCTCTTATCTTGCTAAGCAGCCTCATGTGAGGCACCTTGTCAAAGGCCTTCTGAAAATCCACTGACTCTCCTTTGCCTATCCTGCCTGTTATTTCCTCATAGAATTGCAACAGATTTGTCAGGCAAGATTTTCCCTAAAGGAAGCCATACTGACTTTGGCCTACTTTGTTATGTGCCTCCAAGTACCCCAAAACCTCATCCTTAATAATAGCTTCCCAACCACTGAAGTCAGACTAAGTGGCCTATAATTTCCTTTCTTCTGCCTCTCTTCTTAAACAGTGAGGCAACATTTGCAATTTTCTAGCCTACCTGTACGATTCCAGATTCTAAGGATTCTTGAAAGATCATTACTAATACCTCCACAATCTCTTCAGCTACCTCTTTCAGAACCCTAGTAGTGCATTTGGTCCAGGGGCCATGCTGTATCTTCAGACCTTTCAGTTTCCCAAGCACCTTCGCCTTAGTAATAGCAACAACATTCACGACTGCCCCCTAATATTCTCGATTTTCTGGCATATTACTTGCGTTGTCAATAGACCGGGAGGCTTACAGCTTAGCCAGGGCCAACCTGAGGAGGGGAATCTCTCAGGCTAAACACATACACAAACAGAGAATCGAGGAGCATTTCAGCTCCTCGGACCCCCGGCACGTGGCATGGCATACAGGTCATTACAGACTTCAAACCACCTAGTACTGTGCCCCCTTACAGCTCTGCTTTCCTCCCTAATGAGCTCAGTTACTTCTACGCTCACTTTGACTGAGAGAACAAGGAGGTCACCCTCAAAGCAGATCTCCCACCTGATGAACTGCCTCTCTCACTTTCCACCTCTGATATTTGCGCCACCCTGAGTAGGGTGAATGTATGGAAGGCAGCTGGTCCAGATGGAATACCTGGCCGTGTGCTCAGAGTCTGTGCAGGGCAGTTGGCCGGGGTCTTCACAGACATTTTTAATCTGTCCCTGGCCCAGGCAGTTGTCCCCACAAGCTTCAAGATCGCCACCGTCGTGCCAGTGCTGAAGCATTCCACTGCCACGGGCCTGAATGACTTCCGCCCTGTTGCACTCACCCCCATCATTGCAAAGTTCTTTGAGAGACCGGTTCTATCACATCTGAAATCCTGTCTGCCCACTACCCTGGACCCCCATTAATTGCCTGGACCCCCATTAATTTGCCTATCGCACCAACAGGTCAACAGAGGACGCCATCTCCACAGCACTTCACTCTGACCTGACCCACCAGGACAGCCCCAACTCTTACGTCAGAATGCTGTTCATTAACTTTAGTTCGGCATTCAATACTGTGATCCCCTCCAAGCTGATCGCCAAGCTTCACCAGCTTGGTACCAGCTCATCCCTCTGCAATTGGACCTTGGACTTTCTGACTAACAGAACTCAATCAGTTAAGTTAGACAACTTCTCCTCCTCCACTCTCACCCTGAACACCGGCGTGCCTCAAGGCTGTGTGCTGAACCCTCTTCTGTACTCCCTTTTCACCTATGACTGCATTCCTGTACATGGTTCTAACTCCATAATCAAATTCGCAGATGACACCATGGTGGTTGGCCTGATCAGAGGGTATGATGAGACAGCCTACAGAGTCGAGGTCCAGCACCTGGCCGTGCAGTGTGCCAACAAAAACCTGGCCCTTAACACCCAGAAGACCAAGGAGATCATTGTGGACTTCAGGCATGCTGGGAGCCACACTCACATCCCCATCTACATCAACGGAGCTGTAGTGGAGCGTGTATCAAGCTTCAAATTCCTTGGTGGCCACATTTCCGAAGATCTCACCTGGTCCCTGGACTTCTCCATCCTGATCAAAAAGGCGCAACAGCGCCTTTATTTCCGGCAGAGCATCAAGAAAGCTCACCTCTGTCCCAGGATACTGTCGGACTTTTAGCGCTGTACCATTGAGAGCATACCCACCAACTGCAACTCAGTGTGGTATGGCAATTGTCCCGTATCGGACTGCAAAGCACTCCAGCGTAGGTGAAAATTGCCCAGCGGATTATCGGCACCCAATTGCCCACCATTCAGCACATCTACCATAAACGCTGCCTGGGCAGGGTGAAAAGCATTATCAGGGATGCATCTCACCCTAACCATGGACTTTTTAACTCTCCTCCCATCCAGTAGGTGCTACAGGAGCCTCCGCTCCTGCACCAGCAGGCACAGGAAGAGATTCTTCCCTGAGGCTGTGACCCTGCTGAACCTCATATCACAGCGCTAAGCAGTATTGCACCCATATTGTACTGTCTCAGTACTTTTATATTTGTGTGCTGTAGCACTTTTTATTCGCATTTATATTGTAAATAACACTATTTTTTGCATTTCTGGTTAGATGCTAACTACATTTCATTGGCTTTGTATCTGTACTCGGCACAATGACAATAAAGTTGAACCTAATCTAATCTAAATAGTAAAGACTGGCAGAAAATACTTAAAGATCATTCACCATTTCTTTGTTCCCCTTATACCACCTCTCCAGTGTCATTTTCCAGCAGTCAGATACCCACTCCTGGCTCTCTTCTATTTATATCTGAAAAGAAAATCTTTGGTGTGCTCTTTTATACTGCTGGATAGCTTACATTCATATTTTAACTTTTCTCTCTTTATGTTATTTTGGTTTTTTTTATAAAAGCTTCTCAATCCTTTACCCCATTTATTTTTACTATGTTATATGCCCACTCTTTTCTTTTAACGCTTTCTTTGACTTCCCTTGTCAACCATGGTTGCCTCATCCTCTCTTTTTCATCTTTGGGATTTTTTTCTTTCCTGTGCCTTCTGAATTGCTCCCAGAAACTCCAGCCATTGCTGTTCTACCTTCATGCCCACTAGTTTCCACTGCCAATCAACTTTGGCCAGCTCCTCTCACATACCTCTGTAATTCTACTATAATACTGATACATCCAATTTTAACTTCTCTTTCTCAAACTGCAGGGTGAATTCTATCATATTATGATCACTGCCTCTCAAGGGTTCCTTTACCTTAAGCTCCTATCAAATCATAATACCTAATTCAGAAGTGCCATTCCTCTAGTGGCCTCAAGCACAAGCTGCTCTAAAAAGCCATCTCGTAGGCATTCTCTTGGGATTTAGCAAATATTTGGCTATGGAGAGGGTGCAGAGGAAGTTTACCAGGATGCTGCCTGGAGTAGAGGATGTGCGCTTTTAGGAGAGGTTGGACAAACCAGGCTAAGGGGTGACCTGATAACAGTTTAGAAAATTATGGTCTAATAACCAGCATCTTTATTTTCCCCCACCCCACCTCCCATCATTATATATAGGCACAATTTGAGGCAAGAGGGGGGTAAAGTTCACAGGACACGTGCTTGGATGTGTTAGCGTGTGGTAGGTCTCTGCAGTGCAATGCCAGGGATGGTTGTGGAGGAACATATGATCGAGGAAATTAAGAAGCCCTTACATAAGCACATGAATACGTAAACAAAGGAGGACCACGTGCTGACAGAATGGATTAGGTATCATTAGCTTAACTCACTTGGCACAACACTGTGGACTATTCTTGTGCAGTACAGCTTCATGTTCTATGTTCTATGTTCCTGGTAAACTGGATGCATTTCCCAAGAGAGTACATTCAATCAGAACGTCAACAGAAAAGTTAGAGCAGAAACATATTCAAGGCTGTGAGGGAAAAAAGTAAGTGGAGTGGGACAAATTGGAGAACTCTTTCAACAACTTTCAGTTACATAGCAGCTTTAGTACAGCAAAAATATTCCAGGGTATTTCCCAAGAGTATTATCAAATTAAAAATGCTAACGAGTATTAGGACAGGTGACCAGAGGTTTGGTGGCACAATTAAAGGATGACACAGACAGAGCTTTAGGGCAGGAATTCCAGAGCAGAGGTGCAGCAAGGATGACCAGGAGGCCAAACAGGAAAATCACGGAGTTGTAGGACTGGAAAAGGTTACAGAAACAGGGAGGGGTAAGACACTAAAGGATCTGAAAATACCACGGAGAATTTTCTTATCAAATTATCCAGAAAGGCATAAAGAATTGAGAAGACTCCAGTGCAGTATCGGTTACAATTCCCTACCAGAGAGCACTTTTTGTTTAGGTTATATACTTAGCAGCAGGCAGAAGGGCAAACTGGCCAATGCAGCTTGTATGATGGATCACAGCATAATCAAGTTTCATAGGCAACTATGGCTAAGCTTACTTCATGCTTATATATTCATATATACAGTAATGTCCCTAAGTATTAGGCATCCTAGAATTTTAATACGGATTCAAATGGTGTGGTCTCCACAGAGACCCGACCTCAACATCATTAAGCCTGTCTGGGATTACCTGGAAAGACGGAAGCAAGTGGGGCAGCTGAAGTCTGCAGAACTGTGGCAAGTTCCCCAAAATGCTTGGGACAAACTACCAGCCAAGTTTAAAAAAAACTGCACAACAGTGTACCAAAGAGAATTGATGCAGTTTTAAAAGCAAAGGATGGTCACACTAAATATTGATTTCATTTTTTTTGTTTACTGCTTTTATAGTATTTTTTATAAATTATAAACTTTTCATTTCATTATTTTGAAAGCATCTTCACCTTAGAGATTTTTTTTAAACATGTGCCTAAGACTTCTGCACAGTACAGTGCAAAAGAATATAAATAAAATGACCCAATGGATTACAAAATAAAGGGCTTACAGTTGGGTGGAATAAAAAAGTTGAAATTAAATATTGAGCCAAACAATGGTTCTGTTTCAAAATACTATGCAGATATCAATTAATAGCCCATCTCCCAACCTACAAATGCATATTTTTTCTGCATTAGTTAATATCTGGGAACAACAATACTATCCCTCATGATAAATAAAGGAAGGTAAACTATGAGCGACACACAGATGGCTTCCAAATAGCGTAAGCCTTACATATCAAAAGAGCATGAAAACATCACCATCTTTATACAAGAAGAAAGTTACAATATACACATTGTCATTTCCATTAAATCACAAGATGCAAAAATCTATTCAAGGAAAATAATGGGACGATGGGACATTTATGGCTTTAGTGAATTCTCAAACTGTGAGCTTCACAGCACTGCCACTGTTAATTGCCTGTCTCTAACAGCCCTTGACCTGAATGGCCAGCTAGCCAGCTATTCATAGGGTAGTTAAGATCACCAGGCTGCTGTAGGAGATCTTGCCCAAGGACATCAGTGAACTGGAAGCAGCACAGCAGACACCACTGCTACCTCACAGCTACAGCAACCCAGGTTCAATCCTGACTTCAGGTGTTGACTGAGAGGGTTCTGCATGTGCTCCGTGACCACAAGCACTCGAGCCAGGTCCCACAGCCTAAAAGAAGTGCTAACAGAACACCAGCTAACTGCAAATTACCCCCGTGTAGGAGGCTGTCAGGAGAATGGAGACGGATGCTCAGTGGGGAAGCTGGACTGATAAGAATGTGATGACAAAGAAAATAATTGGAGATATTAGAGAAAACTACAACAACAAGCCCTTTGGCCCATCTAGTCCATGCCCTATAGTTTTATAACAATTTGATAGCTGCATGGTCATTATAACCATAGATTTATACAACAAAGCTACACTGCACTGTGGTTTGGCCACACTTGGAGTTTTGTGTGCAACTGTGGTACCTTCATGACAGGAAGAGCTTTGGAAATGGTGCAGAGGTGGTTTTCTAGGATGCTGTCTGGCTTAGACTACACATGCTGTTAGGTTAGACAACATTGGGCTGTTTTCTCTGGAGAACCAAAAGCCGAGGGACGACCAAATAGAAGCTTTTCATAGGAGGCGCATAGTGTAAACAGCCGATATTTCTCACAGGATAGAAAGGTCAAATAACAGAAGACATGGCTTTAAGGTGATAAGGGGCAAGTTTAAAGAAGGTATGCGAGGCAAGTTTCTTTTCTTAAAAAAAAATTGGTAGGCACCTGGAACAGGCTACCAGGGACAGTGGTAATAGATAAACTTTTAGACAGACATGAACGTAATAAGACTACAAGACATAGGAGCAGAATTGGGCCATTCGACCCATCAGGGATGCTCTGCCATTCACTCATGGCTGATTTATTCCCTGTCAACCCCATTCTCCTACCCTGTCTTCAAATCTTTGACACCCTTACTTACCAAGAAATTATCAGGCTCTACTTTAAATATGATATGCAGGGAATGGAGAAATATGGAGACAAAAGAGATATAGTGCAATTTGGCACTGTATTTAGCACATATCATGGGTCAAAAAGACTATTCCTGAGCTATACCGTTCTATTGAATTTAAGATTTACCATATAGAGAATTAATATTTAACATGATCATTGTTATCTCCATGTCCTGTGTCATACGGTCTATGACCATGATTGTTTTGGCATTTTTTCATTGCCTTCTTCTGGGCAGTGTCTTTACAAGATGGGTGATCCCAGCCATTATCAATACTCTTCAGAGATTGTCTGCCTGGTGTCAGTGGTCACATGAACAGGATTTGTGATATGTAACAGCTGCTCGTACGATCATTGTCACCTGCTCCCATGGCTTTACGTGACCCTGATCAAGGGTGGGGGGGTGGTGCCCAAGGGTGACCTGCAGACCAGCAGAGGGAAGAAGAGCCTTACACCTCCTTTGGTAGAGAGGCACCTCCACCCCTGCCAGCCAAATTTAACATGAAGCCTACTCAAATACACTTTTCAGGTGACAGTGAAAAATGAAGTACATTGGGATGAAGTCTAGTTTGTTATGAATGTCACCAACATGTCTGGTTCACTAAAAATCACACAACTTTAAAAGGGCTACATAACAGAACCGGGTGACTGCAAGCTCAGTATGGAACTCTGGAGTGCTTGACAGCAAAACGCTGTTCTCAGAATTAAAGGAAAGAAAAAAGAGAGAAGAAAAAAAATTGGCAGGATGAAAGCAGAAGACGAAGACAAAAGGCTTGAACTACTGAGGAAATGTTGCAGCTACCATCTTCCAGAATAGACATCATGCACATGGAACTGAAAGACCTTCACTCTCTTCACAGCACTGGATGCATTTCCCAGTATCTTTCATCCTGCACATCACTGGAACAAAAACTCTGGTTATCATCGCCCCTGGGTAAGGGAGTCCAAGACTAGAGGACAAAGTTTCAAAGTGAGAGGGGAAACATTTAAAAGGGACCTAACAAGCAATCTTTTCCACGTAGATGGTGGTGCGAAAATGGTTGAGGCAGGCAGAATTGTGCTATTTAAAATACACTTGGACAGGTATATGGATAGAAAACTTCAGAGGGATAAGGGCATAACACAGGCAAGTAAGTCTAGTTTAATTGGTCAGCATAGATAAGTTGGGTCAACAGGCATACCTCCTTGCTGTAAAACTCCATAGCTCCATGTCATTGTGAGACCTCACTGCATGTACAACAATTCCCACTTCCCAAGCTATTATAGTTCCCATGTTTTGCTTACTTCAAGATATACCAGGTTGTGAAAAATTCTACACAAACTTGCATGTTTCTTCTTTCCTGAGAAGAGACATCAGGAGAAAGTGACCTGACATTTAAAAAAATGCTAGGAGATTCAAAGAATGAGATTGACCAGTGGTCTGGATAAATTTTGTGTGATACAGGTGAAAGAATGGGGTAAAAAGAGGAAATGGCAACAGATACTGGATGTTGTATGCACTACATGGGCCAGTGTTTGGAAAACACAGATCATCCAATTTGCAACTCCACAGATAATCTGCTAGCTTTGATTTAGAGATCTGAATGATAAACCATGATTTACAAATCCAATTAGGAATTTTAAAAACATTTGGTACATCCTTCAGCACTGTCTGCTCAATGTGGATGTTCTTTTATTTATAGCAGCAAATACAACTTCCAACTTTACAGTGAGAGAAAGACTGGTGTTGCACTTCTTCACATCCCTTTCAGAAAACCCCAAAGCACTTTGCTACAGCCAAGTGACTCACAGCTTGCTTCAATGAACAGCAACGCTCAGGTAAATGTTTTTCTACAAACCCGATTCAGGGTTAATTGCAGGCTAGTAGCCTCTGCCATTCTTCAATGCCATGGGACTTCATGTTACATTTAACCAATGGGGCCTTGGGCTAACACCTCAGTTAAAAAACAGAAACGGGCAGATTGCAACACTTACCATTATAGCACCATGTGTCAACCCCGGTCTCGGTGCCAAGCCTCAATAGCAGGATTGAAACTCAACCCTCAAATAACACTCTTGCAAAGTGTGCCCTATCACTAAGCCATGCAACTTCCTACAATCAATGAATACAGGTTCAAAGAAAGTAACTTTACGCCATATTAATCATGTACCAGCCACAATGTAACACTAACCAATACAACACTTTTAAATGTTCCTGAGCAGTGGAAGTCTGGTAAACAACTGCTCAAAGTTTAACAAAATGTGATCCAGAGGGCTTTTATCAACACTTGGCTGGAGCAACCACATTTCTGCAGAACTCGATTCCCCGAAGAGAGTGACAATCAAGTTTACATCAACTCTGCCAACCCTATCCATAATGGTCTAGGCATAACAGCTAAAATTGGAGGGACAAGTTTTACTTCCCGAAGCCACGACGTCAGCTTAAATCAAGTACGCGGGGGTGGCAGAAATGATAGACACCCCGGTCTCTAGTCACTTATTTATCAGACAACCGCCATTAAACTTTTATTTCTGTTATTACAACGGGAGCGTGAAGAGCTAAAACGACAGCAAACGGAAGGCCGTCTGTTGAAGGTTCCCGGACCTGAAACGACAACTGTTTCTCGGTCCGCAAATGCTGCTCGACTTAAAAACAAACAACTCCATTCCCAAGCTTCAACAACACGAGTGTGCAAAACACCTCGCTAATATCATCCATAAGAAAGTCAATTTTTCGCTGAAATGCTAGGATGAAGACCTCCAAAATGGATGGGACAAAAATGGCAAACACGATAACCTTGGGTGCCAACTACAAATGAGAAAGAATTTGAAGCGGCTTTATCTTGGTGAACGCAAATTTGAAATTACAGGGGGGAACGTAGACACGAAACCACTCCACAGTAATCACCTGTGTTAAATTTCACCTCGTTTCACCTGAGAGCAGCTCAAAGAAAAGCATATTACTGTGTGCACCCTTTACACTCAAAATTTACACACGTTTACAACTGCATAGTCAAGTTAAAAATTCATGTTGCTTAAGCCCTCCCACAAAAGAAACACACCCCCTTCTCCAAGCAATCGACGTGCGTTTTGGGCAAAACATTTTGCTTCTTGTAAGTGGCCCGTGGATGGATCTCTCTCTCTCTCATAGCGCACACTCCCGCACTCCATCCCCACTTGTAGACAGTTGAGCTGTTTCACCCCTTTCACGGACGTTTCATCCCAGGGACAGATCCCGTTCCCACAGTAAAGCATTCAGTCATGCGTTGTAATTCCTAGCCTGCTTCTTACCCACTGGGCACCACTTGGCCCGGTTGCCAGCACAGTTCCTTCACCACTCCTGCCTGGTCCGACTTCACCCGCTTCTCCTGCGGCCGGGACCGGGGCCTTTCGCGTTCGGCGCCACCGTCCGGCTCCACCGGGAGGCAGTGGGCCAGCACCGAGCCGATCTGCACCGGACAGCCTACTTTCACGCTCCATTCCAGGAGCCGCAGCGGCACGGAGCCCGGGGCCGACACTTCCAGCGCGGCCCCGGCTGCGGGCGTCTGGACCTGGTCTCGATCTCCTTCTCGGTCCCTGTCGGACTCCCCCGCCTCCGCTAGAGTCGCCATCTTCTCGCCGCTAGGAAAAGGGCGAAGAGACGATTTCTCCGCGTTCTGTCTTTTGTAAATCCTCAGGCTCCAAGCCAGGAATATTCAGAGGCAAAAGTGTAAGAAAAGGTTCACTCTTCCCGCCTGTAAACAGGAAATAATACACCCGGAGCCTGCACAGGGAACTTCCGGTACACATGCAGGGATCTTACAGTACGTCTTCCGACCGCACTGCCCCAGCGCTTGAACACACACTGAGGCGCTTGTAAATTCTTACTTTGCAGCCTGACCTTGCAATCCGAGAGATATTTTCACGCGCGTAGATTTGACCACGCTGCATAATGACACAAGCTTTCATATTGCATTCAGGGAGAGCTAGCCCAATAATTTCAAACCAATGCTGGCGACTCGAAACCTCGCCACGTTTTTTTTGGTTTAAAGAGAGAAAACAACGATGATTATCGGGCCCGAATCATTTTTAAAGGTCAAAACGGGGGGGGGGGTGGTCTAATTGCGGCTGATCAAGGGCTTGTCATGTGTTCGTTTGATCGGTGTCGACTTGGTAATTTAGCAAGTTTTAAACTCCAAGCTACCCCAAAAACTAAAATACAGACATGCAGGCTGTTGCACTCGCGAAGTATCGAGGGAGTGCAGCGCTGTCAGGCGTGCTGCGTTAGAGCAACCTTAACATGAAGTTTCATCAGCTTTTGAGTGGACATAAATGATACACAAAACTGATGAAACTCCATTTGAAAATTGATCTCTCAACAAAGCAGGGCAGTTATTTCTACTAGACTAACTCAGTGTAGGAAGAAATAAAAAAAACAAACGAGTCTCAAAATTGTGATTCTTTGACCTGGGGTAGGACGGCAAGACGTGAGAAGTTGACCGACGAAAGCGTTAAGAATCATTAACTGTGAGTTCTCTTCACTTGTAGAATTGGGAAATAGAGATGGCATAAGTTTTTAATTTCAGTGAAGGGTAATGCGAATGACGTGAATGTAGCTTCAAGTAGGATAGTCCCGCAGAAAAGGTTTGAGTTGCTTGCCTTTTTCACATTTTAGCCAGGTGTAAATTTGACTTTTTTGCGAAAACTCCGCACCCAAATGATATTAAATGCTTAAAATACAAAAATAAAAATAGTATCAGGGAGTTTAATGTAACTTGAAAGCTCTGGTGAATCATAACGCAGTTTAGAAACAGCTATCGAGTCAGACAGCACCACAGCACAGAATCAGGCCTTTCAGCCCATCTAGTCTGTGCCAAACTATTACTCCGTCGACTGCCATCAACCAGCGCCTGAACTACAGCCCTCCCATCCATGTACTTCTCCAAACTTACCTTAAATTTTGAAATCAAATCTGCATCCACTGCTTCCGCTGGCAGCTCAATCCACACTCTCACCACCATCTGGGTGAAAAAGTTCCTCCTTAGGTTCCTCTCAAATATTTCATCTTAACATATGACCTCTAGTTCCAGTCTCACCCAATCTCAGTAAGGAAAGAGGCTGCTTGCATTTACCCTATCAAAACCCCTCATAATTTTGTATCCCTCCATCAAATCTCCCCTTGTTCAAAGTTCAAATTAAATTTACAATCAAAGTACTAACAGTAAAAGTCACATATACAGCCCTGAGATTCAGTTTATTGTGGGTGTCACAGTAAATGCAAGAAACACAACAGAAGCAATGAAAGACCGCACCCAACAGGACGAACAAACAGCCACGTGCAAAAGGTGACAAACTGTGCAAATACAAAAAGAAAAATAATAATAATAAATATGCAATAAATATTGAGAACATGATATGAAGAGTTCTTGAAAGGGAGTCCATAGATTGTGGGAACAGTTCAGTGATGGGGCGAGTGAAGTTGAGTGAACTATCCCCTCCGGTTCAAAAGCCTGATGGTTGAGCAGTAATAACAGTTCCTGAACCTGGTGGTGTGGTTCCTGAGGCTCTTGTATCTCCTTGCTGATGGCAGCAGTGAGAGAGAGAGAAGCCTGGATGGTGGAGGTCCTTGATGACGGATGCTGTTTTCCAGTGACAGCACTCCGTGTAGACATGCTCAATAGTGGGGAGGGCTTTACCTGTGATGGACTGGGCCATATCCACTGCTTTTTTATAGGCTTTTCCATTTAAGGCATTGTTGTTTCCATACGAGGCCATGATACAACCAGTCAATATACTCTCCACCACACATCTATGGAGGTTTCTCAAAATTCTTGATGACATGATGAATCTTAGCAAACTTCTAAGAAAGTAGAGGCGCTGCCATACTTTCTTCATAATGGCACTTACGTGCTGGGCCCAGGGCTGATCCTCTGAAATGATAACACAGAGGAATTTTAAATTGATGACCTTTTCCACCTCTGATTCCCCGATGAGAACTGGCTCATAGACCTCCAGTTTCCTCCGCGTGAAGTCAATCATAAGACCATAAGACATAGGAGCAGAGATTAGGCCATTTGGCCCATTGAGCCTTCTCCGCCATTCAATCATGATTGATCCTTTTTTCCTCCTCCTCAACCCTACTCCCTGGTTTTCTCCCTGTAACTTTTGATGCTGTGTCCAATCAAGAACCTGTCAAGCTCTGCCTTAAATACACCCAAAGACCTGGCCCCCACAGCAGACTGTGGAAATAAATTCCACAATTCACCACACTCTGGCTAAAGAAATTACTATGCATCTTTGTTTTAAATGAATATCCTTCTACCTTAGACTCCTCCACCATAGGAAACATCCTTTCTGCCTCTACTGTGTCTAGGCCTTTCAACATTTGAAAGGTTTCAATGAGATCTCCCCTCATCCTTCTAAATTCCAGCAAGTACAGACCTAGAGCTATCAAATATTCCTCATATGATAACCCTTTCATTCCCGGAATCATTCTTTTGAACCTCCTCTGAACCCTCTCCAACGCTAATACATCTTTTCTTAGATGAGGAGCCCCAAACTGTTCACAATACTCAAGGTGAGGCCTCATCAGTGCCTTATAAAGCCTCAGCATCACATCCTTGCTCTTGTATTCCAGCCCTCTTGCAATGAATGCTAACATTGCATTTGCCTTCCTCACCACCGACTCTATCCGTATGATAACCTGTAGGGTGTTTTGCACAAGGACTCCCATGTCTTTTTGCATCTCAGATTTTTGGATTTTCTCCCCATTTAGAAAATGATCTGCACATTTATTTCTTCTACCAAAGTATATGACCATGCATTTTCCAACATTGTATTTCATTTGCCACTTTCTTGCCCATTCTCCTGATCTGTCGAGCTCTTTCTGCACTCTACCTGTTTCTTCGACACTACCTGCCCCTCCACCAATCTTCATTTCATCTGCAAACTTGGCAACAAAGCCATCTATTCCATCATCTAAATCATTGATTTACAGCATAAAAAGAAGTGGTCCCAACACTGACCCCTGCTGAACAACACTAGTCACTGGCAGCCTACCAGAAAAGGATCCTTTTATTTCCACTCACTGCCTCCTACCGATCAGCCATTGTTCTAACCATGCCAGTAACTTTCCTGTAATCCCATGGGCTCTTAACTTGGTAAGCAGCCTCAAAGGTCTTCTGAAAGTCCAAATATACAACATCCACTACATCCCCTTTACCTATCCTACTTGTAATCTCCTCAAATAATTCTAACAGGTTTGCCAGGCAAGATTTTCCCTTAAGGAAACCATGCTGACTTTGTCCTATCTTGTCCTGTGTCACCCAGTACTCCATAATCTCATCCTTAACAATTGATTCCAACGTCTTCCCAGCCACTGACTTCAGGCTAACTCGTCTATAACTTCCTTTCTGCTGCCTTCCTCCTTTCTTCAAGAGTGGAGTGACGTGTGCAGTTTTCTAGTCCTTTGGCATCATGCCAGAGTCCAGTGATTTTTGAAAGATCATTGCTAATGCCTTCACAATTTCAACCACTACCTCTTTTTAGAACCCTAGGGTGCAGTTGATCTGGTCCAGGTGACCTATATACCTTTAAGTCTTTCAGCTTTTTGAGCACCTTCTCCCTCGTAATAGTAACTGCACTCATTTCTCTTCCCTCACACCCTTCAACACCTGGCACACTGCTAGTATCTTCCACAGTGAAGACCGATGCAAAATACTCATTTAGTTCATCCACCATCTGCTTGGCCCCTGTTATTATTTCTCCGGCCTCATTTTCTTGCAGTCCTATATCCACTCTCATCTCTTTTATTTTTTTACATACTTGAAAAAGCTTTTACGATCCACTTTGATATTATTTGATAGCTTGCTCTCATATTTCATCTTTTCGCTCCTAATGATTCATTTAGTTGCTCTCTGTAGGGTTTTAAAAGCTTCCCAATCCTCTGTGTTCCCACTAATTTTTGGTTTGTTGTATGCACTCTCTTTTGCTTTTACATTAGCTCTAACTTCCCTTGTCAGCCACAGTTGTGCTTCTTTTCCATTTGAGTATTTCATTGTTTTTGGAATAGATCTATCCTGTACCTTACTCATTTTTCACTGAAACGCACGCAATGGCTGCTCTACTATCATCTCTGCCAGCATCTTCTTCCAGTTTACTTTGGCCAACTCTTCTCTCATACCACTGTAATTTCCCTTACTCCACTGAAATACTGCTGCGTCAGACATTACATTCTCCCTATCAAATTTCAAGTTGAACTTAATCATATTATGATCACTGTTTCCTAAGGGTTCTTTTACCTAATCACCTTCCTTGCCCATTCTCCTGATCTGATTAAGTCCTTCTGCGGCCTACCTGTTTCCTCAACACTCCCTGCCCTTCCACCAGTCTTCGTACCATCTGAAAACTTGGCAACAAATCTATCTATTCCATCATCATATATGCAGCATAAAAAGAAGCGGAACCAACACCGACCCCTGCAGAATACCACTAGTCACTGGCAGCAAAACAGAAAAGAATCCTTTTATTCCCATTCACTGCCTCCTACCAATCAGCAATGTTCTATCCATGCCAGTAACTTTCCTGTAATACCAAGGGCTCTTAACTTGGTCAGCAGCCTCATGTGTGGCAACTTGTCAAAGGCCTTCTATGGTCTTGCTGACATTGAGTGAGATGTTATTGCTGTGGCACCATTCAGCCAGATTTTCAATGTCTCTCCTACATGTTGATTCATCACCACGTTGAACTCAGCCAATGACAATAGTGTTGTTAGCAAACATACGTAAGTATAGCTTTGCAGCTGTATTAAGCCTCACAATCATAAGCATAAAGTGAGCAGAGCAGGAGGCTAAGTGTACAGTCTTGTGGTTCATCTGTGCTGTTGGAGGTAGTGGAGGAGATGTTTTTGCCAATCCAAACTGACTGGAGTCTGCAAGTGAGGAAATCGATGATCCAGTTGCACAAGAAGGTGAGCGGGGAGGGATGAATCACCTACAACTCCATCGACCTCTCTGTCTCACCTAACACCCCATCAGCATCCACATCCGGGACATAATTCTCAGTAATTTCCACCATCTCTAATGGGATCCCACCACCAAGCGCATCCTTCCCTCCCCCCACTTTTCGCTTTCCACAGCGATTGCTCCCTACACGACTCTCTTGTCCGTGTGTCCCTCCCCACTGATCTCCCTCCTGGCACTGACCCTTGCAAGTGGAACAAGTGCCATACCTGCCCCTACACCTCCTCCCTCACTACCATTCAGGACCCCAACATGCCTTCCAGGTGAGGCGACACTTCAGCTGTAAGTTTGCTAGGGTCATCTACTGTATCCTGTTCTCCTGCTGTGACCTCCTGTATATTGGTGAGGCCTAAGATAGATTGGGAGACCACTTCCCTGAGCACTTAAGCTCCGTCTGCCAATAAAGGCGGGATCTCCCAGTGGCTAGCCATTTCAATTCTACTTCCCATTCCCATTCCAACATGTCAGTCTGTAGCCTCCTCTACCACTACGATGAAGCCACACTCGTGTTGGAGGAGAAACACCATATATTCTCTCTGGGCAGCCTCCAACCTGATGGCATGAACATCGATTTCTCGAACTTCCAGTACTTGCCCTCCCTTCTCCTTCATCATTCCCGATTCCCCTCTCATCTCCTTATCTCCTTACCTGCCCATCACCTCCCTCTGGTGCTCTTCCGCCTTCCCTTTCTTTCATGGCCTTCGATCCACTCCCATCAGATACCTCCTTCTCCAGCCCTTTCTCTATTTCACAAATCTATTTCCCAGCTCTCTGATTCACGCCTCCCCATCTCCTGGTTTCACCTGTCACCTACTACCTTCTACGTATTCCTCCCCAGCCCCACCTTCTTAGCGTGACTTTTGATCACTTTATTTCCTTCCTGATCTCGGCCCAAAACAGCGACCATCTACTCTTTTCCATAGATGCTGCCTGGCCTAAACATAGAAACATAAAAAACCTACAGCATAATTCAGGTCCTTCGGCCCACTAAGCTGTGCCGAACATGTCCTTACCTTAGAAATTACCTCGGCTTACCCATAACCCCCTATTTTTCTAAGCTCCATGTACGTATCCATCAGTCTCTTAAAAGACTCTATCATTTCTGCCTCCACCACTGCCGCCAGCAGCCTATTCTATGCACTCACCACTATCTGTGTAAGACACTTACCCCTGACATCTCCTCTGTACCTACTTCCAAGCACCTTAAAACTAAGCCCTCTTGTGCTAGCCATTTCAGCCCTGGGAAAAAGCCTCTGACTATCCAGAAGATCAATGCCTCTCATCATCTTGTGCACCTCTATCAAGTTACCTCTCAGCCTCCGTCTCTCCAAGGAGAAAAGGCCAAGTTCACTCAACCTATTCTCATAAGGCATGGTCCCCAATCCAGGCAACATCCTTGTAAATCTCCTCTGCACCCTTTCTATGGTTTCCACGCCCTTCCTGTAATGAGGCGACCAGAACTGAGCACAGTACTTCAAGTGAGGTCTGACCAGGGTCCTATATAGCTGCAACATCACCTCCCGGCACTTAAACTCAATCCCACAATTGATGAAGGCCAACGCACCATATGCCTTCTTAACCACAGAGTCAACCTGCGTAGCAGCTTTGAGTGCCTTATGGACTCAGACCCCAAGATCCCTCTGATCCTCCACACTGCCAAGAGTCTTACCATTAATACTATATTCCACCATCATGTTTGATCTACCAAAATGAACCACCTGACACTTATCTGGGTTGAACTCCATCTGCCACCTCGCAGCCCAGTTTTGCATCCTGTCAATGTCCTGCTGTAACCTCTGATAGCCCTCCACACTATCCACAACTACCCCAACCTTTGTGTCATCAGCAAATTTACTAACCCATCCCTCCACTTCCTCATCCAGGTCATTTATAAAAATCACGAAGAGTAGGGGTCCCAGAACAGATCCCTGAGGCACACCATTAGTCACCGACCTCCAAGCAGAATATGACCCATCTACAACCACTCTTTGCCTTCTGTGGGCAAGCCAGTTCTGGATCCACAAAGCAATGACCCCCTTGGATCACATGCCTCCTTACTTTCTCAATAAGCCTTACATGGGGTACCTTATCAAATGCCTTGCTGAAATCCATATACACTGCATCTATGGCTCTACCTTCATCAATGTGTTTAGTCACATACTCAAAAAATTCAATCAAGCTCGTAAGGGACGACCTGCCTTTCACAAAACCATGCTGACTATTCCTAATCATATTATGCCTCTCCAAATGTTCATAAATCCTGCCTCTCAGGATCGTCTCCATCAACTTACCAACCACTGAAGTAAGACTCACTGGTCTATAATTTCCTGGGCTATCTCTACTCTCTTTTTTGAATAAGGGAACAACATCCACAACACTTCAATCCTCTGGAACCTCTCCCGTCCTCATTGATGATGCAAAGATCATCGGCAGAGGCTCAGCAATCTCCTCCCTTGCTTCCCACAGTAGACTGGGGTACATCCCGTCCAGTCCCAGTGACTTATCCAACTTGATGCTTTCCAAAAGCTCTAGAACATCCTCTTCGTTAATATCTACATGTTCAAGCTTTTCAGTCCACTACAAGTCATCCCTACAATCACCAAGATTTTTTTCCGTATTGAGTACTAAAGCAAAGTATTCATTAAGTACTTCTGCTATCTCCTCCGGTTCAATACACACTTTTCTATTGTTACACTTGATTCGTTCTATTCTCTTAAGTTTTATCCTCTTGCTCTTCACATTCTTGTAGAATGCCTTGGGGTTTTCTTTAATCCTGTCTGCCAAGGCCTTTTCATGGCCCCTTCTGGCTCTACTAATTTCATTCTTAAACTCCTTCCTGGTAGCCTTATAATTTTCTAGATTTCTATTATTACCTAGTTTTCTGAACCTTTTGTAAGCTTTTCTTTTCTTCTTGGCTAGATTTACAACAGCCTTTGTACACCATGGTTCCTGTACCCTACCAGCCTTTCCCTGTCACATTGGAACGTACCTATGCAGAACCTCACGCAAATATCCCCTGAACGTTTTCCACATTTCTTCCGTACATTTCCCTGAGAAAATCTGTTTCCAATTTATGCTTCCAAGTTCCTGCTTGAGAGTCTCATCGTTCCCCTTACTCCAATTAAATGTTTCCGTGACTTCTCTATTCCTATCCCTCTCCAATGCTATGGTAAAGGAGATAGTGTTGTGATCACTGTCTCTAAAATTCTCTCCTACTGAGAGATCTGACACCTGACCAGGTTCATTTCCCAACACTAGATCAAGTACAGCCTCTCCTCTTGCAGAATTATCTACATACTGTGTCAAGAAACCTTCCTGAACACACCTCGTAAACTCTACCCCATCTAAACCCCTCACTCTAAGGAGATGCAAATTAATATTTGGGAAATTAAAATCTCCCACCACAACAACCCTGTTGTTATTACTCCTTTCCAGAATCTGTCTCCTATCTGCTCCCCGATGTCCCTGTTACTATTGGGTGGTCTATAAAAATCATCCAGTGGTGTTATTGACCCCTTCCTATTCCTCACTTCCACCCACAGAGATTGCGTAACAACCACTCCATGACTTCCTCCTTTTCTGCAGCCATGACACTATCTCTGATCAACAGTGCCACATCCTCATCTCTTTTGCCTCCCTCCCTGTCCTTTCTGAAACATCTAAAGCCTGGCATTTGAAGTAGCCATTCCTGCCCCTGCACCATCCAAGTCTCTGTAATGGCCACAACATCATAGCTCCAAGTACTGATCCATGCTCCAAGCTCATCCGCTTTGTTCATAATACTCCTTGCATTAAAATAGACACATCTCAAGCCATTGGTCTGAGCATGTCCCTTCTCTATCACCTGCCTATTCTCCCTCTCACACTCTGTCCAAGCTTCCTCTATTTGTGAGCCAACCGCTCCTTCCTCCGCCACTTTAGTTCTGTTCCCACCCCCCCCAGCAATTCTAGTTCAAACTTTCCCCAATAGCCCAATAGCCCAATCTCCCAGTTTTCAGTTTTTATTTCTGAATTGAAGGAATTTTAGAGAATCTCCACTAATTAATCCATTATTTTTGCAGCCACATCTTGAGGATGTAATCCAATATGCACCAAAATACCAGATCAATTTTTAGCCCCCTTAAATTAACCAGTAGTTCTTTTATAAATATTAAATACTTTAAGTTCCTCACATCAAGAACTCTTGGTCTCTCCATTGAATGGTTCAACTCAGAAGAAGTAGGTAAGATTCACAAGAGTTTTGCTGAGACTAGCAAGCTTTAGTTATGAAGAAAGACTGGATAAGGTTCAAGTATGTGAAGAACAAGAGGGTAAGATATGAGAGAATCGGACCAATCAAATGTGACAGTGGAAAAGTGTATATGGAACCGGAGGAGATAGCAGAGGTACTTAATGAGTACCTTGCTTCAGTATTCACTATGGAAAAGGCAATTCTAGGGATGACTTACAGTGGACTGAAAAGCTTGAGCATGTGGATATTAAGAAAGAGGATGTGCAGGAGCTTTTGGAAAGCATCAAGTTGGATAAGTCACCAGAACCGGATGGGATATACCCCAGGCTACTGTGGGATGCAAGGGAGGAGATTGCTGAGCCTCTGGCGATGATCTTTGCATCATCAGTGAGGACGGGAGAGGTTCCGGAGGACTGGAGGGTTGCGGAAGTTGTTCCATTATTCAAGAAAGGGACTAGAGATAGCCCAGGAAATTATAGACCAGTGTGTCTTACTTCAGTGGTTGGTAAGTTGATGGAGAAGATCCTGAGAGGCAGGAATTATGAACATTTGGAGAGGCATAATATGATTAGGAATAATCAGCATGGCTTTGTGAAAGGCGGGTTGTGCCTTACGAGCCTGATTGAATTTTTTGAGGATGTGACTAAACACATTGATGAAGGTAGAGCAGTAGATGTAGTGTATATCAATTTCAGCAAGGCATTTGACACGTGTCCCCCATGCAAGGCTTATTGAGAAAGTAAGGAGGCATGTGATCCAAGGGGACATTGCTTTGTGGATCCAGAACTGGCTTACCCACAGAAGGCAAAGAGTGGTTGTAGATGGGCCATTTTCTGCATGGAGGTCGATGACCAGTGGTGTGCCTCAGGGATCTGTTCTGGGACCCCTACTCTTCGTGATTTTTATAAATGACCTGGATGAGGAAGTGGAGGGATGGGTTAGTAAATTTGCTGATGACACAAAGGTTGGGGTAGTTGTGGATAGTGTGGATAGTGTGGAGGGCTGTCAGAGGTTTCAACAGGACATTGATAGGATGCAAAACTAGGCTGAGAAGTGTAGATGGAAATCAACCCAGGTAAGTCTAAGGTGGTTCATTTTGGTAGGTCAAATATGATGGCAGAATATAGTATTAATGGTAAGACTCTTGGCAGAGTGGAGAATCAGAGGGATCTTGAGGTCCGAGTCCATAAGGCACTCAAAGCTGCCGCGCAGGTTGACTCTGTGGTTAAGAAGGCATGTGGTACATTGGCCTTCATCAATTGTGGGACTGTGTTTAGGAGCCGGGAGGTAATGTTGCAGATATATAGGACCATAGCCAGACCCCACTTGGAGTACTGTGCTCAGTTCTGGTCTTCTCACTATAGGAAGGATGTGGAAACTATAGAAAGGGTGCAGAGGAGATTTACAAGATTTGGGGAGCATGCCTTATGAGAATAGGTTGTGTGAACTTGGCCTTTTGTCCTTGGAGTGTAGAAGGATGAGAGGTGACCTGACAGAGGTGTATAAGATGATGAGAGGCATTGATCGTGTGGATAGTCAGAGGCTTTTTCCCAGGGCTGAAATGGCTAGCACCAGAGAGCACAGTTTTAAGGTGCTTGGAAGTAGGTACAGAGGATATGTCAGGGGTAGGTTTTTTAAGCAGAGAATGGTGAATACGTGGAATGGGCTGCCGGCGATGGTGGTGGAGACGGATACGATAGGGTCTTTTAAGAGACTCCTGGACAGGTACATGGAGCTCAGAAAAATAGAGGGCTATGGGTAACCCTAGATAATCTCTAAGGTAAGGGCATTTTTAGACAGCTTTGTGGGTTGAAGGGCCTGTATTGTGCTGTAGGTTTTCTGTTTCTATCTTTCTAAGCTGAGATTGTTTTCCCTGGAGCAAAGGTTGCTAAGGGGTGACCTTATAGAGATTTATAAAATCACAAGGGGTGTAGATACAGTGGATGGCCATGGTCCTTCTCCTGGATTGGAAACTATAAGATTGAATGGCATTGGTTTAAACTCAAAGGGGAGAGTTTTGAAAGGGACCTGAAGGGTAAGTTTTTTTTATGAGTACAGAATATGGAAGTAGCTGCCCAAGTTAGTGGTAGAGGTGGGTATAATTACAATATTTGGAAGACATTTGAACAAGCTCATGGATAGGAAAAGTTGAGATGGATATAGACCAAATGCAGGCAAATAGGATTCATTCAAGAGGATATCTTTGTCTGTATGAATAAGTTGAGTCAAAGGACCTGTCCTGTTCTGAACAACTTTGGGACCTTAATTATTGTCTCTTCTACAATATTTATTTAATGTCTCAGTTGTTCCTTTATTCCCCATTATAATTTCATTTGTCATTCTCTCCACAGTACCCGGATTTATTTTGGTACTCAATATCAAAACTAGTATAATCTTTAGATTTCTCTCTGATTTACTATCATATGCACATTCTTCTCCCAGATGTGCTTCATGACTCTATATCATCAGTTTAATTTCATAATAAGCAACAACAAATCTCAACAAATTGAATTCTACAGGATGCTTAATTGTTGTTGCATGGAAACCACTGTTTTTAAGGAATCATTTGCTCATCAGTCTATATTCAAGAGCATACAAAATTTTGATGCTGATGCAAAATTTTTATCTGAGCAACAATTTCACATAAAACAAACAATGTTAAATTTCTTTTTATTCTTGAAAGTATCAACAAAAATTATTATTGTTATTTTATGTGTTTACTGCAGTAGAATTCCCTAGGACAGTTCACAAGAGCTATTATTAAAATCAATTAGCGATGAAAGATGTCAGAAAATATTGGGACAAGTAACCAAACACTTGGTTAAAGTTCAGACTTAAAGCATGCATTAAATGACAGGAGTAAGTTGGAAATGTTTAGGAAGGAAATTCTTGAGCTTAAGTCTTGGTAATGGAGAACATGGCTTTGAAGGTAGGAAAAAAAAGTCTCTGGCTGTCCTCTCCATGCCTCTTATTATCTTGTACACCTGAATCTGTGTGGAGTTTGAACGTTCACCTTGTAACCATATGGGTTTCCTCAGGGTTGTCTGGTTTCATCCCACATCCCAATGACGTGCAGGCTGGTAGGCTAATTGGCGACTACAATTGACCCCTAGTGTGTAGGTGTGGGATAGAATCTGGGGAGAGTCAAATGGGATTGGTGTAGGTTTAGTGTAGATGGGTGGTTGACGGTTGGTGCAGACCATCATCCACCATCTCCAAACAGGCTGAAGGGTCTGTTTGAATACTGATTGACTTCATGATAATAGATTTCCTGGAGAAGTTCCAATAATGGTTTTATAGAATTGGAGTGATAACCAAATGGAACAGCCACACATACCTAAGGAAATCACCTTCCGCAAATGGAAGCCTGCGAACTAATATGATACTGTTTCTTTAAATTTGGCAAGGGAAAGTGTGTATGGGGGGTGAGGAGCAGGGGCGGGGTTGGGGTTGGAAAGGGAAGTTTACAGCAGATGCGTTTAATTTGCTGATAAGGCTAGAAGTCATGGTCATTTATGTAGGACAGTCCACTAACAAGCCCAATAAGGAATTCAGGAGAAATATATTTACCTAGAGAATGGTTGAAAAGTGAAGAGGCAGCAGATTGAACAGGAGTTTAAATTTGCAAGGGTTTTCAAGTCAAGTCAAGTCGTCACTTTTTATTGTCATTTCAACCATAACTGCTGGTACAGTACACAGTAAAAACAAGACAACGTTTTTCAGGACCATGGTGCTACATGAAACAATACAAAAACTACACTGAACTATGTAAAACAACAAAAAAACTACACTAGACTACAGACCTACCCAGGACTGCATAAAGAGCACAAAACAGTGCAGGCATTACAATAAATAATAAACAAGACAATAGGCACAGTAGCGGGCTGTAGGTTGGTGCCAGTCCAGGCTCTGGGTATTGAGGAGTCTGGTGGCTTGGGGGAAGAAACTGTTACATAGTCTGGTCGTGACAGCCCGAATGCTTGGGTGCCTTTTGCCAGATGACAGGAGGGAGAAGAGTTTGTATGAGGGGTGCGTGGGGTCCTTCATAATGCTGTTTGCTTTATGGATGCAGCGTGTGGTGTAAATGTCTGTAATGGCGGGAAGAGAGACCCCGATGATCTTCTCAGCTGACCTCACTATCCGCTGCAGGGTCTTGTGATCCAAGATGGTGCAATTTCCAAACCAGACAGTGATGCAGCTGCTCAGGATGCTCTCAATACAACCTCTGTAGAATGTGGTAAGGTTGGGGGGTGGGAAATGGACTTTTCTCAGCATTCGCAGAAATTAGAGACGCTGCTGGGCTTTCTTTGCTATGGAGCTGGTGTTGAGAGACCAGGTGAGGTTCTCCGCCAGGTGAACACCAAGAAATTTGGTGCTCTTAACGATCTCTACGGAGGAGTCGTCGCTGTAGTGGAGAGTGGTCGTTCCGTGTCCTCCTGAAGGCAATAACCATCTCTTTTGTTTTGTTCACATTCAGAGACAGGTTGTTGGCTCTGCACCAGTCCATTAGCCGCTGTACCTCCTCTCTGTATGCTGACTCATCGTTCTTGCTGATGAGACCCACCACGGACATGTCATCGGCGAACTTGATGATGTGGTTCGAGCTGTGTGTTGCAGCACAGCCGTGGGTCAGCAGAGTGAACAGCAGTGGACTGAGCACACAGCCCTGGGGGGACCCCGTGCTCAGTGTGATGGTGTTGGAGATGCTGCTTCCAATCCGGACTGACTGAGGTCTCCCAGTTAGGAAGTCTAGGATCCAGTTGCAGAGGGAGGTGTTCAGGCCCAGTAGGCTCAGCTTTCCAATCAGTTTCTGAGGAATGATTGTGTTGAATGCTGAACTGAAGTCTATGAACAGCATTCGAACGTACGTGTCTTTTTTGTCCAGGTGGAGGGTGATGGCAATGGCGTTCTCCGTTGAATGGTTGGGACAGTATGCGAACTGCAGGGGGTCCAGTGAGGAGGGCAGCAGGGTCTTGATGTGCCTCATGACGAGCCTCTCGAAACACTTCATGATGATAGATGTGAGTGCAACGGGACGGTAGTCGTTAAGACAGGACACTGAAGACTTCTTCGGCACAGGGACGATGGTGGCAGCCTTGAAGCATGTAGGAACGGTGGTGCTGCTCAGGGAGATGTTGAAGGTGTCAGTGAGAATCTCTGCTAGCAGATCTGCACATCCTCTAAGCTCTTTGCCAGGGATATTGTCTGATCCAGCAGCCTTTCATAGGTTGACCTGCATAGGGTTTTCCTCACATCGGCCACGGTAAGATACAGCACCTGGTCATTTGGAGGAGGGGTGGTCTTCCTCACCACCACGTCATTTTCTGCCTCAAAACGAGCGTAGAAGTTGTTCAATGCATCTGGGAGGGAGGCATCACCAGCACAGGCAGGTGGTGTCGTCTTGTAGTTGGTGATGTCCTGAAAGCCTTTCCACATGCGCTCCGTATCGTGGCTGTGGATTCGCTGGACATGTCCACACTTTGCCTCCCTGATGGCCTGGGACAGTTTGGCCCTCGCTGTTGCTAGGGCTGCCTTGTTGCCTGCTCTGAAGGTGGAGTCACAGGTTTGAGGGCAAACCTGTGTCTCCTTCATTCTGAAGGGCAAACGTGTTCTATTCCATGTGGATGATTATCGAGAGCCTGTGCTTCTACTTGTCCCCATCCTCCCACACATGCTTGGAGAAGTTGAGGGAAATTACTTAAATGCGTATGTTTATGGTAAGGTTGGATAGGAGAAAAATGAAGCAAAATGAGATCTTGATAGCATGATTCATCAGAATGGGTCTATAGTGCTAGGTGATTCGCTTATGTGCAGTAGGTACTGCAAATCACCTATTATGCAATAAATTTTGGAGAGAGTATAAAGCTATATGTTTTGCATTGCTAGTCATGGATGCTTCAGAAGCCTTTTGATTTATACAATCAATTAAAAAGAGAATAGATTAGCTATACCGCTGCAGCAATCTTTTGTAGCATGGGCTTCATTTTATCTCCTCTTACCTTTGGCACATCAGGCAAGACACCACAGCACAGCTCCAACCACCAATCAATTCTGGATACATAGGGGAAGGGATATTGGATTTGTCCATGAAGAACTCTTCAAAGCAACTTCCTGGACTGGAGGGAATTCTGTGCAGATATTGTAGTTGTTCAAATCCTATGATTCATTAGGTGGAACATTCTGCTCACAGTATTTTGGAAGTTTTCAAACAGGGCTTTGATTATTACATTCAAATAATTGCTTGAAATCTTTGCAACCATGTTACACTCACTTGACCTACCTCAAATTCAGTAGGCATGGTGCAATAATGGATTTTAGGGTAATAGAATCATAGGGCAATACTGCAGTCCATGCTAAACACATTACCCACCTAGTTAGTCCCAATGTTCCTCATTCCTGCTTCCACGCACTTAATGTTAGCCAACTGCAGGCCAGTGACTGAAGTTTGGTTAGCCTGGACCTCTGGGTTAGTAATTTGGTCGGCTGCCATGCCGACACAGCCAACCCCTATGAGTACAGCCTCAATGACTGGCCATTAGAAGCAATTAATCACAACATTATTTTTCCCCTTGAAATGTTGTATACCAGTTGTGAACTCTGATATGTAGGCCAGTTGGTGTTGCTGCCATGCAGACCAACGGTCTGATATTTTGGCCATCAGGAGCACAAGGGGTTTGTGGTCAATGAACACTGTGAAATGGCGACCCTGTAGTAGAAAATGAAGATGGTGGACAGCCAGATAGAGACCAAGAAACTCACAGTCAAATGTACTGTACTTTCTTTTGGGGGGGTGGGGGTGGGAACAGAGCTGCTGGCTGAAGAAGGTGAGCGGCTACCACACGCCTCGGCCAAATGTTTGCGCGCAGCATCCACAGCTTAGTCTGAAGCGTTAATAGTAATGGCAATAGGTGTTTTGAGGGGCGGGTGTGCCAATAGGGTCGCATTGGAAAGAGCTTGTTTAGTATCATCAAATACCCTGGTCCTGTCCACTGACCAGTCAAGTACGTGATTAGGGGTGTTGCCTTTAAGTGCACTATACAGGAGAAGCAGGTTCAGCAGCTCGCGGAGTGAAGCAGTGATAGAAATTCATCACACCGCAAAACTCCTGTAGTTTTTCAGTAGTGCAGGGTGGTGGGAAATCCATAATAGCGGCTACCTTTGATAGGAGGTGGTTTTACACCTTCTGCGGAGATACGATGGCCAATAAAGTCAATGGTTGACAACCCAAACTGGCATTTAGTAGGATTAATAACCAATCCATGTTGGTTTAGGAGCTTGGAAAGTGCATGGAGATGAGATATGTGTTCGGATTTGGATGCATTGACATCCAGGTTAAAAAAAAGAGTCCATCAGCCATTGGAAAGTCTGTGTTGCATTTTTCAGCGCAAGTGGCATGCACAGAAACTCAAAAGAGGCCAAACTAGGTTATCACAGTCATTTAGGGATGAACCTTGGAAAAATTAATTTTCCAGCTAAATGTGCCAAAAAGTTTTGGATATATAAGACTGGGTAATAATTAGGGGAGTTGATCTCATTAAGGCATCAGTAATCACCACATTGGCAACAACCACCAATGGACAGGGACTATATGGAGGGGTAAAGCCCAGGGGCTATTCAACTAGCATACAATGCAAAGTCTTTCCATGTTGGCAAACTCAGCCTTCATGATTGCCAGCTTTTCTGGGCCCAGTCTACATGCATGGGCATGGACTAGGTGCCCAGTTGTAGAAACGTGGTGCATGACCCCATATTTTGTGACTGTCATCGTGGAGATTGTGGGTTTGGTGAGGATTGGGAATTTGCCCAGCCGTTGAGTAAACTCACATGCGGTGGTGCATGCATTTGCCAGAGTCGTTGTGGAGAACTTACTGGGGGAGCAGGGTAAAGACCCAAAGTCCTTGACATTCACAAGCCAACAGTCCTTAAGATCAATTAATAATCGTTGGGCACACAGGAAATCTACACCAAGCCAAGGTCTAGCCACTTTAGCCAGGATGAAGTTCCATGAGTAATGTCACCCACTGAAACAGTGCGTCACCCGTTATATCTCTTAAATTTGGATCCTGCTGCCGTTAGCCGCCTCTAGCAAGGTTTCATCGCTCTTTGCCTTCACATCAATAGGAGATGCTGGCAGTACACTCACTTCTGCACTCTTGCACACAGAAAGCATGGCCTTGAAAGGGTGTCCATAATGAACAGTAGATGACCCTGGCAGCTGGAACTCACAGTGTTCTCAGACCTCAGATGTCCTGATGTGCTCACACTGTCAAAGCTCCAAGGTGGTCGGCACTTGCTAGCATTCATACCAAAGCGAGTGTGGTAAAATCACAGGCCAGGCATCATCTGTTTCATAGCCATGGGCGTCTTTATGTTGGGGGCCTTGCTGACCAGGCCTATTAAGGCAGGGAAAGGAGGAGGATTGATGCAGCACTGCCTGGCTGAGTATAGACTATCAGCCATTTTAGCAAGCTCCCTATAGTCCATCACAGGTGCATTAGTGAGGGCAGTGTGAACATTAGCAGACACTTGGTGCATGAAGAGTTCTTTAAAAATAAAACAAGGTCAGTGATTTCCCAGGGGAGACAGCATGTGGTCCATTAGCTCTGACGGTTTAGCATTGCTGAGGCCAGACAAGTGGAGCAACTGTTTGATGTGCTAAGACTCTGATAATCCAAAGTCTGTAAAAGGTGAGTATTCTGTGATCAGTATTTATCATGTTCAGGCAGCTGTTCTAGTAGACTCACTACTCTCACAGCTGTGGAGTTGCCAAGTGATGCGACCACATAGTAGAACTTGGTGTTGTCAGCGGTGATTTCTCACGGCACGAATTGGGCCTTGGTATAAACCACCCAAAACACCAGAGTTTCAAAGTGACTGTGTTAGCCAACACATTCAATAACTCTGGAATCATCCTAAAGCTTCAGTGTCACCAATGCAGGTTTTTGCAAATAAAACTGTGTGAGGCATTTTATTTATAAGAAAAACCATAACAAATAATTTATTGTACTCCAAATACTGAACACAAAGCATGGTAAAAGTACTTTACATAATTACGTCATCACACCAGACCAGTCTCTTAAACCACAACTCAATTTCGGTGGTTGTGAATTATGTGCATTTCCACCAATTACATTAACCTACAGGACCACTTCTTTTTATATACATGTCAATGACTTGGATGATGGAATTGATAGCTTTGTGGCCAAGTTTGTGACTATATGAAGACAGGTGGAGGGAAAGGTAGTTATGAGGAACCAGAGAGGCTACAGAAGGACTCAGATAGATTAGGAGAATAGGCAAGGAAGTGGCAGATGGAATACAGTGTTGGGAAGTGGATGGTCATGCACTTTGGAAGAAGAAATAAAAGGGTGGATTATTTTCTAAATGGAGAGAAAATTCAAACATCTGAGGTGCGAAGGGACTTGGGAATCTTTCTGCAGGATTCCCGAAAGGTTAAATTGCAGGTTGAGTCAGTGGCAAGAAAGGCAGATACAATGTTAGCATTCATTTCAAGGGAATTTGAATATAAAAGCAAGGATATAGTGTTGAGGTTCTATAAAGCACTGGTGTTGCCTCACTTGGAGTATTGTGAGCAGTTTTGGGCCCCTTATGTAAGAAAGGATATGCTGACATTGGAGAAGACTCAAGGGAGGTCTTCAAAAATTGATTCTGGGATTGAAAGGCTTGATATGTGAGGAGTGTTTGATGGTTCTGGGCCTGTACTCACCAGAATTCAGAAGAATGAGAGGTGAACGATTTGAAACCTATCGAATATTGAAAGGCCTCGATACAGTGAAATGTGGAGAGGATGTTTCCTATGATGGGGGAGTCTAAGACTAGAGGAACTCAGCCTCAAAATAGAGGGGCATCCTTTTTGAATGGAGATGAGGAGGAATTTCTTTAGCCAGAGAATTGTAAATCTATGGAATTTGTTGCCACAGGTGGCTGTGGAGACCAAGTCATTGTGTATGCAGTTTTAAAGGCAGACATTGATAGGTTCTTGATTAGTCAGGGCATGAAATGATACAGGGAGAAGGCAAGAGATAGGGGCAGAGAGGGAAAATGATGAAATGAACTACGATGAAATGGCAGAGCAGACTCAATAGACCAAAAGGCCTAATTCTCCTCCTACATCTTATGGTGTTTTTCTCTTATATCTTGTACTTTCCTGTAAATGCCTGCAAGTAAATGAATCTCAAGGAAGTATATGCTGACATACATGATCATAAATTTATTTTGAAATTTGAGCTTTGATATTGCGCAGTTATGTTTTGTAACTCCAGAGACTAATTGAAAGAAAAACATGTAGCCAGGAGATGTGTGTCTATTTTGTTTTACTTTAGTGAGACACTCACATATGACGTGGTGGCGTATTGATGTATGCCAATCACATACTTAGCACACATAACCTGTTATGAGTTAAGTATGGCGCGTGGCCAAGTGGTTAAGGTCTAGTGATCTGAAGGTCGCTAGTTCAAGCCTTGGCTGAGGCAGCGTGTTGTGTCCTTGAGCAAGGTACTTAACCATACATTGCTCTGTGACAACACTGGTGCCAAGCTGTATGGGTTCTAATGCCCTTCCCTTGGACAACATCGGTGGCATGGAGAGGGGAAACTTGCAGCATCGGCAACTGCCGGTCTTCCATACAACCTTGGCCAGGCCTGTGCCCTGGAAACCTTCCAAGGTGCAAATCATGGTCTCACGAGACTAACGGATGCCTATAAAAAGGAGTTAAGTAAACAAACAATATATTGACAATATTACTGAAATATTAAATACACTACACTCCTCCCTGCTTAGCTATAAATTCTAATTGAAATTAAATATATTTGACAGATGGGACTTGTGGTTGTGAGACAATCTCAGATTCTGAGGCCTCCTCTGTGGTGGCTGTAGGAGTTGACTCGGGGTTTGCAGGAAGCTCTGGCCACATTTCTTCTTTACCAATTGACTCTGCTCTCCTCCTCTGATCGATATGTTGTCTCCAGATGACACCAGATGCAATCTCCACTGTGTAGAAGAGTGGACCAGTTCTGTCCTTAATCTTTCCAAGTACCTGCTTTTGATCACCTCTGTAATCCTTCACCAGAACTATTTGCTCAGGAGTAAAATATCGAGCCTCCTTGTTTGAACAGCCCTCAGTTTGTCTTAGCTATTTGTCCTGCGTACTCCTTCTGAGACTGGGTTTGAGGAGATCCAAGTGTGAACGCCAGGGACAACCAGGGAACAGCACAGCAGGTGGGTTGTTGGTTACGGTGTGTGCTGCATTGCGATATGCAAGGAAGAGGTTGTCTAGCTTCTGATTCAACATCAGTGTAGTGTGTTCTGCTGACATTGCTCGCAGTGCGTTCTTTAGACTTTGGACAAAACTTTCCACCAAGCCATTTGCAGCTGGGTGGTAAGTGGAGATATGATCTGCCTTATTCAGGAATGTCATTTTCAGGAATGACTGAAACTGTTCCACAAAAAACTGTGGTCCATTGTCACTGATTAACTGTTCTGCATCACCAGCCCCCTTCCTTTTGATTCCACTTATGAAACCTCAAGTGTTCTGCAATCAATAATAGGTTTGATTCTAAATGTTCCTGCATTAAGTTCACAATATCAGGAAAGCCCATTTCAGTTAGTCTGGTTGGAGCAGTAAAACCTCTCATCAAACTGTACTGCTTTTCCAGCAATTGCACTCATTAACACTGACACTGGCTTTTCATTGGCTATTTCATTTGCTTCAAAATAGTGCTTAATTCATTCAGTATACATCACCCAGTTATCTGTCATGCAACCGAATGTGTCTAAATTTCAGATGTAGCTAGCTATTTCTGATTTTTTAGTTATGATTATTATCACCTGGTACTCACTGCTTATGAACCCGTAATCTTTGTCCGTTTTCTGCCTTTTTTTAACTTAACAGTCCCTGTCCCCTTCTGAAAAAACACATGCTGCGCTTTTTTTAAAACTTGAACCTCTCTCTCCCCCTTTGAAGGAAAAAAATGTGCTGTGCTTCAACAACTAATTAATTGTCCCAGGTACTTTTTAAAACTAACTCATCACCACCGTTAAGTTTTGTAACTCCAGAAACTAATCAAAAGAAAAACACAGAAGCTGGGAGATACGTATCTACTTTGCTTTACTTTAGTGAAGCACTCACATATGATGTGGTGGTGTAATGACATATGCCATTCATGTGCAGTACTTCATACATGTACCGTAACCCATAATGAATTATGTAAAAAACAAAGAATGCTTAATCAAACAATATATTAACAATATTATTCAAATATTACTGAAATATTGTGTGTGGACAAAGTCAGCCCCAGGGGTAACATTAGACAGTAGAGTACAGAACCCTCACAGAATTGCCAGTGGCCTGCGTAAGACCATAAGATGTAGGAGCAGAATTAGGTCCATTGACTCTGCTCTGCTATTTTATCATGGCTGATCTAAATTTCCTCTCACCCTCAATCTCCTCCCGTTTCCTGTATCTCTGACCAATCAAGGTCTATCAACCTCTGCCTTAAATATACATAAAGTCTTGGCCTCCATAGCTGCTGTGGCAAAGAATTCCACAGATTCACCACTCTCTGGCTAAAGAAATTCCTCCTCATCTCTGCTCTAAAAGGATGTCCCTCTATTCTGAGGCTGTGTCCTCTGGTCTAAGACTCTCCCATGAAAGAAAACACTCGCCCCTGAGGGTTTTTACCTTAAGCTCTCAAATCAATTTCAGTTCATTGCACAATACACAATCTAGAATAGCTGATCCCCTAGTGGACTCAACCACGAGCTGCTCTAAAAAGCCATCTTTTAGGCACTCTAGAAATTCCCCTCTTGGGATCTAGTACCAACCTGATTTTCCCAATCTACCTGCATATTGAAATCCCACAAGACTATTGTAACATTGCCCTTTTGGCATGCATTTTCTATCTCCCATTGTAATTTGTAGACCATGTCCTTACTAGTGTTTGGAGGTCCGTATACAACTCACATCAGGATATTTTTACCCTTGCAGTTCCTCAGCTGTACCCACATGATTATGTGACTTTGTGAACTTCAACACAGAAATAGTACTTGAAAGCTGTGAATTACAGTAAGTAACATATAGATTGGGAGAAGGATGTTCACCAATTTCAATAGCTTGCAAAATAACTTGAACTTTGGTGCCCGTACAGCAATGGTTTCTGCTATGTCAGATAAAAGCAGAACTAGTTCCAGAATTCCTGTGGCAAATTCAACAGGTCTTTGAAATAGATTACAATTACATACACAGAATTATTGCGAATACAGTGCCTCATCAACAATTACCAAGTAATTGAGGTTCATTTCCTCTCTACAATGGAAAATTCCTTTAGAGAAATAGCTGCAGCCACTAAATTAAGTCAGAAGATCCATGATTAATGGTTCACTGTTGGTCAGTTCTCCCCTCAGTGAAAATGTCATTTGGTTAAAAGACCTTGTGACATCAGAAATCCGTACACTGGAATTGATGAATTATCTGTCAGCTGAATTGTAAAAGCAAGTTGCCAACCGATTGTTTGTGCGTTTGTGTGTGTATCGTTTATGTCTGTGCATTTATGCTGTATGTCTTGTGCATATCTTTTATGTCTGTGTGAAAACATGCACAGATTAAAATCACATATTCCTCTTTCGTCCAAACACATCTAGAAATAAGGGGCGGCAAGGTAGCTTAGCTGTTAGTTTAATGCTATAACAGTGCCAGTGACCTGGTTCAATTCTCGCCACTGTCTGTAAGGAGTTAGTACGTTTTCTCCTTGACTGCATGAGTCTTTGGATACTGTTGAGGGGTTGGCCTACCAGGAATCATGTCTCTGGTACGGAATCTGGCTCTGTGGCTCAGAGTGGAAGGTAGAAGAGGAGAACAGAGGTGATGGGGGGTTCAATAGTTAGGGAACCGAGAGGAGATTATGTGGACATGAAAGAGACTCCTGGGTGGTATGTTACCTCCCAGTGCCAAGGCCAGGGTCATCTCAGATTGGGTTCACAGCATCCTTAAGGGGGAAGGTAAGTAGCCAGAGGTCAAGGCAATGGTACCATCTGTTATATTTGTTCTTAATAAAGACAAACTCAGTGTGGGTAAACATTAAAATGTTTTATTACTGAATGACTGTTCAACACTGAGCACATGCAACCAGGTCACACTTTAAGCTTCTGGGTCCTTAAGACCATAAGACATAGAGGCCAAATTAGGCTATTCAGCCATCAAGTCTGCTCCACTATTCCATCATGGATCCCACTCAACCCCGTACACCTGTCCTCTCGCTATATCCTTTGATGCCCTGACCGATCAGGAAATGATCAACTTCCGCCTTAAATATACAACTGGACTTTGCCTCCACCGCAGTCTGTGCCAGAACATTCCACAGATTTTCTACACTCTGGCTAAAATATTCCTCCTAACCTCTGTTCTAAAGGCTCACCGTTCAATTTTGAGACTGTGCCCATTAGTTCTGGACATTCTCACGATAGGAAACATCCTCTCCATGTTCACCTTATCTAGTCCTTTCAGCATTCAGTAGGTTTCAATGACATCCCTCTGCATTCTTCTAAATTCCCGCAAGTACAGGCCCAAAGCTGCCAAACTTCCTCGTATGTTATCCCCTTCATTCCTGAAATCATCCTCGTGAACTTCCTCTGGACTCTCTCCAATGAGAACACATCTTTTTTAAGATATAGGGCTCAAAACTGTTGACAATACTTGGGTCCCAGCATTGCCCACTGGGAACTGAAGTTCTTTATTATGCACACATATAATAGCACATCTTCTCCTTTAAAGAAAAACCAACACAATACAATGTGCACATAAACCTGCAATGAACAATAATCCTTTCCAGTGAAGATATCTATATGAATTTCAATTGTAATGAGCAAATGCAGTCCCTAAACCACTCATTAACTTTCAATCATTCTCTGAGGTGGTTTAATGATCCATTTTGGTCTGCTGTATGTTTCCACATTTTGCTTGCATTTGGTGCATTAATATTTGTGACTTTCTGAGAACTCTGATCAACATGTTCATTTTTTACATCTGCTGGCCTTTTTGGTGTACTGACAGGCGATGTGTCACAGCTGTAGGTTGGAGCTTGTGGTTGCAGATCCACATGGTTCCTTCTCAGAGGTGTTCCTCACTCCATCTGGCTCTGGTAGGAAAGTGGAGCAACTTCCTCTTGCACATATCCTGTCATGGACTATGTGCCAGAGTCATGATCTCAGATTCACAATTGTCCTCCAGGCTTCAGGATGGTAGGCATGGTCATGTCATGCTACTATTTCTGTTTTCCTTTCTTTTTCACTTTAGCCAGTTTGACCTTGTGTGCTCCTTTAGGTGTCAGCAGGTTTTTGTGCACTGGAAGGTTAGTGCATATGTGTCGACCCATCAGCATTTGGGCTGGTGAAAGGTCATTTTGCAGTGGCACACTTCTGAAAATCTTTAGACTCCTGTGGGTATCCACTCATCCATCCTGTGCCTTCTTCATGAGGACCTTCACTACCTTGACCAAACGCTTGCTAGGACATTAGATTTTGGGTGATGTGGGGTTGAAGTTTTATGTTGAAACCCCCAATCAGTGGCAAAGAACTCAAATTCACAGCTTGAAAATTGTGGACCATTATCTGATACCAATTCACGTAGAACTCCATGCTTTGTAAACAGAGCTTTCAGGAAGGTGATGACCACTTTGCTGGATGTTTATCGCAGTGTTCTATCCTCTGGGTAATTGGAAAAGTAGTCTGTTTTAACAAAATGACTCTTCTCATTACAATCAAACAAATCCAGTCCAACTTTCAAGTACGGTCTGTCTCCTACAGGACGTGGTGTAAATCATTTTGCTTGCTGCTTTGGTCAGTAGGTAAAACATAATTCAAATGAAGCAGTGTTCTGGCTGATGTCTTGGTTCACTTCCCAAGCTCTATGTTTACATTTTTCCTCACCAAGTTACCCTTCGTGTATCTTTGGAAGCATTTCCTCATGTAGTGACGCTGGAATCACAAACTTGTTCCTTTTGAAGACCGTATCTTCCACTATTGACAGTTCAACTCTGCATGCCCAATAATCCCAAATACACATTGGGCTGTCATTCTTAGTTGCTGCCCATGCTTTCTGTGTTGTATCTTAGAATACTTTCATTGTTTCATCCGTCCCTGCTGCTGTCCTAATCGTCTCTGTTCTATCAAGAGGTATTGGAATGGAGGTGAAAATTATGTCAACGTAAGCCTGTATATCTGCGTTCATCTCTTGGTCACACTTTTCTTTCTTGATAACTGCATGAAACAGTGCATCAGCACCACCATATATTTTCCCAGTGTGTACGTCATCTTCATATCATATTTCTGCAACCTTATCAACATGCACTGTATCCTCATGGGACAGTCATTCAGTGGTTTGGATATAATTGAGACCAGCGACTTATGGTCCATATCCACTTCAAAAGCTAATACATAGATGTACTGATAGAACTTCTTGCATGCCTATGTGCTGGTGAGAAACTTCTTCTCTATCTGTGCATAACTGGCTTCCGCACTTGTTAAAGCCTTTGATGCATAGGCCAGGCCATAGGTTCCTATGTGCCATCATGCTGTTACAGTAATACTGCTACAAGGCTGTACCGGGATGCATTAGCTGAGAACTTAGTACGTCTTTTTGGATCATAAAACTTCAACACGGGCTTTTCAGTTAAAATTCTTTTGAGCCTCTGGAAACACACATCTTGCTTGTGAGAGCAAATACACTTATTTCACTGCTCAAGGAGTGATCTAAGTGGTACTGACACAGTAGACAGTCGAGGGATGAACTTAGCCAAATAGGTCACTATCCCTAAGAAACATTTCACCTCCTGTTTGTTTTGGGGCCTCTCCATATTTTCAATGGCTGACATTTTTCTTGGGTCACACTTCACTCCCTCTTTAGATATGACATCTCCTATGAAAGTCAGTGTCTTAACACCAAACTCACATTTCTCTTTACTTAATTTCAAATTGACATTCTGTGTCACATCAAGCACTTGTCTCAGTCATGCATCATGTTCATCTGGTTCCTCCAGCACCATCCACATTTCTAATGACATTTGAAATATTTCTTTCAGAGCCTCTGCTATTTCCACACTAACTTCAGCACCATCCGCATTTCTAATGACATTTGAAATATTTCTTTCAGAGCCTCTGCCATTTCCACACTAACTTCCTTCAAGGTCCTAGGGAATATCCTGTCAGAAACTGGAGACTTATCCACTTTTATATTCCTTAAAAACGCCAGTACTTCTGCTTCTTTAATCATCATAGTTTCCATAACTACCCTACTTGTTTCCCTTACCTTACACAATTCAATATCCTTCTCCTTAGTGAATACTGAAGAAAAGAAATTGTTCAAAATTTCCCCCATCTCTTTTGGCTCCGCACATAGCCGTCCACTCTGATTCTCTAAGGGACCAATTTTATCCCTCACTATTCTTTTGCTACTAATATAACTGTAGAAACCCTTCGGATTTATTTTCACCTTACTTGCCAAAGCAACCTCGTATCTTCTTTTAGCTTTTCTAATTTATTTCTTAAGATTCTTTTTACATTCTTTATATTCCTCGAGCACCTCATTTACTCCAAGCTGCCTATATTTATTGTAGATCACATCAAAGTTGATGGTGAACGCAGCAGGCCAGGCAGCATCTCTAGGAAGAGGTACAGTCGATGTTTTGGGCTGAGACCCTCTGTCAGGACTAACTGAAAGAAGAGCTAGTAAGAGATCTGAAAGTGGGAGGGGGAGGGGAAGATCCAAAGTGATAGGAGAAGGCAGGAGGGGGAGGGATGGAGCCAAGAGCTGGACAGTTGATTGGCAAAAGGGATATGAGAGGATTATGGGACAGGAGGTCTAACGAGAAAGAAAAGGCGGGGGGGGGAACCCAGAGCATGGGCAAGGGGTATATTCAGAGGGACAGAGGGAGAAAAAGGAGAGTGAGAGAGAGAATGTGTGTATAAAAATAAATAACGGATGGGGTACGAGGGGGAGGTGGGGCATTAGCGGAAGTTTGAGAAGTCAATGTTCATGCCATCCGGTTGGAGGCTACCCAACTGGAATATAAAGTGTAGTTCCTCCAACCTGAGTGTGGCTTCATCTTGACAGTAGAGGAGGCCGTGGATAGACATATCAGAATGGGAATGGGACATGGAATTAAAATGTGTGGCCACCTGGAGATCCTGCTTTCTTTGGCGGACAGAGTGTAGGTGTACAGTGAAACGATCTCCCAGTCTGCGTCTGGTCTCGCCAATATATAGAAGGCCACATCAGGAGCACTGGGCGCAGTATATCACCCCAGCCAACTCACAGGTGAAATGTCGCCTCACCTGGAAGGACTGTCTGGGGCCCTGAATGGTGGTGAGGGAGGAAGTGTAAGGGCATGTGTAGCACTTGTTCCGCTAACAAGGATAAGTGCCAGGAGGGAGATCAGTGGGGAGGGATGGGGAGGACGAATGGACAAGGAAGTCGCGATCCTCTTGCCCCTCTGATTCTGTCACACCTGAAGCAACGAAATCCAGGAATATTTAGTTGCCAATCACACCCCTCCTGCAACCATGTTTCACAAATAGCTACAACATCATATTTCCAGGTATCAATCCATGCTCTAAGCTCATCCGCCTTTCTTACAATGCTCCTAGCATTAAAATAGATGCATTTAAGAAACTCTCCACCTCTTACTCTCTGTTCATCCCTAATGGCGCAAACAATTTCGTTATCTTTTTCTTCCTTCTCCCCTACATCTTCGGTCTGAGTGCTCCCGTTCTCTGTCCCCTGCCTATCCTCCCTCACACACTGTCTACTAGCTTTCCCTATTTGTGAACTAATCTCCTCTCTCCTAGTCTCTTCAATTTGATTCGCACCCCCCAACCATTCTAGTTTAAAGTCTCCCCACTAGCCTCCACAAATCTTCCCGCCAAGATATTGGTCCTCCTAGGATTCAAGTGCAACCCATCCTTTTTGTACAGGTCACATCTGTGCCAAAAGAGATCCCAATGATCCAGACACTTGAATCCCTGCCCCCTGCTCCAATCCCTCAGCCATGCATTTATCCTCCACCTCATTCCATTCCTACTCTCACTGTTGGGTGGCACAGGCAGTAATCCCGAGATTACTACCTTTATGGAGTTTTTAAAATTTATGAGATCAATTTGAAAAAGGTAAGCTAAGCTTAACTACCTGTTATTTTCCAGAAAAGTTGGCTAAAAATTCATCCTCTACTCAAAAGAGCATTGACAATTAGTTTTGGACTATTATGTCTACAATTTACTGATCACAATAATGTACCATGAGCTGTAGATATAATAATTTTTACGCAGGTGTTCCCTGAGACCTGAAAATTATTTCAACATTTCCTCCAGGGTAAGTAAGTTGAGAAAGGCTGGTATGGACATATCCACAATGTTCCATTTTTCTTTTGCACAATGACCAGTAAGCTGGGGTTCTTCAATTTTCTATATGACATTTATCTGTTCCATGCATGCTAGTTCTTGTTTGAGTTTATCTCTAGATGCAAACAGAACTTTCCTGCTTGCACGAATTTTGCGTACACCAGGTAAGCATCCGAGCCCCTCAAAGACATTTGCATACTCTTCAATGAGTGTTGGGTGATCATCTTTGGTCTATGAAGCCAGTATGAAAACTCTTTTCACAGGCACTCAGACCTAACATTGGCTGTACAGGTCCACAATCCCTTATTCAAAATCCTTGGGGCCAGTTGCATTTCGGAACTCAGAATTTTTCGGATTTCAGAAAATTGATAATTATATTGCATGAGTACAACAATGGACACAAACAAGTCAGCCTTTACAATGAAAGCTGCTTATCAATGGGTTTTACATGGATCCAAGTTGTCTATTCCATTGTGCCTAGTCTGTGGCAAACAACTTACGAATGCAGCAATGGTGCCAGCAAAATTGAAAAGACACTTAACTATTAATCACAGTTATATCATATGTAAAATGCTGATTATTTTAAATGGCTATTGGAATATTAAAACGAGCAGAGTAAAGCTTTTGTTAATAAAGTCACAGTCAGTAAAAGGGTCCCAGGAAGCAAGTTACTTAGTAGCAGAACTTTTTACCGAGAAAAGGAAAAGTCAAATGGTTGGTGAGAACCAGCTTGTAAAATCATAGTGGGTAAAGTGCTGGGGCAAGATACAATATGAGAAATTGAAAAAATTTCACTCTCAAGCAGTGCGATAAGTCAATGTATTGATGACATGTCACATGATGCTGAAGACATTTTGTGTGATAAACTGAAAAAAACCATAGCTTCTCGATCCAGGTTGATGAGTCAACAGATTCAACCAATAAATGTCATTTGTAAGATTTGTAGATGATGATAAAATTTAGGAAAACTTTTTCTGGTGCAAAGAACTGCCCAAAACAAGCAAAGGCCAAGATATATTTAATGTTTTGTGTCCATATCTGGAAACAAAAGTTCTGTCTTGGAGGGACTGTGATGGCACCTGTACTGATGGTGCCCCAACAATGGTTGGTTCTATGAGAGGTTTCGTTTCTCTTGTAGTAAAAGAAATTTCTGACATTGTCGTAACATACTGCTTTCTTCACAGAGTGGTGCGGATGTCAAAAACACTTGGAGATGAAATGAAAAAAGTTCTGGATGATGCTACACAAATGGTTGACTTTATAAACAAAGACCATTTCATTCAAGAATGCTTAAAAACTGAGCATGCCAATCTCCAGCTGCATAGAGAAATCCGGTGGCTTAGCAGAGGAAGAGTTCTCAACAGGGTGTTTGAGCTGAAAGGTGAATTGTGAAAGGTGAACCAGTGTGAGTGGACTTTAGGACCAGGGGCAGCTCTGGACCTACACACATCCTCCCGTATACTTTAAATCATCTCTAGATTACTTATAATACCTAATACAATGTAAATGCTATGTAAATAGTTGTTATATTGTATTGTTTAGGGAATACCAACAAGAAAAAAAGTCTGTACATGCTCAAACAACGAGTGCTGGAGAGAGATCTTCCGGGTTTTCCTGATCCGTGTTCTTTTACAAATACTGTTACAGTTTATTTATAGAGTAATATACTGATAAATGAAATAGTGCGGTAATTATAGACCATAAATACAGTAGCACATTTTATTTCCAACAAAAACATTCAATAAAACATACAAATATGCAGCTTCAAATGAACCAAATCAAACACATGGTAAATGACTTATTGGAATAAATGTAGAACGTAAATACTCTAGGACGTATACAGGTTCAAACTAAGCTAAGTACTTACAGGTACCTCTAGTTAACTTACATTACATCTGGCAAACAAAGCTAAATACTCTACAGGTACCTGATGGGCCAAGAACAGGATTCTGCTAGTGCTGCCACATCACACCTGAGTGATGTCAGCTGGTGGCGTGCCAAACAAGCCTTGTTACAACACGCTCCACACTCCATGAGAAAAACTTCAGTTTTTAGAGCTTTTCAGATTTCAGGATTTTAGATAAGGGATTGTGGACCTGTACTAGCTTTTCTGCAATCAGTAGATGTACCTTTAGGTGCAGCCCCTGGTGCTTGAAGGTCACCATCCAGCCCCAATTACTGGAAAATTCTCTCCAGTATAGCCTATCACTTTTAACTTCACTGCATAGATCTTGCTCTTTACTTTGAGAGGCTTGTAATCATTCATGGATAACAGATTCACCTGTGCTCCGGTGTACAGCTTAAAAGGAATTACTGTCTCATTCACAGTCACTGGTACAACCCATTCTGTTTTACCAACACCAGCAGTCTGTAAGGAATCCACAAAGACTTGCGCCATTTCCTCATCAACTATGTGCACCTTTCTTTTGGTAGCCCCAGCTTTGAAGCACTTTGCAAAATGGTTCGTCTTCCCACAATTATTGCAGGACATTCCATAAGCAGCATACACCTTTGTAACATGACTCCCTCCACATTTGCTGTATTTACTGTTTGAGCCTTCCTTTCTGCTCTGCTGTTGCTTTGCGAAACGTCTTGTGCACTGCTCCTCTGTTTTCACAGCATGCACAGTTGTGTCTGCCCTGTGCAGCACCTTAATTCGTGCCCGTGTGGTTTCTGCTGCCCTACAAATATCCACAGCCTTTTCCAGCATCACATCTTTTTCACACAGCAATCTTTCTCTGAGCCCATTGTCTGGGATTCCGCAAAATATTACCTCTCCAACTAACGAGTTTCTCAAATCTCCAAACTCACAGGACCTACTCAGTGTGTATCGCTCGGCTTAAGTGTTGGTCAAAGCTATCATCATTTTTCTGGTCACATGGAAAAAACTTATATCTCTCAGACATGATATTTTCACTTGGGACAAAATACTCCTCAAATGTTATCATCAGAGTGTCCAATGAAAAAGGTGTCTCATCAATTTGAAAGCTGTTATAGATTCTCAAGGCAACTTCACCAACTACTTGCAGAAAAATAGATGCTTTCAATTTTTCATCACCCCCTCCTGCTCTGCTAGTTGCTAAATATATGTTGAATCGTGTTTGAAGCATTTCCAGTTAACAGTTAGTTTGCCAGTAAACTGCATAGATGTGGGAGGACTTCGGTTATCCATGATGGGAACTCACAGCCTCTCACCTGAATTTCTTGGTGAATTTGGTGAACTTCGGGACACAGCTGAAGCCTCTCTGAATCAGGTCTGCTTCTCTCCGTCCTAGCATCTCTTTCTCAGTTGCTCACGGTATTCATTTACTCTGTGTTCAGACCTCATGCCATCTTCTGACACCATGTTATATTTGTTCTTCACAAGGAGAAACTTAGTGTGGGTAAACGTTAGAACCTTTTGTAACATCCTGGGGAAGGTTTCACTGCCAATGTAATGGCTTCTCTGTAGCTGTAGTGTTTGGGTTATGACTAGAGATAACAGGGCCTTTGCGCTGTCCAATGAGGGGAGTGTTTTTTTCTTTCTTGTGTGCCTGAGAGTGAGGGATTCACGGTCTTTTGTTTGTCAGAAGACAGAGAGAGAAGATGTCACAATGGAGAGGTCATAGACTGCAGGATGGAGTGGACTTGGAATGGGGCCAGGAGTTGATGATGCGTGGGGGGAAATCGATGGGGAACTAATGGATGGAAAACCATAAGCTCCAACGTGCACATTTGACTGTTTCCTTAAAATGGGCCCTTTTTCTTTTTGTTCTCGTTACTAACCCTATAGTCAAATTAAGAGTTATAAAGCTCAATTGTTTAATTGCATATGGTGTACTGTTTGATATTTCGTGGTACTAATTTGTAACAGGGTAACACATCATGCAGCATCCAAACAAATGAGATTTCACAAGTTTGGCGGGCCCGGAGACTATCTTCCCCTAGACTAACGCTGTCGGCCAAACCTGAGGGTTATAATTGTGGGGGCTCATCTGGGATTGATTTTGTTGGATGCTATGCAATTGCCCTGAGCATTGAACCAGTAGGTTGGGTGTTTAAGTCTGTGCTGGTATAGATGATGCTGGGGTGGTCAGTGGTGTGCATCCACAGAGTTACCGATAACTAATACGTGTGTGTTGAGTAGGGTAGATATTTGTACTCTGGATGAATTGTTAATTCACCTGTTAAGTATTTCTAAAGTTGTCAGCAAAGTTACGATTGCGGGGCGGAGGTTTGATAAAATGGTGGGCTCAGATCTCATTTTACTGCAGACTAGCGCTGACATAACGGCATTGAAGCTGCCTGATACTATCGGTGCCCCAGGAGAAGCGGGGCCGTGGACTCTCCATTCTTTTAGGGAGGGAGAGAATGTAACGGGGTGGGCCGAATCATAAGTCGAGTTTCCCGTAGCTGGGGGGGTGGAGACTTCAAAAAAAAGGGTTCTATTGTTTCTGAGGAAGAGGGTAAAGAGTAGCTTAGCCCTTCAGAGCCTTTTGGACCGAGGTGGGATGCGAAATGTGAAGAGGCCTTTCAGTCACTGAAGGAGATGCTGACCCAGGTGCCTGTGCTGGCTTTTGTAGACTCTCGATTGCCGTATGTACTGTGTACGGATGCCAGCATAGGGGGTGTCCTGTACCAGGATCAGGGCACTGGGTTGAGACCTGTTGTGTTTGTCAGCCGGAGTCTGTTGGTGTCTGAGGAAAAACTATCCCACGCACGTTGGAGTTTCTGGCGTTGAAATGGGCTGTGATGGATAAGCTTAGTGACTACCTCTATGGTGCCAAGTATGAGGTGAGGGTGGAGAACAATCCCTTGATCTCAGTGAAACTGGATGCCACAGGCCATCGGTGGTTGGTGGCGTTGTCTGCCTATGATTTCAGCCTGAAGTACCAGCCGGGAAGCAGGAACATTGATGCTGATGCTTAGTCCTGACATGCACATGAAGTACTGGACAGGGATGAAGAGTGGGAGAGTATTCCTGCCCCGGGGATTAAAGCCATGTGTCAGTTTGCCATCACAGTTTAGGCAGAGGGAAGGCAAGGGCAGGATTGAGCGGTAGATCAATTGGGAGATCTGATGATGCCATTCCACAAGTTTACTGTAACCTGACTGCTCTGAAGACAAACTAGCCACTGGAATTGAGTTCTGGGGAAGTGGCAGCTGCTCAGCGAGATGACCCAGGCATTGGTACCATTTGGTCAGCAGTCGAAAAGAGAGACGTGGCTCAAGTGGAGAAGATGAAACACGCCGCGGTGCCTCCATTACTGAGAGAATGGCCCAGGTTGGAGATCCTCTACCGGGTCACGTCACCGCCAGACCAACCCCGACATTCCCAGCTGGTTTTGCCTGAGAAATATCGGAGGATGGTGTTGAAGTCACTTCATGATGATTCTGGACATTTGGGGGTTGAAAAGACCTATGGATTGCTCAGAGACCAGTTCTACTGGCCCCGAATGAAGTCGGATGTCAAAGAATACTGCAAGTCATGCATTCGATGCATATGGAGGGAGACGCTGCCTATGTGGGCAGCTCCCTTGTCCCACTTGCAGAGGGGGGGCCCCTGGACCTGGTGTGTATGGATGTCCTGGCAATAGAGCCAGATGCCAGCAACATGGTGAATGTCTTAGTCATCACGGATCACTACACCAGATATGCTCAGGCTTTCCCTACCAAGGACCAGGCTGGCCAAATTGTTATGGCAGAAGTATTTCATTTATTATGGCCTCCTAGGTGGATACATAGTGATCAGGGACGGGATTTTGAGAGTAGGCTTATCCATGAGTTACTGAGCATACTTGGAGTCAAGAAGTCAAGGACTACTCCCTATCATTTGCAGGGTGATCCCCAGCCCGAGAGGTTTAATCGGACCTTGGTAGACGTGCTCGGGACCTTGGAGATCAGCAAGAAGTGCAGGTAGAGTTAACATATTGGACATCTGGTCCACTGTTACGACTGTACCTGAAATGAAGCTACCAGGTACTCACTGTATTTTCTGATGTTTGGGCGCGAGACGAGGTTGCCCATTGACCTTTGTTTTTGGCATTGGCGAGAGCGACTTACCACCGAAAACTTACCTGAAGTATGTGTCTGATATGAGAAGGAAGCTGAAAAAGGCTTAATTATTAGCTGGGGTCGTGGCTGCCAAGCAGAATCAAGGAAATAAGAGGAGGTATGATCAAAAGGTTAGGCTCTCCCAAATCATGGGGCTACCTGGGAAGCATAAGTTGGCTGATCGCTGGGTGGCTACACCCTATGTGGTGGAGAGTCAGATGTCAAATGTACCAGTTTTCTGGGTGAAACCAGAGGATGGGAATGGGCCTGTCAAGATTCTCCATGGGAACCACCTTCTGCCTCTGGGACAAGAGGTGCTGGTTGACCCCGAGCCCGACCTGGAGCCTACACCTAGTAAGAGAACTCTGCAGTGACACGGGGTGACTGCAGGACCAACAGCAGGAGAGATTAGGCCAGCCCCCGCCCCTGAGTGGGATGTTGATTCGGAGGATGAGGACATGGGAGTGTGGTATATACTGCCTTTTGCTAACTGCCCGCTGATTGAAGAAGAGACTCCCAACCCTTCTCCCACTGAGTAGGGTGAAATTGGAGTGGGGGGTACTATCTGTGGACAGCCTGGGTTGCAGTGGGACCCTGCAAGAGATGAAACGGGGCTTAGCCAAGGGACAGAGAGGTCTGATTTGCAGGTGGGCATAAGTGATAGGCCGGGGGAGGCCTCGCCAGGTAGACCAGAATTATCCTCATTAGTGTCGGAATATGAAGAAGTAGAGGGGGAACGGAGGTCTCAAAGAATTAGGAGACCAACGGATAGACTGACCTATGTAGCACGAGAGGAACAGAGTGTGGCCCCTACCACTGTGGGGAGCTGTTGTCACTGGGGATCAATATACTTGCAGGCATACTTACTAGAGCTATTGAAGAGGGTTTAATCTAGCTTGGCAGGGGGATTGAACTAGAATGATGGTTAGAAGATGGGGTAATTGGTGTAAAGATAGATGCAGCATCTGGAGAGACTGTGAGGAAGGATAAGCTGTGGAAAGGGCTTAATTGCAGTCAGCTGGACATGTTGAAATGTGTCTATTTTAATGTGAGGAGTATCAGGAACAAGGGTAATAAACTTAACACATGGGTCGGTACGTGGATCTATGATATTGTGGCCATTACAGGTACTTGGATGTCATCAGGGCAGGAATGGTTGCTGGATATTCTGGAGTCAGATGTTTCAAAAGGGACAGGGAGATAGGTAAAAGAGGCGGGCGAGTAATTTGCAAATCAGGGATAATATCGCAGGTGCAGAAAGGGAAGACATCCTGGAAGGATTGTCTGCTGAATTAGTGTGGGTGGAGATCAGAAACAGAAAGAGAGTGATCACTTTATTCTATAGACTCCACAATAGCATCAAAGACACTGAGGTGCAGATCTGGAGACAGATTTAGGAAAGGTACAAAAATAGCAGGGTTATTGTCACTGGTGACTTCAATTCCCCTATATGGATTGGCACATCCTCAGTGAAAAAGGTTTAGATGGGGCAAAATTTATTAAGTGTGTCCAGGAATGATTCCTGACACAGTATGTAAATGGGCCAACTCGAGGAGAGGCTATACTGGATCTGGTACTAGAAAATGAACCTAGTCAGGTGACAGGTCTCTTAATGAGTGAGCATTTCAAAGGCAGTGACCACAATTCCCTAATTTTTAACATAGCTTGGACAGGGCTAGGAGAAGACAATACGGGAAAGTATTTAATCATGTAGGGGGAATTATGATGCTATTGGGCAGGAACTTGGGAGCATAAATTGGGAATCTATATACTCAGGGAAATGCACAACACATATGTGGAGGTTGTTTAGGGTGCACTGGCAAGGGATTCTGACTTGATGATTAAGTTTGAACTGGATCTAGCAATAGAGTCATACATTAGCAGAGTGAACAGCAGTGGGCTGAGCATGCAGCCCTGGGGGTGTCTGTGCTCAGCGTGATGGAGCTAGAGATGCTTCTGCCAACACTAATGGACTGTGATCTTTCTGTTAGGGAGTCCGAGATCCAATTACAGAGAGAGGTGTTGAGACCCAATAAGAACAGTTTCCTCACCAGCTTCTGAGGGATGATCGTATTAAACGCCAAGCTGAAGTTGGCATGAGGAACCATTTTCCAGGTGGGCCAGAATGAGCAGACTGATTAGAGCGATAAATGATCGAGAAAGTGTCCAGTGTAGCAGGGGATCATAAGTCAATGGGGATGTCACCTAACATTTCATATTGAAAGGGAAAGTCGGTAAGAGGGCAGCACTTTCTCAGCACTGAACTAATGCATTGACCTGGACTTTCCAGTTCATATCTTTAGAGTAGGAATTATGACAACGATCATCCAACCCTTTGGCTGAACACTAGCTGCTGATGTTGCAATTGGTGCCTTATTCTTTGAGCTTTGTAATGCAGTAACCTGACCCAGTGTCATGATGTCACTTCAGCTCAGGTGGAACTCCCAAAGCTTACCATTTATTGTTTTGGTACAACTCTGGAGTGAAACAGTAAGGTATCCAATCACCAGCAGAGACCAAGGAATGAGGAAATAGCCTTCCTCCTTGATCAGTGGACTGGGGGATTGTATTTATAACTCTCAGACTCTATAGCAGTAGGTAAATCGGTGTTTAAGTTATCATCAATATCACTATATCAGGATATAGCACAGTAGTTCATACCTAAGTTGTAAGTTAGGTTATACAAGGTGACCCACAGTGTGGGGAAATGCAGTGCATTCATATTTTTTTTAATTACTAAAATCCATATACACCATGTCTAATGTTCTACTTTGATCAATTTGTTTTGTTATTTCCCCCCAAAAAAGCCAATCATGACATGGCCCTCAGAAAGCCATACTGACAATCCCTAATCAGACTGTACTTCTCTGAATTCTTGTAAATCCCATCTCTAAGAATCCTCCCAAGTAGTTTTCCCACCACTCATGTAAGTAAGACTCACTAATCTATCTTCTTATTTAAAGTGTTCAAAACTGATTTTGCACCCAAGTTGGGCGATTGTCCTGATTCACCAGGCCTTTCTGTTTCATGGTGTTAAATCATGAAACAAGATGCTTTATTGAGATACCATGTATATGCAAAACATGGAAGCAGGGAGTGATTGTGGATTAACAGTTCTCTTTCTGGTAGTTTTAAGTAATTTTAACTATTGTAGTTTATCAAAATTGCCACTGGATGCCACTGTTGCCCCCTCTCTCAGGAAAAGTGAAAACTTGGAAATACTCAAGAGTTCTGTTGAAGAATCATTATGATTAATTTGTTTCTCTTTCCATGGATGCTGCCTCATCTGATAAATATCCCCAGCATTTTCTATTTGACTTCAGATTTCCAGTGTGGTTGAATTGCAGATTAGAGATGTATAGAAGAGCAAGCAGAGAAAAGGCGTAAGGGGAAATGGAAACTCTGAGCAGTGTAGATGAGGAGATGTAAAGCAGTAATACTATTGTAGACCAGTTTGGTAGAACGAACGTATTCTGGGCATCAGACCATTTGTAGTGGGTGGATTTCTGCTGCTTTCTGCTTCTCTTAGGTCCCACATCATTTCCTAATCTGTCATGTTGTTAACTTACTACAAGATCACGAGGACCAAATGAAATCGGAGGAAGGCACACAAATAGCAATTTTAAGTAAACAGCAACAAAACAGTGGGTCAGGCAGCATCTGTGGAGGGAAACGGACAGTCAACTTCTTCTGTCCATTTCTCTTCACAGGTTCTGACTGACCCATTGAGTTCCTCCAGCATTTTGTGTTGCTCCAGATTCTAGCATCTGTAGCCCCATGTGCCTTAATTATATGTCTGTACTTATAAAGATCACAAAGTAAATCTGATTCAGAGAATTTAATGCTATATGTACTATAAACCCACATTGTGAACTCTGACCCTATTAAACCACAAACTAAGTAGTATCTTCAACTCAGGTATATGCCAATTAATCTAATTGATTTCCCTTGGCTTTTACCGTGGAGATGATTCCCAAGCTCACCTTTGTCTAACCTTACTACTATAACCCTCTGTTTGTTCTTCCATAATGGGTTAACTCAAGTTCAACTGCAATGTATAGCTGATAATTGGCACAACTACTACTCATGTATTACTCATAGTCATAGAGCAATACAGCACAGAAACAGGCCCTGTGTTCCATCTAGTCCATGCCAAACTATTATTCTACTTAGCCCCAGTGACCTGCACCATCAATACGCCTCCCATTCATGTACCTACCCAAATTTCTCTTAATTATCAAAAGATAACCTGCATTACCACTTCTGGTGGCAGCTTGTTCTACCCTCTCACCAGCCTCTGAGTGAAAAAGTTCTCCCTCATGTTCTCCTTAAACATTTCACCTTTCACCCTTAACTCATACTAGTTCTCAGTGGAAAAAGCCTGCTTGCATTTACCCTGTCTATACCCCCTACCCCTCATAATTTTGTGCGCCTCTATCAGATCTCCTCTCACTCTCATACAGTCTAGAGAATGAAGTCCAAACTTATTCAGCCTTCCCCTACAAGTCAGGTCCTCAAGTCCTGGCAACATCCTTGTAAATTTTCTCTGCACTCTTTCAATCTTATTGATATTTTTCCTGTAGGTAGGTGACCAGACATGCACACAATATTCCAAATTAGGCTTCACCAGCATCTTATACAACTTCAACATAACATCCCAGCTCTTGAGCTCAATAAACCCTTTTCATTTCCACTTTGTTCATGAAGACATTTATTTTCCTGGGTTTATCAGTGGTCATCCTGTATTACAGGTAATTTTCAACACCCAACCAGTGAAACTATCTTTTCTCTGTTCACCCCAGCAGCACTTCCACAATCCTAAAGATCTGTATTACTTCATCTATCAGTCTTCTATATTTCCTTTTTGTGAAAAATTAACTATTTTAAAAATAGTTTGAGTGGTACCATGTGTTATGAATGTCCATCAGTGAGGGGGTGATGCTTACAGAAGCATCAGGCTGTATGGAAAAGAGCCACCAGGCGGCAACACATACCTATGTGTCACTGCATTGCCTTCCTTGAATTGGTTTTATTCATTTTATTCTTTTATTTAGAGATACAGCATGGTAACACTACCTGCTGGTCCAATGAGCCCGGCTACCCAAAATACATCCAAGCGACCAATTAAACTACAAAGCACTTTATACCTAATTTTTAAAAATTTCAGTAAAAACCCAATAATCCAGTATCCAACCATTTGGAAACCCCAATGGCTCAGTGTCTGGCTCACATTTCCTGTGCTCTCCTGAAACTCACAAGGGTCCAAGTTCTAGTGTGCTCTTAAGACCTATTGTATCCACAAGCAATTTATTTAATACTGTGTGACATCTAACATAAAATGAATTTGAAGTGCATTGGTATATTAACATCCAATAGTCTGAAAAATCTGCCAACACATCATCATCAAACTTTTAAGTGTGCTGGATCGTTGGAGTTTTACTGTAATGGAAGTGCAACATTTTATTCAGAGATTTTATATTGCTTAGCGGAAACTCTATAAATCAGAATGTATCACACAGAGGTGCTTTTTGTATCCACTGCTCCTGCATTTTCTCCATTTGTTTGCCTTATTCTATCCTCCTGGACTTGCAGTGGAGGTCTGATCTGTCATCTAACAGTGAATGGCAACACCTTATAATGTGACTGTGTAACCTCCAACTGGAATATTGATTTCTCCTTCTGTTAAAAAAAAATCCTTCCCTCACCCCCTTTTTCTATTCCCCAGTGTGGCCTCTCACTTCTTCTCACCTACCTATCATGTCCCCCCACCCCGTGCCCCTCCTCCTTCCCTTTCTCCTATAGTCCACTCTCCTCTCCTATCGGATTCCCTCATCTCCAGGCCTTTACCTTTCCCACTCACCTGGTTTCACCTATCCCATTCTAGCTAGCCTCCTTCCCCTCCCCCCACCTTTTTATTCTGATGTCTTCTCCTTTCCTTTCCAGTCCCGAAGAAGGGTCTTGGGCCAAAACGTCAATGGTTTGTTCATTTCCATGGATGCTGTCCATCCTGCCGAGTTCCTCTAACATTTTGTGCATGTTGCTCTGGGCTTCCAGCATCTTCAGAATCTCTTGTGTTTATGATTGCATCATAATCTGGTATGGAAACACTAATGCCCCATACTGGAAAAGCCTAAAAAAGTGATGGAGACAGCGCAGTTCATCACAGTCAAAAGTCTTCTCACAACTGAGCACATCTGCAAGAAGTGCAACCAAAAGAATGCAGCATCCATCATCAAGGATGCCCCCATCCAGTCCATGCTCTTTTCTCACTGCAGCCATTCTTTAGGGGGTACAGGAGCTTTTTTTCCCACACCACCAGGTTCAGGAACTGTTGTTACCCTTCAACCATCAGGCTCCAACAGGCTCATGGATAACTTTATTCATCTCTATTCCTTACTGACTCAACAACCTATAGACTCACTTTAGGACACTACAACTCCTGTTTTCAGTATTTTTTTTGTTTCCTTGTTAGTCATTTTTTGTATTTGCACAGATTATCTTCTTTTGCACATTGGTTGTTTGTCAGTCATTGTTTGTGTGTGGTTGTTCATTGATTCTATTGTATTTCTTTGTTCCACTGTGAATGCTTGCAAGAAATCAAATCTCAGTGTAGTATATAGTGACATATACGTACTTTGATAATAAATCTACTTTGAACTTTGGCCTACTCATACACTCATAGTTTTCTTTGTTTAGGTGTGCAAACAATGTTTCAAATTGAAATAACTCATGTTCTACATTTAAACAAATTTCTGTCATAATCATTATTTCTTTTTCCTAAAGTTCACCAAACTGCAAGATTATCAATGAACTCTTTCTCTGTGCACAAAACTAGATCTGAAATGTCTATTCTTTAATTGGTTTCTCAACCTCTTGACTTTATACACAGAGTTCTACAATCTTACTTAAGGCTGCCATGATTAACATATTGCACTAGTCACACATGCCTCTTCTTTGCCCTACTGTTTGAGAGACAAAAGACAAAATTGCAACAATATTTTTTAGCTTTTGCTCCGCCCAAATTATTCTACTTCTTGGTTTTCCAAACTATGATAATTTCTCATTTCTCTCCACTGTGATTACCCCATTCTTTATTATGAACAACAACAACAACAGCAACCATTGTCATCAACCACAAATTATACTTGGAGCCTGTGAAGCCACATGCATGAATTCAGATTGGAAAAATAGGTGGGCCCTCTCTCAGACAATACCAAAGCAGTTTGTATGTGGGGCAGTAGTTTGTCAGCAGAATAGCGAATGGCAAGGAACTTTTGGAATACTTGCATTCCCCCAAAAATGTTGGAAGCACCACAGGTTACGTGCAATACACAACTTAATATTTGTTATTCTTTGTTCAACCATTTTAAAGGTCTTTGACTCTGAAATTGTTTCACACAGTGGATCACTTAGTTTTTATTTCAGAACACATTGGGCTAGATTTTGTGGTCAGCTTTGTGAGAGTAAATCAAACCTTTGCCCTCTAAGATTCTGCATTAGAACTTGATGTTGTTAGGAAGGCACTTTTACACAGGGAGTACTATGGATTGCCTAGAACCAGTATGAATGCTGCAAAAAAATGGGCTTTATCCATAACCAACAAAACTGAGCTAACTGCATCTGATCAATCTGATGCAGTCAATCAAGTGTCCAATCTTTTAGGACGCTTAATTCAGGAAAAATGTATGTGCAGCAAGTGATATAACAGAGGGGTGAGGGCCCGATTAGAGAGAGTAATAAGATATAAAAATAATTGATGAAAAAGTTGATTAGTTCTGATAAAGGGTCTCAGCCTGAAACATTGCTTGTTTATTTATTTCCGTAGATGCTTGCCTGATCTGCGTTCCTCCACTGTTTTGGGTGTGTTGCCATGAAAAAGTTGATATTTTATTAGAGCCAAAGTGTCATAAAACACTACAGCACAGAAACAGGACCTTTGGCCCATCTAGTCCATGCCAAACGATTATTCAGTATAGTCCTATTAACCTGCAACTGGGCCATAGCCCTCCATACCCTTCGCATTCATGTACTTATCAAATTTTTTTTAAATGTTGAATTGAACCTGAATCCACCACTTCTGCTGGCAGCTCGTTCCACACTCTCAACACCCTCTGAGTGAAGACGTTCATCTCAGTTATTTCACTTTTCACCATTAACCCCTGATCTCAATGAGATTTACATGAGATCCTAGTCTCACCCGACCTCAGTGGAAGAAGTATGCTTGCATCTACCCTATCTGTACTCCTCAATAACATTTTAGAAACATCAAATGATAGTTAAAATTTAAAGGGATAATCTTCTACATTTGCAAAAGAAAATAAGGTTGGAAATATTGTAATGGTAGTTTGGATCTTTCTTTCAGGAATTATGTTGACACTGAATTCTGATATGCATTCTGGTGAGTTGAGTGCCTCTTATTTTCAGCCACCTCTGGGTATATGAATCCAGCACTGTTATGCCATGATTTATGGGAGAACTGAGAAGCTCGAACATGCAAATTCCAAATTCCTGTACTTAGCCGTCCTTCCATAGTTACTCAAAGCTGTCTTCTGATTAACACTCTAATAATGAAAAGCACTGAGAGTCAGAATCCCAAGGTGTTGAAGAGAATTATGGAGGAAACAACAGAGGCTCTGAATGTATCATCTAACACGTGAAAGAGCAGAAGAATTAAGGATTTCATCTTTGGTGCCATCATTTAAAATGGAAGTGCATGATAGATTATTTAAATATAGGTCAGTACATGTCTGAGGTTGAGGGATAACCTTATAGTGCAGGGGTTTCCAACATTTTTTATGCCATGGACCAATGTCATTAAGCAAGGGGTCCACAGATCCCAAATTGGGAACCCCTGTTATAGAGCTCATAAAATCATGAGGGGTGTACGTAAAATGGATATCTCCACCCCTCCCCCCCCCCCCATGGTAGGGCAGCTTAAAGCTAAAGAGCATAGATTCAAGGTGAAAGGGGAAAGATTTAGACCTGAAGGGCAAGCTTCTCATAGAGGGCGGTAAGTATATGTAAAGAACTGCCAAAGGAAGCTGCAGCGGTAGGTTTAAAGCCATTTAAAAGATATTTGGACAAGTACATGGATAGGAAAGGTTTAGAATGATATGGCCCAAATGCCGGCAAATAGGGCTACCTCAGACAGGCAACTTGGTCAGTGGATGCATTGGACTGACGGTTCTGTTTCCAACTGATTCACTCTATGACCTGTTGGCTCTAACATTGTGGATGGGACAAGTTACAGGAACATTTCTGAAGGAGAGGATTAATGATCATTCAGAAAGGCTTGGAGAAATCAAGAACATTTAGCTTGGATACCTTACTAAGTCAATTGATAGTTTTGGAATTGCATGTGAAATTATAAGAACACAAGAGCAAGGAAATAAGAGAAAAAGTAAGCCACTTTTCTCCTGAAGCCTGTCCCACCAGGAAGGAAAGGAAAAAGGGGTTTATCCAAACCTGTTGTTTAATGTTAACTCCAAATATTTAGACCAAAAAATGAGGTGCTGTTCCTTAATCCTCCACTGAGGCTCTACAGTGGGTAGTCAAACCTGTCCAGTGCATTACTAGCACCAGCTTACCCTGCCATATATACAGAAAGATGCCAGAAAAAGACCAGCAATATCAAGAAGGATCCCACCCACCCTGCTCATGTTCCACTCCCTTCAAGGAGGAGGCTATGTCACATCCACACCAGGATCACCAGACTCAAAAACAGTTATTTCTCCCAAGCAGTAAGGCTGATCAACATCTCCATCCACAAACCCATCCCACCACAACCCCTACTACCACGACTTTATCATTTCCTGTCAGAGTCACTTCATGTACAGACTCCCCTGTGTCTAGCACTCATATACAATCAATCCATGTATATAAGCTGTCTTATGTATTTATATTTATTGTGCTTTGTATTATTCTGCTCTTTATCTTACTGTGTTTTCTGTACTAAATCAGATCTGGAGTAACAATTATTTTGTTCTCCTTTACACTTGCCTACTGGAAATGACATTAAACAATCTTGAATCTTGAATCTACTAGAGAAATCAAATATAGACTGGGTGATTGCTTTGCAGAATATCTCTAGTGAGATCTGAGCCCAAGTCCGGGTCATAGGGCTATGAACCCAATGACAAAGGCCTTGTTACCACTCTCTTACATTTTACAGATCTGTATGTGTCCTGAAATTATCTACTTTTAATCAATAAAACCATTTGAAACATTGCCCAGGATTGTGTCTCAAAGCTGTTGAGACTGCAAAAGTGTCGGTGTACTGTAGTTAGACATTGTGAAGTATGGAAATACTTGGACATTGATGGGAGAGACTTCTATTAAAAATGACATTTCCTCTGTAACTGGGGGAATATCTGTCTGACCTGAAAGGTTTAACCGCAGACTTTTTCCTTGCAAACAAAAATTGGGAGAAGGTGGAACATGATTGAAAACTACTCTTTTGTTACCCTTCTCTTTGTCCTTACCATGATTATAAAAACTTTTAGGTGCTGATCCATATGAAATACCCCTGCTGCAAGACCATTCAAGTATAGCTGTGGCATCAACATGAAGGTATACAGTTTCCAAATAATCCCGGCGAATTGAGTCTTTTCTCTGTCATTAGGTGAAAGACATGCAGAGAAACCGTGGCAGCTAAAGAGGTGAGATACATCTCTTTTATTCACACAGGATGCTGAAAGGGGGAGAAAAATGCCTTCACTTACCGCACCACCCTCGTCTGATCATTAAACCTCTTCCTGTACTATGTGGCAGCCTGCGAGAGGTAAAGGCTGCAGTGATCTTTTCTTGCATCACCCTATAGAACATCACACCTATCTTGTCATGGGACTTTCTGTCTTCAGGCACCAGAGACTGTACTCAGCGTTTTTTTTAATGAAGCAGAGAATCTTAGTATGAACACATTCCCTGCTCCTCCAACACTCAACCTAATGCAAACTAATCTGCATTGTGGACTACAGCCAAATTTCTGAAGGTGGCTCACAGAAGTGACAATCAAATAACGTAAATCCAACCAGCAGTTCAAGGTTTAGTGCCGAAGAAATTGGTTTACTATTATCACACATACTGAGGTGTAGTGGAAGACTTAGCTCTGCATGCCACCCATAGAGATCATTTCACCGCATCAGTACATTGAGACAGTACAAGGGAAGAGTGGTACAGAACACAGATCAAGTGATGAAAAGCCAAGTCAAAGAGGAATGCCTAAAAATTTGATGGAAAGGGATGTTTTATTCAGCACTGTGAGTTTCTAGTTTGAGGTCATTAAGAACAGAAGGGTAGGTTCTGTAATAGATGAGTAAAAATGCTCAGCATAGATACGATGGGCAGAAAGGCCTGCTACGGCGTTATCTGAATGTCTGACCCTATGATTAAACATTTGAATATCATGAAAGCTGACTGCTCTTCCTCTTGTGAGACAACTGCCTTGCCAGCTTGTCTCTGTGCATGCTATCCCATTTAACTGTGCAACAGAAGCACCCCCTCCCCACAGCAAGTGCTGCATCAGCTCCCACTGTTACACTGTCTGCCTGCACTGCACTTCCTCCGTAACTCCAACACTGTATTTCATATTTTGCTTTCCATTTTACTACCCGGATATATATGGAATATATGGAATGATCTGCCTTAATGGAATGCCATTTAAAGTTTTACACTGTACATTGGTAAATAAACTGAAACCCTGTACCACTCTCACTGTAAGAAGTGGTGTCCTGTTCCCTCATCACTCTTCCTCCTCAAATTCTCAGCTGCCTGGGACTGCAGAGCACTGCTGATGTATCAAATATGCAGATAAACCAAGTACCACCCCATCCTGTGCACTGATTGGCTGCCTGGCCTCTGACAAGGAGGACTGGGCTGCAGACTGGATACCACCGACAGGTTTCATCTCAATCATGGAATAACTCCGGCATAGATGGAGGCCATTAAGCCAATTGACTCTGTACAGCTTCACACCAGAACAATCCAGCCAGTACCATTCCTTCACTTTCCCCAGATTTATGTTTTTTTCCCTTTCAGGGGCAAAGTCAGCTCCATTCTGAATGCTACAATTGAATGTACCTTCACTCCAGTGCATTTCAGACCTGCTCTGTCTAAAGGCTGACTTATACTTTTGTGTCAAATGTACGCCGTAGGTACGGCATAGCCGCGAACCCTACGCTGTACTCTACGCCGAACCCCACGCCGTAGCCTAACGTGCACCTCTCCCAAAGTGTAACTACGAGTCGCGGCATCGCAGACCGCAACAACTGTGATTGGTCCGCTTGGTAGCATCGCATTTCCTCCTACACTGCAATAGCTTCCCATTGGGCGACTGAAGGGCAGGGGAGGAACTCTGGCTGCAATGCTTTCCATAAAGCTTTACAGACCTCCAAAATCATGGAGGACCCTGTGCTTGATGCCAGTTTGTAGCTAGCTGCTACAGCTTGTTGACTTCCACTTGAAACTAAAACTCAAATGGTGATTGCCAGTCTCTGAGTATACTGTGTGTACACTGATGCGAAATAAATGGTTGGAGACGATGAACCAAATCGTCAAATCTACCTGCCGACATCCGAAAATATTTGAAATGCATTTCCTCGTCCATGTCTCTCAGTGGCCGGACAAGCACAGAAAATTCACAGACAGTTTCAGTCACCATTGTTTGAAGTTTGAGTTTCTTCATGTTGAGTTTCAGCACGAAGAAACTCAACACAGTGGCATAGAAACCCCACCGCCAACTAGTACTTTGGCAGTGAATTGCAGAGAGACGCAGACACACCAACGCACAAGTATAAATGCTCACAACGGCGTAGCCCACTTGCGTAAGTTAGAGCGCAAGCTAGTATGCACAAGTATAAATCAGCCTTAGGACTGCAAGAAACTGAAGAGAGTGGTGAATACAGCACCAGTTCATCTTGCAAACCAATCTCTCCTCCATTGACTCTATCAACAGTTTCACTGTTTTGAGAAAGCAGCTATCATAACAAGCACCATTTCCACCTCAGTCATTCTCTCCTGTCCCCTCTCCTGTTGAGCAGAAGATACAAAAGCCCAAGAGCATGTTCCACCAGGCTCAAAGAAAGCATCTATAACACTGTGAGAAGGAAACTTTATTTGCAAAATGATGAACTCTTGGTCTGCTAATCTACCCTGTCATGACCATCATACCTTATTTGTCTATCTGCACTGCACTTTCTTGGTAACTGCAACTATATCTTTTATTTTTTATTTAGAGGTACAGCACGGAACAAGTCTTTCTGCCCAATGAGCCACATTGCCCAGAAACCCATCTAAATAACTCTAGTCTAATCACAGGATAATTTATAATGATCTCTTTCTCTCTCTCTCTCTCACTCTCTCTCTCTCTCTCTCTCTCTCTCTCTCGATATATATATCCATATATATGGATCACATATAATTGGGCCACAAAAAATTCCAATTCCAGTTCTAACAGATCAAAATTGGAGTAGTACAGATTTGTCCAGAGGGAAAGTGGAGAGCTTATAGAGATAGGAAACTGAATGGAGGGAGCTGAAAACAAGCCTGAGAGTTGTGAGATATTGTCCCATGGCTGCTGGCATTCATGCATCATCACATACTGTAAGTAGCCCAATCTCCCTATGTCTCATCGATTCACAAACTGAATACAAACAGATTAAACCAGTGAGTTTCTCAGTATTAGTTGTTTTACAACAAAGTCAATCTTTCCAAATAATTATCCATTGACTTCCGCTCATCAATTTTTTCCAGGGATCCTGAATCCTCTTTCCTCAATTTGCTCTGCACTGGTGTCAATATGCTTTCAGCTGTGTCCAGTCCTAATAAGGAACCATACAGTCAAAGCACATACCCATAAATTATAGTTTTATAATAGCTACTTAAATAGTTCCAGGCTAATGAATAGCTCAAATCCTGAATACAACACCTGCCAATTTTTCTTTTTAAAAAAACCTGGTGGTTGTAACTTCTCTGCAAGGTGTTATTTCTGAAGTTCTGGTGCTAACATACTTTTTCTTTCCTGTGGAGGCATCATTTTTCATTCAGTTTAGTTCCGGGTGAACAATTTGGATCAGAAGAGAAGTAATGACTTGTTGGAGAAAAGGCCACTCGATACTAAACAGATACTTCCTCTCTTTTTGTTCAGCCCATGCACTGGGGAAATATTTTTTACATGGTTTTAATTTTATCCAGCAGTCATACTTCCCTTCTGGGAAAGTGAAAGGGGTTAAAAAAGACAGGGCTTTATGAGCTTGAGGAAGTTTGATCGATGACTGTGATCCAATCTAGTGCAGGACAGGCAATGAAGACTGGTTCGGGAGAAGGCTAACAGTTTGGAAGTTTATGCTTGTGAGCTTATGCAACTACTAATGAGTTGGCCAGTAGTTAATGTGTGCCACATAAAAGATGCTAGAGGAACTCAGCGAAGCAGGCTACATTTGTGGAGGGAAATGGACAGTCGTCAACCTTGATCTGGATTGAAAGCTAGAAGAAAGGTAGCCAGAATAAAGAGCAAGTACTGGTGGATCCAGTGTGGTGGAGTGATAGGCTGACAGAAGGGTCAAGTGACAGAGGCTGTAAGGTGATAGGTGAAGGCAACAAGGAACTGCAGATGTTGGTATCTGAAAGGTAAGCATGGGAAGAAATAAAGGAGGTGTGGTGGACAGAAAGGGATAGTGGGGGAGGAGTGTGTGGACGACAGGCAGATGGAGTTGGTGCAGGAGGGGAAGAAACAGGGTAAAGGGAGTGCTGGGGCAGGTGTAAATAGAACTTAGAACTTAGCACAGTATAGGCCCTTCCACTCACAATGTTGTATAAATCTTTTAACCTCCTCCAAGATCCATCTAGCTTTTGCTCCCACGTAGTGTTCCATTTTTCCATCATTCATGTGTCTATCTAAGAGTGTCTTAAATCTCCCTAATGTATCTGCCCCTGGCAGCACACTCACTGCTCTCTATGCAAAAATCTTAACTCTGGCATCCCTCTATACTTTCCTCTAATGACCTTAAAATGATACCTCCTCATATTAGCCACTTCCAACCTAGGGAAAAGCTGCTGGCTTTCAGTTCTATTTATATCTCTTATTATCTGATACATTCTATCAGGTCACCTCTCATCCTTCATTACGCCAAGGAGAAAAGCCCCAGTGCACTCAACATCTCATAAAACATGCTATTTAAACTGGGCAGTATCCTGGCAAATCTCCTGTGCCCCTCTCTAAAACTTCCACATCCTTTCTATAAGCCAACCAGAAATGAGCATAATATTCCAAGTATGGTCTAACCAGAGTTATAGAACTGTAACATTTTATTGTGAGCTCTTGAACTCAGTCCCCCATCTGCTGAAGGCCAGGTCTCCAGACACCTATTAACTTATGTGGCAACTTTAAAGGACCCATGCAGCATGTATTTTCTTAGATAAGGGGCCCAAAACTGCTCACAATACTCCATGTGGTCTGAGCAAAGCCTATAAAGCCTCAGTTTCCTTCAGAATATCACTGGCATGGACCTCCAGGCAGAATACACTTCATCTACTACCATTCTCTGCCTTCTATGGAGAAGCCAATTCTGAATTCATACAGCCAAGTTTCCCTGGATCCCATGCCTCTTGGCTTTCTGATTGAGCCTACCATGGGAAACTTTGTCAAACGCCTTACTAAAATCCATATACACCACATACATTGCTTTACCTTCATCAGTTTGTTTTGACAGTTCTGAAAAGAATTTAATCTGGTTCGTGAGAGACAACTTGCCCCTTACAATGCCATGCTGTCATTCCCTAATGAGACCATGCTTCTCCAAATGCACGTAAATCTTGCCTCTAATAATTCACTCTAAAAATTTGCCCATCACTGATGTAAGACACACTATCTTACAATTCCCAAATTTTTACCATTGATTCTCTTTCCTTGCTTCCCGTAGTAATCTGGGGCATATCTTGTCTTGCTCTGAAGATAGATCTATCCTAATGTTTTTCAAAAATCCCAGCACATCCTCTTTCTTAAAGTCAACACATTCCAGCATATTAGCATACTCTAATTCATCAAGGTCCATCTCAATGGAGAATACTGAGGCACTCATTAATCCCTGATTGGTCTTATCCCCCACTCTAGTTATCCTCCTATTCTTCACATACATGTCAAATGCTTTGGGATTTTCCTTAATCCTACTTACCAGGGACTTCTCATATCCCCTTCTAGCTCTCCTGCCCCTTTTTAAGCTCCTCCTGGTTACCTTATAAGATTCCTGCCTGATCCTTACTTCCTAAACTTTAAGTATGTGGCTTTCTTCCTGTTGACTAGATGTTCCAATTCTCTTGTTCCTTCACCCTGCCATTCTTTCCCTGCCTGAATGGAACAAACCTACACAACATGCAGGAGGAATTGGACAGATCAGGAGAAGAGATAAAAGTGACAGAGGGGGAGCAAATTGCTTGAAGTTAGAGAATTTATTGCACATGTCCTTGGGTTATAGACCACCCAGACAGAATATGAGGTGTTGTACAGTATATTGCCTGACCTGCTGAGTTCCTTCAGTTTCTTGTGTGCTGCTCCACATTCCAGCATTTGCAGTCTCTTGTGTCTCCATTTTAATGTGCCTTAACTGACAGCATGACAGTAGAAAAGCATTCAGGCTGAAAAGCTCACTCTTTTCTAAGCCAAAATTCAAAGTATGTGGCCCACTAGGAAAGGAAGGAGAAGTTATATGTGGGAGCAGATCATCTAGCAGAAAGTTGTGATGTGTTTATGCTCCAGCTGGAAACTTTCACCCAGTGGAAATGTTTACCGAATGGCGTTTAGCCACCTTTCTACACTGGGACGAAGTGAAAACAGCTGCCTCTCTCTCCATTTCTGCTCCTCCTACCCCACTCCGTATGAAAGGAGTCTTCCACTTGCTTTGGGCAGGAGTGTTTGTGATCAATTAGAAACCATTTAGAATTGGCTTTAGGTTGTCCAAATGGCTGTTGACCAACTGGCTTGGGATATTGATTTGTCTTCTGATCTAATTGCTAAACTTGTGGCATTGGAACAAAATTGCTAGAACAAGGTTCTGTACAGGTATTTTACACCAACCTTCCTTTGATAATTACTTGTAAGCAGTGATGTTGAAAATCACCCTCTTTTCAGCTCCGTTAAAACAAATTTTGAAATGATTCATTTTTTGTTCATTCATGGGATATGGGCAACATTAGCTGGAATGTACCTCTAATTACCTTCGATTGGGATATGTTGCTAGACCGTTTCAGGGCGTTTTGGCATTGGTTTATTATTATCATATGTACTGTGATACAGTGAAAAACTTTTGTTTGTGTTCCAGCCAGACAGATCCTGTCATATATAAGTGCATCCAGGTAGTAAAAAGAAAACAGAATGCAGAATATACAGTAGTGTCCCAAGTATAGAGAAAGTGTGGTGCAGGAAACAAGTAAGATGTAAAGGCCATGATGAAATACATTGGGGAAGCACGGTAGCATAGCAGTTTGTGTAACGCTATCACAGTCCCAGCGATCTGAGTTCAATTCCTGCATTGTCTGCAAAGAGTTTGCCTGTTCACCCCATGACTGCATGTGTTTCCTCTGGGTGCTCCAGTTTCCTCCCACATTCCAAAGACATACGGATTAGTAGGTTATTTTCTAACATGGGTGTAATTGGGTGGTATGAGTTCATCGGCTGGGAGGGGCCTGCTACCGTGCTGCATCTCTAAGTATCTAACTAACAAATAAATAAATAGACTGGGAGATCAAGAGTTCATGTTTAGCACAGGACAGTTCCATTCAAGAGTCCGATAACACTGGGATGCAAGCTGGACTTGAGTGTGGTGGTACATGTTCTCCATCTTTTGTACCTTCCACTGATGGGAGAAGGGAGAAAGGAGGATATCTAGTGTGTGAGGCAGTAAGAACCAATATCCTATCGGCCAGGATGGTAGGTAAGGTAGTACTGGGTGGGTTCATTTTCACCATTACAGTAATTCCAAACTTATTGAATCACTTGAATATAAGTTCTTCATTAGTGGTGGTAGATTCAAGCTGATATTTGCAATCGATCATCCAGGCCTTTGGAGACTAGTCCAGTAACCTAACTATTATACTCCTGCATGTAACTGCATTGTATAAAATCTGAATGGTGAGAACAGCAACACCCTGGTCTCCTTTAGAGGCAGTGGACTTCATCTGTAGGAATTTGTAATGATGTTTTGGGTAACAACACTGTGATGGCTTTACCCTGATGCCTTGCTGTGCTTCTGATACCAACTGGCCTTAAGAATAAATCCAGAAAAGAATAGCAAGAATTCTGTTTGGAGATACATAGATATAATATTGCAGTGTAATCTAACATTACATTGTGCTGTGTAGGGAATCCTTCAGTGTTTTCTAGCTTAACTCCAAGGTGCCCTTTTGTAACATTGAAACATACATACAGTGTGTAGTAGGATTAAGGTTTTCTTGTTTCTACTCCAGGTACATTGAGATCAGTTCCTGTGCTCAGACCATTCCCCTGGTTGGGGCAAATAAACTAATAATTGAACTTCAATACTAATGCTGTACAGCTGAGACCCACCATTAAATCTACTGACGCTGTTTGGGCATGTGGAAAGATGGGAATATTGCTTTCTTCTTCATGAACCTTTCTAGTCACTACAAATATTCCAGACAATTGTGGCTTCCAGCTATCATGGGCGTTGTATTAAAACTTATTACCAGGATAATTATGGACAAATAGGCTTAGGAACTTAATTAATGCACCAGCCGGTGAGGCTATTAAATGAATTGAGGTACACATCTGTTGGGTTTGCCATTGCAAAGATGATTGGTGCTTTTCCTCTCATTCTTGTACTATTATAGTGGAAAGGTATAGAGCAGAGCAAAAGTTCTTCCTACCCAATTCTTCCTACACAAGCAAATTCTTCCTACCCATTAACTACTCATACCCACACACAAAAGCAGCCTGAACTCTGTATGATACTCACAATTGCCTTGATCACACACACGCCATGAAGAGAAATTATTATTCACCCTATTATTAAGAAGGTGATGATAGCCAGTGATTAATTGAATGGCTGTGCCAATAGACAAGCACAAAAACTATGAGTTGATTGGTTCTGTAAGTGTTATACTATGGTTCAATGTTTGTGCCAGAAAATGAACCAATGAAAACGATTCTTGTTCATACATGGAAGGACTTGATATCTGCCAGTATGTTGGTATTCCTGCACCAATAAAACCACATTGAGGTGACAAACAATTTTCATTGAGAAATTTCTTGTTGTGTAAATTAAACCTGGCAACTACAATAATCTGTTTTTCACTTTTACTCAAGATCAGTGGAAGAGGTTTTTTTTGTTTTGAAACAAAGTTAAAGAAATACAGGAAGCCTTTGTTAGTCAATGCTCTTATTCTT